>NW_027361726.1:3060000-4260000 GCF_039654945.1 Dendrobates tinctorius | reverse complement strand
GTGTGCGTCCTCCATCATTGGCTGAAAAAGGGCGCTGGAAGCATCATCTGAAACGCGACTTTGGCGCTCAGGTCGCCGGCCTCGTGGCCGACCTCACGCTATGGTCGGGTTTTGTTTCATGAATCCCGACTTCAACGAAAGTCGCCGACTTTTGAATTTGACCGACCCGTTTCGCTCAACTCTACTCCTCACCTTCTCCTCGTGCCTGCGCTGCTCATGGCTCCTGTCTCCTGCTCTGCCTTACACACACAGTGAGTGAGTGATGACGTCATCGCGCACCCGCTGTGTGTCAGAGGCAGAGCGGGGAATGATGGGAGAGGGAGCATCAGCGGACGCTCCCTCCTCCATCATTGCCTCCTTCAATGCGGCGGTGGGGGGAGTCGGCGCTGGGGGCCCCATAGCGGCGGCTGTTGTGAGTTCATTTTCCCCTTCACCATTGAGGTCTGATGAACTCCCTCTTCTGGTGAAGGAAGGTAGTGAGGCTGATTACCAAGCACCTGGGTATGATGATGATGACTGGGTGATGGGAATTACTGACTGGATATAAGGCAGCCAACGCCCTTCTGCCTTGCTGGTGATCTCTCTGAGGGATTCTAGGAGACCAGTCTGATTCCTGCTCCTCAAAAGCTAAGTTTTCTGCACTGCTTTTTGCATTTGTGTTTTGTTTTGTTTTGCCTTGTTTTTCTGAATTTCTGCCATTCCCTGCTGGGGTGAGTTGAATTCCTTTTTGCTCTGTCTTCAGAAAATACCTGAGTGCTGATATAGTCTTTTTGAAGCCTAGCATCTTCAGGGCCTTTTTCCCTATCAGCCTGTTGGCCCTTGTTTTGATAGGGTTTTTGGCGGATTGCAGACAGCAGCTTTCCTATCATGTCCTATTTAGTTAGCTTGGGCCCCATCATTTGCTCAGCCTATCTTTCTATCTGTGTGAGTGTTTTTTCATCTTGCTTCACCGTCATTATATGTTGGGGGCTGCCTATTGCTTTGGGGTCTGCTCTGGGGCAGTTTAGATTTCCCTTTCTGTCTTTAGGCTATGTAGTTCTCCGGCTGTGATCGAGGGGTCTAGGGCACCGTAGGAACCGCCCACGGCTACTGCTAGTTGTTGTTGATAGGTTGAGGGGTCTGCAATCCGATAGCTGCCAACTTCTCTGGTTTTCTGGACAGCTAGTATTTCTGTTTTTGCCTCCTACGGTGACTCATTCATAACAGGCGGCATAATGTGTCGGTAGCTGGGGGCACCTGGGGGAGTGGGGGCCCTAGGCAGCTGCCTGGTCTGCCTGTCCCTAATGCCGGCCCTGCTGGCACGGGCATACTAGGGCGGCCTCTTCCTCAGGCCTCAGGCGTAGCACAGGCTCAGCAGGAGAACATCAGACACCGACCTCAGACAGACTTCAGACGATGATAGGGGTCATCACGGGTTGATGCAGTCCAGGGTCATCTGGCAAGGGCATATCAGGATGGCCTCTCTCTCAGGCCTCAGGCATAGCACTGGCTCAGCAGGAGAACATCAGACACATACCCAGGACAGACGTCAGACGATGGCAGGAGTCATCACGGGTTGATGCAGTCCAGGATCCTCTGAAACACAGTAGAGAGAACAATGCCAAAAGTTTTTTAGGATCACCACACAAGATACCAATATATATAGCAAAATATAGTTTACAGAGCCAAGAACACAACACACAATTAAAAACACTTAAAAAATCCATGGGACTGAAACATATGTAGTCCCCACAATATAAGATGGTCATAATAATGATATAGCCACTAGCCGCTTGATAATTAAGTATCACCCAAGTAAATACACAATAATGCAAGTATGCTGCTAATATAGGCCCCCTAATATCAGAGGTAGATACACACATTTCTTGGCGGGGTAAAAAGAATAGTAATAACCTGCCCACAAATCAGGACCTAGTGTATATTGAACTCCTAAACGCTACAAGAAAAAAATATATAACACAATACAAAAAACTATGCCTGAGTCTGCAAGCAGTGAAGCAGAATGATACATCACTGCAGACCAGTCCAGTTAATAAGGAGTCATAGTCGCCCCGTCACCCATGTGCAGCAGTCAGACAGGCAGGCAGAGGACCCACGCGTTCCGACACTCAAGGTGTCTTTTTCAAGGTGAGTGTAACCGGTTCTGTTAACCCTAACTATTTAAGCAGAAATCATTAAGAAATAAATTTTTACCAGCTGGTGGCTGACGGCAGGCGAGCGGCGTAAGGCGGCATGATGGTGTGCGGTGAGCTACCCGAAAGTGCTCACCCGTCGGGGTCACAGTATCCAGAGTGGCTGCGCAGCCAGTGTGTCATGATGATTGAATAGATGTGTAGGGCACTTGCGCAACAGATTATACAATGCGCCTGCGCAATCAAAGTGTCTCACAAAAGATCTTACAAAAGTGCATGACGCTTGCGCAGAAGAAAGCCAGCAAAGGCTCAGAGCGTTATCGACAATATAGCAGACAAGTGCGCATGCCCACAGACATAAGCCATCATAATTGTAATTATATATGGGATCTCACATAGATACAAGACGCTTGTACAAAAAATAGCCTGAGAGGCTAAGAATATTATTGCAAAAAATAAGCAAGTACGTGTGCCCGCGGGTAAGAGCCAGTATTATTGTATGGGAGAATTATACACACAAACGCCGATACTGTTTAAATACTCATCAATAGGACGCAATATAATGTGTGATGGTTGCACATAGATATCGAACACATGTGCATTGTTTTAAGGGCCTGTCACACTAAGCGAGATCGCTAGCAATATCACTATAACGTCACTGGTTTTTGTGATGCAGCAGCGATATTGCTAGCGATATCGCTATGTCTGATACTTACTTCCGACCGCTCCCCCACTGGTTATCGCTGATCGCGCAAGAACGGCCTGGACCATTTCTCGTCGGGCGCTTCCTGCTGGGCTTCCTGTGGCGCTGACGAGCGACGCGTGGGCGCGGGCGGGAGGACGTCAGGATTGCCTAGTGTGACAGGTAAATAGCGACCCCGGACCGCTGCTATGTCGCTGGTGAGATCTGCCTGTGTGGCAGCTCACTAGCGACAACTTAGCGATGTACCAGCGATCCTGACCGCGTCATATCGCTGGTCGGGATCGCTGGTACATTGCTAAGTGTGACAGTACCTTTATTCACAAAAATAAGAAGCTGCTATGCAACAATTAACAAACAAAGGCTATAAAAGTAGATAATGCCCATATAGACAATTGCACATGCCCAAACATATGAATAGACCTAAATGAATAAAAGACACACAAAGTTGCACCAAAGATAGTAGACGTGTTAATGGCTTAGGGGAAATTCAGTGCATCATGGTCACTCACAAATATACAGTAGGCATTGGCTAAATAACAGAGGTCAAAAAGCACTGCAAATTTTGTGCTGGTGTGCATATTTACAGGTAAAGAGGTCAAAATGTCAAACCAATGAGGTACACGAGCAGATCAGTTCCTGTACCAGACCTCATATCAAAAGAGTTTTTTATTTGTCTATGAAGTCAAAAAGGAGTAGTTCATTTGTACGGTATACACCACGTACATACCCAATCTATATTGATACAAGGCACATTAAAGTATAGCAGTTGTTACACCACGGGCCATCCTCAGATGGTAAAAGTTATATAGGTCACCCGAAATGACCTCTAAAGTGGTTCTGAGCAAATGGATAGATTCATAAAATCCATGAGCCCAATAGGTATAGATATCACAAAATAAAGGTTTGTCAATCCAGGTCCATAGAAACACATGAAGACCAATATTGCCAAAAAATTTAAACCCTATTGGAAAGGGTATATACTATTGTAATCACCCCATATCTATAATAACACTTAATGTTTCAGCATAGTCAGATATAGCTATGTCATAAACAGAAAACTAACCCCATGATTCAAATAGAGGATATAAAGGATGGCCATATAGCAAAAGCATCCACCATTAGACCACAAAGGTAGGTTGGATCAAATCAAGAAGGAGTCTTCACATTTTCTCTTTCTTGAGCTATAAAAGAGCATCAGAAAGAAGCCATACCAAAGCCATATACCAACAGCATACTTGCACAACTATAACCCTAGAGAATGATAGCCCCAACACCAAAAAGGGGTGCACACAAGAAGCCAAAGCTGCATTACAAGAGATAATCATATATCAAAGGGAGTACCCAAAATGCACTTAATCCAACTGGTTAGGTAATAAATGTAAATATAGGCATCAACAAACAACAAAAAGCCGGTGAATTGTAGACATAGTTCTTCATCCTGGTTGAGCCGAGCCAATCAGAACAATAGTTCTTTGTTATATTCGAGCGTGAAGGCCTGAAAGAAATAAATGAAATAAATCTGTAAGGAAAACAGAAAATCTAAGAAGACTGGTATTGTTGCACACTAGTCAGACAAGAAGATCCAAATCTAGGTCCTCTTGTAAAAAACAGTGTACAGCAATTCCTCATTGAGTCCATCCGGTCAGAGGTAGCCCAAAAGGAAAATCTATCTGGCTTTCCGTCGGAGAAGCTCATCTGCGACATTGCCCCCCCTGATGTTAGTATGGACCCCCTCCAAACCCATTACTCTAGGAGAGTCCGGGGAGCCACCCTCCTGATGATCTAAAAAATGGGTCGCCACCGAAGAAATGGATTTACATTTACACTTATCAGATAGGGCAGTTGATATATTTGACAAATGCTGTTGCGTTCTGCGCCGTAATTCCTGCGTCGTCTGCCCAATATAGATTTTCTTACATCCACAGACCAGTGCGTAAACCAGATTACGAGAACGGCAATTGAAGTACGCCTTCGACTGTAGCTGTGTGGGCAAATGAAGCAAAGAAGCAACGTAGTAATGGCCCGGATTGGGGGGTGGTCCACTGCTTACCGTGACCAGACGACACAGACACCAGACGGAGGCAGATTTTGGTTGCAACAGGTCCGAGTTTATTGGTCGTCCTCCTGATGAATGTAGCAATACACCGCAGCACCTTTACAGCTCTCCGTATTCAGGCCTGGGTACCTTCACCTTCCTTCAGTCGTAGTGATGTTCCTCGCGGATCTTTCACTGGGGCTGCCCTAGGCCTATCTACCGCCAGCGCTTCACCAGTCCGAGGTCGTCGTCCAATCGGTACCCCCGGGGCCTCGTCTGTCCTGCGGTTCTTTGTGTCAGGGCCACCCCCCAGACTGTCTCTTCCTATCAGTCCCCTGGTCGAGCTCTCCACCGTTGTCAGTTCTCCGTACTGATTCTTCTCCTCCTGAGCTCCTCCCGGTACTAACACCGTCTGGAACCCTGTCCTGTCCTATTTATCCCCCTCCTTGGGAATTTCCCTCCTGGGTTCCTGTCTCTCCGCCCCCATGACTAAGCGTTTTCGTAGCCTTAAGCTGCTGTCAAGTCCTGTTCTCACGCTCCCCCTGCCATCTTGTGGTCAAACTTAGGTACTGCACTCCTATTCCATTTTCCCCAGCTGTTTCCCTTCTGTCATTGCCAATATCTGTCTACAGTGCACAAACCGTCCCTTCTTCCTTCAGTCAAGTCCATCTGTCAAGTCACCTTCCCCACAGCAGCACCGTTGGAAATAATTAAAGAACAAAATGAACATCCCCCACAGGGAAAAGACTCCCTGTTATCATGCCCAGTCCTTGATCTGGTGAGAGGGCGCCTGAAGTGGCTATTAGATAAATGGTCTTTAAGATTTTTAGCCCTCCTTGCTACCACCCTGGGTCATTCATCAATAAGGCCCCGAAGTTTGGGCTCACTCAAAAGGATGCCCCAATTATTCCCAAGAATCTGGTATATGTCACTCCACAACAGCCGACAAGCGCGGGTGGTAAGCTTTCTGTTGCAGCCATTGCAAAGTTTTTTTTGTTCCGAAATGGGCCCGTTTTTCGTGAGCCTCCCAAGCCAGTACGTGAAGTTGGGCTCCTGGCGTAACCACCTGCCGAACCGTCATTGAGGTTGTTTGTGATGTTATTTTACGATACAATAATCCCTTTCGGATAACCAACCTCTCCCATTGTCGCAGCATAAGCAACAGGTCTTGAGTCAAATTTGCCATTGAGAGTCAGGGGGTAATTGCCCAGTGGCGACCCATGTCCTGAGAAGGCCAACCTCTTTGTCTTCTTGTTGCTGTTATATCCACTTATGCCGGGATTGTTCTAATATGCCCCTTGGGGTCACAGAGCAAGATAGTTTTTTATTGTCAGTTGTGAGTACGGCAGCAGTGAGAGTGAACGGTATTTCCTCTCCTAATTCTTCGTCTCAATTCTGTCCTGGAGTTGTATGTCGAATCCTGGAGAGGGCGTCTGCATGTACATTCTCGGCTCCTCTTTTGTAGATAATCTTATAATTGTACTTCGCCATCCGGATCACCCATCGCTGTTCCAGAGCCCCCAATTTGGCATTTTCCAAATGAGCCAGCGGGTTGTTGTCAGTTTGCACTACCACCTCGGAGCCCGCTAGGTACTCTGCGAATCTCTCCATCATAGCCCACACCACTGCGAGGAGCTCGAGCTTAAAAGAACTGTAATTGTCAGGGTTACGCTCGGAGTCATGGAGTGAGCGACTTCCATATGCGATCACTCTCTCCCGGCCATCCTGAACCTGTGACACCACAGCCCCCAGCCCGTGAAGACTCCCATCAGTGTGCAGGATGAGCGGTTGGGAGAAATCCGCATAAGCCAACACTGGGGAATCCGAGAGCGCAGCCTTGATGTCTCGGAAGGCCTCTTCCTGAGGGTGTTGCCACTAGATTTTTCACCCATTGGCCCCAGCGGGAGCCCCCTTCAGCAGGTCATGCAGGGCTCGAGCTCAACATGCAAAATTCTTTACGAAGCGACGGTAATATCCGGCTAACCCCAGAAAAGCCTGCACATCTTTCACCGTCTCGGGGGTAGGCCATTCCTGGATAGCAGCAACCTTCTCCCGGGATGGCCTCACACCCTCTGCCGAAACGACATTACCCAGATACTCAATCTGAGAGCGAAATAGGTGGCATTTCTGAGGCTTCACCTTCAACCCGTACTTTTGCAACCGGCTGAGTACCTGTCCCAACCGCTTCAGGTGATCCTCAAAGGTGGCGGCATAGACGATGATGTCGTCCAGATAGATCAACGTAGCCTCAAAATTGAGATCTCCCAGACACCGCTCCATCAATCGCTGAAAGGTCCCGGGGGCGTTGGCCAGCCCAAACGGCATCCGATTAAACTCAAACAGTCCCATGGGCAATATGAACGCCGTCTTGGCTCTAGCTTCTTCTGACATGGGCACCTGCCAGTACCCACTCGCCAAGTCCAGGGTTGAAAAATAAGTAGCTTTTCCCAAGGTGGACAGGGATTCTTCTATGCGGGGCAGTGGATATGAGTCTTTAATAGTGCAAGCATTCAGTTTACGATAATCCACACAAAATCGTAGTGTACCATCTTTATTCCAGACCAACACGATTGGGGCTGCCCAGGGGCTTTGACTTTCCCATATCACCCCTTTTCGCAGCATTTGGACCAGCAAAGTTTTCACCTCTTGATAGAGTTGTGGCGGAATCTGTCAATATCGTTCCCGGATAGGGGCCTCTCCTGCTGTGGGGATTTCATGAGTGATGGCGGTGGTACACCCAAAATCGTCCTCATGACTAGCAAATACTTCATGGTACTGTCCCAGCAATGTTTTTATCTGTGAGAGTTGGGCTGCAGTTAATCCAGAAAGCTCAGCCCGCATCTGCTCCAAAATCTTTTGGCCCTTCTCTTGTGCCGAGACTTCGTGGGTCTGTAAGGTTCGTATTGTTACTTCCCAAGGATCCTTAGGGTGTACTTGTAATTAAACCGCAGGAGCTGGCAGCACTTCTTCTAAAGGCCTTACTAGTTTGGCCAGGACAGTCCGTGCTTTCAGAACGGTGTCTTGGTCTTCAAGGTTAATGCAGCGCACCAGGACGGCTCCTTTTTGCACGGTAGCCAGGGAACAGGCCACCAGAATGCCAGGAGGTAAGCGCTCCGAGTGACACGGCTCCACCTGCACCTCCACGTCCTCCAAGGGTATCAGGGCTCGAATGGGCAGGGCCACCACAGTCTGTCCAGGAGGTAACACAAGCAGGGGAGTCGCTGGCGTGATGACCTTACCAAGAGCCTCGCCTTCCTGGCGGTCCTGATATACTCGTGCTCCCCGCACCAGCTGCTGAAATACCTGTCCCTGGGCTGTGCGAGAACCTCACTGCTTCAGAATCCTCTGTGTAGGCTCATTGAGCAGTAGGTTGCCGAACTCTCGTAGAACATTCATGCCTAGGGTGATGGGGTGTTGCTTATCAGCTTCTCCTTGAGTCAGTACCACCCCTCTGAGACCAAGGGATTTACCGCACAGCGTCACTTGCACCCACACCACCCCGGCAACTGGGACCAGCAGTTGGTTTGCAGCTACTAGTCTGATCACGGGCCCCCACTGAGGCCTTGCTGCTTCCGGGAAGTTCTGTTGAAAATACGTTGCGGGCATAGTGGTTACTTGTGACCCCGTGTCCACCAGGCACCGGACGACCCCGCCCTCCACTTCTGCCCAAGCAACCGGGCATTTTGCTACCAAATCTTCGGGACTTCCACCACCCCTAGTTATGGTTTTCGGCTCCAAGCGGCGTCCCTCCAGCCCGGAGCCCTTTAGTTTAATGGCCGGGGTGGATATCTCCCACGCCACGGACACTCTCAGGCAAAGTGGCCTGGTTCTCCACACTCAAAACACCGGGCCTGTATAGGTTGACCACCCCGCGGGGAGCGTGATCCCCAGAAGCCGGGGTTAAAGCCAGGTCGTCCAGTCCCAGTCTCGGTTCTTCTCTTTACTTTGACCAACTCGCCCTTAATACTTTTCAGCTCTTGCTTCATCTCTTCCACCCACTGAGGCTCCTTGACTACATTCACGGAGGCCTCCACACCTCAGACTTTCCCCACGGGGACTGCCATCCCCTGCTCCTGCTCTCGAGCACGTGCCTGACTTCTTACCTCTGAAAAATCTATTCGGGGATTCATCCTGATCTGTTCCTGCAGTGCCTGTTTGACTAATGGATCTCGCAAACCAGTCACCAGTAGGTCACGTAGGGTAATGTCAACAGGTCCTGCCCCTACCCCGTCCTTTCTTTCTATAGCCGTATGCAATTCTTGGAGGACATTCATATACTCTGTGATCGTCTCCACCTCTACTTGCATCCGACTAAACAAACGGGTTCTTAACTCTCCCACATCAGTAGGGTCCCCATGGGTCTGTTCTACTATCTGTAACACTTTTTCAAAAGTGTTGCGGTGACCCGGAGGTTTCAACATCACTGACCTCCGCGCCTCCCCATCCAGTGCCATGAGTGCCACCTCAGCTTCCAGATCAGGGGTCATTGGGTGCATCCGAAAGAGCCCCCGCATCCGCTCTGTCCAGCTCCATAACATAGTATTGGAGCCGGAAAATCTAGGCAGGTTGTTCAGCATGGCCCCCAATGATATGCTGGTATGAGGACCCTCATCATTTGTAGAGTTTACAGCTCTACCCTGATCTAGGGCACCACTGTCTGTGCTCGGAGACTGCATCCTGCCGACTACGCCAAGTGTAGGGTTCTAGCAGGTTCGCAGGATGCAGTGACGAGACACGAGACTGAGTGTGTTTTGTGGAATAAACTTTTATAAACTATAGCCGCTGGGGCTATCTTGAGCAAACCAAAGGGGTTAACAATAGCCAGTCAATGCAGGGACTCAACAATCCTAACAACACTTTCTTAATATAAATGCGACTAACGCGGTTTGCCCGGGTGCTATAGGCCACGTATGACCAAACTACGGGTCCTTATCTCCTATATTGTACTTATCCTTCCAGGAGGTCTGTTAGGATCACAAGCGTGGCCGCGTAGAGGTCGCTGATGCGGCTGCCTTGACGCCTCGATATTCCGGTAAGGAACTGGGCTCGACAGGCCCTGAAGAGATGATGCCGATGGGGAACAACAGGCCCTGAAGAAACAATACCGGTGGGGCGCAACAGGCCCTGAAGAAACAATGCCGGTGGGGCACAACAGGCCCTGAAGAAACAATTCCGGAGGGGCGCAACAGGCCCTGAAGGAATGATGCCGGTGGGGCGCAACAGGCCCTGAAGAAACGATGTCGGTGGGGCGCAACAAGCCCTGAAGAAACGGTGCCAATGGGGCGCAACAGGCGTCTCGTTGCAGCTCTCGTCTCACCGCGGAGTTATGACACAGTCTCTAAATATAACCGTTCACCAACCTCTGCTCAGGGCCCCTTAGCAAACCAGACGGGGGCCTCTACTGCCGCCTGTAGCGAGGTGGCGCCCCGGGGCCGGTGATGACAGGGCCGCAGCTGTGGGAGAAGGCAGGGGGGCAATGTCCTGACCGCTGTAAAGGAATTGTCTGTCGTCGCAGCCGTCAGTGGAGGTCGTGGACTTGTCACAACAGGGTGGTAAACAGCAGGGGCGGCTGTATGCGACCGTGTGAGGGGAGCTGCCGCTGGTGAAAAGCTCTCACGTGTCACTTGTCTGTGAGTCCACAGCTTTCCTTTCACAGGCCCCTGTCGGTCTCTCCACAACACACTGTCAGCTCCCTCGGTCCTCTCTGACTCACAAGGCTCCCTGTCTGTTGTCCTGCTCTCTGTCAACTGCCACTTCAGCGCGCCCCCTGCTCCTTTTAAGCTTGACCCGCCCCCTGTTTCCCTGACAACTTCAGTCAAGTCTTTCCTTTTACTGTCTTCCCAGTATCGTTCCCTCAGGAACCCTGATGGCGATCCCCTGGGTACCTGTCCTTTCACTGTCTGGGAGTCCTCCTCCCCACACGTTTAGGAATTCATTATACACTAGGTCCTGATTTGTGGGCTGGTTATTACTATTCTTTTTACCCCGCCAAGAAATGTGTATCTACCGCTGATATTAGGGGGCCTATATTAGCAGCATACTTGCATTATTGTGTATTTACTTGTGTGATACTTAATTATCAAGAGGCTAGTGGCTATATCATTATTATGACTATCTTATATTGTGGGGACTACATTTGTTTCAGTCCCTTGGATTTTTTTAAGTGTTTTTAATTGTGTGTTGTGTTCTTGGCTCTGTAAACAATAAACAATATTTTGCTATATATATTGGTATCTTGTGTGGTGATCCTAAAAAACTTTTTGCATTGTTCTTTCTACTGTGTTTCAGTATATTTTTTTGTATACAATTTAGTGATCCCAGTGGGGTTTATTTTCCCTATCATGTAATGATGGTGCCCACTTAACTATTTTACAAATGAGTCCAGGATCCTCTGGCACGGGCATACTAGGACGGCCTCTCTCTCAGGCCTCAGGCGTAGCACTGGCTCAGCAGGAGACACCGATCCCAGAAGGACGTCATCACTAGGTGGACCTCAGGGAATTCGCAGAACATCGGGACACAGGCAGGGCATCAGGAACACGGACTGGGCATCAGGAACATGGACAGGGCATCAGGACACCAGGCAGGACATCAGGACACCGGACTGGACATCAGGAACACGGACTGGACATCAGGAACACGGACCTCATATAGAGCATCAGCACACTGGCATCGGACTCCGAACATCTGGCAGCGATCAACAGGCTCCGTACATCAGGCTGCAGACATCAGCTCCAGACATCAGGCTGCAGTCATCAGGCTCCGGACCACTGGCAGCGATCGGCAGGCTCCGGACATCGGGCAGGGAAGCATAGGATCTGGACATCTGGCAGAGGACATCAGGCACCGCACATCTGGAAGAGGTCGTCAGACATCGGATATCAGGCCGTGGTCATCAGGCTCCGGATGAGAGGCCAGGGTCATCAGGCTCCAGTCATCTGGCAGCAACCTAGAAAGGAACCCCAGCGGTCTGGTGCAAACCCTGCTGGCTTGGACTGGAACCGGCAGGGAATTGCACCCAATCCCCAGCTGAGCACAGAATAGCAGAAACTCAGCGGACACACCGGACTCCTACTTCCAAGATGAACCTAGGTTAAATCACAGCAAGTCAGGTAGCAAAGAGTCACAGTCACTGGGCACAGGGTTCAAGACACGGATGGACCCTCAGGAACATCACACAGAGGACATAGGTCAGACAGGGTCAGGTAAAGGAGCAGGTCCAGGATCCAGGAAACATGACACAACATAGATAGGCCTGGATATGCAGCCTCCAGGAAGGGTGGTCTGGGTACTTCTGCCCCCAGAGCAGGGAGAGAATCAAGACACAATTGAGACAGAGTCAGGTGCAGGGATAGATCCAGGATCAAGGATTCAGGAAACAAGATACAACATAGACGGGCCTGGATATGCAGCCTCCAGGAAGGGCGATCTGGGTATTTCTGCCCCCAGAGCCGGCGGAGAAACAAGACACAATTCAGACTGGGTCAGGTGCAGGAACAGATCCAGGATCAGGGATTCAGGAAACAAGACACAACATGGACGGGCCTGGATATGCGGCCTCCAGGAAGGGCGGTCTGGGTATTTCTGCCCCCAGAGCAGGTGGACAAACAAGACACAGTTCACACAGGGACGAGGAGCAACAGCTCCCCCAGAACTGATCACAATCAGAGCAGGAGCTGAACACACAAACTCACATGGCTAGGTTCAGGAACTCAATGCGAAGCTCTGGCAACGCCCCACAGGGCAGGGACTTTTACATAGCAGCTGCCTCACAGCGATAGGCTGGAGCAGCAATTGTAGCACACACCCATTCCTCATAAAAGCAGGGGAGGTGTGGCTGCGCGCACCCTAAGCAAAACCAGACAGAAATCAGGAATGCAAAGGACACCTGGCGAGAGCTGCAAACCTGAACACACGTGGTAAGCCATACACAATCCAGAGGACCTATTAACCCATGGATAGCTTTCCACAGAGGCAGCCATGGACCACACTAGCGGGTGGTCATGCAAAGCAGTGGAGCCACGCACGCATTTATGGCTACGCAGCGGGGCAGGGAACTGAGCAGCATCCATAACGATAACAGACACCAGTATCCCTGCAGGTTAGGAGGAGAGGAGCAAAGGGAACGTTTATATAGAACATTGTTTTTTTCTGTTTTGTTTTGTTGAACCTATTGTGCCCCCTCAGCTGAATAGCAGCACTCGGCCTCAAAGGAACTGTGGATCCATGAACTTGTGGACCGGGCCGTTTGTTTACTGAGCAAGAAACCGTGCTACCACAAAGGAAAGCGGTCTACCTCCCTCTTAAAGGACCTTTACCCATGTAATTAGGTTAATGGATGGATTGGCAGTGCTCACAGACAGACTGTCTCCGTGCACCCGTATGTACATATCAGCCGAAGTTGTTGCTCCCCTTAAAGGAAGGGGGATCACCCTTAAGGTCCAAAGACCCAACAAGGAGGGTAATCTGAGTTTTGAAAGGACACTGCCTGAGGACTGTCGGTGCAGGCATTTGTTTAATGTTTAATAATAGATAAAAAGAAGTGGATATTGATTTTGTGCGAACTTAGCTCATGTTGAGCTTCTGTATAAGTCTATTCTCCCTGTGTGGAGTATGCACTGTAAAATAGTAAAAGTTTTATTCTAATTGTAGCATTGTGGCATTGTTGGGGACGACAAAGGTTTAAGGAAGGGAGAATGTAAGGGGTTGAGGGTCTTACCCCTTAATACCTCCATGGTGTTATTGTGTATGCATATATGTATTTGTATATAGTTAATTCTGTTGTTGCATATTATCATATATCTTATGTTGTTGTATTATCTATATTTCATATTCTGCAATGTTTCTGTACAATGTTGATAATAGGGACAGTGCAGTGTACAGTATGTCCACTAGATGGGGCACGAAGCTCAGTAGGTTAAGTCACGCTATAACTAATTAACTATAGGAGAGGTTAACTGGGGAGTAAGATAGCAGGACTTCCCAGTTTCAAGCAGTCAGGCTGGGGAGCTGAGAACCCAGTCAGGGGCCTGACCCCGTAGTGCTCGGGTGGGTTATATGCCTGAGCTGCCTAACTAGCCCATAACGTTTAAGGGTATTTCCAGCCATCCATGGGGGGAACTTAGAGAAGAACCAGATACAGCAGGACCAGCAGTAGAGAGGAAAAGAAGAAAGTAGATGAAGATGGAAGGTCACTGTAAAAGTGTACGGGTAGGTCACTCCAGTATGTGGTGGATAGCCTCGTGGGTTGGATCTCTGTTGTCTGAGGCAAAGCAGACGAGAGGATGATCTACCATGGTGACGTTCCACCAAGAGGACACTGAGGGGGTAGTCTGAGACACCCCATCGCGCGGAAACACTTAGTGACACAAGGAACAGTGGAGGGAAAGATGAAGTAATGTGCCGTCTTTACTGTGATGGAAATGCTGGATACTACGTGGATGTGCTGTGTCCTGAAGTAAATAAATATGTTCAGTTAAGAGTTGCCCTGAACAGTGTCTCTATTCTTTGGGATCCAGGACCAAATTCAAGTCAGCGCAGCCAAGAAGACGCTGACAGCCCTGTGAGTACCGATTGTAACATGCAAGAGAAAAGGTACCATTTTCTTGTAGAGGGAGGCCAGGATGTACAATGCCCAACAACCTCAGCCACGACTATCGCCCTGGCCGACCGTTACACCTATATGTGAGAAAAACCTGACGCTTTGTATTGTCCTGGAGATTTGTTTAATTCCTACCAAATTTGTACCAAAGAGTAGTGGCAAAGTTACTATCCATCACTACTAAATTAGTACTACTAAAGTTACTATCAGCTTAGCTCTGCTGCTTCAGTTGGCTGCATGGTTTGCTGTTGACAACAACCTGGCTTATGAGAAAATTTGGATTGACAGGAAGCTAAATTGAGCAACACTTACCTAATGCCCTTGCCACATCTATGTATGTATTCAATACAAGTCATAACATTCACATCCCTTCAATCAGACATTTAGTAGGTTTTCACGGACTGAGCTGTTGATGACCTATAAGTAGAAGAGCTTCTGACACTCAATACACCCGTTGATCAGCTGAAAATGCTCCAGCAGCAGGGCCGCCATCAGGGCATTACTGCCCTGACTGGCGTATGGGGCCTGGTGGGCAGAGGTTGCCGCATCGGGCCCCGTCTCATCTGCTCACCGGGCCCATAGCGGCGCTGCTCTGCGGCAGCTGAATGCTTTTGACATGCGGGCCCGCACGTCAATAGTTAACAGCCGCCAGCCAATCGGAGGCTGGCAGCTGACATCAGCTACAGCGCACCCGTCGCCGGCGTCAGACGTCACTGTCAGTCTCAGGTGAGTGCGCGCTTCAGCAGCGTGGACTGGAGGGAGCGCGAGCGTCGCCGCTGGAGCGCGGCCAGGTAAGGAAGAACTTTTTTTTTTTTAATTGAAAGCGGCGATCTGGGGGGGCCCAGGACAGATTGCAGACATAATGGGGGCAGATTGCTGGACATGAAGGCAGAATGCTGGACATGATGGGGCAGATTGCTGGACATGATGGGGCAGAATGCTGGACATGATGGGGCACATTGCTGGACATGATGGGCAGAATGTTGGACATAATGGTGGCAGAATGCTTGACATAATGGGGGCAGAATGCTGGACATGATGGGGCAGAATGCTGGACATGATGGGGGCAGACTGCTGGACATGATGGGGCAGAATGCTGGACATAATGGGGGCAAATTGCTGGACATGATGGGGCAGATTCCTGGACATGATGGTGGCAGATTGCAGACATAATGGGGGCAGAATGCTGGACATGATGGGGGCAGAATGCTGGACATGATGGCGGCAGAATGCTGGACATGATGGCAGAATGCTGGACATGATGGGGCAGATTGCTGGACATGATGGGGCAGATTGCAGACATAATGGGGGCAGAATGCTGGACATGATGGGGCAGATTGCTGGACATGATGGAGCAGATTGTTACACATGATGGGGCAGATTGCTACACATGATGGGGGCAGATTGCTGGACATGATGGGGGCAGATTGCTGGACATGATGGGGGCAGAATGCTGGCCATGATGGGGCAGAATGCAGACATGGGGGCAGAATGTAAGCCATGATGGGGGCAGAATGTGACAGTGAGACACAGTAGGTGGCAGAATGTGAGGCACTGGGGCAGAATGTGACAGTAAGACACAGGAGGGGGCAGAACGTGGCAGTAAGACACAGGAAGGGGCAGAATTTGAGACAGTAGGGTGCAGGATCATGGGGCAGGATGGATACGATGGAGACAGACGGGGAGATCATATGGGGCACAATGGATACTCATGAGGGCGGGATGGGAGAACATATGGCTGAAGCCAGGAATGAGACACGGGAGCCAGGATGGGGAATATTATTAACATAGGGGCTAATTAAGGGATATTATTACTGCAGTGATGTCTTTATTTTATTTTTTGAGTATACTGTTTTAAATGGGGGGATGGTCCTGTTACTGTGTAGAGTGACACTATGTCGTCTTTTTTTCTTCATGTGATGTAATGTAGAAGTTGGGAAAAAAATAAGTAATGTGCTCTGCAAGCGGAGCTCTAGATAACTGTGTTATTTCCTGCAGAGATGAGTCCTGGCTGGAAGACGTGATGGCGATCTGTGCTGGATGAAAGATGAAAAGCAAAGATGAAGGACTTCACCTAGATACATCACTGGTGAGTTAGTGTGTTACCTATACACTGACACTATATACTATATACAGAGGTCCTGTGTATAATGTCACCAGTGATCACTGTGTTACCTGTACATTATATACAGAGCTCCTGTATATAATGTCATTGATCACTGTATTACCTGTATACAGACACTGCATGCTAAGTACAGATCTCCTGTGTATAATGGCACTTATGGTGATGGTATTGTGTTTTTTTTTTATTACCGATCAGCATTGTAATATTTAGTCACTATGTGGTGGTAATATGTGGTCTGGACATGGTGTTGTGGTATTTGTCCCTTGTATGTGCTATTATTTGGTCACTTTGTGGTGGTAATATGTGGTCTGGTCATGGTGCGGTGGTATTTGTCCCTTGTATGTGATATTATTCGGTCACTATGGTAGTAATATGTGGTCTGGTCATGGTGTGGCGGTATTTGTTCCTTGTATGTTGTATTATAGGTCGCTATGTGGTGGTAATATGTGGTATGGACATGGTGCGATGGTATTTGTCCCTTGTATGTGATATTATTGGTAATTTTAAAAATTGAAAAATAGATAAAAATATACTGTACCTAAATTGTATTGCATATTTTAACAAATATTTAATAGGTTACAGTAGAGTAGGGCATGGCCAAAAGAGTCTACCGTGTGGCGGCTGAAAAAATCTTTTGGCCAAAACAAAATCTGCTGGCTATATGTGTGATCTGGTGATGGGAACTGTTAATGTGTGATTGGTGAGAAGTGGAGTTTTTCCAAGAGAGCGGTGGGACTGTGGACAGTTTGAGGAGTGGAGGCGGGGCTGGGGTGGAGCCTGGGCGGAGTCTAAAGGGGGCCCCGAAAATTTTTCTGCTTGTAGTTTCACCACATCTATATACCCTATGTTCAATAAAGCACAGATTCAACTACAGTCTCCCTTATTGGACCCCGGTATAGCGGTTTAGCTGCCTGTTAAGCTGCATGAATCCCGGTTCATTTAGTGAGGACATGACAGTGAAACAGCGGTTCTCCAGCTACTGGGAATACAGAGAGAAGAGCCTTCCATCTTGCAGGACCGCAGTAAAACAACGTCTATCCAGCTAGTGAGAACTTAGAGATAGAAGAGTCTTCCATCCTGTAGAGGCCAGTTACACTGCGTCATCCAGCTAGTACAATTCAGGGAAAAGACACCCCTTCATCCAGCTTGCAGGAACCAGTAAACTGCAGAAATAAATATAGTGAGATTCAAGTCACCGGCTACACAGAGACTAATACATCTACAGCAATCTCTGCCCAGCCAAGCATCCCTCCAAGACACCATGTCCCACAAATCACACAGGACAAAATCCGCTACATCCGTCTCCTCAAAGACTGTATCCCTCAGCAGTGCGGTCGCCATTGCCCACGCAAATGCAGCAGCCACCAAAATGCGAGCACGCTATGCTGAAGAAGAGATGCCACTTAAATTAGAGAACGCATGCCTAGAAGATAAAGAGAGAAAGTCACGCATAGAAAGAGAGAAGTCACGCTTAGAATGAGATGAGCAAGAGAGAAAGACGCAGTTAGAGAAGGCACGTGTGGATGCCGCCTTGGAGAGCCTAGCAGTAAAAAGAAAGACTGCTGCAGCAGTAGCAGAGGCAGAAGAACTAGAAGCTGCACACAACCCTGAGCTGCATAGCCGTAGCAGTGCGTCAAGTCTGAAGTTGCCACTGGAAGATTCAACACAATGCACATCTCAGTATGTAAATGAACTTCCTGATCCAAACTATAACCAAGATCACGACACATCCAGTGAAGCGAGTGAGAGTCGTCATGAGGCTCAGTTCCAAGAGAACGTGGAACAAAACAATTCTGCTAATGATTATCTTGCCCCTCGCCAGGTAACCAATGTGAATCACCTTGCTGACACACCGCACGTCAGACCGAAGGAATATGACACCGGCTGGCACCACCCTGAGGATACTAACAGGTATGAACACACCTCATATCACTATCAGGGTGACCCATCACCAGTATACTCTGCTGACAACCGGTTCACATCAGAATTTGCTAAGCTCATCACACAACGTGATCTGGTTACCAAGGGACTAATGAAATTCACTGACCACGCTGAAGGTTACATAGCTTGGAAAGCTTCCTTCCAAAATGTCACTAGAGACTTGGGGCTACAACACAGGGAAGAGAGAGACCTCTTAGTCAAATACCTAGGAGAAGAGTCAGTAAAACACGCAGCAAGGATCAGAGACATTAACATAAATCACACACAAATCACCCACATAAATCACCCAAGAGGCTGGATGAGTGTTACGGCTCAGCAGAAGTGATAGAGAGAGCCTTGTTCAAAAGAATCGATGATTTTCCTAAAATATCTAACAAATGTCTCCCAAAACTTAGAGAGCTAAGTGACCTGCTACAAAAGGTCCTAGTTGCCAAATGTGAAGGTGACCTCCAAGGTACTTGCATACCTTGACACAACCAAAGGTGTTAACCCTATAGTCCAAAACTTGCCCTACAATCTACAGGAGAGGTGGCTCACACGTGGTTCCACGTACAAATACTAACACAATGTTTCATTCCCTCCCTTCTCCGTTTTGTAGACTTTATACACGAACAAGTGACAATCAGAAATGATCCCAACTTTGACTTTGCAATGTCATATTCTGCACCACCACCAGCTGCAAACCCACGCAGAACATCTGTGGCAGTGCACAAGACTTACGTTTCTTCTCCAAGTTCCAATTACAGGTCTGCTGGCCGCTCTCAATCAGAGACAAAGGTACAAGAACCTGACAAGCAGTGCCCGCTTCATCAGAAGCCTCATCCTCTCCTGAAATGCAGAGCCTTCAGAGGAAAATCTATGCCAGATCGCAGAAGCTTCCTGAAAGAGAACGGTATCTGCTACAAGTGCTGCTCATCCACCACTCATCTCACCAAAGATTGTAATGTCAGTGTAAAATGCACAGAATGTGGCACCACAGATCATAACACTGCCCTACACCCTGGCCCAGCTCCATGGAGTGCACAAAACATGCCAGCTGACAGTGAGCATGGCGGGCAGGAAAGGAGCACTGATACAGCTATGCCAGAGATCACTTCACAATGTACTGAAGTCTGTAAAGGGACAATAGACAGTAGGTCCTGTTCTAAAATATGCCTCGTCAGAGTGTACCCAAAAGGCCATAGAGACAAAGCTGTAAGACTGTATGCTATCTTGGATGATCAAAGTAATCGATCCCTGGCTGGATCAACATTCTTTGACCTATTCAACATTAAAGGGACCAAGCACTCCTTACTCATTAAAGACATGTGCAGGTACTGTGACAACAGCGGGCAGGAAAGCCACTGACTACCAAATTGAGTCCTTAGATGGAAAATTCTGCCTGCCACTACCTACAATCATCGAGTGTAATCAGATCCCAGACAACAGATCTGAAATCCCTACACCAGATTTGGCAATCCATCATGCTCACTTGAAACGCATAGCACACCTTATACCGGAACTCGACCCTCAGGCACAGATAATACTGCTGTTGGGAAGAGATATCCTATGCAAGAGAATGGTCAGCTATAATATACTGAGCTGCTGTGATGAACCAGGCAGCCATCTTGAGAAAGTTAGGATACAGGCTCAACTTTTACAATAGAACTAATAATATGTACTTTGGAAAAGTGGATGAAAAATAAGATCATGTCTGCTATCAAAACTTGGCAGGCGTGCATAAAGGAAAATTGGATAAATAGGGGAAGAGGGTTAACAAATATATGGTCAATGTGTGTTTACGTGATAGTGTTGGTAGAGTACAGAATCATTAAAATGTCAAATGCATGAATTTATGGATCAAGTCTGGAAGCAGTGATAAGATTAACCCCTTCCTGCCATCCGACGTACTATGCCGTCCATGGGACCTGGGCCCCTATGCCCATGGACGGGATAGTACGTCTACTGCGATCAGCGGCGCCCACGTGGTGAGCGCCGCTGATCGCGGCCGGGTGTCAGCTGATTATCACAGCTGACACCCGGCACAATGTGTCAGGGGCGGTCACGGACCACCCCCGACACGTTAACCCCTGGCACACCGCGATCAAACATGATCGCGGTGTACCGGGGGTTAAAGGGAAGCATCGGCAGGGAGGGGGCTCCCTCCGTGCTTCCCTGAGCCCCCCCACGGCAGCGCAATGTGTAGCGCTGCTGCGGGGGGCTCCTTTCCTGCAGGCCCCCGAATCCAAGATGGCGACGGGGCCTTCAGGGGCCTGCAGGAAGCTGGCTTCCTCAGTGCCTGCAAAGCGCAGGCATGAGGAAGCCTTCTGCACTGCCTATGACAGATCGCTGATCTGTCACAGTGATCTGTGATGTGACAAATCAGCGATCTGTCACAGGACAGTGATGTCCCACCTGGGACTATTTAATAAAGTTAAAAAAAAAATAAAGAAAAGTATTAAAATAATTAAAAAAAAAAAATCGCCAAATAAATTAGAAAAAAAAAAATATTCCCCCAATAAATCCATTTTTTGGAAAAAAAACAAAAAAAACAATAAAAGTACACATATTAGGTATCGCCGCGTCCGTAACGACCCACCCTATAAAACTGTCCCATTAGTTAACCCCTTTAGCGAACCCCTTAAAAAATAAAAATAAAAAACGAAGCAAAAAATAATGATTTATTATCATACCGCCAAACAAAAAGTGTAATAACGCGCGATCAAAAAGACGCATATAAATATCCATGGTACCGCTGAAAACGTCATCTTGTCCCGCAAAAAACGAGCCACCATACAGCATCATCAGCAAAAAAATAAAAAAGTTATAGCTCGCAGAATAAAGCGATGCAAAAATAATTATTTTTTATATAAAATAGTTTTCATTGCATAAAACCGACAAAACATAAAAAAATGACCTAAATGAGGTATCGCTGTAACCGTACTGACCCGAAGAATAAAACCGCTTTATCAATTTTACTGCACGCGGAACGGTGTAAACGCACCCATCCAAAAGAAATTGCTGGTTTTTGTTCATTCTGCGTCCCAAAAATCGGAATAAAAAGCGATCAAAAAATGTCACGTGCCCGAAAATGGTACCAATAAAAACGTCAACTCGTCCCGCAAAAAATAAGACCTCACATGACTCGGTGTGTCAAAATACGGAAAAATTATAGCTCTCAATATGTGGTGATGCAAAAACTATTTTTACAATAAAAAGCGTCTTTTAGCGTGCGACAGCTGCCAAACATAAAAACCGCCATAAATAGTAAATCAAACCCCCCGTTATCACCCACTTAGTTAGGGAAAAATAATAAAATAAAAAAAATGTATTTATTTCCATTTTTCCATTAGGGTTAGGGTTAGGGCTAGGGTTAGGGCTAGGGTTAGGGCTAGGGTTAGGGTTAGGGCTAGGGCTAGGGTTAGGGTTAGGGCTAGGGTTAGGGCTAGGGTTAGGGTTAGGGCTGAGATTAGGGTTAGGGGTGTGTTGGGGTTCGGGTTGGAGTTAGAATTGGGGGTTTCCACTGTTTGGGCACATCAGGGGCTCTCCAAATGCAACATGGCGTCTGATCTCAATTCCAGCCAATTCTGAGTTGAAAAAGTCAAATGGTGCTCCTTCCCTTCCAAGCTCTGCCATGCGCTCAAACAGTGTTTTACCCCCACATGTAGGGTACATCAGCCTACTCAGGACAAATTGCAAAACAATTTTTGGGGTCCAATTTCTCCTGTTACCCTTAGGAAAATAAAAAATTGGGGGCAAAAATATCATTTTTGTGGAAAAGATTGTTTTATTTTCACGTCCAAGTGTTATAAACTTCTGTGAAGCACTTGGGGGTTCAAAGTGCTCACCACACATCTAGATAAGTTCCGTGGGGGGTCTAGTGTCCAAAATGGGGTCACTTGTGGGGAGTTTCCATAGTTTAGGTACATCAGGGGCTCTCCAAACGCACATGACACCCGCAGACCATTCCATCAAAGTCTGCATTCCAAAACATCACTGCTTCCCTTCCGAGCCCCGACGTGTGTCCATACAGTAGTTTTCTCCCACATATGGGGTGTCAGCGTACTCAGGACAAATTGGACAACAACTTTTGGGGTCCAATTTCTCCTGTTACCCTTGGGAAAATGAAAAAATTGGGGACTAATTGATCATGTTTGTGGAAAAAATACGATTTTTTTATTTTCATGCCCAGGCATTATAAACTTCTGTGAAGCCCTTGGGGGTTCAAAGTGCTCACCACACATCTAGATAAGTTCCTTAGGGGGTCTCGTTTCCAAAATGGGGTCATTTGTGGGGGTTTCCACTGTTTAGGTACATTAGGGGCTCTCCAAAGGCAACATGACACCCGCAGACCATTCCATCAAAGTCCGCATTCCAAAACGTCACTACTTCCCTTCCGAGCCCTGACGTGTGTCCATACAGTAGTTTTCTCCCACATATGGGGTGTCAGCATACTCAGGACAAATTGGACAACAACTTTTGGGGTCCAATTTCTCCCGTTACCCTTGGGAAAATGAAAAAATTGGGGACTAATTGATCATGTTTGTGGAAAAAATACGATTTTTTTATTTTCATGCCCGGGCATTATAAACTTCTGTGAAGCCCTTGGGGGTTCAAAGTGCTCACCACACATCTAGATAAGTTCCGTGGGGGGTCTAGTGTCCAAAATGGGGTCACTTGTGGGGAGTTTCCATAGTTTAGGTACATCAGGGGCTCTCCAAACACACATGACACCCGCAGACCATTCCATCAAAGTCTGCATTCCAAAACGTCACTGCTTCCCTTCCGAGCCCCGACGTGTGTCCATACAGTAGTTTTCTCCCACATATGGGGTGTCAGCGTACTCAGGATAAATTGGACAACAACTTTTGGGGTCCAATTTCTCCTGTGACCCTTGGGAAAATGAAAAAATGGTGACTAAAGGATCATGTTTGTGGAAAAAATACGAATTTTTTATTTTCACGCCCGGGCGTTATAAACTTCTGTGAAGCACTGGGGGGTTCAAAGTGCTCACCTCACATCTAGATAAGTTCCTTAGGGGGTCTAGTTTTCAAAATGGGGTCATTTGTGGGGGGTTTCCACTGTTTAGGTACATTAGGGGCTCTCCAAAGGCAACATGACACCCGCAGACCATTCCATCAAAGTCTGCATTCCAAAACGTCACTACTTCCCTTCCGAGCCCCGACGTGTGCCCATACAGTAGTTTTCTCCCACATATGGGGTATCAGCATACTCAGGACAAATTGGACAACAACTTTTGGGGTCCAATTTCTCCTGGTACCCTTGGGAAAATAAAAAAATGGTGACTAAAGGATCATGTTTGTGGAAAAAATACGAATTTTTTATTTTCACGCCCGGGCGTTATAAACTTCTGTGAAGCACTGGGGGGTTCAAAGTGCTCACCACACATCTAGATAAGTTTCTTGGGGGGTCTAGTTTACAAAATGGTGTCATTTGTGGGGGGGGTCCACTGTTTAGGTACATCAGGGGTTTTCCAATCGCGACATGGTGTCCGATCTCAATTCCAGCCAAAAAGTCAAATGGTGCTGCTTCCCTTCCGAGCTCTGCCATGCGCCCAAATAGTGGTTTACCCCCACATGTGGGGTATCAGCGTACTCAGGACAAATTGCACAATAACTTTTAGGGTCCTGTTACCATTGGAAAAATAAGAATTGAGGGTGAAAAGATCATTTTTGTTGAAAAAATATGATTTTTTAATTGTATGGCTTTATGTTATAAACTTCTGTGAAGCCCATGGGGGTTCAAAGTTCTCACCACACATCTAGATAAGTTCCTTAGGGGTCTAGTTTCCAAAATGGTGTCATATGTGGGGGGTTACCACTGTTTTGGTACATCAGGGGTTTTCCGATCGCGACATGGTGTCCGATCTCAATTCCAGCCAAAAACGTCAAATGGCGCTGCTTCCCTTCCGAGCTCTGCCATGCGCCCAAATAGTGGTCTACCCCCACATGTGGGGTATCAGCGTACTCAGGACAAATTGCACAATAACTTTTAGGGTCCTGTTACCCTTGGAAAAATAAGAATTGAGGGTGAAAAGATCATTTTTGTGGAAAAAATATGATTTTTTAATTGTACGGCTGTATGTTATAAACTTCTGTGAAGCCCTTGGGGGTTCAAAGTTCTCACCACACATCTAGACAAGTTTCTTAGGGGGTCTAGTTTCCAAAATGGTGTCATTTGTGGGGGGTTTCCACTGTTTTGGTACATCAGGGGTTTTCCAATCGCGACATGATGTCCGATCTCAATTCCAGCCAAAAAGTCAAATGGCGCTGCTTCCCTTCCGAGCTCTGCCATGCGCCCAAATAGTGGCTTACCCCCACATGTGGGGTATCAGCGTACTCAGGACAAATTGCACAATAACTTTTAGGGTCCTGTTACCCTTGGGAAAATAAAAATTGGGGTGAAAAGATCTTTTTTTGTGGAAAAAATATGATTTTTTAATTGTACCGCTGTACGTTATAAACTTCTGTAAAGCCCTTGTGGGTTCAAAGTTCTCACCACATAACTAGATAAGTTCCTTGGGGGGTCTAGTTTCCAAAATGGGGTCACTTGTAGGGGGTTTCCACTGATTAGGTACATCAGGGACTCTCCAAACGTGACTTGGCGTCCAAT
Organism: Dendrobates tinctorius; assembly: GCF_039654945.1. Lineage (NCBI taxonomy): Eukaryota > Metazoa > Chordata > Amphibia > Anura > Dendrobatidae > Dendrobates > Dendrobates tinctorius. The sequence goes on along the minus strand of NW_027361726.1, from coordinate 4,234,851 downwards.
CTGAATTCCAGCCAATTTTGCATTGAAAAAGTCAAACGGCGCTGCTTCCATTCTGAGCTCTGCCATGCGCCGAAACAGTCATTCCCCCCACATATCAGGTATCAGCGTACTCAGGACAAATTGCACAATAACTTTTGCAGTCCAATTTCTCCTGTTACCCTTGGTAAAATAAAAAAAATTGAACCTGAAGTATTTTTTTTATGAAAAAAAGTTAGATGTTCATTTTTTTTTAAATATTCAAAAAAATTCCTGTGACACACCTAAAGGGTTAATAAACTTCTTGAATGTGGTTTTGAGCACCTTAAGGGGTGCAGTTTTTAGAATGGTGTCACTTTTGGGTGTTTTCTATCATATAGACCCCTCAAAGTGGCTTCAAATGTGATGTGGTCCTAAAAATAAAATGGTGTTGTAAAAATGAGAAATCGCTGGTTAACTTTTAACCCTTATAACTTCCTAACAAAAAAAAATTTGGGTTCCAAAATTGTGCTGATGTAAAGTAAACATGTGGTAAATGTAAGTTGTCAAGTTTTTTGTGTGCCGTATCTCTGTGATTTAAGGGCAAAAAAATTCAAAGTTGGAAAATTGCGAAATTTTCAAAATTTTCGCCAAATTTCCGTTTTTCTCACAAATAAACGCAAGTTATTTGAATGAAATTTTACCACTAACATGAAGTACAATATGTCACGAGAAAATAATGTCAGAATCACCGGGATCCATGGAAGCGTTCCAGAGTTATGACCTCATAAAGGTACAGTGGTCAGAATTGTAAAAATTGGCCCGGTCATGAACGTGCAAACCACCCTTGGGGGTGAAGGGGTTAAGGACAGTAGCTATAGATACCAATGACTTTTATGGGTTTTAGTGTTGTTTGGGGAAACATTAATTAATGTCTTCGTATTATGTCATTATATTCTTTGTTCTACACCACATGTTTCTCTAGAATTATCATGTAAATGCCCTCTGCGGCAAAATGCAGCTTTCTCTGTTTGTATTATGTATAAAAAGCCCCTGTCACTGTTGCTCGGGGCCATTCCACCGCCATTATGCCGCTGTGCCACACCATGGCCAGGGCTAGAGCCTTTTCACCGCCAGACTTCCTAGCGAATCTCTGCCTGTCTGAATTCCTGTTTTTGTGCCCGCATGCTTCAACTTCACTGGCTATCTGTCCTGTTCTGCCATGTATCTCTCAATAAACTTCAACCTCAGCTTGATAAGAAGATTGTCTGCATTTTTGTCCGGCTCTTCCAGCTCTCAGTAAGAACTTTTTCTTACATCCTACAGGTTAATAAAGTGAGAAGTCACATCAATGGACTCCACAATGCTCCCTATGCCCTAAAGCTAGACCTAGGATGGGTCATAATAGGAAATGCATGCTTGGGACATATGGACGCCCCATCTTCTGTGACAAGTATGCTAACAAATACATTGGAGAAAGGACGCCCATCTCTGCTTCAACCTTGCAACAACGAGTTCCATGTCAAAGAACTACCACACAGCATCCAACTACCCAATCATTTAATAGACTTTACTCATGACAGCAGTATGGTGTCAGGAAGCTGTGAGAATCAGTTGGGGTGCAGTCTTCCAGAGAACTAAACAAGGCAACCAAGTAGCAATGTCGGTAGAGGACAAGTTGTTCTTAGAGGTAATGGACAAGGGACTCGTAAAAGATGAGACCAACAGCTGGGTTGCACCTCTCCCCTTCAGAACCTACAGACCAGACCACGTCTACCAAACAACAGAAATCAGGCATTAAAACGTTTTTCCTCTCTTAAACATAATCTGCAGAAGAAACCAGAGATGAAAGATCACTTTTTCTCCTTCATGTCAAAGATATTTGAGAACTGTCATGCAGAGCTAGCTCCCACTCCCAAAGACTCTGAAGAATGCTGGTTCCTACCCATGTTTGGAGTATACCACCCTAAGAAACCGGGCCAGATTAGAGTGGTGTTTGACTCCAGTGCTAAGTTTGATGAGGTCTCCCTGAATGATGTTCTACTGACAGGACCAAACCTCAATAACAAACTGCTGGGAGTACTTATGCGCTTCTGTAAGGATTCCATTGCCTTCATCGCTGACATTCAGCAGATGCTCCATTGTTTCCTTGTGAGAGAGAGAGACAGGAACTTCCTAAGATTCTTCTGGTACAGAGACAATGATCCTACTAAAGAAGTCACAGAGTACCGCATGAGAGTGCACATCTTTGGCAATAGCCCTTCTCCTGCAGTCGCCATCTATGGACTCAAAGGTCAGCTCAAGAAGGAGAAACAGAATACGGATCAGATGTCAGACAATTCACAGAAAAAGACTTTTATGTTGATGACTGTCTGAAAGCCATGCCTTCAAATGAGACTGCCACCAGTCTTCTCAGGAGAGCCCAAGAGATGCTTGCTTGCTCTAACCTCAGGCTTCACAAAATAGCCTCAAACAGCCAAGAACTCATGAAAGCGTTGCCTTCACAAGACTTGTGTAACGGTCTCAGAAACCTGAACCTGGGTCAGACCCCACACCGATGCAACACAGCCTCGGGCTTCTCTGGAGTCAACAGTCAGACACTTTCACCTTTCAGGTCAGCCAGGAAGAAAAGCCTTTCACAAGCAGAGGTGTCCTATCTACCATCAACAGCCTGTACGATCCTTTGGGTTTCGCAGCTCCTGTTACTATACAAGGCAAAGCCATACTAAGAGAGGTAACTAAAGAGACATCTGACTGGGATGCACCTTTACCACCTGATAAGAGAATCCTGTGGGAGGTATGGAAGAACTCTTTAGCAGCCCTCTCCAGCCTGAATGTTCCAAGACCGTACACCCCTGTGGCGTCTACAGAAATACAAAGCCAAAGACTGTATGTATTTGCAGATGCTTCTGTCAAAACAAACTTGCTCCACAGCCAGAGCACACCATACCAAGGTTAGAACTTTGTGCTGCAGTCCTAGCTGTCGAGTTAGCAGAGTTCATTGCATCCGAGATGGATATTGACCTGACACAAGCCAAGTTCTACTCAGACAGCAAAGTAGTCTTGGATACATCCACAATGAAACTAGACGATTCTATGTTAATGTCAACAACAGAGTGCTACGAATTAGGAGATCAGTTCATCCAAAACAGTGGCATTACATCCCCACGGACCAAAACCCTGCAGATCATGCAACTAGAGCAGTTGACGCAAGTCGACTAGAGAGCACAACATGGCTCTCAGGACCAAAACTACAGTGAGGAACATTGTCCAGACACCTTTGAACTAGTAGGAGAGGACTCAGATGCTGAAATTCGCCCTCAGGTGTCTACACTTCATACAATGAATTCTGCTATCCAGCTTGGATCTCACAGATTTGAACAATTTTCAAGTTGGAAGTCACTTACTCGAGCGATCACCTGCCTGACTCATATAGCTCGCTCATTCAAGATCACCAGAGCATGTGACACAGAAAAATGTAAAGGTGGGCATCTCTGTAAAAACGTCTACGTTGCCTCCAACTTGGAATCTTCCAGAAACCACATCATCTTCACAGTTCAGAGAGAAACCTACTCTGTGGAAATCCAATGTCTCATTAACAAAGCTCCGATACCAGTGAGCAGCTCATTGAGAAAACTCGACCCATTCATCGACAACAATGGCCTGCTGAGAGTAGGAGGTCGACTCAAAGAAGCTAAAATGGAGTTTGAGGAGACATTCCCTCTTATCATTCCTGGAAAATATCATGTTGCCTACACCAAGGAAGACTATTCACAGAAGGAGCCATCAGAACTGCTGGCCTGTGGATTGTCAGTGCAAAGAAACTCATCAGTAGTGTCATCTACAAATGCATTACCTGCCCTAAGCTTCGTGGTTCCACTCAAACCCAAAAGATAGCTGACCTACCAGCAGAAAGACTCAGCCCAGACCCTCCTTTTACCAGCATTGGTCTCAATGTGTTTGGACCTTGGTCAGTTGTTACTTGTCACACGAGAGGCGGACAAGCTAATAGTAAACGTTGGGCTGTTATGTCTACCCGTCTATCAATCAGAGCCATCCATATAGAGCTCATTGAGTCACTTGACACTTCAAGCTTCATCTATGCTTTGAGACGTTTCATTGCCATCCGTGGTCCTATCAAACATATACGCTCAGACAGAGGTACCAACTTCATTGGTGCAGCAAAGGAATTGGGCATACCTTCAAATCTAGACCATAAGACTCTCGAGAGGTTCCTCAGTGACCAAATTTGCACATGGTCATTCAACCCACCTCACTCCTCACATATGGGTGGATCTTGGGAATGAATGATTGGTCTTGTACGGAGAATTCTTGACTCCACTCCTCTTCAAGAAGGAGCAGCGAGGGGGCGTGGCCTAGCAGAGCATGGTGCTGGTCACATAATCCAGGAGCTCTGACGACTTCAGGTGGTGAAGCGGAAAACACATCTTACCGGCAGTTCCTTCAGCAGTGAATCTTTCTCCAGGCACTTAGTATCACCCTGGGATCAGATGAGGTGGTCCAAAACCGGGCTCCGGAGCTCCCCCAGTATCTGACTTCTTTGCCAGAGGCTCCAGGCTGGAGAGGAGTTCTAAGATGGCTGATGCCTCCCCTCATGCTGCAAAGTCTGCAGGATCAGCACGTTCTGCTACTTCCTCTGCCTCAAGCAGAGAAGGCTCCATGGAGACTGCGGGCACTGTGGAAATAGCAAGCCTTGACAACCAGCCTGTCACAAAGGAGGAGATGAAATCCCTCTTTGCAGCTTTCAGGAAATCTATGCAAAATGATATAAAGAGCATGTTGGCAGAGCTGAAGGGGGAAGTAGGAGCTATAGGAAACCGCACAGATCATTTAGAAAACAAAATGGAGGAGTTAACAGGGTCCCACAATGCACTGATAGATGAGCATGAGGAGCTTAAAGCTGAAGTCCGCAAGTTAACATCTAAAATGCTGGACCTGGAGGACAGATCCAGGAGAAACAATGTAAGAATAAGACGAATACCAGAAGAAGTACATGATAAAGATTTGCTCCCCCTGTTACAGGACTTTATTCAAGCTGTTGTGCCTGAAGCAGAAGGGAGAGATATATTAGTGGACCAGATTCACAAAATCCCTAAGCCTCGAAGACTTAACCCTTGGATTCCCAGAGATACTATTGCCCGCATTCACTTCTATAAAACAAAGGAGGCCTTCCTGCTTGGTTTAAAGAAGGAACCTTCCCTGCCAGACAGATTTGCTCGCCTTTCGGTATTCCCAGACCTCTCAGCTGGCACGCTTGCGAGGAGGAGAGAATTCACCCCTTTTACAAAGATTCTACGGGATAAAGGAATTATATATCTTTGGGGTTTCCCTATCAAGCTCATTGTCAGTAAAAATGATAACACTCGGGTTTGCTTCTCTACTGCGCAACTTGGGAAAGTGTTTGAGGACTGGGATATTCCACCCCCTCCACCATCTTCCTTGGATAAAGGTTCACCCCAAAACAGGAGAATTAACCCTGAATGGTTTAAAGCTTGAAGTTCCCATAACTTTCGCCTTTTGAGGTTGTGGTCTCCATTTTTCTGGATTTTTTTTTGCTTCTGCAGAGGGTGCTGGCTACTAAACTTTGTGGCCGCATCCAGCCCACCTGCAGTTCCTGCCCGACGAGCGTCTTTTTTTCGCTCTTACTGCTTTGACTGCTTGTCAGTCCTTGTGTAGCTCCGTCATGTTATGTGAGGAGCAACTTGTTTCTCAGTTTTTTTTAATTGTTATGTCATGTTATTTGTTGATCTTGCCTGTTTGTACCGTTTCTTTCTGCAGGGTTAATACTCCAAAGGAAGCAGATTCTCGGCTATCACAGCCACTTCTGGCCTTACATACCATGGGTTTAAAGGTATTGTCTCTAAATGTAAAGGGATTAAATTCCCCACATAAAAGGTCATGGGTCTGGAAGGAGGCAGGGAAGGCGAGTAGTGATGTTTTGTGCATTCAAGAATCAAATTTATTAGCCCAGGATAATGGTAGAATGAAAAATGTTAATTATCCTCACCAGTTTTTTGCCAATAATGTCCACAAGAGGGCGGGTGTGGGAATCCTCATTAAAAGCTCTGTAGCCTTACAGCTTGAAAGGCTGGTGGGGGACATTGAGGGGAGATATGTCATTTTAATTGGTCTACTAAACAATGTGCAATTTACTATTGCTTCAGTGTATGCTCCCAATGTGGGCCAGTTGAGATTCATACGTAAATTTTTGGAGACTTTTAGGGGAATAGCAAAGGGTTCCTCGGTGATATGCGGAGACTTTAATGTCCCTATGTGTAAATTCCTAGATTGTTCCCACCATGCCCGGCCAGAAAAGAGATGGGCCACCTGATCCGTGAGTTTCGTTTTCATGATATATGGCGATATGCTCATGCAGGAGAGAGAGACTATTCTTTTCACTCCCTAAGGTTTAATACCTACTCTAGAATAGATTATATCTTAGTAGATGATTCGTTACTGTTGGGTTGTGACCAGATTAACATTGGCCCCATTACGTGATCGGACCACGCGCCCGTTATGTTAACAATTTCAGATGGGGGTCCTACCCGGTCTCCTTCCAAATGGAAACTGAATGATTATATCCTCACTAACCAAGATACCAGCGATGAAATCGCTCGGCAATTAAAAGAATTTTTTGCCATTAATGATAATCAAATGGTCTCGGATGAAACTCTTTGGGCGGCCCATAAGGCCTTTGCTAGAGGTGTCCTCATCAAAATTGCAGCAATGGAGAAAAGGGAAAGGTTAAAAACATTTAATGATATTTTGTCTAAACTCCAGCTCCTGGAAAGGACAAACATGGCCCACCCCTCTGACATTTTCCTTGACTCTATTAGAGGTCTGAGAGATCAGCTGAGATCAATTATGCTGTATTCCTATAAAAAAAATCTAAAAAAGCTTAAATCCAAATTCTATAGCTTGGGTGATAGAGCCGGTAGGGTCCTAGCAAGTCGAGTGAAGAAAAGGGAGGCTCGGATGGCCATTCCCTTTTTGATTAAGCACGACGGGTCCAAAGTTTTAAACCCTACCCATATAGCTAGTGAGTTTAAAGAATACTATTCCCAACTATATAATCTCAAGTCAGATCCTAAAACACACCAGCCCATGAAGGGTGAAATTTCTTCTTTCCTTGCTAAACTAAATTTGCCCAAACTTTCCCCCACGGCTCTGGCTGCCCTTACTGAGGAGGAAGTAGTTCTGGTTATTAATTCCTCTAAGAGACTTTCTGCCCCCGGGCCAGATGGTTTTTCTAATTCTTACTACCGCCAGTTTGCGCACATCTTGGCTCCATTTTTGGTTAGAACGTTCTCACTATGGAGGGACTCATCTGATATCCAATCTGAAAGCTTGGCTGCGACAATCACTACTATTCCTAAACCGGGGAAGCCTCCAACCTCTCCTGGTAACTTCAGACCTATCTCTCTTTTGAATTGTGATGTGAAGTTATATGCAAAAGTCTGGGCTAATAGACTCCTCTCAGTTTTGCCAGCCCTGGTCTCCCCTGACCAAGTGGGATTTGTCCCAGGGAGGCAGGCTAGAGATGGCACTAGAAGAATGATTGATTTGATGGATTTTCTTGAGTCCAGTGGTACCCCCGGTGTATTCCTGTCTCTAGATGCGGAAAAAGCGTTTGACAGGGTACACTGGGGCTATGTGGATGCCGTTTTGGACACATTTGGTTTCTCTGGTAATATAAAGGGTGCTATTATGGCCTTATACAAAAAACCAAATGCTTCAGTCTGTGCAGCTGGCTTTTATTCTGATAGATTTGACCTGACTAATGGGACCCGCCAGGGTTGCCCCCTTTCCCTTATAATTTTTGCTTTAGTCATGGAGCCCCTGGCGGAGTCCATTAGGCTCAACCCGGAAATCTCTGGAGTTAAAATAGGCCCTGTAGAGCATAAGATCGGTCTATATGCAGACGATGTAATTCTCTCTTGCACTGATTGTGAAAGATCATTGATAGGGATCAAAAACGCTCTCCTTGAATTTTCTAAGATTTCATATTACAAGCTAGACGAAGGAAAATCAGTTCTCTTCTCGATTAATGTTCCACTATCTGTTAGAAATAGAATCTCCTCACTTGTCCCATATACTTGGGCCCGGGACGGCTTCTCGTACCTAGGACTAAGGATTTGTAAACTTTCCAATATTGTCAAACAGAATTTTAATACTCTGCTTGATTCCATTCGAAAGGACATAGACAATCAAATACATTTACCCTTTTCCTGGATGGCGCGCATTCAGATAGTTAAGATGATGTTCCTACCAAAAATTATTTATTTATTCCGTTGTCTTCCCTTGAGGTTCCCCAAGAGGTTTCTCTCTCTTCTGCAGGCAGTTGTGAGCAGATTTATTTGGGCAGGAAAGAAACCTAGGGTTGGTATGTCTACCTTATTTTATAGTTATTCACATGGTGGTCTGGGGGTCCCGAATTTTTATTTGTACCATAAAGCAGCAGTTCTAGAGGTGTTAAGGGAGTGGTATGATGATTTTAGTACTCATAAATGGGTGCTTGTGGAGAAATACATGGCCCCGCGTGGGACTTTGAGATTTCTACTAGAGGCCCGAGTGCTTAGTTCCTTTGCCCCCTCTCTTCCCTTGCAGACAATGAAAGTGGCATTTTCTTACTGGTCTGACCTGGTCTCTTCTCGTCAAGTGATTAAATTTGAGTCTATCTCTATTAGAGCCTCGGTGCTTCATGTGGATGGCCTCATGTTAGGCAATTGGGTGAGGAATGGTATTGTGGTCATGGAAGATATCCTCTTAATTCAGGAGTTGAAACCTTTCTCTGTCCTAATGGATGAATTTGGCCTTCACAGAAATAACTTCTACCAGTACATGCAAATTCGGCATTTTTTAAATTCATGTGTATTTCCCTTATCCTGCCATAATGCTGTTCGCTCGCCAATACAGCGGTTTTTTAGTTCTTTCTCCTCTCAAAAACACGGCCTCTCGATAGTATATAAAGTGTTTAATTCCCCCCCGGTAATGGTCCTAAACAAGCGTATATGAGGCTCTGGGAAGGGGCTCTTGCTTTCTCCTCAACCCCGGACCAATGGTGGTCCGCTTCTGGTGACTTGCAGAAATATTCCTCCTGTATCAATCATCTTGAGCAGCTTAAGAAAGTTCACTTTGATTGGTATTACACCCCGCTGAAGATTTCCAAATTCCGTGGTTCCTATCCCCGATCCTGCTGGAAGGGCTGCTCGGGTGTTGGTTCCCTAGGGCACGTACAGTATGGTGGGATTGCCCGCTCATCCGGCCTTTTTGGGAAGAAGTGTCTAACATTATTACCTCAGTTACAGGCCTGGCTGGAAGTTTGAGTGGTCCGCTAGCGATTTGGGGATCGGTTTACATATATTCCCTGGCGATTTGAGACCAATTGTATCACACATTCTAATAGCAGCACGTATGTGTCTGGCAGACCACTGGAAAGAAATAACTATCCCCTCTAAATTGGAAATTATCCAAAAAAACAATAAACATTACCAATACGAGCTCCTTCTGACCTCAGATATGTTTACCAAAAATAAAATAAGGAATCGCTGGTTCCTCTGGGTGGTGTCCAAATTCTCGTCCTTCCAGTCCTGATTGGTGGACCTGTGATCTTATTACCTATGATCCCTACCCTTGCTTCCTATGTTGCAAATTGTATCCCCTAACCCTACTATGCAGAATTTTCAGCTGTTATCTGTTTTTACTTTGAATTTTATTGTCCTGCTGTTATAGGACAAATTTTTCAACTGTCCGCATGTTTGTTGCGGTGTATAATCTGTTTTATATAAAATCTTAATAAAAATTATTGATGTAAAAAAAAGAAGGAGCAGCGAGACTTACCCACGAAAGCCTGACTGTCATGATCCAGTGTTGGATCTGGCGGTATTAAAAGCACAAAGTGAACTTTTTTTACTTTGGTTGAGTTCAAAGGTGTTTTGACTGTCCCCGGTGGTGGTTAGCGGTATCGCACCATAGGTTTAGGTTAATGTTCACTTAATTAGGGATCAGGTGTGACTCCCTATAAAGGTGTGCTTAGGGGGTTCACTCACCGCTGGTGATATTTCTTTCTGAGTTGTTGGAGAGCCTGGTGGAAGGATGGAGCAGGATAGGAGTCCTGCGCAGTCAGCCAGAGAGGATGAGTGCCAGCTAATGGTGTCTGCAGGAAGGACTGGCATGGCTTGGTGGAGTCGCAGTTTGTGGTGTCGGCGGGAAGTGCGGGCATGGCTTAGAGGAGTGGCGACTAGGAAGAGAGTTGCACTCAGCATGTTCGACTTGGTTGCTGAGAACTGGACTCGAGCATGCTTGGATTCTTGGCAGAGGCTGGACTCATCTTGGGACTCTGTGTACTGGACTGCTGCAAGTGGTGATGGACTCTGCTCCCAGGCTGCACGATGGTGACAGATCCAGTTATGTGATGGATCAGGGTGGAGGAGAAGATACACACAGGTGGTGGGCTCTGTTGCTAGGAGCGCACGCAACAGAGCAAAGATAAGTGGTGTTTCCCCTGTATTGTCTCTTTCCTCATGTGTGTTATTAGTGCAGTGGTGGGATTAGTCTCCGCACCGACCCATTCCCTAGTGAGGGTTTAGGCTCAGGGCGAGCAAGGGCGTTAAGGTACGCGTGCGGCGACAGGTGCGGAGCCTGTTTAGGGAATGTGAGGAGTGTAGGGACACTGGCTCAGGGGAGTGCAGGAGGTCTCCTTTTCCCCATTCCCTATCGCAGGGCCCACCATTGTTAAAGTTTCCCAGGTTCCCCTTTTATTATTTAAATTCGCCTTTTTGGAGGCGGGGTTTCCAGATTGTATGTATAACGTGTAATTCCCAAATTCGCCGGGTGGAGGCGGTGTATCCACCTGCACGTTTTATTATTTAAATGCGCCCCACTGGAGGCGGTGTATCCAGGGTCACGTGTGTCACATGGGTTCGCCTTGCGGAAACATCTGCGTCCTGACACACGTGATCATGACACTGACCACCTTCATGGCAGAAGCCGCAGCTATAATCAACGCAAGACCCTTGGTTCCAGTCCCTAATGACCCTGAGAAGCCATTGCTATTGACTCCAGCTACTCTCCTCACCCAGAAAATAAGACTATCCAGTGCCCCTCCAGGAGGATCTGATGCGAAGGACCACTACAAGTGCCAATGGAGACAGATACAAAGTCTTTCCAATACATTCTGGGACAGGTGGCGCAAACAGTATTTGTCTACCCTGCAGCCATGGATGAAGTAGCAATCTACTAGGCCTAATCTGAGGATTGGTGACCTTGTCCTTGTGAAAGACTGTCAAGCCCACCGAAACCAGTGGCCACTCGGACTAGTGACTGCAACATTCCCGAGTAAAGATGGCAATGTCCACAAAGTAGAACTTAGGATGGTCAAAGGGGATGAACTTAAGACATTCTCCAGACCAGTGACTGAGCTGGTCCTATTATTGTCTTTGGAGAATAATAATAGTGACATCCATTTGATGCCAGACGGGGAGTGTTCTGTCTCTGACATAATTCACAACCTTTAACTGTCTATTTTGATAATATATATAATGATTTGCTGTGAATATCCATAGTATTCAGTTTCAGCCATAGATTTAATGTTTTCATTGTTTTTGGCTCCATCTACTGACCAAGGTCATAACTGCATGTTATTATGCATTGTACTTTCTGAATTCTTTTCCCTCCATTCTCAATGCATTTTGGGATAGTTTGCAAAGCGCCCTGGTATGCTGTGCAAGGGATTATGATTAGTTCAGCCCATTTTCCCCTCCAGTCTTCCATTTTCTCTCAAGCCTGCTTCATGGGAACATCTCATTTCTCTACTCCCCTCACATCTGCATTGCTGGTATGTAACATGCGCCCTGTATATAATCTCTATCTCATATTAGCCAGCTTAGTTAGATCCCTTGGTCAACTAGTATTCCAGATATGTATGTTATGTATATATGTATTCCTATGAACCCTGTTATGAATGAGTCACCGAAGGAGGAAAAAACAAAAATACAAGCTAAGTCCAGAAAACCGGAGAGGTTGGTAGCTATCGGATTGCAGACCCCTGATCCTATCCACAACAACTAACAGTAGCCGTGGGGGGTTCCTACGATGCCATAGACCCCTCGATCACAGCCGGAGAACTAAATAGGCCTAAAGAAAGAAAGGGGAAATCTAAACTGCCCCAGAGCAGACCCCAAAGCAATAGGCAGCCCCCAACATATAATGATGGTGAAGCAAGATGAAAACACTAACACAGATAGAAAGATAGGTTGAGCAAACGATGGGGCCCAAGCTAACTAAAAAGGACAGGATAGAAAAGCTGCTGTCTGCAATCCGTAAAAAACCCTAACTAATAAGTTCAATAGCAGAGCAAAAACTTATCTTTGGGAAGCAGGAATCAGACTGGTCTCCAAGAATCCAGCAGAGAAATCACCAGCGACTCAGAAGGGCGTCGGCTGCCTTATATCCAGTCAGAATTTCCTGTTACCCAGTCATCATCTACCAGATCAGGTGTTTGGTAATCAGCCTTACTACCTTCCTTCACCAGAAGAGGGAGTTCATCAGACATCGACGGTGAAGGGGAAAATGAACTCACAACAGTACCTCCCCCTTGAGGAGGGGTCACCGAACCCTCATCCACGCCACCAGGGCGATCAGGATGGACCCGATGAAAGGCATGAACCAATCTTTTGGCATGAATATCGGATGCAGGGACCCAAGAATTATCCTCCTGGCCATAACCCTTCCATTTAACCAAATACTGGTGTCTCCGTCTAGCCAGGTGAGAATCCAGTATCTTCTCAACCTCATATTCCACATTACCTTCAACCAATACCGGGTCAGGAGGTGCCACCACAGGAACTACTGGCTCAACAAACCTCTTTAACAGAGACTTATGAAACATGTTATGGATCTTAAATGTAACAGGAAGAGCCAATCGAAAAGAGACTGGATTAAGAATCTCCAAAATCTTGTAAGGTCCAATAAATCTAGGTTTAAACTTTGGAGAAGCCACCTTCATAGCGATATTCTTTGATGACAACCAAACCATATCACCCACTTTAAACTGGGGACCAATGGTCCTATGCCGGTTGGGAAACTGCTGGGCCTTTTCCTGGGAGAGAGACAACTTATCCACCACTTGGTCCCAGATCTGGTGCATTCTCTCCACCACAGTGTCAACACCTGGACAGGCAGAAGGCTCCACCTGCCCTGATGAGAATCGAGGATGAAACCCAAAGTTACAAAAAAAAGGTGACATCAAAGTGGCAGAACTAGCTCTATTATTTAAAGCAAATTCGGCCAAGGGCAAAAATGAAACCCAATCATGCTGATCAGCAGAAATAAAACATCTCAAATACGACTCCAAAGTCTGGTTTGTTCTCTCCGTCTGCCCATTGGTCTGAGGGTGAAACGCAGAGGAGAAGGACAACTGAATTCCCAGCTTGGAACAGAAAGTCCTCCAAAATCTAGACACAAACTGAACTCCTCTGTCAGATACAATGTTCTCAGGAATCCCGTGCAAGTGAACCACCTGTTGCAAAAACAGGGGCACCAACTCTGAGGAATATGGCAACTTAGGGAGTGGTACAAGATGGACCATCTTAGAGAATCTATCGGGATGGCGGAACTCCAAAAAACAAGGTAAACAAAACTAATAAGTTAAATAGCAGAGCAAAAACTTATCTTTGGGAAGCAGGAATCAGACTGGTCTCCAAGAATCCAGCAGAGAAATCACCAGCGACTCAGAAGGGCGTCGGCTGCCTTATATCCAGTCAGAATTTCCTGTTACCCAGTCATCATCTACCAGATCAGGTGTTTGGTAATCAGCCTCACTACCTTCCTTCACCAGAAGAGGGAGTTCATCAGACATCGACGGTGAAGGGGAAAATTAACTCACAACAGAACCCAGTACTGATTGTATTTATATGTTTCTGTTTGTAGTTTTACCACATCTATATACCCTATGTTCAATAAAGCACAGATTCAACTGCAGTCTCCCTTATTGGACCCCGGTATAGGGGTTTAGCTGCCTGTTAAGCTACATGAATCCCGGTTCATTTAGTGAGGACATTAAATGAGATTGTGGGAGTCTGTCACCCCTACCGATCAGCTGAAGTCTGCTCAAACAATGGCTAGAACGAATTGATGTAAGTGGTGGGATACATCAGCTTGATATATTGCTTAGTCCTTGCTGTTGAGCCGTTCTTCATTTTATCTCTAATTCTATTAAAAAGAGAAAAATTGCATTACTGCTGGAGTATAATAATAGTTTATAGTTGTAAAATGTGAACCTAAAGTTAGACCCACATTCAACATGATGGGTATGTGATTGTGGAGTTGTCTCATGACAGATATTATGGACATATGCACTGCACAGGAAATACTACAGGGTGGGCCATGTATATGGATACACCTAAATAAAATGGGAATGGTTGGTGATATCAACTTCCTGTTTGTGGCACATTAGTATATGGGAGAGGAAAAACTTTTCAAGATGGGTGGTGACCATGGCAGCCATTTTGAAGTTGGCCATGTTGGATCCAACTTTATTTTTTTCCAATGGGAAGAGGCTCATGTGACACATCAAACTTATTGAGAATTTCACAAGAAAAACAATGGTGTGCTTGGTTTTAATGGAATTTTATTCTTTCATGAGTTATTTACAAATTTCTCTTTGTTTACAGCCATTGACATGTTGCAGAGGTCAACACGTGAGGAGCGGATAGAAATTGTGTTGATGTCTGGTGAATGTAGTACCTGGGTCATTGCAGCAGATTTCAATGCAAGACATCCTACGCAATAAAACTGTCACCATTCCCATTTTATTTAGGTGTATCCATATAAATAGCCCACCCGAAAAAGTTTGCCCCCTAACTGAACATAATGTTCTGTGTAAACTGGGGGTCCTGTTCCAATTTTTGTTTTGCCCATTCTGCAAATTCAGCGCGCCGATCTGGCATCAGTCAAACATCCCTTCGGATGGTAATGGTGACAGCTTTCCTGCATAGGGTGTCTTGCATGAAAATCTGCTGCGATGACCCAGGTACTGCATTCACCAGACAGCAACACAATTTCTATCGGCTCCTTATGTGTTAACCTCTGCTGTTATGAACAGGTCACCGAGGAGGATGGCAGGAATAGGCTAGGCCACCAGGAAACCAGAAAGGTTGGTCACTTAGCGAATTGCAGACCCCTAATCCTAACAACACAACTAACAGTAGCCGTGGAGTGTACCTACAATGCCCTAGAAGCCTCGACACAGCCGGAGAACTAACTAGGCCTAAAGCAAGAAAGGAGAAATCTAAACTGCCCTGGACTAGAATCCCAAAGAAATAGATAGCCCCCAAACATATATTGACGGTGAGACCAGATGAGGGACAAACACAGGCAGAAAATAGACTGAGGAAATGATGGGGCCCAAACTGTCTAGATAGGATAGGAAAGAAAGACGCTGTCTGCAATCATGCAAAAACCCTAAAAAATCCAACACGTCTGATGTACAAAACACACTGAGGTCTCCTGACCTCTCCCCCACTATATCAGCATTCTGGTGTAAACTGGCAGCAAAGCAAAAGAGACTAATATAACAGGGGACTGAACAAACTGACACAAGCTGTAACTTCCAAAATTGAATACAACCGGTTTCGACTGCTAAGAGTCTTCCTCAGGTATAATGTCAAGAATATAAACGGATCTGTCTGAACACATTTTATAGCAGATCTCCCTGCATATGGTTTTGGGTGGGGGCTGAAAGGTCTGTTTTTCAGACACACCCAGATACTGAGAACTTAGCTGAAAAATGCAGGATCCGGCAGGTGACAGCAGACCTCAAGTTGCACAGGAAGAACTAATCACCAGCAACAATTGAGGGAAGCCTGCTCACTTAAATACTCCCAATCAGTAACCCCAGATCTCCAATCATCATCATCAGGTGGCAGACTTCTGTCAATCAGGCCAACTCCACTACCCACAGTAACCACCAGAGGGAGCCCCGACTCAGAAGTAAGAGAATTCACAACAGTACCCCCCCTTGAGGAGGGTTCACCGAACCCTCATCCACGCCACCAGGCCGATCAGGATGGGCCCGGTGAAAAGCACGAACCAATCTCTCGGCATGAATGTCAGAAGCAGAGACCCAAGAATTATCGTCCTGGCCATATCCTTTCCACTTGACCAAGTACTGGAGTCTCCGTCTAGCCAGACGAGAATCCAATATCTTCTCTACCCCATACTCCAAATTACCCTTAACCAATACAGGGTCAGGGGGTGCTGCCATGGGAACTACTGGCTCCACAAACCTTTTCAACA
Organism: Dendrobates tinctorius; assembly: GCF_039654945.1. NCBI lineage: Eukaryota > Metazoa > Chordata > Amphibia > Anura > Dendrobatidae > Dendrobates > Dendrobates tinctorius. The sequence goes on along the minus strand of NW_027361726.1, from coordinate 4,218,579 downwards.
AAGATTTATGAAAAACGTTTTGAATCTTAAACGTAACTGGAAGTGCCAAACAGAAAGAAACGGGGTTAAGGATTTCCAAAATCTTAAAAGGTCCAATGAACCTTGAATTGAATTTTAGAGATGCAACCTTCATAGGAATATTTTTTGAAGACAACCAAACCATATCACCCACTTTAAACCAGGGACCTATGCCGGTTGGAAAACCATTGGGCCTTTTCCTGAGAGTGGGACAACTTATCCACTACTTGGTCCCAAATCTGCTGCATTCTCTCTACCACAGAATCCACACTTGGGCAGGCCAAAGCTTCCCCCTGCCCCGAAGAAAAGACATCAAAGTGGCAGAACTAGCCCTATTGTTTAGCGTGAATTTGGCAAAGGGCAAAAATGAGACCCAGTCATCTTGATAAGCAGATATTAAACATCTCAAATAGGATTCCAAAGTCTGGTTTGTTCTCTCAGTCTGCCCATTGGTCTGAGGATGAAATTCAGAGGAGAAAGATAACTGAATTCCCAGTTTGGAACAAAAAGCTCTCCAAAATCTGGAAACAAACTGGACTCCTCTGTTCGATACAATGTTCTCAGGAATCCCGTGCAAATGAACCACACAACTCAGAAGAAGATGGCAACTTTGGGAGTGGTACAAGATGGACCATCTTAGAAAATCTATCACAGATCACCCAGATAACAGTCATTCTCTGAGAGACAGGGAGATCAGAAATAAAATCCGTTGAGATATGGATCCATGGCCTCCTGGGCACCAGCAGGGGCATCAACAAACCACTAGAACGAGAACAAGTCCCACAGGACTGCACAAAATTCCTGACATCACGAGATAAGGCAGGCCACCAAAAAGACAGACTCACAAAATCTCTGGTACCAAAAATACCTGGATGACCAGCTAATGGGAAGAAATGAATTTCAGACATTACTCTTCTCCTCCACTGGTCAGGGACATACAATTTTCCCATAGGGCATCTTTCAGGTTTGCCCTCCTGAAATTCCTCCAGGGCATGTCTCAAATCAGATGAGATGGCGGAAAGAACTACACCCTCATTTAGAATGGTAGTAGGCTCGGTCACATCAAGAGAATCCGCAAAGAAAGTCCTAGAAAGGGCATCCGCCTTAACATTCTAAGTGCCTGGAAGAAAGGAGACCACAAAATTAAAATGCATGAAAAACAAGGCCCACCTAGCCTGTCTAACATTCAAGCGCTTGGCTGATTCAAGATAAATCAAATTCTTGTGGTCGGTGAGGACTACAACTTGATGTCTAGCTCCCTCCAACCAATGTCTCCACTCTTCAAATGCCCACTTCGTGGCAAACAATTCCCTATTCACCACGTCATAGTTACGTTCAGATGGGGCAAATTTTCGAGAAAGGAAGGCACAGGGATTCATCTTAGAAGTCACCGGATCTCTTTGGGACAAAACGGCTCCTGCACCAATCACAGAAGCATCTATCTCTACCTGAAATGGGAGTGAAACATCAGGTTGCCGTAGAACCGGAGCAGAAGTGAATCTCCGCTTAAGCTCCTGAAATGCCGAGACTGCCTCTGGAGACCAATTCACCACATCAGCGCCCTTTTTGGTCAAATCAGTCAGTGGTTTAACAATACCTGAAAAATTACTTATAAATTTATGGTAGAAATGAGCAAAACACAAAAACTTCTGGAGAGCCTTCAGAGATGTGGGCTGAACCCAATCATAAATGGCCTGAACCTTGGCCGGGTCCATTTCAATAGCAGACGGGGACAAAATGAATCCCAAAAACAAAATCCTCTGTACACCAAAGAGACATTTCGATCCCTTAACATACAGAGTATTTTCCCTCAAAATCTGGAGCACAGTCCGGACATGTTCCACATGAGAATCCCAGTCACTGGAAAAGATCAAAATATCATCCAGATAAATGATCAAAAACTTATCCACAAAGTCCCAGAAAATATCATTCATAAAAGATTGGAAGACGGAACGGGCATCACCAGGTACTCAAAATGTCCCTCCAGGGTATTAAACGCTGTCTTCCATTCTTCCCCGTGCTTGATGCGAATAAGATTATACGCCCCCTGAGGTCAAGTTTGGTAAACCAACAAGCATTTTCAACTCTGGAAAATAAATCAGAAATCAGGGGTAACGGGTACTGACATTTAACAGTGATTTTGTTAAGGGAGCGATAGTCAATACATGGCCTTAATGAGCCATCTTTCTTGGCCACAAAAAAAACAGCACATAAAGGTCAAGAGGATGGTCTGATATGACCCTTCTCCAACAACTCCTTGATATAAGATCGCATAGCATCATGTTCAGGTACAGATAAGTTGAAAAGCCGACCCTTGGGAAATTTACAACCGGGTATTAACTCAATTGCACAGTCATAGCTCCTATGAGGAGGCAAAGACGCGGACTTACTCTCACTAAATACATCAGAAAAATCAGCCAAATAGTCAGGAATATCATGAGACTGGGGAGAGGTGGAGAAAACAGGAGTGTCACTAAAAACACATTGACAACCCCAACTCACCACAGACACAGATTTCCAATCCAAAACAGGATTATGGGTTTGTAAACAAGGAAAACCCAGTACAACAATATCATGCAAATTGTGCAACACCAAAAATTTACAATTCTCTTGGTGGTCCGGGGCAACCCGCATTATCACCTGGGTCCAAAACTGGGGTTTATTCTCCACCAAAGGAGTAACATCAATACCCCTCAAAGGGATAGGAGTCCGCAGGGGTACCATGGGAAAACCACAAGGTTTGGCCAAGTCAAAATCCATCAGATTCAAAGCTGCTCCTGAATCAACAAAAGCCTTAGCGGAAAATGTAGACAAGGAGCAGATCAAGGTAACCGCCAAAAGGAACTTAGGCTATACACTGCCCACTGCAAATGTGTGAGCAAAACGCTTTTCTTGTTTAGGGCAGACAAAAATAGTATGAGAGGGGTCCCCACAAAAAAAACACAACTTATTACACCTTCTAAACTCTTGACGTTGCGCCCTAGACAAAACCCTATCACATTGCATGGGTTCAGAAGTTCGTTCGTAGTTTTACGCTCACATAAACGTCGATCAGTTTGAATGGCCAATAACTTACAGTCATCAAGACCAGAGGGGACAGGAAATCCCACCATAACATATTTTACGGTTTCTGCCAGACCCTTCCGAAAGAGAGCTGCTAGGGCATCATCATTTATCATCATCTATTTATTAAGGACCGCCCACTTTCGGAATTTTTGACAATATAACTCTGCAGAATCCTGACCCTGGTTCAATGCCAATAAGGTTTTCTCAGATTGATCAATAGCATTAGGTTCATCATACAATAACTCCAGGGCTTGAAAAAACGCATCCACATTAGCCAGAATAGGATCTCCAGGTGTCAAAGAAAAAGCCCAATCTTGGGGATCGCCGCACAGCAGAGAGATGACAATTTTAACCTGCTGCACAGAGCTCCCTGATGAGTTAGGTTTCAAAGCAAAAAATAGTTTACAATTATTCTTAAAATTCAAAAATTTAGACTGATCCCCAGAAAACACATCAGGAGTAGGAATTTTTAGTTCTACAGCAGATGATTGAGCGAGATAGGCAGAAATTCCCCGCACTTCAGCAGCGAGCTGCTCAACATGATCGGACAATTGCTTAGTCTCCAATAGAGAAAAAATCCTCCTATGGCCCCAGAGAAAAAGAGGAAAAAATATATAAAAAAATTCTGACACTTTTTTTTTTTTTACGATTCTTTCCTTCTTTAGAGTACCCTAGAGTCTACAGAATGGCTGGTGATTCTGTTATGAACAGGTGACCGAGGAAGATGGCGGGAAAAGGCTAGGCCACCAGGAAGGTTTGTCACTTAGCGAATTGCAGACCCCTAATCCTAACGACACAAATAACAGTAGCCGTGGAGCGTACCTACGATGCCCTAGATGCCTCGACACAGCCGGAGAACTAACTAGACCTAAATCAAGAAATGTGAAATCTAAACTGCCCCGTAGTAGAACCCCAAAGAAATAGATAGCCCCCAAACATATAAACATATATTGTTGGTGAAACCAGATGAGGGACAAACACAGGCAGAAAATAGACTGAGGAAATTATGGGGCCCAAACTGTCTAGATAGGATAGGAAAGGAAAGACAATGTCTGCAATCACGCAAAAACCCCAAAAAATCGAACACGTCTGATGTACAAAACACACTGAGGTCTCTCCCCCACTATGTCAGCATTCTGGTGTAAACTAGCAGCAAAGCAAAAGAGACTAATATAACAGGGGACTGAACAAATTGACACAAGCTGTAACATATGGAGCAGGGTCCAGCACATTCTCAGCAGGGAGCACGCTGAACCCGCAAAGCAGAAAGAGGCAGAACCAGATCAGAAGCAAAGGATTAGCAAATGAACAACTTAGCTGAAAAATGCAGGATCAGGCAGGAGACAGCAGACCTCACGTTGCACAGGAAGAACTAATCACCAGCAACAATTGAGGGAAGCCTGCTCACTTAAATACTCCCAATCTGTAACCCCAGTTCCCCAATCATCATCAGGTGGCAGACCTCTGTCAATCCGGACAGCTCCACTACCCACAGTAACCACCAGAGGGAGCCCCGACTCAGAAGTAAGAGAATTCACAACACTGTGCAATATGTCAATGGCTGTAAACAAAGAGAAACTTGTAAATAACTCATGAAAGAATAAAGTTACGCTAAAACCAAGCACACCATTTTTTTCTTGTGAAATTCTCAATAAGTTTGATGTGTCACATGACCCTCTTCCCTTTGGAAAAAAATAAAGTTGGGTTCAAAATGGCCGACTTCAAAATGGCCACCATGGTCACCACCCATCTTGAAAAGTTTTCCCCCTCCCATATACTAATGGGCCACAAACAGGAAGCTGATATCACCATCCATTCCCATTTTATTTAGGTGTATCCATATACATGGCCCACCCTGTAGAAATATCCATTAGATGCAGGTTGCTTTGCTGTCTTGTTAGACCTGTCTTCCATCATTTTAAGAAATAATATGGAGCCCGATACTATTGTTTCCATGAGTATTAATGTTTTTCTTTAAGACGAGTTATTTTACTGTGCTGCTTTATTCATCTTTCGATCGTATTATATACACTACATACAGGGGTGAACCTAGCCTCTCTGCTGCCAGAGGTGAACTGAAAAATGGCGCCCCTCCCCCGTAGTAAAATCATTACAAATAAATCTGGTTTACTCTTTACTAGCCTAACCTGACATACATGCAAAATACATACACATTTAAATAGGAATATATTTGAAACATTGATCTTTACACTTGTCTTCAGGGACTCAATGCCGCCTGAGGCAAAGTGATCAACTTGGTTCATTTTAGGTGCACCCCTAGCTGGGGAACAGTGCTTACTGTAGCACTTTTTCCCCGGTGGCCGTCTGTGTGCTCCATTCTGGCCCTGTGCTCCAATTTGGGCCCTGTGCTCCATTCTACCCCCATGCTCCATTCGAACTTCCGTGCTCCATTCTGGCCCCGTGGCAAATTTTAGGGCATGCCCCTGACCACACTCATTTTACAACTAGTCACACCCATATCCACATCCTAATTGCACCCATTTAGCACTGCTGATCACACTGACTGGTATTGAGGGCACAGTGGCTGGTACTATGGGCACACTGACTGGTACTGAGGAAAAGAAAGAAAGAACAGATAGATGGAAAGCAAGAAAGAAAGGAGAGAGAAAGAAAGAACAGAGAAAGAAAGAACAGAGAGGAAGAAAGGGGAAAGAAAGAGCAGAGAGAGAAAGAAAGAACAGAGAGAAAGAAAGGAAGAACAGAGAGAGAAAGAAAGAAAGAAAGAAAGAAAGAAAGAGAGGAAAGAAAGAACAGAGAAAGAGAAAAAGGGGAAATTAAGAAAGAACAGAGAGAGAAAGAAAGAGGGGAAAGAAAGAACAGGGAGAAAGAAAGAAATAAAGAGGGGAAAGAAAGAACAGAGGGAGAGAGATAAAGAGGGGAAAGAAAGAACAGAGAGAGAAAGAAAGAACAGAGAGAGAAAGAATTGAGAGAGAACGAAAGAGGTGAAAAAAGAACAGAGAAAAAGAAAGAAAGAACAGAGAGAGAAAGGAGAGAGAAAGGAAGAACAGAGAGAGAAAGAAAAAAGAACAGAGAGAGAGAGAGAAAGAGGGGAAAGAAAAAGAACAGAGAGCAAAAGATAAAACAGAGAGAGAAAGAAAGAACAGAGAGAGAAAGAAAGAGAGAAAAGAAAGAACAGAGAGAGAAAGAGAGAGAAAAAAGAACCGTGAGAAATAGGGAAAGAAAGAAAGAACAGACAGAGAGAAAGGAAGAACAGAGAGAAAGAAAGAGGGGAGCGAAAAAGAACAGAGAGTGAAAGAAAGAACAGAGAGAGAGAAAGAGGGGAAAGAAAGAAAGAACAGAGAGAGAAAGAAAGCACAGAAAGAGAGAAAAAGGAAAGAGCAGAGAGAGAACAAGAAAGAAAAGAGAGAGAAAGAAAGAGAGGAAAGAAAGAATAGATAGAGAAAGAAAGAACAGAGTGAGAGAAAGGAAGAACAGAGAGAGAAAGAAAGAGAGGAAAGAAAGAACATAGAGCAAAAGAAAGAACAGAGAGAGAAATAAAGAGGGGAAAGAGAAAGAACAGAGAGAGAAAGAAAGAACAAAGAAAAAGAAGGAACAGAGAGAGAAAGATAGAAAGAAAGAGGGGAAGAAAGAAAGAACGGAGAGAGAGAAAGAAACATAGAGAGAAAGAAAGAAATATTAGAGAGGGAAAGAAAGAACAGAGAGAGACAGAGAAACAGAAAGAGAAAGAAAGATTCTATAAAGATACTATAGCAGCCTGGTTCCCATTGTAATGCCCACCTAAGCCTCCCTGTGCAGGACATATCATGATCCACTCACATGGCCGGCATCCCCAATTCCACGGCGATCTCTCTGTCTGCGCTGTTGGAGGAGGACATGGTGATGGATCTGAAGCATTTCCTGAAATGCCTTCATGGTTCCGTCACAATCTCCTCCTGAAATTACCTCATTTCTGGTCATCTTCCAGCATGTCACTTCCAGTGGAACGTCACGTGTGAGTTTTAAAGTGCTCCTTGGGGCGTTGCCGTGTACTCCTGTGTCCACGGGAAAAGTAAGCTCCTGGCCGGGACAGCGGAGCAGACTCTCAAAATCGTGACTGTCCCGCTGGATCTGGGACAATTGGGAGGTATGAATGCTCACCACATTGCACCGATCTCATATACGCACGGCTCGCACACCTCATACATACACGGTTCCGCTTTGTATGCCTTCTACACACATGGCTCCACTCCGCACACCTTGCACACACATGGCTCCACTCAGTACACACATTGCTCCACTCCATAAACCTCATATACATGCAGCTCTGCTCCGTACACCTTGCACAAGCACAGCCATGCTATGTACTCCTCGTACACACGACTCCACTCCGTAAACCTTGTACATATGCGGCTCTGCTCCATACACCTCCTCCTCATGCAGCTCTGCTTCGAACACCTAGTACTCATGCGGCTCTGCTCCGTACACCCCAGACACGCACAGCTCCGTTTTGTACACACGCGGCTGAGCTCCGTACACTTAGTACACAAAGGGCTCCGTTTCGTACATCCCGTGCACACACGGCTCCATTTCGTACACCCCGCGCACACACGGCTCCGCTCCGTACACCAAGTACACATGTGGCTCCGCTCCATACACCTTGTACACACGCGGCTCCGCTCCGCACACCTCGTACACACACGGCTCCACTCCATTCACCTCATACACACACGGCTCTGCTACATCCACCCTGTAAACCCCTCCTGACCCCACACATAAACTTCCTCTCATCCAGCACCATGACAACCAGCACAGCAGAGTCCTGCATACACTGAGGCCCCTGATCATGTGACCCTTGACTCCTCCCATCCTGTGACCTCATCACAGGTCCTGTGCGCACAGAAAAGCCATATATGAGCAACCCGAGCAGATGCAGGAGAGGAGAATCTGTTTCACTCTCTTCAGGGACACACCGCCGCTTTAGGCAAAGTTCTCAACTTGCCTCATGGTAGTGTCAGGGGGTGGTGTTGTTATGGACAGTAGAGACAGGCTGCCTCTTTAAGAGACAGCTCCCCCTTGGTTGGTGTAATGGTAAGTCCTGCACTCCCCTGCAAAATACTGTGTGATGTGCTGCCAAGGCTGAGAGGGGAGGGTTTGAACCTGTGTGTGCCTCCTGAGCTGGAGATTCTACAGAGAGCTGCGGTGCATGCAGCTGTGAAAAGAGGATGCACAGCCTGAGACTGACTGAACTTGTGAGATTGCATAGACTATTTGGGGATAGCAAAGGTGGCTGTCCTCTGCTGTTGTGAGAAGCCACAAAGAGACCCAGAAGGGAATCTACAGTTTCTAGGAGCATCTCCAGGATCCTCAAGCAAGGAGAAGACCACGTTTCACAGATCTTCCAGACAGACGTGGGCACTATCGTACAGGACGGCTGGGGGCCCCCGGGACTAGACGGAGTCCCTATCATTACTGTTGTGAGTTCATTTTCTGGTCTACCAGTTGTGAGTTCTCCTTTCAGGCTCCCTCTGGTGGTAACAGGAGGTAGTGAGGCCGATTTAATCAGTAGAGATCTGCCACCTGATAATGAGGATGACGATTGGACCTCAGGAATCTCAGATTGGATTTATGACAGCCGACGCCCTATTCTGGTGCTGGTGATTCCTTCTGCTTGTCAGGTCTTGGTTCTCAGCTCTGTTCCAGTCAGCTCAAGCTAAGTTTTTCTGCTAATGTTCACACTTGATTTTGTTGTGCTATTCAGTTTTTTGTGTGGTCAGCCAGCCCCGGCTGGGGCTGTGCTGAATTTCCACTCTTATTTATCTGTATTTGCCAATTTGCTTTTTGTCCCTTATTAGATTGGCCTCTTTTTGCTCTGTCTCAGAATATTTCAGAGTGCTGATATAGTGGGAGAAGTCTAGTGACTTCAGGGTTAATTTTGTTATCAGAATTATTGGACATTATTTTGTAGGGTTTTGGGCAGATTGCAGACAGTGTCTTTCCTTTCCTCTCCTTTCTAGTTAGTTTGGGCCCCATCATTTGCTCAGCCTATTTTCCTGCCTGTGTTTGTGTTTTCATCTTGTTTCACCGTCAATACATGTGTGGGGGCTGTCTATTCCTTTGGGGTCTGCTCTGGAGCAGTTAGTTTTCCCCTTTTCTTGCTTTAGGCTTATTTAGTCCTCCAGCTGTGACGAGGCGTCTAGGTTCATCGTAGGTACGCTCAACGGCTGCTGCTAGTTGTGTGGTTAGGATCAGGGATCTGCAATCTGCATAGTTACCAACCTCTCTGGTTTTTCTGAGCTTAGCTTGTTTAGGTTTTTTCCTCCTCGGTGACCCATTCATAACACATTACTGTGTGTTTTAACCCCGTTTGTGCACATGTTAGGGCCTAGAGTAGGCTTCAATAGACAGAGCATGACAGCCGTGTGGCCTGTGTAGCAGAGGCCAGGGAGGCTACAGTTAGAGTAGCATTCATCCTGTGCTCATTGTGTTGTTTTGCCTGTTTGAAGTATATTGATCTGTAATAGTTGGAGCACCGTGCTATTTGACGGCCCAGCTAAAGAATACAACTATTGTAAATTATCTTTTGTCATTGCATACCCCTGTTTGCACCTTCCTCATCCACTTCATTCCTTGCCTTTCAATAAATTTACCCTTTGTTGTTTGTACCTCATCTTGTGTACCGTAGTCTCCCTGCACTGTGGTGGTTCCCCCGGCCATCGCTTTAAGTGGCGCTGCGAGCAGGGTGACTGTCACCAAGATGGAGGCAGCAGACAGTAACGGCGGGAATGCTAGTGTTAGTGGGGATACTGTGGGCATTGGTGGAACCCCTGCAAGGACACTCCCTGTGGGCACCATGTTTAGTGTGCTACCAAAGTTTGACGGCAATAATATGCCCCTGTAATATGCTTCAGTAGGTGCGCCCCTGACTACGTAGACAAACTGTTGTGACAGAATGGCTTTTCTAAGAGCCCTCTAAATTTAAGCCTTGGTACTATAATAGGTTTTCATGGGCACCGGACAAAAGAATCTCAGTTGGTCCCTTTACACATACCACAATTCATGATGCACAGATACAGCAGAGAGATATAGGTATAGTACAATGCCATAGATTTCACTTACTTCTTTCATTACATGAGTCCTATCTATTGTAAATTCTACAATAGCTCAGAAACCGGACAGTATAATCCTCCATACAGTATTAGGGGCACCACATAGTCCTCCATACAGTATAATGAGCCCATATAATGCTCCATACAGTTTAATGAGCCTCATATAATGCTCCATACAGTATATTGAGCCCCATGTAATGCCCCAAACAGTATAATGAGCCCCATATAATGCTCCATATACTGTAGAATAATGGACCTTATATATTGCTCCATACATAATGAGCCCCATATAAGGCTTGTTACACCTGGTCCCTGTCCTGGCACTGCGCCCCGGTCTGCCACTGCTCCCTGTCCTGGACACTCACCTCGTGCCTCGCGCCCTGTTCCTATGCAGCAGCCGGCTCCCTGTGTGTCCCACACTGCTTGTCAGCCTTCAGGTTTCTCCCCTTCCCCCACCTCCTGGCGTCCCGTCGGCAGACCTGCAGTCAAAGCTATTAGGGCACGAGCGCGCGCTCTCCAGGCTTCTTAAAGGGACAGCGAGCATTTTTCAAAAAAGCAATTATCCAATGGCAGCGCACTTGCTGCTATATCTGGCCTCTCCTCCATAGGGAGAGCACCGGAGCAACGAGTATCAATCATTGCTACATCCGGTTCTGTCTGCGCAGTCTCTGTGCATTTTCTCATGCTGTCTGCATCCATCTAGGCAAAAGCCATCCCTTTTCGCCAACAGCCATCCGAGTCCGAGGACTGTGACAAGGTTACTGGAGCCAGCTATCTACCAACTACCCGGATCCAGGATCCGTCTCATTATGGACTCTGCTGCTAATTCTGTTATCCCTTTTGGTCCTGCTGGGACAGCTGCCACGTGTCCGAGGTCTAACTGGAGGTAGCACCTGTGTCCTCCGGGTATTCCATTCTGGTCCTGTCTGAGTGGCTTTACTACGGGTACCCGGGGGTTAACTAGTTACGCCCCCTTCAGAGTCCCCCGGACCGTGGTCCCGAGGTTCCACTTTAAAAATAAAAAAACGAATGTGAACTTCACCATCTCTGCCTCCGCTTACATTCGTTACAAGGCTCCATACATAATGGGCTCCATATAATGCTCCATACATAATGGGTCCCATACAGTATATGATGGGCCCCATATAATGCTCCAGTATATGATAGGCACCATATGATGCTCTATATATGTAATCGGCCCATATAATGCATCAAACATGAATAAAAAAAAATGAAATACTTTCTGGCCGCTGCTCTGCTCTGAACCTGGAACTCAAAAGACTGAACATATGTGAAGCAAGTGTAGATGTTCATTTTTGTTTACCATTTAACCCCTTACTGACTGACCCAATTTTGACCTTAATGACCAGGCCAAATTTTAAAATTCTGACCAGTGTCACTTCATGTAGTAATAGCTCTGGAACGCTACAACTGATTCTGAGATTGTTTTCTTTATGACATATTGTACTTCATGATAATGGTAAAACATTTTTCGATAGGACTTGCTTTTATTTATGAAAAAAGGAAATTTGGCACAAATTTTGAAAATGTTACAATTTTCAAACTTTTAATTTTTGTGCCCTTAAATCAGTGAGTTATATCCCACAAAATAGCTAATAAATAACATTTCTCATATGTCAACTTTACATCAGCACAATTTTGGATACATAATTTTTTTGTTAGAATTAGAAGGGTTAAAAGTGGACCAGCAATTTCTCATTTTTCCAACAAAATTTACAAAACCATTTTTTAGGGACCACATCACATTTGAAGTGACTTTGGGCAGCCTATTTGACAGCAAATACCCAAAAGTGACACCATTCTAAAAACTGCACCTCTCAAAGTACTCAAAACCACATTCAAGAAGTTTATTAACCCTTCAGGTGCTTCACAGAAACTAAAGCAATGTGGAAGGAAAAATTGAACATTTAACTTTTTTTCACAAAATTTTTACTTTAGCTCCAAATTAGTTATTTTCACAAGGGTATCAGGAAAAGACGGACCCTAAAATTTGTTGTGAAATTTCTCATGGGTGTGTAAGAAGATGAACCGGACCGTGGTTACCTCTCTTGCTCCGGTTCTGGAACTGTCGGGGCTGTCACCATTATTGCCCGGGGGAAAACTTTCCACCCCTGACCGACCTTTACACTCAAGAACAGGGGGTGTGACTTGGATGGGGGTCCTGTGCATGGGAAAGTGAGGGCAGACTTGGCAGGAAGACAGAGCGTGCAGCAGAGGAAGTTAGGTGCTCCGTCCCCTGAGCATCGTGATAGCGCAGTTTCCCAGTGTCCAGGTACACTGACTGTGGACAGCGATATGCCGTGTGCCCATTGTCTCCCATGACCAAAAGTTCTGCTCTGGGTCGGTGGTTACTGCGCACGTAGTGCCCAAGACAGAGCAGGAGACTCATCTAGAACTGTGTCATTCCTCACCCGCATACTACTGCCGAGCTGAGTCACGCTCCAGCGGTATTACAGACATCTCTGCACCACGTATGATGATCCTTGGATCCAGGACCCCGCTTAAGATGACAAGGACTCACTGCCATCACCGGGAACCGTACCCCCAACTTCTTCAGGATGACATCGGAGTCATCACGCGCCACTTGCGTGGGCACCACCACTGGAACCTAGGGTTCTGCAGTTGGGAATCCAGCGGACTGATAAGTTAACCCTTTCATGAACAGTTGCTTTACCTTATACTTCACCTTGCACCCATACCATGCTAATATCACCTCCCACACCCCCTGCTTAACCCATCACCTCCCTGCGTGGAGTATATCTCTGTTAATAAACCTGTTAACCCTTGCTCTGCCTCCTGTCCCTCACTGCATCCCATCACCTGCTCATAGGTATGCTGATATCCCCCCACAAGTGATCCCATTTTGGAAACTAGACCCCTTAAGGAATGTACCTAGATGTGTGGTCATCACCTTTAAAGGGAATCTGTCACCTATTTCTTGCCCTATGAGCTGCAGCCACCGCCATCAGGGGCTTATCTACAGCATTCTGTAATGCTGTAGATAAACCCCCTGTTAGGCGTCAGATTTCTGTCGCTGCACAGCTAGAATCACAAGCCTTACTTCCAGCGGTCTCCCATTCCTCCCCAGCCACAGAGGAGGCTGCTCAGCAAACTCGTCAGTCCAGGCACTCTGCCCAGACCAGCTCCGTGGGTTTGCTTGCTGCTGCCACCTCTGGCACAGCTATGTCAGTACATGCTGCTCAGCAGTGAGATTCTCCAGGGACTGAGTCCCCATGTCGGGCCACTGAGCATGCCCGTGGAGTGATCTCCCATTGGAGATCGAAGGTCACGTGCTCAGGTCCTGCTCTTGTTCGGATTGGCCCATCCGAAAAGCCAGGAAGGCTCGCGGCTATAAAAGGTTTGCATGTCTGCTCGGCCATGTGCTAGGATAAGACTGTATTTACAGACTATGTGGAGTGAGTGATGTATGCATGTATGAATGTCTCTGGTGAATGACTCATTAAGAAACCCCTACCCTTGGTACGCATGTGTTGTGCAGCCTAGCCTGCTAGCGCCCAGGCTTAGGCGTAGGTAGGACAGAGGTTGAGTCAGGCATCAGTCCTCACCAGGGACTCGGCACGCCTCAGTGCACGTGCTCCATAGCCAGCATCTATAGCGGCATTTGCAGCAGCGACGCCGCGTGTTCAGTGGGCCTAGAAGGACTCTAACCCCGTGTCCTTGGGGTAGAGTTCTGTGGCCGTACACTGTGCGCTCTCTTGGCCGGGCTCTGTGAGCTTAACAGGCTCCGGCGTCTACGTTCAGCGGTTGTGCGGCTCTGTGCTTTAACAGAGTTCGCACCTGTTCACATTGGGTGACGTAACTCACGCGTGACTGGTTTCACACCGCTTAATTCTTCCGCCATTACTTAGCAGCAGTGTACCACCTCTGCACGGTGGACCCCGGGCTGTGAACGCACCTACTATTATTTTATAATTTGGTGCATTCTGCCAGCCCTAACATTATCCTAGCGCCAGGGTCTGGCTAATAATGGCGGACGAACAACGACTGCATAGATACATCCAGCAGCTGGAGGGCAGGTTGGCAGCGCTAGAGCGTTCCACCTCAGCTGCGGATGTTACTTCGGTCGCTGTTCAAGCAGCTACAGAGGCTGTCACCCATGTCTCCATGGCTAGTCCTGCCCCGACCTTGTCTCGCCTCCCGCTGCCCGAAAAGTTTGCGAGTGATAGTGCTTCATGCAGGGGTTTTGTGAGTCAGTGCTCCATTCACCTGGAGTTGCTGGCCACACGATTTCCCTCTGAGCGGGCCAAGGTGGGATTTATCACCTCTCTTCTGTGGGGCAGGGCCTTGAAGTGGGCCACCACACTGTGGGAGCATGGGGATCCCCTGGTACAGAGTGCCACCCATTTTCTGGTCACTTTGAAGCGGGTGTTCCTGGGGCCTCGGGTCACGCACGACACCGTACTGCAGTTGCTGGCCCTAACCCAGGGTTCGTTTCTGGTCAGTCAGTATGCCATCCTCTTCAGAACTCTGGCCTCAGAGCTTGAGTGGCCGGATAAGGTTCTCATACCCATTTTCTGGAGAGGCCTGGCTGATCATGTCAAAGACGCCCTGGTCACCAGGGAGGTGCCCACCACCTTGGAGGAGCTCTATATGGTCTCCACCCGGATTAATATTCGCTTCACTGAGCGAGGGGTGGAGCTCTCCAAGTCCCACCAACCATATAGATTGGCTCCAAACTTTGTTAGGCCTCTGGAACCCCTCAGTCAGCCGCCTGAGCCTCCAGAGGCTATGGAGGTGTCTCGCACTGGGTCCAGGCCTTGGAGACAGTTTCCGACCACAGTTTGGGGTTTGCACCCTTCTTGGTGAGGGCTACCAAGGGCGCTACCAAAGTTGTGGCTTAGTAATGAGCAGTGCGCCCACCGAGATCTCCTGTCCAGTACCCGGCAACAATAGATTTTTCTATTGGTTCGTTTTGATCACTGTGATAGACCCATTCACAGTAAATCAACCCCCCCTTTGTCACCCCCTTAGTTAGATAAAAAATAATAAATATCTCTATATATAAAACTGAATGTATGTATGTATGTGTGTATCACCAACCAATCACGAAGCATCTTTCATTTCACCAGAGCTGTGTAAAAGAAAATGAGCTGTGATTGGTTGCTATGATCAACAATTTTAATTGCAACCAATCACTAAGCATCTTTCATTTCACAAGAGCTGTTTAAAAGAAGCTGATCTGTGATTGGTTGCTATGAGCAACAGTTTTCCCTCTCCAGAAAACACCTCAGCAGACACTGACATGGTGGGAGAAATCTAGCATTCCCGGAAATATAAGCTCCCAGCCATTGTCTGCCCCCCAAAAAGGAGCAGACAGCACATGACAGAAATTAATCACCCCTTCCGTGCCCATATACACATCACACATCCTCCATCCTATAGGCACATCTTCCATCTTAAAGGGATCCTCGGTATGGAAGTTAGGGCAAATCCACCCAGTACTTTGATACTGACTCCAGGCCTCTCTTAAAGGGGTCTCCGGTATGGAAATTAGGGCAAATCCCTCAGCGCTCTGATTCTGACCCCAGGCTTCTATTAAAGGGATCATTGGTATGGAAGTTAGGGCAATTTCACTCAGCATTCTGGTTCTGACCCCAAGCTCTCTTAAAGGGATCCCCAGTATGGAAGTCAGGGCAATTGCCTTCAAATGCTCTGGTACTGACCCCAGGCTCTCTTAAAGGGATCTCCTGTATGGAAGTTAGGGCAAATCCCTCAGCGCTCTGAATCTGACCCCAGGATTCTATTAAAGGAATCATTGGTATGAAAGTCAGGGCAAATCCACTCAGTGCTCTGGTTCTGATCCCAGGCCTCTCTTAAAAGAATCCCCGGTATGGAAGTTAGGGCAATTCCACTCAGCACTCTGGATCTCACCCCAGGCCTCTCTTAAAGGGATCCCCAGTATGGAAGTGAGGGCAAATCCACTCTGCGCTTTGGTACTGACCCCAGGCATCTCTTAACCCCCTTCACTACCAAGGGTGGTTTGCACGTTAACTCCCGGGCCAATTTTTACAATTCTGACCACTGTACCTTTATGAGGTCATAACTCTGGAACGCTTCCATGGATCCCGGTGATTCTGACATTGTTTTCTCATGACATATTGTACTTCATGTTAGTGGTAAAATTGCATTCAAATAACTTGCGTTTATTTGTGAAAAAAACAGAAATTTGGCGAAAATTTTGAAAATTTCACAATTTTCCAACTTTGAATTTTTATGCCCTTAAATCACAGCGATACGGCACACAAAAAACTTAATAAATAACATTTCCCACATGTTTACTTTACATCAGCACAATTTTGGAACCAAAATTTTTTTTTGTTAGGAAGTTATAAGGGTTAAAAATTGACCAGCGATTTCTAATTTTTGCAACACCATTTTATTTTTAGGGACCACATCACATTTGAAGCCACTTTGAGGGGTCTATATGATAGAAAATACCCAAAAGTGACACCATTCTAAAAACTGCACCCCTTAAGGTGCTTAAAACCACATTCAAGAAGTTTATTAACCCTTTAGGTGCGTCACAGGAATTTTTTGAATATTAAAAAAAAATGAACATTTAACTTTTTTTCACAAAAAAAATACTTCAGGTTCAATTTTCTTTATTTTACCAAGGGTAACAGGAGAAATTGGACTGCAAAAGTTATTGTGCAATTTGTCCTGAGTACGCTGATACCTGTTATGTGAGGGGGAACCACTGTTTCGGCGCATGGCAGACCTCAGTAGGGAAGGAGCGCCGTTTGACTTTTTCAATGCAAAATTGGCTAGAATTCAGATCGGACGCCATGTCGCGTTTGGAGAGCCCCTGATGTACCTAAACAGTGGAAACCCCCCCAAGTGACCCCATTTTGGAAACTAGACCCCCCAAGGAACTTATCTAGATATGTGGTGAGAACTTTGAACCCACAAAGGCTTCACAGAAGTTTATAACGTACAGCGGTACAATTAAAAAATCATATTTTTTCCACAAAAATGATCTTTTCACCCCCAATTTTTATTTTTCCAAGGGTAACAGGACCCTAAAAGTTATTGTGCAATTTGTCCTGAGTACGCTGATACCCCATATGTGGGTGTAAATGACTATTTGGGCGCATAGCAGAGCTCGGAAGGGAAGCAGCGCCATTTGACGTTTTTGGCTAGAATTGAGATCGGACACCATGTCGCGATTGGAAAACCCCTGATGTACCAAAACAGTGGAAACCCCCCACAAATGACACCATTTTGGAATCTAGACCCCCCAAGGAACTTATCTAGATGTGTGGTGAGAACTTTGAACCCCCAAGGGCTTCACAGAAGTTTATAACGTACAGCGGTACAATTAAAAAATCATATTTTTTCCACAAAAATGATCTTTTCACCCTCAATTCTTATTTTTCCAAAAGTAACAGGACCCTAAAAGATATTGTGCAATTTATCCTGAGTGCGCTGATAACCCACATGTGGGGGGTAAACCACTATTTGGGCGCATGGCAGAGCTCGGAAGGGAAGCAGCGCCATTTGACGTTTCTGGCTGGAATTGAGATCGGACACCATGTCGCGTTAGGAAAGCCCCTGATGTACCAAAACAGTAGAAACCCCCCACAAATTACACCATTTTGGAAACTAGACCCCCCAAGGAACTTATCTAGATGTGTGGTGAGCACTTTGAACCCCCCAGTGCTTCACTGAAGTTTATAACGTCCGGGCGTGAAAATAAAAAAATCGTATTTTTTCCACAAACATCATCTTTTAGTCCCCATTTTTTTTATTTTCCCAAGGGTACCAGGAGAAATTGGACCCCAAAAGTTGTTGTCCAATTTGTCCTGAGTATGCTGACACCCCATATGTTGGAGAAAACTACTGTATGGGGACACGTCGGGACTCGGAAGGGAAGTAGTGACGTTTTGGAATGCAGACTTTGATGGAATGGTCTGTGGGTGTCATGTTGCCTTTGGAGAGCCCCTAATGTACCTAAACAGTGGAAACCCCCCACAAATGACCCCATTGTGGAAACTAGACCCCCTGAGGAACTTATCTAGATGTGTGGTGAGCACTTTGAACCCCCAAGGGCTTCACAGAAGTTTATAATGCCCAGGCATGAAAATAAAAAAATCGTATTTTTTCCACAAGCATGATCAATTAGTCTCCAATTTTTTTATTTTCCCAAGGGTAACAGGAGAAATTTGACCCCAAAAGTTGTTGTCCAATTTGTCCTGAGTACGCTGATACCTCATATGTGGGAGAAAACTACTGTATGGGCACACGTCGGGGCTCGGAAGGGAAGTAGTGACGTTTTGGAATGCAGACTTTGATGGCATGGTCTGCGGGTGTCATGTTGCTTTTGGAGAGCCCCTAATGTACCTAAACAGTGAAAAACCCCACAAGTGACCCCATTTTGGAAACTAGACCCCCTAATGAACTTATCTAGATGTGTGGTGAGCACTTTGAACCCCCCAGTGCTTCACAGAAGTTTATAACGACCAGGCGTGAAAATATAAAAAATGTCGTATTTTTTCAACAAACATCATCTTTTAGTCCCCATTTTTTTTATTTTCCCAAGGGTAACAGGAGAAATTGGACCCCAAAATTTGTTGTCCAATTTGTCCTGAGTACGCTGATACCTCATATGTGGGAGAAAACTACTGTATGGACACACGTCGGGGCTCGGAAGGGAAGTAGTGACGTTTTGGAATGCAGACTTTGATGGAATGGTCTGCGGGTGTCATGTGCGTTTGGAGAGCCCCTGATGTACCTAAACTATTGAAACTCCCCACAAGTGACCCCATTTTGGAAACTAGACCCCCCACGGAACTTATCTAGATGTGTGGAGAGCACTTTGAACCCCAAAGTGATTCACAGAAGTTTATAACGCCTGGGCGTGAAAATAAAAAAAACCTTTTTTTCCGCAAAATTATATTTTTGCCCCCAATTTTTTATTTTCCTAAGGGTAACAGAAGAAATTGGACCCCAAAAGTTGTTTTGTAATTTGTCCTGAGTAGGCTGATACCCTACATGTGGGGGTAAAACACTGTTTGGGCGCATGGCAGAGCTTGGAAGGGAAGGAGCACCATTTGACTTTTTCAACGCAGAATTGGCTGGAATTGAGATCACCTGATGTGCCCAAACAGTGGAAACCCCCCAATTATAACTCCAACCCTAACCCCAACACACCCCTAACCCTAATCTGAGCCCTAGCCCTAACCCTAGCCCTAACCCTACCCTAACCCTAACCCTAGCGGGAAAATGGAAATAAATACATTTTCTTTTAGTTTTATTATTTTTCCCTAACTAAGGGGGTGATAACGGGGGGTTTGATTTACTATTTATGGCGGTTTTTATGTTTTGCGGCTGTCAGACGCTAAAAGACGCTTTTTATTGTAAAAATAGTTTTTGCATCACCACATATTGTGAGCTATAATTTTTCCGTATTTTGACCCACTGAGTCATGTGAGGTCTTATTTTTTGCGGGACGAGTTGACGTTTTCATTGGCACCATTTTCGGGCACGTGACATGTTTTGATCGCTTTTTATTACGATTTTTGGGACGCAGAATGAACAAAAACCAGCGTTTCATGAACTTCTTTTGGGGGGTGCGTTTACACCGTTCCGCGTGCGGTAAAATTGATAAAGTGGTTTTATTCTCCGGGTCAGTACGGTTACAGCGATATCTCATTTAGGTTGTTTTTTTATGTTTTGTCGGTTTTTTGCAATGAAAACAATTTTATATAAAAAATAATTATTTTTGTATCGCTTTATTCTGCGAGCTATAACTTTTTTATTTTTTTGCGGATGACGCTGTATGGTGGCTCGTTTTTTGCGGGACAAGATGACGTTTTCAGCGGTACCATGGATATTTATATGCGTCTTTTTGATCGCACGTTATTGCACTTTTTGTTCGGTGGTATGATAATAAATCATTATTTTTTGCTTCGTTTTTTTTTTTTTTTTTAAGGGGTTCGCTAAAGGGGTTAACTAATGGGGCAGTTTTATAGGGCGGGTCGCTACGGACGCGGCGATACCAAATATGTGTACTTTTATTGTTTTTGTTTTTTTTATTTTGAAAAAATGGATTTATTGGGGAATATTTTTTTTTTTTTACTAATTTATTTAGCGATTTTTTTTAAAATTATTTTTAACACTTTTTTTTTTTTTTTTTTACTTTATTACCTTGTCCCAGGTGGGACATCACTGTCCTGTGACAGATCGCTGATCTGTCACATCACAGATCACTGTGACAGATCAGCAATCTGTCACAGGCACTGCTGCAGACTTCCTCATGCCTGCGCTTTGCAGGCACTGAGGAAGCCAGCTCCCTGCAGGCCCCCGAAGGCCCCCGTCGCCATCTTGTAGGGAAAGAGCCCCCCGCAGCAGCGCTGCACATTGCGCTGCCGTGGGGGGCTCAGGGAAGCACGGAGGGAGCCCCCTCCCTGCCGATGCTTCCCTTTAACCCCTGGAACACCGCGATCGCGTTTGATCGCGGTGTACAAGGGGTTAACGTGTCGGGGGCGGTCCGTGACCGCCCCTGACACATTGTGCCGGGTGTCAGCTGTGATAATCAGCTGACACCCGGCCGCGATCAGCGGCGCTCACCACGTAGGCGCCGCTGATCGCTGGGACGTAATATTCCGTCCATGGTAGTTAGGTCCAGGGTCACATGGACGGAATATTACGTCCATTGTAGGTAAGGGGTTAAAGGGATCTCCGGTATGGAAGTTAGGGTCAATCCCTCAGCGCTCTGATTCTCACCCCAGGCTTCTATTAAAGGGATCATTGGTATGGAAGTCAGGGCAAATCCACTCAGTGCTCTGGTTCTGACCCCAGGCCCCTCTTAAAGGGATCCTCGGTATGGAAGTTAGGGCAAATCCACCCAGTGCTTTGATACTGACCCCAGGCCTCTCTTAAATGGATCTCCGGTATGGAAATTAGGGCAAATCCCTCAGCGCTCTGATTCTGACCCCAGGCTTCTATTAAAGGGATCATTGGTATGGAAGTCAGGGCAAATCCACTCAGTGCTCTGGTTCTGACCCCAGGCCCCTCTTAAAGGGATCCTCGGTATGGAAGTTAGGGCAAATCCACCCAGTGCTTTGATACTGACCCCAGGCCTCTCTTAAATGGATCTCCGGTATGGAAATTAGGGCAAATCCCTCAGCGGTCTGATTCTGACCCCAGGCTTCTATTAAAGGGATCATTAGTATGGAAGTTAGGGCAATTTCACTCATCATTCTGGTTCTGACCCCAAGCTCTTTTAAAGGGATCCCCAGTATGGAAGTCAGGGCAATTGCCTTCAAATGCTCTGGTACTGACCCCAGGCTCTCTTAAAGGGATCTCCTGTATGGGCAAATCCCTCAGCGCTCTGAATCTGACACCAGGATTCTATTAAAGGAATCATTGGTATGCAAGTCAGGGCAAATCCACTCAGTGCTCTGGTTCTGATCCCAGGCCTCTCTTAAAAGAATCCCCGGTATGGAAGTTAGGGCAATTCCACTCAGCACTCTGGATCTCACCCCAGGCCTCTCTTAAAGGGATCCCCAGTGTGGAAGTGAGGGCAAATCCACTCTGCGCTTTGGTACTGACCCCAGGCATCTCTTAAAGGGATCTCCAGTATGGAAGTTAGGGTTAATCCCTCAGCGCTCTGATTCTCACCCCAGGCTTCTATTAAAGGGATCCTCGGTATGGAAGTTAGGGCAAATCCACCCAGTGCTTTGATACTGACTCCAGGCCTCTCTTAAAGTGATCTCTGGTATGGAAATTAGGGCAAATCCCTCAGCGCTCTGATTCTGACCCCAGGCTTCTATTAAAGGGATCATTGGTATGGAAGTTAGGGCAATTTCACTCAGCGTTCTGGTTCTGACACCAGGCTCTCTTAAAGTAATCGCCAGTATGGAAGTCAGGGCAATTGCCTTCAAATGCTCTGGTACTGACCCCAGGCTCTCTTAAAGGGATCTCCTGTATGGAAGTTAGGGCAAATCCCTCAGCGCTCTGAATCTGACCCCAGGATTCTATTAAAGGAATCATTGGTATGCAAGTCAGGGCAAATCCACTCAGCGCTCTGGTTCTGATCCCAGGCCTCTCTTAAAAGAATCCCCGGTATGGAAGTTAGGGCAATTCCACTCAGCACTCTGGATCTCACCCCAGGCCTCTCTTAAAGGGATTCCCAGTATGGAAGTCAGGGCAAATCCACTCAGTGCTCTGGTTCTGACCCCAGGCCCCTCTTAAAGGGATCTCCGGTATGGAAGTTAGGCTAAATCCCTCTGCACTCTGATTCTCACCCCAGGCTTCTATTAAAGGGATCATTGGTTTGGAAGTTAGGGCATTTCCACTCAGCGCTCTGGTTCTGACCCCAGGCTGACGGGATAATGTGCGATATTAGGGGTAGTAGTCTGGTGGCTCTTGCTGACGGGACGATGTGGGATATTAGGGGTAGTAATCCGGTGGCTCTGGCTGACAGGATGATGTAGGATATTAGTAGTCCGGTGGCACTGGCTGACGAGACGATGTGGGATATTAGCAGTAGTAGTCCTGTAGCTCTGGCTGATGGGGTGATGTGGGATATTAGGGGTAGTAGTCCAGTAGCTCTGGATGACGGAATGATGTGGGATAATATAGTGAATGTGGCTATGTGGTGTGGGCGGGCTATACACTCAGCTTTATATATATAGATTGTTATAACTAACCATAGTTAGTTACTATGCCCGGGCAGCGCTGGGCTCTTCAGCTAGTATATATATATTTTTAAGTTTTTCCATTCTTTACCGTTAGGGTTAGGTTTTGGGTTAGAGCTGTGGTTAGGGGTGTGGTTAGGGTTGTGTTAGGGTTGTGTTGGGGGTTAGGGTTGTGTTGAGGGTTGGGGTTAGGGTTGTGATTAGGGATAGGCTTGTGATTAGAGATAGGCTTGGGATTAGGGTTAGGGGTGTGTTAGGGTAAGGGCTGTGTTATGGTGGGAGCTAGTAGGTTTTCCACTGTTTAGGCAAGTTGTTTAGGAAATGTTGAAGTGTTTTGTTTATTTAGATGAACACATAGGACGTTATTTTTTCCACTGAATATAATTCATTTAGTTCCCCTGATAAATCCCTATTATCAGGGAGGAAACGCGTACGGAGATATAACCGTACATATTGATGGTGGGCAGTCCATAGCAGGATATACTTGGGGCCTGTTCTTGTGAGGACAGGAGCAATGCAGGGGCACGATAGGGAGTAAAGGGAAAATCATGTTCCCCCCTTCCCCATTCCCTAGATGGATTACTGATCCTGCTTCTGGCAAAAGCGAACCAGCTCTGTTATATTGGTGAGACAAAACCAATTTTTAATTGATCACTGATACGCACGAGCACTTTATGTATGTGGTTTTGTGTTACTTTTCTGTCCAAGTCATATTTTAATGATTTAATTAAAGGTTATGTTTTAATGCCAAGGGAGACTCTCCAGGCTACAATTGTGGCCAAAAGTATTGACACCCCTGCAATTCTGTCAGATAATACTCAGTTTCTTCCTGAAAATGATTGCAAACACAAATTCTTTGGTATTATTATCTTCATTTAATTTGTCTTAAATGAAAAAAACACAAACGAGAATGATGCAAAAAGCAAACCATTGATCATTTCACACAAAACTCCAAAAATGGGCCAGACAAAATTACTGGCACCCTCAGCCTAATACTTGGTTGCACAACCTTTAGCCAAAATAACTGCAACCAACCGCTTCCGGTAACCATCAATGAGTTTCTTACATGCTCTGCTGGAATTTTAGACCATTCTTCTTTGGCAAACTGCTCCAGGTCCCTGATATTTAAAGGGTGCCTTCTCCAAACTGCCATTTTTAGATCTCTCCACATGTGTTTTATGGGATTCAGGTCTGGACTCATTGCTGGCCACCTTAGAAGTCTCCAGTGCTTTCTCTCAAACCATTTTCTAGTGCTTTTTGAAGTGTGTTTTGGGTCATTGTCCTGCTGGAAGACCCATGACCTCTGAGGGAGACCCAGCTTTCTCACACTGGGCCCTACATTATGCTGCAAAATTTGTTGGTAGTCTTCAGACTTCATAATGCCATGCACACGGTCAAGCAGTCCAGTGCCAGAGGCAGCAAAGCAACCCCAAAACATCAGGGAATCTCCGCCATGTTTGACTGTAGGGACCGTGTTCTTTTCTTTGAATGCCTCTTTTTTTCTCCTGTAAACTCTATGTTGATGCCTTTGCCCAAAAAGCTCTACTTTTGTCTCATCTGACCAGAGAACATTCTTCCAAAACGTTTTAGGCTTTTTCAGGTAAGTTTTGGCAAACTCCAGCCTGGTTTTTTTATGTCTCGGGGTAAGAAGTGGGGTCTTCCTGGGTCTCCTACCATACAGTCCCTTTTCATTCAGACGTCGACGGATAGTACAAGTTGACACTGTTCTACCCTCGGACTGCAGGGCAGCTTGAACTTGTTTGGATGTTAGTCGAGGTTCTTTATCCAAAATCTGCACAATCTTGAGTTGAAATCTCTTGTCAATTTTTCTTTTCCGTCCACAGCTAGGAAGGTTAGCCACAGTGCCATGGGCTTTAAACTTCTTGATGACACTGCGCATGGTAAACACAGGAACATTCAGGACTTTGGAGATGGACTTGTAGCCTTGAGATTGCTCATGCTTCCTCAAAAATTGGTTTCTCAAGTCCTCAGACAGTTCTTTGCTCTTCTTTCTTTTCTCCATGCTCAATGTGGTACACACAAGGACACAGGACAGAGGTTGAGTCAACTTTAATCCATGTCAACTGGCTGCAAGTGTAATTTAGTTATTGCCAACACCTGTTAGGTGCCACAGGTAAGTTACAGGTGCTGTTAATTACACAAATTAGAGAAGCATCACATGATCTTTCGAACAGTGCCAATACTTTTGTCCACCCTCTTTTTTATGTTTGGTGTGGAATTATATCCAATTTGGCTTTCGGACAATTCTTTTGTGTTTTTTCATTTAAGACAAATTAAATGAAGATAATAATACCAAAGAATTTGTGTTTGCAATCATTTTCAGCAAGAAATTGAGTATTATCTGACAGAATTGCAGGGGTGTCAATACTTTTGGCCACAACTGCATACTATTGTTCCACTCCTGAGGGTATTATAATAGTGATTTATTGAATATTACACTATAGCTGATATTCACAAAAATTTAGTTTGAAGATTACAAAATTTAAATTTTTTTTGCCAAATTTGCTTTTTTTTTTTCATAAATAAACACAAGTCATATCGAAGAAATGTTACCACTAACATGAAGTACAATATATCATGAAAAAACAGTCTCAAAATCAATGGGATACGTTGCAGTGTTCCAGAGTTATAACCTCAAAGTGACAGTGGTCCGAATTGCAAAAATTGGCTTGATCGTTAATGTCAAAATTGGCTTGGTCACTAAGGGGTTAAAAATAACAAACACAGTTATACTCCCCTCACGCCCATTCCATTAAAGTGAACAGATCCCGTAATAAAACAAAAATAAAAAAAGAACAATATCCTTCACCTGTCCGATGTTCTGTCCCATGCTGCAATCCATGTCTGGGGATAGATACTTTTCAGCCGGAATGGTGCCAAAATGCGACCGTCCAGGCTGAGAACCACTGGTGAATGAACTGCTGCAAGTGCAGCATCAGTGACCAGTGGTGACCTCATAATGTCCGGAATTCTCTTACCTTTCCCGGCGCCTGTGCACTGCAGTACTTTACTCTGCCCTCAATAGGGGAGATAAAGTACGCCTGCGCAGGAGCCAAGGCAGAAGTAAAGGGCCCGTTACAAATAGCGAAATCGCTAGCAATATCGCTGTAATGTCGCTGGTTTTGTGACGTAGCAGCGATATTGCTAGCGATATCGCTACATGTTATACTTACCTCTGACCGACTCCCCCACTGGTTATCGATGATCGCGCAAGAAGGTCCTGGACCATTTCTCGCCGGGCGCTTCCTGCTGGGCTTCCTGTGGCGCCGACGAGCGACGCGTGGACGTGGGCGGGAGGACGTCAGGATCGTCTCGTCTGACAGGTACTGTAAGTAGCGACCCCCGACCCCTGCTATGTCGCTAGTGAGATCTGTCTGTGTGGCAGCTCACTAGCGACCACTTAGCGATGCACCAGCGATCCATATAGTTGTGGGGATCGCTGGTGCATCTCTAAGTGTAACGGTACCCTAAGAAGGAGGATGTCATCGTATGAAGATGGAGGCGCCGGACCGGACCGCGACACCCACCGCCCCCGCCCCCCGGTTAGTATAATCTTACTTATTTGTCTTATCTTTCAGGTTACATCGGGGGCTTATCTACAGCATTACAGAATGCTGTAGATAAGCCCCTGATGGTGGTGGCTGCAGCTCATAGGCCAAAAATGGGGTGACAGATTCTCTTTAAATCTTGTTTGCCAGAGAGATCAAATACTTATTTCTCACTGCAAAATGCAAATAAATTTATATAATTTATACAATGTGATTTTTTGGATTTTATTTTTGATATTCTATCTCTAAATGTTAAAATTAACCTACCATTAAACATATAGACTGTTCAGGTCTTTGTCAGTGGGCAAACTTACAAAATCAGCAAGGGATCAAATAATTATTTCCTTCATTGTATCTGTATTCCACGGGGGAGACACATATATGTATACAATGTATGTGACCTTGTTATTTTCAGGGCTGCGATGATCATCGTGACAAGACGAGTCGTGGCTGGGAGATGTCGACATGAAGGTCTGATCAGATGGAGAATAAATAGCAGAAAATGGCTTTAATCAAACTAAATTTCAGCGGTAAGAGCCTGGATGTAGATATTATTCTGTATCTGCACTGTGTGACTTGGAGTAATGTTATCTGTAAAATCCCTTATTGTACACGCTCACATTTGTGTGAAATGTCCAAGTGCTTCCAGGTTTTTTTATTGGATGGCACATGGACTCATAGAGTTTTATAGATCCATTCACACATCCATGAAAGTAACGTATTTGAGAATGAGATCTGTGAGGGTCAGAGAATGTTCTCGTCTCATCCGATTTTGAAGATCAGAATAGGACATTCTCAAAGCGTCTGTAAAAGCATGCAGCACACCGACACTGCACATGGATACAGGGATGTAGCCTTATTATGTATAGCACAGTCCCTTAGTATATAGTGTACTCACTTAATACTGTATGTACAGCACAGTCCCTTAGTATATACTGTACTCACTTATGTATAGCACAGTCCCTTAGTATATGGTGTACTCACATATTAGATACAGTGCCATCCTATTGTTACATAGTGTCTTCTTTCATTATATATAACATTGTCCCTTATAACGTACCATCGTCTCTAGTTATATATGGTGCTGTCCCTTATTATGTAGCTTCCTCTGCTGTTATGTACAGTGCGGTCTCTTACATAGTTTATTTTTATTTTTCTTATTCACAGCGCCCTCTTTTATTGCATAGTCCCCTTTCTTGTTAGATATAAAATGACTGCTGATGGAGCAGCCGGTGACCAGAAGACCTGTCCATCAGCTCCTCCATTAGAACATAAGCTTTCCCATAGAACATCAGCCATCATTGCACTATACATCTGACAAGACAAGATGGTATATAATAAAGACATGGCTCTATATAATCCAATAAGTAAGGGCCGGAGCTGTACATAACAAGAGAGGGCACTGTGTAATAAGGGACAGCAATATACATAATAAAGGAGACTATATATATATATATATATATATATATATAATGTCTGTAGCTTTGTTGCCATAAAAGAAGGGGGGCCCAGACACATTTCTAGCACATGGGATCCAAGCTGTCAGTGTCCGCCCCTGGTCAGAACCATTTTGTCTTTCAGAAGAGAAGGCACGTGACTGTCCCTGTCACACCCTTACACAGAAGCTTCATGACCTAAAAAGCAGTGCATCTGTTTTATGGGTTGCATTTGGACACAGTAAAGTCAGAGCAGTCAAGTACATGATGTAAGTTGCATCTTGGTATGGGTGGCATTTTCCTTAAAAGCTTTGCAGCTTTCATACTAGTCATGAACTTATGAGTGTATCTCTTTAAAACTTTCCATATGAAAATGATACACGGAGACATCCTTCTTTTCATTATATTTTGCCTAGAATAAGAAAGTCACGGTACGCTCTAGCTGCTCCAAACCATAACTGCTCCAGGTTTCCATGCTCAGCATGATTTCAATTAGTTCCAACTGCAGGTCAGGGGCCCAATAAAACTAAGGTCTTCCATTATTATAGGCTTTAACAAATTGAGTTAAAAAGGTGCACGGTGATATATATCACTAACGTATTTCTGGCTGGCGAATAAATGTATCTGGGGATAAAGAAGGTCTGTATTCTGCTAACACTTTCTGTATATTGTTACATAGGATCTTAGCTTAACGGGTTTTAGTGAAGGGAAATCGGCTTGGCTCATCAGACTCAGATGAGACTCCCCACAGAGATTTCATCCCATTAGCAGATCTGTATAAAATAAAAGAAAAGCACTTTAAGCGGTGTGTAGCACCACTGATTATTATCCGTAAGGCAATAAAAGCATACTACTGGCATTTGTCACACATCTAACGCCTACATTAAATCAGAACAAAAGCTTGCCTTACTGCATAATGACCTAATACCAGAAAAACAAGGCAGGAAAAGCGCCGTATGAAATGTGCCCAAAGTGGGTATCGTGAACTGTTTTCGGATTGCAACGTTCCTGAAAGCAGCTGCACAAACATTTTACTGACACCAGTGTGAAATCAGTCAGCTTAGGGGATTACTCTACAGGAGAACTTAACAATTGTATAAATGAAAAAAAAATCAAATAATAATACTGCCTTTTACCTCGAACAGATGTAATTATATTTTTCTGCTGTATTAACATTGACACAGAATGAACATGAGCACAAAGCAATAACAAGAGAAAAAAAACCCAGTTCATTAAATATTATGAACTAGTATACAAGTCCAAGAAAGCACAGGGTCCTTTTTACTGCCTGCCCATAACAGTATATTGTTTGTATCTTTAGATGACTTTTCATTTAGAGATATATATGTTGCCTCCTTTTGACCTTGTTACATGTGTCCTTTTAGGTCTGGTAAAACTTTACTACTAAGATCCAATGACTAGAGCTCTATTCTGTATTGTTTATGCAGAGAGGTTTATTACAAATCTAAGTTGTACAGGTCCATTATTTAAAATTCCAATCTACAGGCCAAGAAAAAAAATTGTGAAAGGAAAAAAAAATGTGGCGTGGTCTATTGCATGCCTTATTAAAGGGGCTTCCAGTTTAGAACCTGTATTTTCATTTACCCAGTGACGGAGTTTACGGAATGGTGGACCCCAGGTTTAGGACCCCAATCTCAGTGTCAGAATGGAGAACAGATTTAAAGTTCCGCAGGCATTTGTCCTGTACTGCATTACACTGTCATACTACAGACTTGAATGAGTACTGTGTGGTGATGAGCGAACCTGCTTGATTAACGTGTTATCCAATATCTTGGTGCTTGGATAATATATTCAAGTCCCTGCGACTGCATGTGTTGCAGAGGTAGATAGCCGCAACACATATGGGGATTGCCAAACAAACACAACATGCAGCTGCAGGGAAAACATGTTATCCGAGCACGCGGGAGATACACAGATAACACCCAAGCATGATAACTAGTGTTGAGCTTTCCGATACCGCAAGTATCGGGTATCGGCCGATATTAGCTGTATCGGAATTCCGATACTGACTTCCGATACTTTTTTCATATCGGATACCGGAATCTGAAGTTCCCATAAAGCTATCAGCCTGCTCGATTTGATTCAGCCAATGGGAATCCTCAGAAGTGTGGGTACATCCTGTTAGGCATGTTAACTATTGGCATGGCTGTGATTGGCTGCTGAAATGACGTCATCATGATGCGCGGTCTGTGCGCATCATGATGCGCGTTCTGTGCTGACTGCGGGGGGGCTGTGCCGACTGTCGTGGGTCTGTACGGGCCTGCCGGGTGCCTGTACTGGCTGCCGGTGGTCTGTGCGGTCCTCTCGGGGTCTGTGCCGGCTGTCGGTGGTCTGTGCGGGCCTGCCGGGGGTCTTGTGTGTGTGCAGGCATCGTCCGATGGGACTACAAGTCCCATCGGGCGATGCCTGCTACACTGACAGTGACTGACACATTAGCCAATGATGGGACAGTAGTAGTCCCATCATCCGGCTAATGTGTTGAATGTAAAAAAAAACCAAAAACATACTACATACATACATACAACATACATATATACTACATACATACTACATACATGCTACATATATACATACTACATACATACTACATATATACTACATTCATACAACATACATATATACTACATACATACTACATACATGCTACATACATATATACATACTATATACATACTACATACATACTACATACATACAACATACATACAACATACATATATACTACATACATACTACATACATGCTACATATATACATACTACATACATACTACATACATACTACATATATACTACATTCATACAACATACATATATACTACATACATACTACATACATGCTACATATATACATACTACATACATACTATATACATACTACATACATACTACATATATACTACATTCATACAACATACATATATACTACATACATACTACATACATGCTACTTACATACTACATATATACAACATTCATACAACATACATACATGCTGCATATATACTACATTCATACAACATACATATATACTACATACTACATATATACTACATACAACATACATACATACCACATACATACTACATACAACATACATACATACTACATACATGCTTCATATATACTACATTCATACAACATACATATATGCTACATGCTACATATATACTACATTCATACAACATACATACATACATACCACATATATGCTTCATATATACTACATTCATACAACATACATACTGCATACAACATACATACATAGTACATACATACTACATACATGCTGCATATATACTACATTCATACAACATACATACATACATGCTACATATATACTACATTCATACATACATACTACATACATGCTACATATATACTACATTCATGTAAAATACATACATACTACATACATGCTACATATATACTACATTCATACAACATACATATATACTATACATACTACATACATACAACATGCTACAGACATACAACATACATACATACTACATACTGCATACATACAACATACATACATTCATACAATACATACATACTGCATACAATACATTCATACAATACATACATAGACATACAGTACATATAACACAGAGTACATACTCACCAATACTTGTCACATTGTTCCTCGAAGCCAGTGTCATCTAAGGAAAAATAAGAAAATAACAAACAAGCCATATACTCCCTGTTCCCAGAAATCCACGTGTGTCCCACGCCGATCTCCCGTGGAGAGCAGCAGCATTAGCTGATGCGACCGTTCTCTAGGGGCTCAAGGAATCCAGTGTCGGGAGGTAGGTATCCTTCCACACTGTATTCCTCCGCCACTGTAAAAAAAATAGTCCCTAGTCTCACTTTTGGCATTGCTGTGTGAAAAAGTTCCCACGCAGCATTTGCCATAAAGTGAGACCAGGGACTATTTTTTTACAGTGGCAGAGGAATACAGTGCGGAAGGATACCTACCTCCCGACACTGGAATCCTGAGCCCCGTAGAGAGCGGTTGCATCAGCTGATGCTGCTGCTCTCCACGGAAGATCGGCGTGGGACACTCACTCGTGGATTTCTGCGGATCAGGGAGCATTTGGTGGTTTGTTATTTTCATATTTTTCCATAGATGACACTGGCTTCGGGGATCAAAGTGACAAGTAATGGTGAGTATGTACTCTATGTTGTATGTACTGTATGTCTATATGTATGTATTGTATGAATGTATTGTATGTAGTATGTATGTTGTATGTCTGTAGCATGTTGTATGTATGTAGTATATATGTAGCATGTATGTAGTATGTATGTATGTACTATGTATGTATGTTATATGTAGCATGTATGTATGTAGTATATATGTATGTTGCATGAATGTAGTATATATGTAGTATGTATTTAGTATGTATGTAGTATGTATATATGTAGTATGTATGTAGTATGTATATATGTAGTATGTATGTAGTATGTATGTAGTATGTATATATGTAATATGTATGTAGTATATATATATATGTAGTATGTATGTAGTATGTATGTAGTATGTATATATGTAGTATGTATGTAGTATGTATATATGTAGTATGTATGTAGTATGTATATATGTAGTATGTATGTAGTATGTATATATGTAGTATGTATGTAGTATGTATGTATGTAGTATGTATGTAGTATGTATATATGTAGTATGTATGTAGTATGTTTGTTTTTTTTTACATTCAACACATTAGCCGGATGATGGGACTACTACAGTCCCATCATTAGCTAATGTGTCAATCACCGTCATGGTAGCAGGCATAGCCCGATGGGACTTGTAGTCCCATCGGACGATGCCTGCACAGACCCCCGCAGCCTGCACAGACCCCCGGACAGTCGGCACAGCCCCCCGGCAGGCTGGTACAGACCCCTGGCAGTCCGCACAGACCCCCGGGCAGTCGGCACAGACCTCCGGCAGGCCGGCACAGACCACCGGAAGGTCCGTACACCCCCCCCGAGAGGCTGTACAAGGACAGAAAAGGGTTTTTCTTATTCCGATACCGGAAGTCCCATAGACTTGAATGGGACTTCCGGTATCGGAATCGGCGATACCCGATACTTTTTTTAGATCGGCCGATCCATTCCAATATGATATTTTTCAGTATCGGCTGGTATCGCTCAACAATAGTGATAACACGTTATCTGAGCACTCCGGAGATACTCAAATAACACAATAGCATATTCCAGCTCACCCCAAAGATTTTCAATGGGATTGAGGTTAGGACTAGTGATGAGCAAGTATACTTGCTGCTCGGGTTTTTCCGAATGTGCTCGGGTGTCCTTCGAGTATTTTGGCGTGCTCAGAGTTTTAGTTTGCGTCATCTCAGCTGCATGATTTGTGACTGCTCGACAGCTTGACTACATGTGTGGAATGCCTGTTTGTTATGGAATTCCCACATGTATTCAGCCTGTCTACAAGTTGCAAATCATGCAGATTAGACGACGAAAACTAAATCTGCAAGCACGCCAAAATACTCGGAGGACACCCGAGCATGCTCGGGAAAACCCGAGCAACGAGTATACTCGCTCATCACTAGTTAGGACTCATTGCTGGCCACTTTAAAACAGTTCAATTTTTCTTTTACAACCATTCCTTTGTACTTCTGGATGTGTGCTTTGGGTCATTGTTTTGCTGAAGTGTAGGGAAGGTGACCTGACGGACAGACTGACTGGTCAGATTTAAAAAGGGAAAACAGCTAGGAAAGTGTAGGTGACGTGCAGTACCTTGAACTGACATTAGAGGGCAGGGAGGAGTGTGAGCATAGGACTTGACATCAGCTTAGGGCTAAGAAACCGTTGGTCATGGGGGGCGGAGTTTTAGGGAACCGGGAAAGTTATAAATTTGACAGGAGGGTTCCAGAAAGTTCCAGTCCCCAGGGGGAGCTCAAGTGACGAGGAGACTGTGACAGTTGCTGCACTGTGAGGAAAACCAAACCAGGGGGACTAAGGAGAAAGGAAGTCAGGGGGGTGGTCTTGACACGAAGTACCGCAGTATAGACGAGGCTCAGGGTGTGGGACACCGTATTGGAATGACGTTTGACCAGTAACATTACTGTTGGTGTATAGGCCTAAGGCAGCCACAGTGACGGAGCTGTCAGAGCGTCACTAAGTGTAAAGGGGATGGTATGTAAATATACGTCCCTGGAGAAAGTGTGTCCCCATGTGTTCTGTAACTGGAGAACTGTGAAGAAAAGTGTGGTGTGCTGTGAGGCCGTCTGGCGGACGGCGAGAGAAAGAATAAACTTGGACCTGTTGCACCCGAAACCTGCCTCCAGCTTGTGTCTGTATGTTAATGCGCGGTATCCAGAGGGACCACCCCCCAGCCCGGCCCACCGACCCTACAGAAGGACCCATGATCTTCAACTCAAACCAAGTTTTCTTACACTGAGTAGGACATTTTGCTCTAAAATCTCTTGATAATTCTCTGATTTCATGATTCCTGTAATACGGTCAAGGCCTCCAGTACCAGACACAGCAAAGTAACCTCACAGCATTATTGATCCTCCACCATACTTAACTGTTGGTAGGGTGTTCTTTTCCTTTTTAAGCTTCATTGCGCCATCTATAAACAAACTGTTGCGTTGGATTGCTATAAAGCTCTATTTTTGTTTCATCTGTCCACAGAACATTTTCCCAGAAGGATTGTGGTTTGTCAAGATACTCTTTGGCAAAGATCAGTCGTTCCTTTTAATGTCTTTTATTTAGCAAAGGTTTCCTCCTTGGCATTCGCCCACAAAGCTCTGCTTGGTTTAGTGTGTGGCGTATGGTACTTGTTGAAACCATGACCCTAGACTGCTCCAGGTTGGCCTTCAGGTCTTTGGATGTTTGATGTGGTGTTTTTTCCACCATTTGCACAAAAAGACATCTCTTGTCAATTTTCCTCTTCCCCACATGTCAAGGGAGGTTCTTGACGGTTCCATGCTTGGCAAACTTAATAACATTGCGCTATGTTGAAACTGGGATACCAAGATCTTTGGCGATGGCCTGACACCCTTTGAAAGTCTTATGTTTGCTAATAATAGCAGTTCTGATGTCCTCAGACAGCTCTTCTGTCTTCACCATTGTGACAAATGAACAGGGCTTACCATGTGGCTGAAGTCATCATTCATTGGCTAATTGATGTCACATGGGCACTGACAATTAATGACAGATGATTCTCATTTGTGATTTACCACAGGTGAGTCACAATGTGTTTCCATACTAATGTAATGTAAAGGGGCCAATACCAGTGTCCCAGCAGATTTAGGTTTTTCTATTTATCCCTCCCATTGTTTTTTGTTTTAAATTCTTGTTTATCATTTGCTCTTTTGTATGTAACACAAGTGCTCGATACAAAAAACTGTTCACTTGATTAATTTTTTTTCAGGAGATATTCCACATTATGTACTTACACTTCATGGATGCCAATAACGATGAGCAGGATTGTATGCATGCATATGTCCAATATCCATATCTCCAAACAGGCAAGGGAGCAACTTTCATAAATGTACAGAAAATAGAATACAATAATCTGCAATCTGAAATACAGATTTTAAAAAAATTATCACAATCTGCTTTTCAATTAGTTTAAAAATGTATGTGACTCATTCCCTTAAAAATTAAATGAATAAAAATACACCATATTTTGCGGATTATAAGACGCTCCGGATTATAAGGCGCACCCCAAATTTTGAGGAGAAAAATAGGAAAAAAACTTTTTTTTTTAATAACATGGTGGTGCTTCTTACAGTGGGGAAATAAAGTATTTAGTCAGCCACCAATTGTGCAAGTTCTCCTACTTAAAAAGATGAGAGAGGCCTGTAATTGACATCATAGGTAGACCACAACTATGAGAGTCAAAATGAGAAAACAACTCCAGAAAATCACCTTGTCTGATTTGGCAACATTTATTTTTCAAATTATGGTGGAAAATAATTATTTGGTCATTACATAAGTTCATCTCAATATTTTGTTATATATCCTTTGTTGGCAATGACAGAGGTCAAATGCTTTCTGTCAGTCTTCACAAGGTTGGCACACACTGTTGGTGGTATGTTGGCCCATTCCTCCATGCAGATCACCTCTAGAGCAGTGATGTTTTGGGCCTGTCACTGGGCAGCACAGACTTTCAAATCCTCCAAAGGTTTTCTATGGGATTGAGATCTGGAGACTGGCTAGGCCACTCCAGGACCTTTGTATGCTTCTTACGAAGTCACTCCTTCGTTGCCCTGACAATGTACTTGGGATCATTATCATGCTGATGGAAGGAGGTTTGCACTCAAAATCTCACAATACATGACCCCATTCATTCTTTCATGTACAAGGATCAGTCGTCCTGGTCCCCTTGCAGAGAAACAGCCTCAAAGCATGATTTTGCCACCCCCATGCTTCACAGCAGGCATGGTGTTCCTTGGATGAACTCCGAATTCTGTCTCCTCCAAACACTATAAGTTTTGCTTCTACCAAACAGTTCTACTTTGGTTTCATCAGACCATATGACATTCTCCCAATACTCTTCTGGATAATCCAAATGCTCTTTAGCAAACTTACAAATCCATAAGGCGGGTATGGTTTCTTTTGTTATTTTCAATCATTCTAAGCAAAGTTCAAAATTATTTTCCTTTCTGTACAGTATAACCCTTTTTAAAAGGAATATGTAATCCATGCATGTTTTATATATATCAGGGCCGGCTCCAGGTTTTTGAGGGCCCCGGACGAAATAGTCTCAGTGGGCCCCCCCCTTTAACACATACCACGATCATCACTAGCTAGGTCCTGGAGAATGATGGTTGAGGACGGGGTCTTGAGTTTGGAGACATTGGAGGTTGTTGGTGTTGCTTTGCTAGGTCTGTTAGGCCAAGACTTGCTGCCCCGCTCCAGCCTGCGTCCACTGCGGCCTCAGGTCAACCCGCAGCCGCTGCCTCTCAGCCTGCGGCTGCAGCCTACCCGCGGCCGCTGCCGCCTCCTCTCAGGCTGCGGCCTGTTCCCCGCCACCCGCAGCCGCCCCACTCTCGCCCGTGGCCGCGGCAGGTACCATGCCATCTGCGGCCACCACTGTCCCGCTCCAGTCCGCAGCAGGGGCCGTGCCTCTGCTGACCGTGGACTCCCTGTCGCAGCCGATAGCTGTGCAGGTGGCCTGTCATTCGCCACCACCCATCGATAACGCTTGCCCCAGTCCGAGGCCTGCGGCCCACCCGTCCAAGGACTCCGCCGGGGCCTGTGGGGCTCCAGTGTCACCAGTGCGCCGAAGGGTGCGAAGACTCAGTCAGCGCCTCAGCAACTGGGCCCAGCAACTACTGCGCCGAAAGACCGCCAACCCGAACGGCGAGGGACGTCTGGAAAGCTAAGTTGACTTTACAATTAAGGACCCGTAGTCGGCCATACCGCGGCCCAATAGTGACCGGCTATTGCCGGAAGTAGTCGTGTTCTACCCATTTGTGTTTGCTTGTCTAGAGCCCCTGCGAGGGCAACCCTTGTTACCCCTGTTGGTGATCAGGCCGTGACTGAGGAAAGTTTCCTCTAGTCTTATAAACGTTATTTTAGAAAGCACCAAATTGTCTCACGACTCGTCACTGCATCCTGCGTACCTGCGAATACCACATTTGGCGTAGTCGGCAGGATGCAGTCTCCGAGCGCAGACGGCGGTGCGCCTGATCAGAGTGGGGCTGCGGGCTCGATGGATGACGGGGGTCGCCGCTCCAGCATCTCCCTGGGGGCTATGCTGAGTAACCTGCCACGGTTTTCTGGCTCCGATACGCTGTTGTGGAGCTGGACAGAACGTATGCGGGGCCTTTTCTGCATGCACCCCATGACCCTCGATCTAGAGGCTGAGGTGGCCCTTATGGCGCTAGATGGGGAGGCCCGGAAGTCGGTAATGTTGAGACCCCCGGGGCGTTGTAACACCTTCGCCAGGGTCCTACAGATCCTGGAAGAGACCCACGGGGATCCAACTGACGTGGGAGAGTTGAGAACCCGGTTGTTCAGTCGGATGCAGGGGGAGGGGGAGACCATCACCCAGTATATGAACCCCCTGCAGGAGCTACACACCGCTATAGAAAGGAAGGACGGAATAGGGGTAGGGTCCATTGACATTACCCTGCATGACCTGCTAGTGACTGGACTCCGGGACCCGCTAATCAAGCAGGCATTGCGGGAACAGGTCCGAGTGAACCCACGTTTAGCCTTTTCTGAAGTAGGGAGTCAGGCCCGGGTGCAAGAGCAAGAGTAGGGGATGACGGCTCCTGTGGGGAAGGCCCGGAGCATGGAGTCCTCCATAAGCATTGTCGAAGAACCTCAATGGATTGAGGAAATGAGACAAGAACTGAAGAGTATCCAGAGTGAGCTGGCCGAAGTGAAGAAAAGAACGGAGCCCGCGGCCGGCCGACCTGGCTACAATTCCGGGCCCAGGGTGGCCGAGTCTCACCGCCCCGGTGCTATGAGTGTGGAAACCTGGGCCACTTAGCACGGGAGTGTCCGCGGAGATGCCCACCCCGGCGGGCATTAAACTAGAGGGCTCCGGGCATGGGGGACGCCGCTTGGAGTCAGAAGCCACAACGAGGGGTGGTGGAAGTCCCGAAGAACTGGTCGCTTAGTGCCCAATAGTATGGGCCGAAGTTGAGGGTCGTGCTGTGCGGTGCCTAGTGGATACGGGGTCACAGGTAACGACCATGCCGGCAACGTACTTCCGGCAGCATTTCCCGGAAGCGGCAAGGCCCCAGTGGGGGCCCATGATACGACTAGTGGCTGCAAACCAACTGCCGGTACCTGTCGCAGGGGTGGTGTGGCTTCCGATGACATTGAGTGGTAAATCCCTCGGTCGCCGGGGAGTGGTCCTGACTCAAGGAGAGACTAACGACCGTCATCCGATCATCTTGGGCATGAATGTACTGCGGGACTTCGTCAATATACTGCTCAACAATTCCACGCAGGAGACCCTAAGTCAGTGGGGTTCTCGCATGGCCCAGGGGCAGGTCTTCCAGCGGTTGGTGCAGGAGGCGCGAGTGCTCCAGGAGTGTCAGGAGGGTGAGGCGCTGGGCAAGGTCATCGCGCCGGCGCCCCCCCGCTCGTGCTTCCTCCAGGGCAGACGGTGGTGGCTCTGCCGATCCGCGCCACGATACCCCTGGAGGGCGTGGAGGTGCAGGTGGAACCATGTTACTCAGAGCGCCTGCACCCTGGCATCCTGGTGGCCCGCTCCCTGGCCACAGTGTGGGAGGGGACCATCTTGGTACGTTGTGTCAACCTGGAAGATCAGGATATCACCCTGAAGCCCCGGGCCGAAATGGCCAAGCTAGTAAGGCCACTGGAGGAGCTGCTGCCGGACCCCGCAGTCCAGTTGCGGGTGCAACCCGAAGATCCCTGGGCAGTAACGGTATGAACCCAACAGGCTGCCGCGTCCGCGGCCCAAGAAAAAGGTCGAGTCATTCTGGAGAAGATGCGGGCTGAACTTTTTGGCCTAGCGCCAGCCCAGCTTCTCCAAGTAGAGACACTCCTTGGGCAATTTTACAGTGTCTTCCCCAGCCATGAAGATGACTTCGGATGTATCACGGCCATCACGCATGGGATCCCCACAGCAGGAGCGGCCCCCATCTGGAAGCGGTATCGGCAAATACTACCACAGTTATATCAGGAAGTGAAAACTCTATTACCCCAAATGCTCTGGAAGGAGGTCATACGAGAAAGTCAAAGCCCTTGGGCGGCCGCTATTGTTCCTGGTTCGGAAGAAAGATGGCACTCTACGTTTTTGCGTGGATTACCAGAAGTTGAACGCCTTCACCATCAAGGATTCGTATCCACTGCCCCACATAGAAGAGTCTCTGTCCGCCCTGGGGAACGCAACGTACTTTTCGACCCTTGACGTGGCCAGCGGGTTCTGGCAAGTGCCGATGTCGGAGGAGGACAGAGTCAAGACGGCATTCATCCTTCCCATGGGACTGTTCGAGTTCAATCGGATACCGTTTGGGCTGGCCAACACCCCCGGAACTTTTCAGTGGTTGATGGAGCGGTGTCTAGGAGACTTCAACTTTGAAGCCACGTTGATATACCTGGACGATATCATTATCTATTCCGCCACGTTCGAGGACCACCTGAGGCGGTTGGGGCAGGTGCTCGGCCGGCTGCAGAAGTACGGGTTAAAGGTAAAGCCCCAGAAATGCCACCTGCTCCACACCCAGATCGAGTACCTGGGGCATACCGTCTTGGCAGAGGGCGTTCGACCATCCCTGGAAAAGGTCGCTGCCATCCAGGGGTGGCCTACCTCCGAGACGGTGAAGGACGTGCGGGTCTGGTTCGTGAAGAATTTTGCACGCCAAGCCCGAGCCCTCCAAGACCTGCTGAAGGGGGCTCCTGCCGGGGCGAATGGACGGAAGATCCAGTGGCAGCAACCACAAGAGGATGCGTTTCAGGACCTCAAAGCTGCTCTCTCGGACACCCCGGTACTGGCATATGCGGATTTTTCGCAACCGTTCATCCTGCACACCAGCGGGAGCCTCCAGGGACTAGGAGCTGTGTTGTCACAAGTGCAGGATGGCCGGGAGAAAGTGATCGCCTATGGTAGCCGGTCGCTGTGCGACTCAGAACGCAACCCGGACAATTACAGTTCCTTTAAGCTTGAGCTCCTCGCGGTAGTGTGGGCAATGACAGAGCGATTCGCAGAGTATCTGGCGGGCTCCGAAGTAGTAGTGCAGACCGATAACAACTCGTTGGCCCATTTAGAGAATGCCAAACTGGGGGCCCTCGAACAGCGGTGGGTGGCTCAGATGGCCACATTCAATTATAAGATCATCTACAAACGGGGGGCTGAAAACGTGCACGCCGACGCGCTCTCCAGAATCCGACACACCACCCCAGGGAGAAACCGAGACGACGAATTAGAAGCAGATGAGCCGCCGTTCGCCCTCACCACCGCCGCGCTTACAGTCAACACGCAAGAAGTGCCTCATCCGGGACTCCTAGGAGGGATGCTGGGACAACCCCGCGACAACTGGATCCAGCAGCAACAAGAAGATACAGAAATTGGACTCCTGCGTCGATGGGTGGCCACCAGTAAATTGCCCACGGGCTCGCAGAGACAGACTTTGACCCAAGATATGTTGCTGATGCTGCGCCAGTGGGAAAAACTAGTCATCAAAAAGGGACTTTTATATCGAAAGGCCATGTCACGAACCACGTCAGCTACGATATGGCAGGTGATCGTGCCCGGAGCCCATCTCAGCCAACTGACCCGGGAAGCCCATGAAAAGGGGGCTCATTTTGGTGCTCAAAAGACTTTACAATGGTTGCAGCAGATAGTGTACCACCCACGCTTGCACACTGCCGTAGAAGAAGCTTGTCGAACCTGCCGCCCGTGCAAGCTTGCTAAACCCCCTGCGCAGCGAGCCCCGGTGCAAATGATTGTAACATCAGCCCCTCTGGAGCTTCTTACGGTGGATTATCTGACCATAGGTCCTGCCTATCA
This sequence comes from Dendrobates tinctorius, assembly GCF_039654945.1. Taxonomy (NCBI): domain Eukaryota; kingdom Metazoa; phylum Chordata; class Amphibia; order Anura; family Dendrobatidae; genus Dendrobates; species Dendrobates tinctorius. The sequence goes on along the minus strand of NW_027361726.1, from coordinate 4,177,252 downwards.
GGGGTATGAACATTGTCTCGTTATGGTGGACCATTTCACCAAGTTCGCCGTGGTCACCCCCACCCGAGACCAAACAACGGAGTCGGACGCTTATTTGATTTGTAAGAACTTTATTCAAGTGTACGGCTGTCCACAACGAATACATTCGGACCAAGGAGCGTGCTTCATAGGAAAAGTCATGGAAGAGCTACACCATCTTTACGGTATCGATAAATCGCGGACTACGCCTTACCACCCGCAGGGAAACGGAGCCTGCGAGCTATTCAATAGTACGCTAATCCAAATGCTGCGCACCCTGGAGAGCGACCGCAAGGCCGGCTGGCCTGAATATGTCCCCGAGCTAGTGTGGGTATATAACAATTGGGTGCATCGAGTGACTGGTTACACCCCCTACTCATTGCCGTTCGGACGAGAAGGCAAAGGAATTACGGAGGTGGAATTGAATCCGGAGGAACCACAACCCTTGACCGGGGTATCCTCGTGGGTCCGAAACCACCGGCATCGTCTGCAGATCCTCCACCTTATCGTCCATACGAAGCTCCAGGATCTAGAACACCAAAGGGGAACACTGCCCCCACCCATTGACTTTCAAGCTGGGGATCGGGTACTCGTACTTGATCAACGCCCCCAAAACAAGTTAGAACCCATACCGAGTGTTGCGCCGAATAAGCCCCGACGGGCCTTTGTACGAAATACAATCTGAAGGAAACAATGCGCCTCTCACTCGGGTTGTGCACCGTAACATGTTACGACCATGTATGTCTACCGATCCCCCACGGCCCGAACCGACCCCCCCAGGTCCCTGACCCCCTGCCTACGGTCTGGGACCTGGATGACGAAGAGGACTTCCCCGTCACATCTGCGGGGCACCCCAGTAGTGGCACTACAGTAGACCCGGGAATCCCACCAGAACCCAACTAGTCGATCACTCTCCACCACCCCAGAAGACTCCACTACATCCGAGCTTCGATGCTCCGAGCGGTCAACAGCTGGCAAACCCCCTGAACATTACGAACAGGACCAGTTCATATGGCGACAAGGACTGTCATCTCAAAAGACTAACCCCAGTCTACAAAAACCCACGCCCGAGGACTGGCGAGCATACAGGGCGGGGAGTGTGGGAGGAACAGCCCCCGTCGAGTGTCCGGGCTGCAACCAAAGGAGCCATCATCTGGGTTCCGGGGGAAACTCCCCGGGGGACAGTATTCGGGGACGGACTATTCTGACAGACAGATGGGCTGGGGGAGGGACCAGTATAAAGGAGGCGGGGAATTCCCCGGGTGATGAGTCAGCAGACCGGGACAGAGACTGCAGGAGAGCATGGGAGCGACTGGAAGCTACAGCGACCCACCAGGGCCAGAGAGGATGCTCACTGAGGACTCCAGAGGGACGGTGACCAAGGCGACCGGCCGAGACTTGCTGCCCCGCTCCAGCCCGCTGCCACTGCGGCCTCAGTTCAACCCACAGCCGCTGCCGCTTCCTCTCAGCCCGCGGCTGCAGCCTACCCGCGGTCACCCGCGGCCGCTGCCGCCTCCCCTCAGCCTGCGGCTGTGGCCTGTTCCCTGCCACCCGCAGCCGCCCCACTCTCGCCCATGGCCACGGCAGGTACCGTGCCGTCGGCGGCCACCACTGTCCCGCTCCAATCCGCAGCAGGGGCCGGTCCTCTGCTGACCGCGGACTCCCCGTCGCAGCCGCTAGCTGCGCAGGTGGCCTGTCATTCGCCACCACCCATCGCTAACGCTTGCCCCAGTCCGAGGTCTACGGCCCACCCGTCCAAGGACTCCGCCGGGGCCTGTGGGGCTCCAGTGTCACCAGCGCGCCGAAGGGTGCGAAGACTCCGTCAATGCCTCAGCAACTGGGCCCAGCAACTACACTGTCGAAAGACCACCAACCCGAACGGCGAGGGACGTCTGGACAGCTAAGTTGACTTTACAATTAAGGGCCCGTAGTCAGCCATACCGCGGCCCTATAGTGACCGGCTATTGCCGAAAGTAGTCGTGTTCTACCCATTTGTGTTTGCTTGTCTAGAGCCCCTGCGAGGGCAACCCGTGTTACCCCTGTTGGTGATCAGGCCGTGACTGAGGAAAGTTTCCTCTAGTCTTATAAACGTTATTTTAGAAAGCACCAAATTGTCTCGCGACTCGTCACTGCATCTTGCGTTCCTGCGAATACCACATTTGTCCTAAGTCATATTTCAAGGCTCATTAAAGGGTTGATATTGACTTGTGGGATTGCTGTTTCCAATAGAAGAGTTCAAGTTGTCATCTTCCTCTCTGAAGAGACAATTTGCAAGCTCAACAGTGCACTCTCTTTTTGTAGATTGAACCAAACTATTGATTTGGCCACTCCTACCACTTTTACTATCTGTATGATAAGTTCAGCCTAGGGATGAGCGAATAGATTCAAATAACTCCTTATCCGAATAGCTATAGTACTTACCGAATAGCTGCATCAGAAACCCGGATATCTGGAGTTCTCCCGATAATCCGCTGATCGGCGCCGCATCTGCATGTGTTGCGGCTGTGTGACAATCACAACACATGCATGGAGAGCCTGACTGTCAAACAGCCGCGACACATGCAGTTGCGGAGCCGAACAGCTTATTATCGGGAGTGCTCCTGGTATCCGGGTTCCCGATGCAGCTATTCGGTAAGCGCTATAGCTGTTCGGATAAGGAGTTATCCGAAGCTATTCGCTTATCCCTAATTCAACCTAATGGTTATCTGTTTCTATCACATTTAGAGCTCCTTTAACTGCATGTTGTGGGTTCACAGCAACAGCTTCCAAAAGCAAATGCCACACCTGGACTCAGCTTCAGACCTTTTACCTGCTTAATTGGTGATGAATTAATGAGGGTAAAAGTCATGCAGTCTATTAGAGCTTTTGAGATAATTATCCAAATGCTTTTGGTCCATTTAAAAAAGGCTACTACATATTAAAGATCTGTCATTCCTAAACCCTTAATCCAATTATGATGTGAATACCCTTGCATTAAAGCTGTGAGTCTGCACTTTTAAAACATATTGATTATATAACTGGATCTTGAATATATTTTGGTAAACAGCTAAAATGCCAAAACATGTGTCACTGTCCAAATATTTCTGGACCTAACTGTATATACTTGTGTCTGTTATATGCATCTCTTGTACTCTTATTGACTGCAGGTTGTGCCAAAGTTAATTTTCATTGCCCTTCTTGTTTAGTGCGTGTTCATATTGCATTGACTGGATGAGTAGCACCTGTAGCAGGCCCTAATCTATAGTGGTCTTTCATAGCTAAAAATTGTGCTCTGGCCCAGGACTTTAGGTGCTACTTACAGGTTCAGTACAAATTCCCTATTCTCAGTGGCGTATCACCAATGGAGTCGGGCTACACCCCTGCTATTGGGCCCGAGAGCTCACACCTGGCCCCCCTCCACCCGTCAGCACAGAGAGATAGGGGTGGAAGCTTCTGCTGACGCTCCGTCCTCCATCATCATTGCTCGCACTGACAGCTGAAAGGGGCTCCGACCATCAGCGCAAGAAATGATGATGGAGGAGTGAGCGTCAGCTGAAACTTCCACCCCCATCTTTCTTCCTCAGCATCTGACGTGTCAGAATAGCATGCGCGATGACGTAATTACAGTGCGCCCGCTGTTTTGACATGTCCGGCGCTTGACATCACAGGCTCAGCAGACCGGAGGATGGGGTGGAACGAGGAGAGGTGAGCATTGTATTTATTTTTTTAAGTCAGTGACTGGAGGCCATAATAGCATATGGAGGACCATGGGGGTGCATTATTTTGTATGAGGGACGAGTGGAGTGCATTATATTGTGTAAAGGACCATGGGGTTGCATTATATTGTACAGAGGACCATAGGAGGTTCATTATATCGTATAGAGGACCATGGGGGTGCATTATTTTGTATGGGGGTGCATAATAATAAATCTTTATTTATATAGCGCTAACATATTACGCAGCGCTTTACAGTTTAACAGTTTCAAAACACAAGTTATAAGTAACAACGTTAACAATATAATAATTAAAGCAAAATAAGACGACCCTGCTCGTGAAAGCTTACAATCTACAATGAGTTGGGGGAGATACAGAGTACAGGTGGGTATTTAAAATTATGTATTTACATTGATGGTCCAGCCATCTTGAGGGAGTGAGGGATGGATGGAGATAGTGAATGGGCTACTCATGCTCACTTACACATAGAATGATTTTGATAAGTGAACGTGATTGGCCGCTCTGAACAAATGCGTTTTGAGGTAGCGCCTAAATCTGTGCAAATTGTGGATAGTCCTAATTTCTTGGGGTAGAGCATTCCAGAGGATTGGCGCAGCACGGGAGAAATATTGGAGTCGGGAGTGGGAGGTGCGGATTAGTGCAGAGGTTAGTCGAAAGTCGTTTTCAGAGCGCAGCGGTCGGTTAGGCTGATAGACAGACACGAGGGAGGAGATGTAGGGGGGTGCAACACTGTGGAGAGCTTTGTGGGTGAGAACAAGTACTTTGAATTGGATCCTATAATGAATGGGCAGCCAGTGTAACGACTGGCGAAGAGCGGACGCGTCCGAGTACCGAACAGCCAGATGGATAATGCATGGGGGGTGCATTATATTATATGTAGGACCATGGAGGATGCATTATACTGTATGGAGGACCATGGGGGGCTGCATTATATTGTATAGCGGACCATAGGAGGTTCATTATATTGTACAGAGGACCACGGGTGGGTGCATTATACTGTATGGAGGACCATTGGGGGTGCATTATACTGTGTGGCAAACCATGGGGAGTGCTTTACATTGTATAGAGGACAATAGGAGGTTTATTATATTGTATGGATGACCATGGGGGGGTGCAAAATATTCTATGGAGGAACATGAGGGTGTATTATATTGTACAGCGGATCATAGGAGGTTCATTTTATTGTATAGAGGAATCACGAGGACTGCATTACACTTTCTGGAGGACCATGGGGGGTGCATTATATTGTATGGAGGACTATGAGGATTGCTTTATATTGTATGGAGGACTATGGGGGTGCATTATATTCTATGGAGAACCGAGGGGGGTGCATTTTATTGCTTGGAGGACCATGTGGAGTGCATTATATTGTAAAGAGGACCATGGGGGGGTGCATTATAATGTATGGAGAATCCTGAGTGCTGCATTATATTGTATAGAGGACCATGGGGGGTGCATTATATTGTACAGAGGACCATAGGAGATTCATTATATTGTATGGAGGACCATGGGGGTGCATTATTTTGTATGGGGGGTGCATTATACTGTATGGGGGACCAAAGGGGTGCATTATATTCAATTGAGGACCATGAGGGGTGCATTATATTGTATGAAGGACCATGAGGATTGCTTTATATTGTATTGAGGACTATGGGGGTGCATTGTATTCTATGGAGAACCATGGGGGTGCATTATATTGTATGGAGGACCATGGGGAGTACATTATATTGTATGGAGGACCATTGGGGTGCATTATATTGTATGGAGGACCATGGGGATGCATTATATTGTATAGATGACGATGGGGGTGTGCATTATATTGTACAGAGGACCATAGGAGGTTCATTATATCGTATGGGGGACCATGGGGGTGCATTATTTTGTATGGGGCGTGCATTATATTATGTGGAGAACCATGGGGTGTATTATATTGTATGGAGGACCATGGGGGTGCATTTTATTCTAAGGAGGACCATGGAGGGTGCATTATATTATATGTAGGACCATGAGGGGTGCATTATACTCTATGGAGGACCATGAGGGATGCATTATATTGTATGGAGGACCATGAGGAGTGCATTATATTGCATGAAGGACCATGAGGATTGCTTTATATTGTATGGAGGACTATGGGGGTGTCTTATATTCTATGGAGAACCATGGGAGGTGCATTATATTATATGGAGGACCATGGGAGTACATTATATTGTATGGAGGACCATGTGGGGTGGATTATATTGTATAGAGGACCATGGGGGGGTGCATTATATTGTATGGGGGATCATGGGGGGTGCATTATATTGTACAGAGGACCATAGGGGGTTCATTATATCCTATGGAGGACCATGGGAGGTGCATTATATTGTACAGAGGACCATAGGGGGTTCATTATATCGTATGGAGGACCATGGGAGGTGCATTATATTGTATGGAGGACCATGGGGGGTGCATTATATTGTATGGAGGACCATGGGGGGTGCATTATATTGTACAGAGGACCATAGGAGGTTCATTATATCGTATGGAGGACCATGGGGGTGCATTAGTTTGCATGGGGGGTTCATTATATTATGTGGAGGACCATGGGGTGCACTATATTCTATGGAGAACTGTGGGGGTGCATTATATTTGTCATGTCCGCCATGTCTGTTTTGTCTCAAGAACTCCTGGAGCGATGTGCATGTGCATATCTTGTCTGCTATCCTGCTTGTTCCCTAGAGCAGTGTGCACACTCACCTCATGTTTGCTGAGCTGCAAGATGCCTGCGTTTCTGCTTTGCCTTCTGTGATCTTCTCGTCATGTCTGAAACCTTGATCATGTGACGTTTCCTAGGATCCTGCACTGTCTGGTTCTGCAATCATCTCGTCATGTCTGAAACTCTGATCATGTGACCTGTCCTAGGATCCTGCACTGTCTGGTTCTGCAATCATCTCGTCACGTCTGAAACTCTGATCATGTGACCTTTCCTAGGATCCTGCACTGTCTGGTTCTGCAATCATCTCGTCATGTCTGAAACCTTGATCATGTGACGTTTCCTAAGATCCTGCACTGTCTGGTTCTGCAATCATCTCGTCATGTCTGAAACTCTGATCATGTGTCCTTCCTAGGATCCTGCACTGTCTGGTTCGGTGATCATCTCGTCATGTCTGAAACCCTGATCATGTGACTGCGCTCTGTGATCCTGGAGCATCTGAACTAGGAAGTTCTCCCCTGGTCCTGACCCGGAAGAGGAGGTGCTGTGCCCTATATCAGACCACCCCTTCCTTTGCTCAGGGCCTGAGTATTTTGTGGTGTCCCTGCATGGCTGCTTGGTCTGTGGGGCGCGCCCTCTATTCTGTGCCCTTACACTCTGCTCTGTCGTGCGTCTCTGCACACGCTCCGTGCTCGTACTCCATCTCTTGTCCCGTGCCTTGTCTTATGTTTGTCCGTTGTGCCATGTTCGTCCTTGTCCTGCTTGGACTTGTAGTCCTTCTGTTATTCTCTGCCTTGCCTGTTTTCATAGAATCATAGAATCATAGAATCGTAGAGTTGGAAGGGACCTCCTGGGCCATCTGGTCCAACCCCCTGCTCAAAGCAGGATTCGCTAAATCATCCCAGTTAGATGTCTGTCCAGCCTCTGTTTGAAGACTTCCATTGAAGGAGAACTCACCACTTCTCGTGGCAGCCTGTTCCACTCATTGATCACTCTAACTGTCAAAAAGTTTTTTCTAATATCTAATCTGTGTTTCCTCCCATTCAGCTTCATCCCATTGCTTCTAGTCTTTCCTTGTGCAAATGAGAATAAAGTTGATCCTTCTACAATGTGACAGCCCTTTAGATATTTGTAGACAGCTATTAAGTCTCCTCTCAGTCTTCTCTTTTGCAAACTAAACATTCCCAAATCCTGCAACCTTTCCTCATAAGACAGGGTTTGCAGACCGGTCACCATTCTGGTCGCTCTTTTCTGAACTTGCTCCAGTTTGTTGATGTCTTTTTTAAAATGTGGTGCCCAAAATTGGACACAATATTCCAGATGAGGTCTGACCAAAGAGGAGTAGAGGGAAATAATTACTTCACGTGATCTAGACTGTATGCTTCTGTTAATACATCCTAGAATTGCATTTGCCTTTTTTGCTGCTGCATCACACTGTTGACTCATATTCAGTCTGTGATCTATTAGTATACCCAAGTCTTTTTCACATGTGCTGTCACTTAGCCCTATTCCTCCCATTCTATATATATTTTCGCTATGCCTTGTTCCGTACCTTGCCTTGCTCTGCCTTGTTCCTCCCTATGGTCTCAGTCTTTGCTTGCTCTGCCTCGCTCTCTCCTATGGTTCTCTGTAGTGCTCCCTGGCACACGCACCATCCCTCCTTTCGTGCTCTTTTCCATGTCTAGTCCCAAGGCTCTGCCTTGGCCTGGCTCTGGGCTTCGGCCTACGCTCCGCTGCTAGACTCTTTTCCTATTATGCTCTCTTGCACATTTCTAGGCTAGTCCCAAGGTTCTCCCTTGGCCCGGCTCTGGGCTTCGGCCTACGCTCCACTGCTAGCTCTATTCTTGCTCTGTTCTTGTTACGTGTTTCTGCCTATGCTTCCGTTCCTGGTTCTGTACTCTGCTTAAGCCCTGCCTTGTTTCTCGTCTTGTCTTCCCTTGCTCTGTTTCTTCGTATGCTCTTTGCATGCGCCTGGCCTTCCTAGCCTCCTGTTTGTGCCTCAGCCGTGCCCGCCCTAGCCGTGCCCGCTTGCTTGTGCCTCAGCCGTGCTCGTCGGTCAGTGACAGCTGTGTCGCCTGCCATGCTTCAGCCGGGTTCGCTGGAGTCTTGCCCGTCTGTCAGTGCCGCAGCCCGATCAGCTAGCCGCTGCCCTCTGTGCTCCCTTGCACTTCACGCTGTTTCCGCACTGTGCTCTCTAAAGCAGGCGCAGGCCCTCGCCTGCCCATGGCATACCTCCCCGTGCTTCTGTAAAAGTACGCGCAGGCTTTGCTATGTCCCCTGTCGTGCCCTCTTGCACGCACAGGCCCTAACCCTGTCCTGGAACCCTGAGTCTGACGTGCCTCTCTCCACGCGCAGGACTCTGCCTCGCCTGACCCTGGCGTGCCCCTTTGCACGCGCAGGACTCTGTCTAGTATCTTGTGCCCTGGCGTGTCTCTACACACGCACTCTGTCTTACCTTGTGCTTTGGCGTGGCTCCAAGCACGCACCCTGCCTTGAACCCTGGCGTTGCTCCAAGCACGCACCCTGCCTTGAACCTTGGCTTGCCTGCTGTATTCCCGAAACCTGCCGACCGTTGCCAGAGGTCCGGAACCAGATGACTGCGCCTGATGTCCGGAGCTGATGTCCGCAACCTGATGCCTGGACCCTGTCGGTCGTTGCCAGTAGTCCGTAGTCCGATGCCATCGCACCCCGTCTTGGATCCTGGCGTGTCCTAGCATGCATCCCTTCTAGGAACTCTTGTGTGATCCCTATCACGTATCCTGTCCTGGACCCTGGTATGTTTTCGTGCACATGTTATGCCTGGAACATTTGGCGTGCCCTTGCACGCATCCTGCCGTGTTTCCCTGTTATGCCTTGCACCTGAATAAAGTGTGAATCCACGTTTGAGGAAGAAACTGTGTGACTTCACTTTATGTTTGGTATCCTGTCCGTCCTGTTGTCAGACACTCAATAGTGTCTCCTTGAGCCGGCCGTCTGGTCCAGCTGCCGTGGTGGCTCACCCCCTTGGTCTTGCCCCTGACACTCCCTGTACAGGGGGTGGGTTCTCACTAGGTCAGCTCGCCCTAGGTGGGTGGGTGCCACGGCCCAGAGGGTCCACTCTAAAAAGGAAAATGGGCTCAGCCGAAGCTGAGTCTGTCACAATATTCTATGGAGGACCATGGGGAGTACATTATATTGTACGGAGGCCCATGTGGGGTGGATTATATTGTATAGAGGACCATGGGGGGTGCATTATATTGTATAGAGGACCATGGAGAGTGCATTATACAATATGGATGGCGCATTATACTATATTGAGGATTATAGGGGATGCATTATACTATATTGAGGAAAATGGGGGACGCATTATACTATGTGGAAGGTTATGTGGGGCCGCTATAATATTTGGAGGGCTATATGGGTGAGCCATTATACTGTATGCAAGCAATTATACAGTGTGAAGGTTTGTGTGGACTCCATCATACTGTGTAGAGGGCTAGTGCGGGCCATTTATATATTGTGGGGGCCATTATACTCTATGTAGGCCCATTATACCGCAAGGAGGGCTGTGTGGGGGTCACAGCTGGGGGATATACTGTGTTGGGGGTCATCATACTTTGCCTTGGGAGTACAGTAGGATCATTATACTGTGCATGTAGAGGCTAATGTGGAGGACTTCATCATGGGGGTATTATACTGTGTTTGGCACTTTTGTTGGCGTCATACTTTATTAGGGCAATGAAAGAGGAATCTAGGATTTCAGCAGGAGGAAAATTACTATGTAAAGGCTGTAAAGTTGTAAGATATGCTCTTCTGTGACTGTCACCCCGACAATTATTATTATTTTTTTTGCGGGGGGGGGGGGGGCAATTAGAACGTCTGCCATGGGGCCCCATGATTTCTGTGTACGCCCCTGTGTATTCTGTTAGTCAGTTTGCCATTCTCCTTTCCTTCCTGCAAACTCATGAGTAATCACAAGCTGCTGGAAATGAACCGAGGTGATGGGAAATACTGGCTGCTTGCTTTCTGAGAAAGAAAACAATTTTCCCTATTCTTTGTAACAAACATGGTTATACAAGGTTCACAACATAGAGACAAAGTAATAACTGCGGTAATGTGTAGCAGACCCTCTGTGTCATGGAGAGTGAGGTGGGAACAACATTTAAATGCAAAATGATACTGTGGGACGTGCAGTGTTGTCTTCTGGAATAAATGTCTTGAGTAATATCCATCTCCTGTCATTGCTTAAGGTGTTACGTTTTTTGGAATCTCAAACCCAACAGTATATCAAGTCAAGCCATATCCATACGTTTGCTCTCCGCTTACCATTAATCTGTGTTTTATACACATACTTCTTGACTCGGACCCCGTTCAGCAGCCAGATGACAGACTCATTACTGATGGCTACTTTTCACCTTGCGCCATCTCAGGAAGTCACCGATGTTTTTGTCCTTTTGAACTTCTGAACTTGAGCAGGATTTGTGCTTAGTCTGTGAAAGTAATTTTGCAAAGAGTAAAAGTCACGAAAAAGATTTTCAAAAGGGATATTCTGTAAATGAATCTGGATTGAGTTAGAACATTTCTTTGAAAATATGTAGCTGAAAGCACATGTGACACTTTGTGCTGCTTTAAACGGTAATGCCCATGGCTGCCACTAGGAATTTCGGGGCCCCATACTGGCAAAATTTTCGGGTACCCTTGAGACTCTGCTCAGGCTCCATCCCAGCCCAACCTCCACACCTCTTGGAAAAACTCATCTTCTGCACCACGTCTTCACCAATGTGATATTAACAGTTCCCAGCAGATACCAGATCACCACCACAAGAAGGTAGACTCTTTTGACCGGGCCCTACTCTACTCTATCCTATTAATCATTTCTTAAAATATCCAAAATTTTTCTTTAATGCAATGAGTCAAATATATTTTTTAGAATAACCATTACTACCACATACAAGGGACAAAAACCGTCACACCATGACCAGACCATATATTACCACCACATGGTGACTGAATAATACCACATACAAGGAACAAATAACTCCATTCCGTGACCAGATGACATATTACCATCACATAGTGACCAAATACTACCACATACAGGGAGAAATACTGCCACATCATAACCAGATAACATACTCCCACCACATAGTGACCGAATGCTACAATACTGATCATTAATAAAAAAAACAACACTAATGCCATTATACACAGAAGCTCTTTATATAATGTCAGTGTACAGGTAATACAGTGATCACTAGAGACATTATACACAGGAAGTCTGTATGTAGTGTACAGGTAATGCAGTGATCAACCAGTGATCACCAGTGACATTATACACAGGAGCTGTGTATATAGTATTAGTGTACAGGTAATACAGTGATCACTAGAGACATTATACACAGGAGCTCTGTATATAATGTCAGTGTATAGTTACATTACATACAGGAGCTCTGTATATAGTGTACAGTGAACAGGTAATAGAGTGTATAGTGTCAGTGTACAGGTAACACATTGACTCACCAGTGACGTCTCTAGTTGAAGCTCTTCATCTTTGCTTTTCTTTTTCATGCAGCGCAGACCGCCATCATTTCTTCCAGCTAGGACTCTTTTTTGCATAAAATAACACATAGTTACTTAGAGCCCGGCTTCCAGAGCACATTACCCACTTTTTCCCTTTCTTCTACACTACACATCTGAATACAAACGTGCACCCACCATTAATATATACACACGTGGTCAAAATTGTTGGTACCCCTTGTTTAATGACAGAAAAACCCCACAATGGTCACAGAAATAACGTGAATCTGACAAAAGTCATAATAAATCAAAAATCTATGAAAATGAACAAATGAAAGTCAGACACTGGTATTCAACAATGCTTCCACACAATTTGAAAAAAAAATAAAACTCATGAAATAGACCTGGACAGAAATGATGGTACCCCTGAAAATAATGTGACAAAAGGGACATGTCAAAATTGCGGTGTGTCCACTAATTAGCATCACAGGTGTCTACAATCTTGGAATCAGTGACCAGACCATATATTACCACCACATAGTGACTGAATAATACCACATACAAGGAACAAATACTGTAACTCCATTCCGTGACCAGATCACATATTACCATCACATAGTGACCAAATACTACCACATACAGGGAGAAATACTGCCACACCATAACTAGATCACACTCCCACCACATAGTGACAGAATACAATACTGATCATTAATAAAAAAACAACACTAATGCCATTAAACACAGAAGCTCTTTATATAATGTCAGTGTACAGGCAATATACAGTGATCATCAGTGACATTATACACAGGAGCTCTGTATATAGTGTTAGTGTACAGGTAATATAGTGATCACTAGAGACATTATACACAGGAAGACTGTATGTAGTGTACAGGTAATGCAGTGATCAACCAGTGATCACCAGTGACATTATACACAGGAGTTCTATATATAGTGTTAGTGTACAGGTAATACAGTGATTACTAGAGACATTATACACAGGAGCTCTGTATATAATGTCAGTGTATAGTTACATTATGTACAGGAGCTCTGTATATAGTGAACAGGTAATAGAGTGTATAGTGTCAGTGTACAGGTAACACACTGACTCACCAGTGACGTCTCTAGTTGAAGCTCTTCATCTTTGCTTTTCATTTTCATGCAGCGCAGACCGCCATCATTTCTTCCAGCCAGGACTCTTTTCTGCATAAAATAACACATAGTTACTTAGAGCCTGGCTTCCAGAGCACATTACCCACTTTTTCCCTTCCTTCTACACTACACATCTGAATACAAACGTGCACCCACCATTAATATATACACACGTGGTCAAAATTGTTGGTACCCCTTGTTAAAAGACAGAAAACCCCCACAATGGTCACAGAAATAACGAGAATCTGACAAAAGTCATAATCAAAAATCTATGAAAATGAACAAATGAAAGTCAGACATTGCTATTCAACAACAATGCTTCCACACAATTTAAAAAAAAAATAAAACTCATTAATTAGACCTGGACAGAAATGATGGGAGCCCTGAAAATAATGTGACAAAAGGGAAGGGACATGTTAAATTGCGATGTGTCCACTAATTTGCATCACAGGTGTCTACAATCTTGTGATTGTATCAGTGATTTGGCTATTATAAAGATACTCACTGTGCTGTTTGGTGACATGGTGTGTATCACACTCAACATGGACCAGAGGAAACGAAGGAAAGAATTGTCTCAGGAGAATAGAAAGAAAATTACAGACAAACATGTTAAAGGTAAAAGTTATAAGACCAACTCCAAATAGCTTGATGTTCCTGTGACTACAGTTGCACATATTATTCCGAAATTTAAGCTCCATGGGACTGTAACCAACCTCCCTGGACATAGCCGCAGGAGGAAAATTGATGACAAATCAAAGAGACGGATAATACGAATGGTAACAAAAGAGCCCAGAAAAACTTCTAAACAGATTAAAGGTGAACTTCAAGCTCAAGGAACATCAGTGTCAGATCACACAATCCGTCATTGTATGAGCCAAAGTGGACTTCACTGTAGACAACCAAGGAGGACACCATTGTTGAAAAAGCCAGACTGGAATTTGCCAAACTACATGTTGACAAGCCACAAAGCTTCTGGGAGAATGTTCTATGGACAGATGAGACAAAAATGGAACTTTCTGGCAAAGCACATCAGCTCTATGTTCACAGATGGAAAAATGAAACATATCAATAAAAGAACACTGTCCCTGCTGTGAAACATGGAGGAGGCTATGTTATGTTCTGGGGCTGCTTTGCTGCATTTGGCACAGGGTATCTAGAATCTGTGCAAGGTACAATGAAGTCTCAAGACTATCAAGGGATTCTAGAGAGAAATGTGCTGCCCAGTGACAGAAAGCTTGGTTTCAGTCACAGTTCATGGGTCTTGCAACAGGATAATGACCCAAAACACAGTTAAAAACACCCAAGAATGGCTAAGAGGAAAATATTGGACTATTCTGAAGTGGCCTTCTATGAGCCCTGACTTAAATCCTATTGAGAATCTTTGGAAAGAGCTGAAACATACCATCTGGAAATGGTGTGGTGCGCAGGATGCAGTGACAAGTCGCGAAACAATTTGGTGCTTTCTATAGTAACGTTTATAAGACTAGAGGGATCTTTCCTCAGTCACGGCCTGATCAACAAAAGGGGTAACACGGATTGCCCTCGCAGGGGCTCTATACAAGCAAACACAAACGGGTAGAACACGACTACTTCCGGCAGTAGCCGGTCACTATAGGGCCGCGGTATGGCCGACTACGGGTCCTTAATTATATAGTCAATTTAGCCGTCCAGACGTCCCTCGCCATTCGGGATGGTGGTCTTTCGGCGTAGCAGTCGCTGGGCCCAGTTGCTGAGGCGTTGACGAAGTCTTCGCACGCTCCGGCACGCTGATGACACTGGAGCCCCACAGGCCCCGGCGGAGTCCTTGGACGGATGGGCCGCAGCCCCTGGACTGGGGCAAGCAGCGGGGTGGCGGGTGATAGGCCTCCTGTGCAACTAACAGCTGTGATGGGGACTCCGCGGTGAGCAAAGGCCCGGCCCTTGCCGCGGACCGGAGCGGGACAGTGGTGGCCGCCGACGGCACTGGACTTGCCACGGCCCTGGGTGAGAGCAGGGCGGCTGCGGGTGGCGGGAGACAGGCCACAGCCGCGAGCTGGGGCGAGGCGGCAGGTGCCACAGCCACGGGCTGAGGTGAGGCGGCAACGACCGCGTGCTCCAGCGGCCACAGGCTGGAGCGTGGCACCAGGTCTCGGACAGTCATCCTGGCGCCGTCCCTCTGATGTCCTCCGTGAGTGTCTGGTAAGTCGCTCTGGCTCTCAGTGGCTCCCACGGTCTCCTGCTGCTTCTGTCCCAGTCTGCTGACTCATCATCCCGGGAATTCCCCGCCTCCTTTATACTGGTCCCTCCCCCAGCCCATCTGTCTGTCACAATGGTCCGTCCCCGAACTCTGTCCCCCGGGGACAGTTTCCCCCAGAACCTAGATGACGGCTCTCTTGGTTCCGGCCCGGACACTCGACAGGGGCCGTTCCTCCCACACTCCCCCACCCTGTATGCTCGCCAGTCCTCGGGCGAGGGTTTTCGTAGACTCGAGTTAGTCTTTGGAGACGACAGTTCATGTCACCATACCAACTGATCCTGTTAATAGCGTTCAGGGGGCTTGCCAGCGGTTGACCTCTTGGAGCGTCTAAGTTCGACTGTGGTGGGACGTTCTGGGGTGGTAGATGGGGGTAGGCTGGTCGACTCTGGCGGGCTAACTGGGTCTGCTGCAATGTCACTACTTGGAGGGCTCGCGGATGTGGCTGGGAAGTCCTCTTCGTCATCCAGGTCCCAGACTGGTGACGGGGGGTCGGGGACCTGAGGGATCGGCTCGGGTCGCATGGGATCAGTGGAGGCACAGGGGCGCAACATATTTCGGTGCACAGTACGAGTGAGAGGTGCGTCGTTTCCTTCAGATTGTATTTCATACACTGGCCCGTCGGGGCTTATCCGGCGCAACACTCGGTGTGGGTTCTCCTCCCACCGTGGTTCTAACTTGTCCTGGGGGCGCTGATCTAGTACGAGTACCCGATCCCCAGTCTGGAAGTCAATTGGTGGGGGCAGTGCTCCCCCGGGTGTTCTAGATCCTGGATCTTTGTATGGACGATTCGGTAGAGGGTCTGCAGCCGGTGCCGGCGGTTTCGGACCCACGAGGATACTCCGGTCCAGGGTTTGGGTTCCTCCGGGATTAACTCCACTTCCGTGATTCCTTTGCCCTCCCATCCAAACAGCAATGAGTATGGGGTGTAACCAGTCACCCGGTGCACCCGGTTGTTATATACCCACACCAGCTCAGGGACGTATTCAGGCCAGCGGGCCTTTCGGTCACTCTCTAGGGTATGCAGCATTTGGATTAGTGTCCGATAGAATCGTTCGCAGGCTCTGTTCCCCTGCGGGTGTTATGGTGTAGTCCGAGACTTATCAATACCGTAGAGATGATGTAGTTCTTCCATGACTCTTCCTAGGAAGCACGCTCCTTGGTCCAAATGTATTTATTGCGGGCAGCCGTACACTTGGATAAAGTTTTTACAAATCGCATAGGCAGCCGACTCCGCTGTTTGGTCTCGGGTGGGGGTGACCACGGCGAACTTGTTGAAATGATCCACCATAACGAGGCAATGTTCATACCATTGGTAGGCAGACCTATGGTCTGATAGTCCACCGTGAGGAGCTCGAGGGGAGCTGATGTTACAATTGTCTGCATCGGAGCTCGTGCGCGGGAGGCTTAGCGAGCTTGCACGGGCGGCAGGTTCCGCAAACTTCTTCCACAGCAGCGTGCAAGCGTGGATGGTACACTATCTGCTGCAACCATTGCAAAGTCTTTTGAGCACCAAAGTGAGCCCCCTTTTTGTGGGCTTCCCGAGCCAGTTGGCTGAGTTGGGTTCCGGGCACGATCACCTGCCATACTGTCGCAGACGTTGTTCGTGACACGGCTCTCCGATATAAAAGTCCCTTTTTGATGACTAGTTTCTCCTACTGGCGCAACATCAGCAACATATCCTGGGTCAAAGTCTGTCTCTGTGAGCCAGTGGACAATTTGCCGGTGGCCACCCATCGGTGCAAGAGTCCAATCTCTCCATCCTCTTGGTGCTGCTGAATCCACTTGTCGCGTGGCTGTTCTAAAATTCCCCCTAAGGGTCCCGGATGGGGCGCATCTTGTGCGTTAGCAGTAAGCGCAGCGGTGGTGAGGGCGAACGGCGTCTCTTCCCCTTCTAATTCGTCGTCTGGGGTGGTGTGTCGGATTCTGGAGAGTGCATCAGCATGCACGTTTTCAGCTCCCCGTTTGTAGAAGATTTTGTAGTTGAACTTGGCCATCCGAGCCACTCACCACTGCTCTAGGGCTCCCAGTTTGGCATTCTCCAAATGGGCTAATGGGTTGTTATCAGTCCGCACCACCACCTCGAAGCCTGCCAGGTACTCTGCGAACCGCTCCGTCATTGCCCACACTACCGCGAGGAGCTCAAGCTTAAAGGAGCTGTAATTGTCCGGGTTTCGTTCGGAGTCATGCAGCAACCGGCTACCATAGGCGATCACTTTCTCTCGGCCCTCCTGCACCTGTGACAACACAGCTCCTTGCCCCTGGAGGCTCCTAACGGTATGCAGGATGAACGGTAGTGAGAAATCCGCATATGCCAATACCGGGGCGTCCGAGAGTGCAACTTTGAGATCTTGAAATGCATCCTCTTGCGGTTGTTGCCACTGGACCTTCCGTCCATTCACCCCGGCTGGAGCCCCCTTCAGCAGGTCCTGCAGGGCTTGGGCTCGGCATGCAAAATTCTTCACAAACTGACGGTAGTAGCCAGCCAACCCCAGGAAGGCCCGCACGTCTTTCACCGTCTCGGGGGTAGGCCACCCCTGGATGGCAGCAACCTTTTCCAGGGATGGTCTGACACGCTCAGCCAAGACGGTATGTCCCAGATATTCGATCTGGGTGCGGAACAGGTGGCATTTCTGGGGCTTTAGCTTCAACCCGTACTTCTGCAGCCGGCCGAGCACCTGCCCCAACTGCCGCAGGTGGTCCTCGAACGTGGCGGAATAGATAATGATATCGTCCAGGTATATCAACGTGGCTTCAAAGTTGAGTTCTCCTAGACACCGCTCCATTATCCGCTGGAAGGTTCCTGAGGCGTTGGCCAGCCTGAACGGCATCCGATTAAACTCGAACAGTCCCATGGGAAGGATAAATGCCGTCTTGGATCTGTCTTCCTCCGACATCGGCACCTGCCAGTACCCACTGGCCAGGTCTAGAGTCGAAAAGTATGTTGTGTTCCCCAAGGTGGACAGAGACTCTTCTACAGTTGTGGCCAAAAGTATTGACACCCCTGCAATTCTGTCAGATAATACTCAGTTTCTTCCTGAAAATGATTGCAAACACAAATTCTTTGGTATTATTATCTTCATTTAATTTGTCTTAAATGAAAAAACACAAAAGAGAATGAAGCAAAAAGCAAAACATTGATCATGTCACACAAAACTCCAAAAATGGGCCAGACAAAAGTATTGGCACCCTCAGCCTAATACTTGGTTGCACAACCTTTAGCCAAAATAACTGCTACCAACCGCTTCCGGTAACCATCAATGAGTTTTTTACAATGCTCTGCTGGAATTTTAGACCATTCTTCTTTGGCAAACTGCTCCAGGTCCCTGATATTTGGAGGGTGCCTTCTCCAAAGTGCCATTTTTAGATCTCTCCACAGGTGTTCTATGGGATTCAGGTCTGGACTCATTGCTGGCCACCTTAGAAGTCTCCAGTGCTGTCTCTCAAACCATTTTCTAGTGCTTTTTGAAGTGTGTTTTGGGTCATTGTACTGCTGGAAGACCCATGACCTCTGAGGGAGACCCAGCTTTGTCACACTGGGCCCTACATTATGCTGCAAAATTTTTTGGTAGTCTTCAGACTTCATAATGCTATGCACACGGTCAAGCAGTCCAGTGCCAAAGGCAGCAAAGCAACCTTAAAACATCAGGGAACCTCCGCCATGTTTGACTGTAGGGACCGTGTTCTGTTCTTTGAATGCCTCTTTTTTTCACCTGTAAATTCTATGTTGATGCCTTTTCCCAAAAAGCTCTACCTTTGTCTCATCTGACCAGAGAACATTCTTCCAAAACGTTTTAGGCTTTTTCAGGTAAGCTTTTGCATATTCCAGCCTGGCTTTTTTATGTCTCGGGGGTAAGAAGTGGGGTCTTCCTGGGTCTCCTACCATACAGTCCCTTTTCATTCAGACGCCGACGGATCATTTTCAGGAAGAAATTGAGTATTATCTGACAGAATTGCAGGGGTGTCAATACTTTTGGCCACAACTGTATGCGGGGCAGTGGATACGAATCCTTGATGGTGCAGGCGTTCAACTTTCGATAATTCACACAAAAACACAGAGTGCCATCTTTTTTACGAGCCAGAACAATGGGGGCCGCCCAGGGGCTCTGGCTTTCTTGTATGACCCTCTTCCGAAGCATTTGGGCTAATAGAGTTTTCCCTTCCTGGTATAGCTGCGGTGGTATTTGCCGATATTGCTCCCGGATGGGGGCCGCCCCTGCCGTGGAGATCCCATGCGTGATCGCCGTGGTACATCCAAAGTCATCCTCATGACTGGCGAATACACTTTAATATTGTCCAAGAAGTGTCTTTTCCTGGAGAAGTTGGGCTGGCACTAGGCCAGAATGTTAGGCCCGCATCCTCTCCAGGATGGCTCGACCTTTCTCCTTGGTTGAGGAAACGGCAGTCTGTTGGGTTCTTACCGTTCAACTGGACCGCGGGGTCCGGCAGCATCTCCACCAAAGGCCTCACTAGTTTGGCCATTCCGGCCCACGGCTTCAGGGCGATATCTTGGTCTTCCAGGTTGACACAACGCACCAGGACGGTCCCCTCCCGCACCGTGGCCAGGGAGCGGGCTACCAGTATGCCAGGGTGCAGGCGATCTGAGTAGCAGGGTTCCACCTACACCTCCACGCCCTCCAGTGGCATCTGGGTGCGAATCAACAGGGCCACCACCGTCTGCCCTGGAGGAAGCACGAGCGGGGGAGCTGCCGGCGCGACGACTTTGCCCAGCGCCTCACCCTCCTGGCACTCCTGGAGCACTCGCGCCTCCTGCACCAACCGCTGGAAGACCTGCCCTTGGGCCGTGCGAGATCCCCAGTGGCTCAGAGTCTCTTGTGTGGGCTCATTGAGGAGGAGGTTGCCGAACTCTCGTAGTATGTTCATACCCAGGGTAACCGGATGTTTGCTGCTTGTGTCTCCCTGGGTCAAGACCACTCCCCAATGGCCGAGTGATTTGCCGCTTATCGAAACCTGCATCCAGGCTACTCCGACGACAGGAATTGGTAGCTGGTTGGCGGCTACCTTTATCACGGTCCCCCACTGAGGTCTCACTGCCTCAGGAAAATGCTGCCGAAAGTAAGTCTCTGGCATGGTTGCTACTTGCGATCCCATATCTACTAGGCATCGTATGGCATGGCCTTCGATTTCTGCCCATACCACTGGGCACCGCGCGGCCAGGTCTTCATGACTCCCTCCACCCTGTGTGGTGGGCTCCGGGCAGCGCCTCCACGGCTCACGGTTTTCTGCTTTTCTTGGCCAGTGGGGTGGGTTCACCCTGGAACGTGGGCACTCTCGGGCGGAGTGCCCCAATTCTCCACAATCGTAACAGGCGAATGGTCGCGGGGACCGACTTGGGCGAGGGCCGCGATGGTTCATGCCTCCTTCACCCGGCCCTGGCTGACTCCTTGTGGCCGCTTTCTTGGCCTCGGCCAGTTCACCTTTAATACTCTGTATCTCTTGTTTCACCTCTTGCACCCAGTGGGGTTTGCTCAGGGCATTTACGGATGCTTCAATACTCTGAGCCATCCCCACAGGGACCGTCACCTCTTGCTCCTGTTCCCAAACCCGTACCTCCTTCCCTATTTTGGAAAAGGTCAGATGTGGGTCCACTCGCACCCGCTCTCGCAAAGCCTGTCTTGTCAAGGTGTCTCGTAACCCGGTCACTAACAGGTCACGTAATGTTAAGTCCACGGTCCCTACACCACACCGACTCAACCCTTCCTTTCAATGGCTAAAAACAGTTCCTGCAAAACATTCATATATTGGGTCACTGTTTCCCCCTCTTTCTGCATGCGCCTAAACATCTGGGTTCTCAGTTCCCCCACATCGGTCGAGTGCCCATAGGCCTCTTCTAAGATCTGTAGCACCCTGATGAAGGTGTTTCGCTGCCTCCGGGGCCTCAAGATTACGGTATCCTGGGCTTCCCCGTCCAACGCCATCAGGGCCATCTCTGCCTCTAGGTCAGGGGCAAGCGGATGCATCCTAAATAACCCACGCATACGCTCCGTCCAATTCCACAGCATAGTAATGCTGCTGGAGAACCTGGGAAGATTGCTTAGCATAGCCCCCAAAGAAATACTGGGCTGGGGACCCTTGTTGTTCGCGCTCAGAGACTGCATCCTGCTGACTACGCCAAATGTGGTGCTTGCAGGTACGCAGGATGCAATGACGATTCGCGAGACAATTTGGTGCTTTCTATAGTAACGTTTATAAGACTAGAGGGAACTTTCCTCAGTCACGGCCTGATCAACAAAA
Organism: Dendrobates tinctorius; assembly: GCF_039654945.1. NCBI lineage: Eukaryota > Metazoa > Chordata > Amphibia > Anura > Dendrobatidae > Dendrobates > Dendrobates tinctorius. The sequence continues at coordinate 4,155,692 of NW_027361726.1, read as the reverse complement.
GGGGTAACAGGGATTGCCTTTGCAGGGGCTCTATACAAGCAAACACAAACGGGTAGAACACGACTACTTCCGGCAGTAGCCGGTCACTATAGGGCCGCAGTATGGCCGACTACGGGTCCTTAATTATATAGTCAACTTAGCCGTCCAGACGTCCCTTGCTGTTTGGGATGGTGGTCTTTCGGCGTAGTAGTTTCTGGGCCCAGTTGCTGAGGCGTTGGTGAAGTCTTCGTGCGCTCCGACGCGCTGATGACAATGGAGCCCCACAGGCCCTGGCGGAGTCCTAGGACAGATGGGCTGCAGCCCCTGGACTGGGGCAAGCGGCAGCGATGCGGGGTCGCGGGTGATAGGCCACCTGTGCAACTAGCAGCTGCGAAGGGGACTCCGCGGTGAGCAAAGGCCCGGGCCTTGCCGCGGACCGGAGCGGGACAGTTGTGGCCGCCGATGGCACTGGACTTGCCACGGCCCCGGGTGAGAGCAGGGCGGCTGCGGGTGGCGGCAGACAGGCCACAGCCGTGAGCTGGGGCAAGGTGGCAGCGGCCGTGAGCGACCGCGAGCTGAGGTGAGGCGGCAACGGCCGCGAGCCGAGGTTAGGCGGCAGCGGCCGCTGGCTGGAGCGGGGCAGCAGGTCTCGGACGATCGTCCCGGCGCCGTCCCTCCGATGTCCTCCATGTCTCCCCTGGCACTGGTAAGTCGCTCTGGCTCTCAGTTACTCCCACGGTCTCCTGCTGCTTCTGTCCCGGTCTGCTGACTCATCGTCCCGGGAATTCCCCGCCTCCTTTATACTGGTCCCTCCCCCCGCCCATCTGTCTGTCACAACGGTCCGTCCCTGAACTCTGTCCCCCGGGGACAGTTTCCCCCGGAACCTAGATGATGGCACCCTTGGTTCCGGCCCGGACACTCGACGGGGGCATTCCTCCCACAAAGGCAACCTTCAAACACGAGACAAATGGAGCAGTTTGCTCTTGAGGAGTGTGCCAAAATTCCCATCGAGAGGTGCAGAAGTCTCATTGATAGTTACAGGAATCATTTGATTGCAGTGATTGTCTCAAAAGGTTGTGCAACAAAATATTAAGTTAAGGGTACCATCATTTCTGTCCAGGCCTATTTCATGAGTTTTGTTTTTTTTTTAATTCCGTGGAAGGCTGGTTGAAAAGCAATGTCTGACTTTCATTTGTTCATTTTCATTGATTTTTGATTTATTATTACTTTATCTATTATTGTCAGATTAAGTTATTTTTGTGACCATTGTTGGTGTTTCTGTCATTAAACGAGGGGTACCAACAATTTTGACCACTTGTGTAATTAGTTACTATGCAATCCACTATTCCAAATGTAAAGTATAATCCACCACTGCGCTCTCACCAACTATAAATAGCCATTTTTCCCACCTAATAAATATATACATTAATTAGCCCCTGTACTTCCCCCAATTCATTACCAGTCACTGCATCCTCAACGCCCCCCACTATGTGCCTTCCGCTCCCCCGATTCATTATATTTACATGGCCCTTCCTCCCCAATTCATTGTCATGTCTTCTCTCTCCCACCTCCACCCTCTATTCATTATCAGCTGCTCTCTCTCCCCCATTCAGTCCATCATTTACTCCCACCACCCTCAAAATTCATCATCAATTGCTTTGCTCTCCCCCAGGTTCTCATTTGCTCTCCCCATCCCCCACCTTCAATTCAATTGCTGTCCCCTGACCCTCACTACATCATTTGCTGTCCTTCTCCCCTCTCACTTCATCATTTGCAGTCCCCTCCCCCTACTTCTTCATGTGCAGTCCCCCATCCCCTCCCTCACATCATTTGCAGCCCCCCTTCCATCATTTGCAGCTCCCACTCCATTATCATTTGCAAATTGCAGCCCCCTCCATCATCATTTTCAGCCCCCCTCCTTCATCATTTGCAGCACCCCTCCATCATTTTCAGCCCCCCTCCATCATTGGCAGCCCCCCTTTATCATTTGCAGCCCCCTCCATCATTGGCAGCCCCCGCCATCATTTTCAGCACCCCATCCATCATTTGCAACACCCCTCCATCATTTGCAGCAACCCCTCCATCATTGGCAGCCCCCACTCCATCATTTGCAGCCCCCACTCCATCATTTGCAGCACCCGCCTCCATCATTAGCAGCCCCCTTTATCATTTGCAGCACTCCCTCCATCATTTGCAGCCTTCACTCCATCATTTGCAGCACCCCTTTATTATTTGCAGCACCCCCTCCATCATTTGTAGCCCCTTCCATCATTTGCAGCACCTCCTCCATCATTTGCAGCACCTCCTCCATCATTTGCAGCCCCTCCATCATTTGCAGCCCCCCTCCATCATTGGCAGCTCCCCCTTCATCATGTGCAGCACCCCCTCCATCATTTGCAGCACCTCCTCCATCATTTGCAGCACCTCCTCCATCATTTGCAGCCCCTCCATCATTTGCAGCCCCCCTCCATCATTTGCAGCCCCCTTCCATCATTGGCAGCTCCCCCTTCATCATGTGCAGCACCCCCTCCATCATTTGCAGGCCCCCTTTATCATTTGCAGCACCTCCTCTATTCATTATCAGCTGCTTTCCCCCACATTCAGTGCATCATTTACTCCCACCACCCTCAAAATTCATCATTATTTGCTCTCCCCCAGGTCCTCATTTGCTCTCCCCATCCCCCACCTTCAATTCAATTGCTGTCCCCCGTCCTCACATAATCATTTGCAGTCCCCCTCACTTCATCATTTGCTGTCTTCCTTCCCCCTCACTTCATCATTCGCAGTCCCCTCCCTCCACTTCATCATGTGCAGTCCCCTTCCCTTCATGTGCAGTCCCTCGTCTCCTCCTTTGCATCATTTGAATCCCCCCTCCATCATTTGCAGCACCCCCTCCATAACTTGCAGCTCTCCCTCCATCATCTACAGCCCCCTTTATCATTTGCAGACCCCCTCCATCATTTGCAGACCCCTCCATCATTTGCAACCCCCCTCCATCATTGTCAGCCCCCCTTTCATCGTGTACAGACCCCCCACCATCATTGGCAGCCGTCCTTCACCATTTGCAGCCCCCCTTCATCATGTGCAGACTCCCCTCCATCAGCTGCCCCCCTTCTTCATGTGCAGACCCCCTCACCCCCTGGTCACCCATTTAATTCATGTTATAAAGAAAAAAAATGTTTTACATACTTACCTCATAAGCGATCCTCAGCAGGCACAGGTCCACTTCTTGTCACAGTGTCCTCATACATGTTGGCGCGTACGTGATGATGTCATCGCATACTCACCGACACCTGACCAGAAGTCCAGGAAGGGCAAAGGGAGTCGGAGCTGCACAGCCGTCAAGTTTAGATGGCAGTGCACAGCTCTGAGAAAGCCCGCAGTGCACAGCACTTTAGTGCATGTTGGGGCCCGATGAGCAGAAGCGCAAGAGGTGGGGCCCAATACAGCCGTAAGGGTAGAAATGCCCTGATGGCGGTCCTGGTTATGCTTTCCCCCAAGAAAAAAAACGAACAAACATACAGTAAAAGCCCCAAATTATTCCCTATCCATAAGAACTAGTAATTTTGGAACCCTGAGAACAGGGTGCTCCTCCATTCCATTTACTGTCAAAGAGAATGCCAGAGCAAACCAAGTACAGCACTCTGTCTTCTCCAGCATGTCCATAGAACACCTCTGATCCATTCTAGATGAGCCTGAGGAGCACGCTGTCTGAATTTTCTGGTGCTGCAGGTGAGAGCGTGCGGTAAAAATGTGATTTGTATCCTTTCGGGCACTTGCCTACTAGATGTGATCGGCCTCACTCAGTTCACTTATATTAAGTGAGGCCAAGCAAGTCTAGTCAGCACTAGAGATGAGCGAACTTGTTTTGGGAAACGTTTGCCAATCTCAAATTCTACACGAACGTAGCTCATTTGGATTCGTGATCAGATTCCCAGACATTTTCCCTCAAAGTTGGCAAAATTCTGGCACAGTTTGGTAAATGATCACATTTACACTAATTCTTTTGTTAGGACTTTGGCGAGGATAGTAGTGCCATATGAAGGGTGGGGGGACGTGTTTGATGAGGGGAGGGGGAGGAGAGAGGTCAGAGGAGCTGTGGACTGTTATTCTTTTTGTTGTTTTTTTAATTTACTTAATGTGTGGAGATTCCAGAAGCCAATCAGGGCGTAGAAACCATCCAAAACATCCAGACACAAGGGCTACTGTCATTGGCTTTCCAAGTCACTTGTCCCTCTTTATATAAAAAGTGGACATGTTGTTTTGGTAGCGTCAGTGTAACAGTGCAGAGAGGTTACTGCTTCTCCAAGTAGTAAGATAGTTAAGCGGTTCATTGTCAGATAATTCAGCTAGATATGATCCTGTGTGAAATCGCATCTAACTTGTTTGTGCTAATGTTGTGGTGCAGGCAGGAAGCTACATTTCCTAATCTAAATTTTTGTGCTAATACTGTGGTGCAATCAGGCTACGTTTCTTAATCTAGTTTATGCTAATACTGTGGTGCTGGCAGGAGACCACATTTCCTAATCTAAATTGTGCTAATACCGTGGTGCAGTCAGGAGACCACATTTCCTAATCTAAGTCATTTGTGCTAATATTGTGGTGTAGGGGTGAAGCCGGAAGCCACATTTCCTAATCTAAATCATTGGTGCTAATATTGTGGCGCAGGCAGGAGGCCTCATTTCCTAATCTAAATCTTTTGGCCTAATATTGTAGTGTTGGCAGGAGGCCACATTTCCTAATCTAGTTTGTGCTAATACTGCGGTGCTGGCAGAAAGCAACACTTCCTAATCTAAATCATTTGTGCTAATATTGTAGCGCAGGCAGGAGGCCACATTTCCTAATCTAAGTAGTTTTGGCTAATACTGTGTTGCAGGTAGGAGGCAACATTTCCTAATCTAAATCGGTTGCACTAATATTGCAGTGCAGGAAAGAGAACATGTTTCCTAATCTAGCTGCTTTGTGCTAATATCGTGGTACAAACAGGAAGCCACATAATCTAGATTGTGCTAGTACTGTGGTGATGGCAGGAAGCCACATTTCCTAATCTAAATCGTATGTGCTAATATGTGGTGCAGCCAGGAGACAACATTTCCTAATCTAGTTTATGCTAATACTGTGGTGCAGTCAGGAGGCCACATTTGCTAATCTAAATAGTTTGTGCTAATATTGTAGTGCAGGTAAGAGGCCACATTTCCTAATTTAAATAGTCTTGGCTAATACTGTGGTGCAGGTAGGAGGCCACATTTCCTAATCTAAATCATTTGTGCTAATATGTGGTGCAGCCAGGAGACAACATTTCCTAATCTAGTTTATGCTAATACTGTGGTGCAGTCAGGAGGCCACATTTGCTAATCTAAATAGTTTGTGCTAATATTGTAGTGCAGGTAAGAGGCCACATTTCCTAATTTAAATAGTCTTGGCTAATACTGTGGTGCAGGTAGGAGGCCACATTTCCTCATCTAAATTGGTTGTGCTAATATTGTAGTGCAAGAAAGAGAACACATTTCCTAATCTAGTTTGTGCTAATACTGAGGTGTAGGCATGAAGCCCATTTCCTAATCTAAATCATCTGTGCTAATATTGTGGTGCAGCCAGAAGGACACATTTCCTAATCAACTTGTTTGTGCAAGTATTGTGGTTTCAGGCAGGAGGCCACATTTCATAATCTAAATCGTTTGGGCTAATAATATGGCTCAGGCAGGAGGCCACAGTTCCTAATCTAAATTGTTTCTGCTAATACTGTGGTGCTTGCAGGTGTCCACATTTCAGAATCTAAATCCTTTCTGCTAATAGTGTGGTCCAGTCATCAGCCCACATTTTTTAATCTGTATAATTTCTGCTAATAGTGTGGTTCAGACACACTATCTCTGCAAATAAATTCTGATTGCTAATTTAGTGACAGGCGTCTGACAGATCTGGGCCTAAGGTTGTGAAACAGTAGGTTAAAAGCATGGAAGGGTACATCCAACATGAGTGTGGAAAAAGCAAGGTCACAGAGGAAGGGGTAATAGGCAACACTGTTTTGTCCTATCCAAAGACTACTGACAACATCTCTTACTGGACGGTCTACTCGACTCCCTTTCTTTGTCAGCTAAACAGGAGTGCATCTTGTAGATGAGGGCCAGAAAGAGCATGTGCTCCAGTGGATGGCAACTGCTGCATCAAGTGGCCTCTCCTCCGCTTCCTTCACCTTAACATCACACACAGTAAAATCCTCAGAGGTGTCACCCCAATTACTCTTGTTTCCCCACCTCACAACTTTCCAACCACCCAGCTGACTGTGGGGAACCACAGATGAGCGAATCTGCAGCTGTTCGAACATTCTCTTCCATCGGCATCTGAGGTCTGCTCCAAAGATTCACAGAATCAAGAGTAGGAAAGCATCTGCACCAAAGTCCAAAATGTTTTTCAGTTGGGTCAGGGCCATAAGAAGTAGGGTTCAAGCAGAATCCAGATCTTCGTCACCAGATGTTAACTCCTTGCGTGTGGAGGTGATCCTGATGAGAATCAGATACCTAAGGTGCACACGGACTGTACTGTGCTGTCGGGGCAGGAAGAGGAGGAAGGTGACTCTCAGCATGAGAAGTGTTAAAACATAGAGGATGACAATGAGGTTGTAGATCTCACTAGGTATGAACCCAGAGGCACGCAACTGAGTAGCTCAGCAGATGAGGAGGAGGTTACGTTGTGTCTTGCCGCACAAACACCGAGTGATGCACCCATGGCAAGCACTGCATACTCAGCCAATTTTGCAAAAAATTACTCAGTAGAAGCAAAAATTGCAATAATTTGACTACTACATGCATGATCCTGCGCACGCACGCACGATCACATGCATTAGTCTGGGAATGTCACTGAGCTAAAATGTGGACTAGTGGGTTTCACCACCCACCGGCCATCCTATCAACCACATCTGCTGCTTCTTCCTCTTCTGTCACCGTGGCAACTGTTCCCACCCAGGTCTCCGGCCACAGAACTGTCACTTGTTTACCTCCTACAGTGGGGGTGAGTGAGAACCTGTCAGCTGTTACGGAAGTAGACATGACTTTTTTTTTCACCATGCACACCACACTCACTTTCTCAATCCAGCTTAACATCTCCACCTGCACCACACTCACAGTCCAGCAGTTTGTCTTGTTTACACGACTCCACTCTCTCTCAGCACAGTAGCCAGCCATTGGTCCCGGAGTTGTAGTCATGTAAAATAATATTTCCTCCTACACATGCCAAAGCTAAGAGTTTGAACTCCACCATCTCCAATCTGTTGACCACAGAAATGCTGTATTTCCACCTGGTGGATTCAGACGATTTCTGAAATCTGATGGCTGTCAAAGTCCCTCAGTACCAATTGCCCAGTCGCCATTACTTCTCTAAGAAAGCTGTGCCTGCGCTACATTAGCATGTCGCAGACATCATCATTCGCTCCTTGAAAAAATCTATATCTACCAGAGTGCATTTCACCACTTACACCTGGGCGAGCAAACATGGCCAGGGGCCTTACATCTCGCTGACAGGGCACTGGGTGACTCTGATGACTCTGGTGGCTGTGGGGGCAGGCGGCCAAGGGGCTGCTCTACAAGTTTTGGAACCTCCAAGGATTGTGGGACAAGCCTCTGTATCTAACAGTTCCTCCACTGTTTCTGCCTCCTCCACCTCCTCTAGGGCCTCCACCTGCACCCTCAACCTCTCTTGTACTGAGACACGCATACCAACAGTGCAGGAAGAATTTCTCCCACATCCGTACTGCGCAGCTAAGGCTCACTGCAATCAGGCAGTGTTTAAATTAATATGCCTTAGAGATCTCAGTCACACTATTCAAGAGTTGAGGACAGCTATCCAGGCCAAGTTTGAGAAGTGGTTGTCTCCACTGAACCTGGAAGCAGGGATGGTCATGTGCGATAATGGTGTGAATCTGGTGGTCTAACTTCCATCAAGATAAGCACGTCATGGAGCTCCAATGACCTTTGCACACAAGTCGCAGACTGGGCAGTCTAGGTGATGGTGTCGTTTTTAGAGTGCTACATTAATTGCACGTTATTGCTGTCTGTGACACCTTTGTCGTGGCTTGAGTGCCTGCTGTTACTACTGCTGCATGTTGGGTTTCCATCTGGTGGGTTCCCTGTAGTATACGGGGTGTCAGAGCCCCATTATACTATTTCTACTTGGTAGAAATTGATGCCACTTTAGTGGTGTCTGCCCCTAATTTTTGGAAATGTTTGTACTCCAAGTTGAATCTCCTTCATGTGTGTTGCCTGTAGCAATAGGGCTCCCCAGGCCTGCACTTACTTTCTGTCAACCACCTGTGTTACTATCCTTAAATGTTTCTAGCAATAATAGTCTAACATGCTGATGTTTGTGCCATCAGAGTGCTGCTGATCAGAATAGCAGTTTGCTGTTGCATGTATTATCAGGGTTCCCAGCACAACAGGCCTACACCGATCCCTCACCCATCTCGTCTTAATGTAAACTTCAATTCAAAGCTCTAATTGCTGGCCCAGACCCTGGTACCTCATGCCTGGCCCATGGCTGACTGCTGCTGTGTAAGAAGAGAGTTCATTGAATGCAGTGGAGAGCCAGAGGCAGAGAAGGGGTTAACAGAGTTTTACTGTAAAGGAAGTTAAACAAGGAATACTCCATGCAGGGAGACAAGCAACTACGGAAATTAAGCACAACCTGTCACGTCGCTGTCGGACTCAGGGGCTGGTGTTCCTGCCTTGGCCACTGGGAGGCGCCGGACTGTAACGTCGCCGTTGGACTCGGGGGCTGGGGTTCCTGCTTCGGCCACTGGGAGGCGCTGGACTGTCACGTCGCTGTCGGACTCGGGGTCTGGTGTTCCTGCCTTGGCCGCTGGAAGGCACCGTTCTGTCACATCGCCATTGGACTCGGGGGCTGGTGTTCCTGCCTTGGCCACTGGGAGGTGCCGGACACCTTCGATTGGTGGTGCCGGCGATTGGAGGGCTATGTCCTCATGTGGTCCCGCTCCTTTGACGCATGCCTCTGTTGTTGGGCATCGCCGTGTCTCTCCTGTGGGTGATGGTGGTGACAGAGAAGGGGCCCCTGCGCAGGTGACTGGTGGGCGCAGGCTTCACTCTTCTGTCAGAGGTGAAGGGATTGGTGCATCGCCATCTGGCCTGGTTCTGGGGGCGGTCCAGATTAGGTCATCAGGCTGTGAACCTGTGAGGGATAGCCATATCCTTCAAATACTTTGGACCCTGTCCTGCAGATATAGTCTTGGTTTTCCTAGTGTGCTAGTGTTTATATTGCTATTGTGACTCTGACCTTAGCCTGGATTTCTAACCCTTCTTGTTATGATTGAGTCACCGTAGGAGGCAAAAACAGAAATGCTAGCTAAGTCCAGAAAACCAGAGAAGTTGGCAGCTATCGGATTGCAGACCCCTGAACCTATCAACACAACTAGCAGTAGCTGTGGGGGGTTCCTACGATGCCCTAGACCCCTCGATCACAGCTGGAGAATTAAATAGGCCTAAAGAAAGAAAGGGGAGATCTAAACTGCCCCAGAGCAGAACCCAAAGCAATAGGCAGCCCCCAACATATAATGACGGTGAAGCAAGATGAAAATACTAACACAGACAGAAAGATAGACTGAGCAAAGACGGGGCCCAAGCTAACTAGATAGAAAAGGACAGGAAGGCTGCTGTCTGCAATCTGTGAAAAACCCTATGAAAATAAGAGCCAACAGACTGACAGAGAAAAAGGCCCTGAAGAACGCTAGGCTTCAAAAAAGCTATGTCAGTACTCAGGAATATTCTGAAGACAGAGCTACAGGCAAAATTGATTCAGCTCACCCCAGCAGGGAATGGCAGAATACAGAAAAGCAAGGAAAACAAAAAACAAAAACAAAAATGCTAACAGGCAAAACAGAAAACTTAGCTTTAGAGGAGCAGGAATCAGACTGGTGTCCTAGAAGTCCACAGAGAAATCACCCGCAGGGCAGAAGGGCGTCGGCAGCCTTATATCCAGTCCGTGACTCCACTCAGCCAGTCATCCTCAATAGGCTCAGGTGCCTGATAATCAGGCTCATTACCTTCCTTCACCAGAATAGGGAGTTCACCAGACCTCAGTGACGAAGGGGAAAATGAACTCACAACAGTACCTCCCCCTTGAGGAGGGGTCACCGAACCCTCAACCACGCCACCAGGGCGATCAGGGTGAGCCCGATGAAATGCACGCACCAATCTTTTGGCATGAATATCAGAGGCAGAGACCCAGGAATTATCCTCCTGACCATAACCCTTCCACTTAACCAAATACTGGAGTCTCCGTCTAGCCAGACGGGAATCCAGTATTTTCTCTACCTCATATTCCATGTTACCTTCAACCAATACAGGGTCTGGAGGTGCCACCCCAGGAACAACTGGTTCAACAAACCTCTTCAACAAGGACTTATGGAACACATTATGGATTTTAAATGTGACAGGAAGAGCCAAACGAAAAGAGACCGGATTAATAATCTCCAAAATCTTGTAAGGTCCAATAAATCTAGGCTTAAACTTAGGAGAAGCCACCTTCATAGCAATATTTTTTGATGATAACCACACCATATCACCAATCTTAAACTGGGGACCAATGGTCCTATGTCGATTGGAAAACCGCTGGGCCTTTTCCTGGGAGAGAGATAACTTATCCACCACTTGGTCCCAGATCTGGTGCATTCTCTCCACCACAGTGTCAACACCTGGGCAGGCAGAAGGCTCCACCTGCCCTGAAGAAAATCGAGGATGAAACCCAAAGTTACAAAAAAAAGGTGACATCAAAGTGGGAGAACTAGCTCTATTATTTAAAGCAAATTCGGCCAAGGGCAAAAATGAAACCCAATCATCCTGATCAGCGGAAATAAAACATCTCAAATACGACTCCAAGGTCTGGTTTGTTCTCTCTGTCTGCCCATTGGTCTGAGGGTGAAAAGCAGAGGAGAAGGACAACTGAATTCCCAGCTTGGAACAGAAAGTCCTCCAAAATCTAGACACAAACTGAACTCCTCTGTCAGATACAATGTTCTCAGGAATCCCATGTAAGCGAACCACCTGTTGCAAAAACAGGGGCACCAACTCAGAGGAAGATGGCAACTTAGGGAGTGGTACAAGATGAACCATCTTAGAGAACCTATCACAAATCACCCAAATAATAGTCATTCTTTGAGAGACCGGCATATCAGAGATGAAATCCATTGAAATATGGGTCCATGGCCTCCTGGGGACCGGCAAAGGCATCAACAACCCACTAGAGCGAGAACAAGATTTAGACCGGGAGCAAGTCCCACTGGACTGCACAAAATTCCTGACATCATGAGACAAGGTGGGCCACCAAAAAGAGCGACTCACCAGATCTCTAGTACCAAAAATACCTGGATGACCAGCCAATGCAGAGCAATGAACTTCAGACATCACTCTCTTCTTCCACTGGTCAGGAACATACAACTTTCCACTGGGACAACGCTCAGGTTTGTCCTCCTGGAACTCTTGCAGAGCAAGTCGCAAATCGGGCGAGATGGCAGAAAGAACTACCCCTTCGCCTAAGATGGTAGCAGGCTTGGTCATCACAGGAGAATCAGCAAAGAAACTCCTAGAGAGGACGTCTGCCTTGACATTCTTAGTTCCAGGAAGAAAAGAGACCACAAAATCAAAACGTGTAAAAAACAAGGCCCACCTAGCCTGTCTAGGGTTCAAGCGTTTAGCCGACTCTAGGTAAATCAAATTCTTGTGGTCAGTGAGGACCACAACTTGATGTTTAGCTCCCTCCAACCAATGTCTCCACTCCTCAAATGCCCATTTCATGGCCAACAGTTCCCGATTCCCCACATCATAGTTACGTTCAGATGGAGAGAACTTTCGGGAAAAGAAAGCACAGGGATTCATTTTAGATGTTACAGGATCCTTTTGGGACAAAACAGCTCCTGCACCAATCTCAGAAGCATCCACCTCTACTTGGAACGGGAGTGAGACATCAGGTTGCCGCAAAACCGGGGCGGAGGTAAATCTTCGCTTCAGCTCCTGAAAGGAAGCAACAGCCTCAGGAGACCAATTCAACACATCAGCCCCCTTCTTAGTCAGAACAGTCAATGGCTTGGCAATACTAGAAAATTTTGCTATAAATTTCCGATAAAAATTAGCAAAACCCAAAAACTTCTGGAGGGCCTTCAAAGAAGTGGGCTGAACCCAATCATAACTGGCCTGTACCTTGGCCGGGTCCATTTCAATAGTTGACGGAGACAAAATAAATCCCAAAAATGAAATCCTCTGTACTCCAAAAAGGCATTTCGATCCTTTGACATACAGGGAATTCTCCCTCAAGATCCGGAACACAGTCCGAATATGTTCCACATGAGAATCCCAATCCTTGGAGAAGACCAAAATATCATCCAGATAGATAATCAAAAATTTATCGACAAAGTCTCGGAAAATATCGTTCATGAAGCACTGGAAGACAGAAGGGGCATTAGTGAGCCCAAAAGGCATCACCAGGTACTCAAAATGTCCCTCCGGAGTATTAAACGCCGTCTTCCATTCATCCCCCTGCTTAATGCGGATAAGATTATACGCCCCCCTAAGGTCAAGCTTGGTAAACCAGCAAGCACCTCTAACACCGATCAACCTGAATGGCTAATAACATAGAATCGTCCAGACCAGAGGGAACAGGAAATCCCACCATAGTATCTTTTACGGCTTCTGACAAACCCTTCCGAAAGAGAGCAGCCAAGGCATTATCATTCCAGGTAGTAAGGATCGCCCACTTTTGGAACTTTTGACAGTACAACTCTGCAGAATCTCGACCCTGGTTCAATGCCAACAGGGTCTTTTCAGCCTGATGAATAGCATTAGGTTCGTCATACAACAACCCCAAAGCTTGAAAGAATGCGTTCACATTAGTCAGAATAGGATCATCTGGTTTCAAAGAAAACGCCCAATCCTGGGGATCGCCACGCAGCAAAGAGATGACAATTTTATCCTGCTGCGCGGAGCTCCCTGACGAGTAAGGCTTCAAGGCAAAAAATAATTTACAATTATTTTTGAAACTCAAAAATATAGATCGATCCCCAAAAAATACATCAGGTGTAGGGATCTTTGGTTCAACCGCATGCGAACGAGCAAGGTAGGCGGAAATTCCCCGCACTTCCGCAGCGAGCTTCTCCACACGATCAGACAATTGCTTTTTCTCCATTGAGAGAGAAAAAAAAAATTCCCCCTACGGCCTCAGCGATATAGAGGAAAGAATATACACACACTTTTTTTTTTTTTTTTTTTTAAACACAATTCTTTCCTGCTATTGAGTACCCTAGGATCTGCGGTATGGCGGGTGATTCTGTTATGATTGAGTCACCGTAGGAGGCAAAAACAGAAATGCTAGCTAAGTCCAGAAAACCAGAGAAGTTGGCAGCTATCGGATTGCAGACCCCTGAACCTATCAACACAACTAGCAGTAGCCGTGGGGGGTTCCTACAATGCCCTAGACCCCTTGATCACAGCCGGAGAATTAAATAGGCCTAAAGAAAGAAAGGGGAAATCTAAACTGCCCCAGAGCAGAACCCAAAGCAATAGGCAGCCCCCAACATATAATGACGGTGAAGCAAGATGAAAATACTAACACAGACAGAAAGATAGACTGAGCAAAGACAGGGCCCAAGCTAACTAGATAGAAAAGGACAGGAAGGCTGCTGTCTGCAATCCGTGAAAAACCCTATGAAAATAAGAGCCAACAGACTGACTGAGAAAAAGGCCCTGAAGTACGCTAGGCTTCAAAAAAGCTATGTCAGTACTCAGGAATATTCTGAAGAGAGAGCTACAGGCAAAAGGAGATTCAGCTCACCCCAGCAGGGAATGGCAGAATACAGAAAAGCAAGGAAAACAAAAAAACAAAAACAAAAATGCTAACAGGCAAAACAGAAAACTTAGCTTTAGAGGAGCAGGAATCAGACTGGTGTCCTAGAAGTCCACAGAGAAATCACCCGCAGGGTAGAAGGGCGTCGGCAGCCTTATATCCAGTCCGTGACTCCACTCAGCCAGTCATCCTCAATAGGCTCAGGTGCCTGATAATCAGGCTCATTACCTTCCTTCACCAGAATAGGGAGTTCACCAGACCTCAGTGACGAAGGGGAAAATGAACTCACAACACCTTCTACAGCCTGCCGATTTTGTATCTCTGCTGCTCTCCCGGTCTTTTAACTCTGACCTTGGCCTGGATTTTTGACCCTTCTTCAGCCTGCCAATTTTGTACCTCTGCTGCCCCCCCCCCGGTTTTGACTTTTGACTTGGACTCTTGACTACGCTTTTGGTTCCGTTTATTAATCCCTTCCTGGCGACCGTCCTACTCCGGTCGGCTGCTCTCATAGGCAGCTACCCCTTGGGCTCCGCTATAATTCCAGATCCCTGTATAGGGGTAAAGGGTCTCGGGGTTTCTCGGGGTGCTGTCTTACTTGCAGCTCAGACTCGCACCAGACGGACGTCACGCAACCACATTGCACAATTGAAAGATATGCAAAAAATGGGGGAAATTATCGCTTGCAGTTCTTGCAGGTGAAAGGCTGGAAAATCTCCCGACAGCGTCACATATCGTGAACAAAGTCTCTGGCTCTATTACGGAGGAACGAGAAGCACTGTCTTCCAATGATGCTGATGGATCCGGTCCTGGCTGGCTTGAGTGCGCTGGGTTGTAGGAATAGTCCTTTGTGTGGTCTCCTCAGCGATGATGCCGAACACGAGTCATGTGCCTGCTCACAGACTGCGGTAGCGGGTGGTTCTCTGGGATAGTCTCTAGGAATGCAGCAAGTCAGCTTTTCAGTCACCACAGGCAGGACTGGACTGTCCACAAGAACAGGGTCAGATGATAACTCAATAGCGTCAAAGTCAATTGTGGGGTCAGCACGCTGTGGGAAGGGTGGCATGGAGTTGTCAGCTGGAGCAGCAGAGAGGGAGTCAACCTTCTCCTGTCGCTTTCCCGCCAAGTCTGACCTGTTCCCGCGCTCAGTTTGTTTTATATTCCCCGCGCCCCCTGCTGTCCAGCGAGAAGGTCCTTCCCTCCCAGAAGAACCCTCCCCCGGCAACAGTGGTGACAGTCCCGATATTTCCGGCCTCAAAGGGCACCGGATACCGCTGACTCTGTCTCAGCTCATCCTCTTACAGCTGTGCCATTATCAAATTTCTACTGTGGGTCAATTGATGCCACCTTTCCTGGTGTCTGCCCCTAATTGTTGTAAATGTTTGGACTCCAAGTTGGGTCTCCGTCATGTGTGTTGCCTGAATTTGGCAGACCTCTCAGAGCACCAGGCCTACACCAATCACTCATCCACTGATCAATGTTTCAGCTAGAAAATGCAGGTCCAAGCCCTGTCCCATGCATCCATGATGCACAATTATACTATTTGTACTCTGGTACAAATTGATGCCACTTTTCCCGGAGTGTGCCACTAATTTGAGCTGTTTTGGCAGCTTATTGGCTCCTCTGAAGGTGCTATTTTTGCTTTTTGTTTTTTTGCCTCCCATTGAATTCAATAGATTTCGGGTATGTTCGGCGAAAATGTTCAGCAAACATCAGACGTTTGCCGAACCGAACTTTGAAAGGTTCATTCAGCACGTGACTGCATGTATGCAAATCAACATAATGCAGAGCTGTTAGTTCATCTAGATTGAAGACAAGAAGGGTCCAGTAACGGTATTGTTATGATCTGAATTTGATCTGACAGTTTTAAATTGCACAGGGTGAACTATTTTTACTTTGGCAAGTGCCAAGTGACTTGACTGTCCCCGGTGGTGGTTAGTGGTATTGCACTTTAGGTTTAATGTGCACATAATCATGAATTAGGTGTGGGGCTCTATAAATGAGTCTCAGGGTGTGTAATCACTGCTGGTGATATTCATTCATTCATTCATTGATTCTGAGTTTGTGAAAGCCTGGTGGAAGGATGGAGCTGAGGAGGAGTCCTGTGCAGCTTAGCCAGGGGGGAAGTGTGTTAGCTATGGTGTCTGGATGAAGAGATGGCATGGCGTGGTGGGGTCGCAGTGATGGTGTCAGCGGGAAGTGTCTGCATGGACTGGTGGAGTGGCGACTATGGAGAGTGGGACTTGGCTGCTGAGATGGACTCAAGCATGCTTGACTTCGTGGCAGAAGCTGAACTCCTCTTTGGGACTCTGTTACTAAGCAGCTGCAACTGGTGGTGGACTCTGCTCCAAGGTTGCACTATGGTGAAGGATCCTGTTATGGTGATGGATCCGGGTGGAGGAGAAGACGCACGCAGGTGGAGGGCTCTGTTGCAGGAGC
The DNA here is from genome assembly GCF_039654945.1 of Dendrobates tinctorius. NCBI lineage: Eukaryota > Metazoa > Chordata > Amphibia > Anura > Dendrobatidae > Dendrobates > Dendrobates tinctorius. Next base: position 4,139,438 of record NW_027361726.1, on the reverse strand, counting down.
ATAAGCACAGAGCATAAAGCTAAGTGGTGTCCCCCTGTATTGTCTCTTTCCCTCATGTGTGTTATTAGTGCAGTGGTGGGATTAGTCTCCGCACCGCCCAATTCCCTAGTGAGGGTTTAGGGTCAGGGCGAGCAAGGGTTAAAGGTTCGCGTGCGGCGACAGGTGCGGAGCCTGTATAGGGAACGTTAGGAGTGCAGGGATGCTGGCTCAGGGGAGCTCAGGAGGTCTCCACTTCCCTATTCCCTATTGCAGGGCCCACCATTGTTAATGTGACCCAGGTCCCCCTTATTTAATTCGCCTTACTGGAGGCGGGGTTTCCAGAATGTATGTATAACGTGTAATTCCTTAATTCGCCAGGTGGAGGCGGTGTATCCATCTGCACGTTTTATTATTTAAATTCGCCCCACTGGAGGCGCTGTATCCAGGGTCACGTGTGTTATGGGTCCGCCTTGCGGTATCATCTGCGTCCAGACACACGTGACCGTGACAGGTATATTATGCCACTCCATTCGATAATCCCAGACATAGGACTGATTTGACTTTCCATCTTGAAGGAGTCTTCAATGACCTCACATAACAACACTCAAAAGCTATCATACTGCAGAACAAGGGGGCATTTGAGGTCTATGCTTTTGAGTGATGAGTCCTGCTTTTGTCTTAGATGCAATGACATCAGGAGATTGGTCTGGAGACTACATGGGCAACGTGATGAAGAGACCTTAACGACGAGATCCAGTCCTATTCCTGGGATTATAGTGTGGGGATGACATAATTTATGGTAGCTGGATCGCTCAAGCCTTCATTCCAGATAAACTAACAGCTCAGCGATACATTTATTTGGTTGTGGACCCAATGGTGCAACTATTTCTTTATAGCGTCCCAGGAGCCATTTTTCAACATGGTAATACTTGGCGGCTGCACGTTGCTTGTTCTACTATGAGCAGGGTGTGGGGCCTAAATGTGCTCCCATGGCTGCAGTGTCACCAGACTTGTCTCCCATCAAGGACATCTGTGATGTCATTAGTCGGCAATTTCAAAGCTGCCAGCAGCGGATCTTGATGATTTGCACAAGTGCATTTAGTGCGGTCAGACAACCATTAATAACTTCATTGATGGCAGTCAAAGTATCTCTTGGCTTGCATTAATGGACATGGTGCTCATACTCGTTACTGAATAAATTGAGATGTTTTACAAATTTTCTTTCCATTTTTTAAACATTTGCAAATTATTTACATGCCTATCAATTCTATGATTTCCATAATTCATGACTTTGCCTTCTTGGTGTTGCAATTTCAATGTTTGCTGGTGCATCTTAATTATTTTCACTGTAGATTTTGAACTGCAAATTGCTAATATATACATTTTGAAGTAAATCCTACTTGGTCCTCTCCAATGTTCCTGTTTTTAATTTAAAAAATATAATCTATATTGCTGCAATAATAAATTTGAAACTTGAATTATCTTCTGCTTTTTCAGACGATGCTGAAGCTAAAACCATGTGTTGATCATAAAGTTAGAGAAAGAAAAGGACAGATACTACTGATCTTCTTTGAATCTTTTCCAGGTTTTGGCTTACAAAAACCCTTATCAAAACCTGTATGGAAGCTAGCACCCCTAGAAATAATAAAACATTAGCAAACTGCGACCTCTAGTGTTCACAATTGAGATCATTAAAGTACTTCATCTGTTTATGAAGATTTTACATTTAATGAGGATGACGAAGGCTCAGAACGTCATTTTCCTCATCTATAATGTGTATCATTAAACAGTTTGCACATGCACGATAAAGTCTTATTAAGGGTTTAGCCACACAAACCTGCACATTAATGTATTAATTACATGAGTTTATAATATTTATTGACTGTTAATTGGTTAACATTTTAAAAGGAAATGTAATCGGGACATGACACTTTTCTTCTTTTCAAATATTTTTTCCTTCCTAGAATTAAGCCCGTCTTGAAATCATAGTGAATCAGTTATGGAATGCAGAACCGACTGAATAAACGTGAGACATTGAGATTTGTGTTCTGCTATTAACACAAGGCACATGCTCCTTGTTCACTTATTTTCTCTGTGGAGGGTTCCATTTTTTTAACTGTGCTATGAGAAATAATAATACTGGCAAACTTGTTTACATCTGAACTTGAAGAAAAGTTATGTGTATCTGATGAGACAAGCTGGGGGGAGTAGGAAGCACACAGTGCAATGTCTGATGCTTGTCACTAACGTGAAAAACTCGAGTTCTTTATACAGTCATAGAGGCCATAAGGGAATTGGGAGCTTTCGGCACAATGTTTTATTATTGAGTTCACTGCTTGCCTGTGTGTAGGGGCATGTGATAAATCTGCCCCTTTAACCCCCCATGCTGCTTGTGTACATGTATGTAGATAGTATGTTGCTGATTAATCTATGTATAATATGCTGTTTGCTGTATCACTATGGACATAATAGGGACAGTGTATGGGCACTAGATGGGGGCATAGAATTCGTTACACTGTAGATGGAAATATAGGGGTTAACAATAGGATGGGTTAGCTGTATAGGAATAGAGGGGGACTTCCTAGTTAGAGTTAGTTAGGGCAGGGGTGTTCGATCCCTGTGGATGGGCTTAGTTGCTCGGGGTGAAAAACCCTCTCTTCACACTTGCAACGTTCAAGTAAAGTGCCAAGCTGTCCAGAAAGGGGAAAAAGGAACAAGTACAGCAGCACAGTCAGGGGGATAGAGTTCCCCAGTGAAAGGAGTGAGAGAAGGAGAGGGCAGACAGATGGGCGAGTGTCTCAGCATGTGGCGACTCGTAGCCTGGGCACATACTCTAGGAGCCGGGGCGAAACAGCAGAGGGAAGCACCAGTGATAGTGAGTACGGACAGAAGGGACAATACGCAATACGTACAAGTGGGTACGACCCGACCTCGATCTGCGAAGGAGGGAAAGTAATGAAGGGAAAGCTGCTATGGAGTGTAATGAAGATTCTATTGACAATTATGATTGTAATCTGGATGAGCTGCGAGGAGACATCAGTAAAGTTCTGCATTGTGAGTTAATCATGGACTCTGTGTTTATTTGTATGCGAGTGACCCAAGGGAACACTGAAAAACAGAGAGGACCTTGCCAACACTGTTAGCACCGATCATGCCATGCAGAATATGATGCACCTTTTTCCTGTGATGGGAGGCCCAGTCACAACTGTCTCAGAGAGTTTGGCCATGACTACGGCCCGGTGCTTCCCTCACATGTGTATACATTAAGCTCCTTCCAGTGGTGCTTGCAAGTAACTAATATTTTAACAGTTAAAAAAGGTTACTCAAATGTTTCAAATTCATGACTTATGCTCCGGGTATGTTATTAGTATTAGATCGGTGGGTGCTTTACTATTTGTACCATTTTCCCTAGTCAAATGTCAGAAGAGGCTTGTGTGAGCCCTGGGGCCTACTCAATATTCGGGGCCTACTCATTATTCATATCTGTGTAATAATCTGCAGGTACTGATGAGGTCACCACGGATCAGAGACAGATCAAGAGTTAAAGGGTTTATTTACGGGGGATAGACTCTCCACACAGGGAGAAGCAGTGGGGTTTAAAAATTACAGGGTAAACAGTAAAACGGCTAGGTAAAGCTATGAAAACAGTTAAGCAAAGTAGAAATGGTTAAAAGGGAATTCTTGTAACTTATCAGACCGGTGAAGTCTTGATTGCAGGGTCTCTTACTCCAATGTTGGCACTGTCAACAGCGGCACTTGAAGTTTCTGTAGTGTCTCCTCTCTGTGGAACCGGGAACTCTGGGGTTAAAGCAGGAAGCAGGGAGACGCTATGAACCTCAGTCTCCCCTGCTCTAAGTCTCTGTGTGTTAAGCTAACAGTCTCTCCACAGGAACGATGCTGAGTACATTGAAAAGTCTCTCTGCCACACTCAGGAGCTCTGGCCTGTCACCACGGGCATCGGGGCTGCGTTTTCCGGTCACTGTCTCTGCACTTTCAGGGGGAAAGCCTCCTCTGGTCACAGGGGCTACCGAATCCGCGTACTCACAAACAGCGCTATCTATATCTCATCCTTCAGCCACAGTCCTCTGACAGCAAGTTTTCTCTCTCCTTGAGCGCAGTGCTGCAGCCTGCTTCTTACGTGATGCGTGCTGTTCTGCCTCTGGTGCGCTCTGCTTTTGCGCCGTCAGCCTGCACAGCTTCCGGTCCACCACCCCTTCTCTTCCCCCACTGTCCCTTACAGTCACATGGTGCAGTCAGTCTAAGTCAGACAGTAAGTCTTCCCCCCCGGCAACCCTGCTGCCCGGCTATGTGGTTCCGGACACGGAGCAAGAGAAATAACCCCCTTCAGGCTCTTCTTCCTCTTCACCCCCTTACATCTGCATACACTGTACTTTACATATTGCAATCTACCGCACTGATAGGAGTGCCACATCTTTCAAACAGCTGATTTACAGGGGTTGCTCATGTATTCTAAGGAAAGGCCACTAATTTAATTTGTTAGTGCAAAGGAATTTGAAATCCTGCTTTTGAGAATTAGTGCTTCTTTTCCTGCATGTAAATTTACTTGCTGTATGTAATTTTAAATTGGCTGCATGTCAATTCACGCTTTGCATTTCATAGGGTAAAATCTGCAAAAAAAAAAACTTTCTGCCACAAAATACTGCATCAAGTCCAGTACACGTAAGGGTATTGTGTGCACAACATCCTTTACATGCGAGCGAACCCACCAAGCTTACCAAGAGAATTATGCTTCAGGATATGCCGGCAGTTTTTTGCCAATGTGTTTTTTTTTTTAGACAATCAATGTGTCAAGGGGGGATTACAGAGTGTACACTGTGTAGTAAGCGGTGAACACTACAGCTCCCTGCACCACCCTGATGACTGGAAGCAAGCTGCTGCAGGGAGAATAAAGCTTCATTTTATCCCTGTAGCCGTTGCGCCAATAAGTCAGCCATGATGTACATGTTATGTGCCTGCAGGTGAGCAGCTCTTCTGTACATGAAGCCATGAAGCTTTCTCCTTTGGACATCTTTGGGTAGTATAACAGGCAGGGATTCCCTCTCTCTGCTTCTACTCAGTAGTAGGCCGGGGTCACACTTGCAAGAAACTCGCATGAGTCTCGCGTCTCAATACCCGGTACTGCCGCCGGCACTCAGGACCGAAGTGTGCGTCTGCACGTATTTCTATGCAGCTGAGCCTCCAGTCCGAGTGCTGGCGGCAGTGCCAGGTATTGAGATGCGAGATTCGTGCAAGTTTCTCGCAAGTGTGACCCCAGCCGTAGACAGAACATGGCAACTTTTGCAGCTAAGGACATCTTATGTCCATTCAACTGCAATTATTCACTGGGGCTCGCCAACATGTGGTAAAAATGGCTAATTGTACAATGCAGCCATTTATGTCTGACAGATACAGATACAGGTAGAACATGAAAAGCATGCTGCTGTTGTTTCCTGCAATTTAAAGCCTCATAGACAATTACTGCTGTGCTACAGCTTTATATTTGTTGTTTTTATGATCACCATTAAACATCCGTTTGTTAAAGGCTTAACACATTCCTCTACTCCTTGATAATGTATACTTGTAATGTAACTCTGTCTCCGAGTGAATCAGGGTGAAGTCGATGTGACTTGTACATTTATCAATATGACAGTTTCTTCTACAGTTTGAGGAGGATGATTTAGTGGTTGATGTATACATGGGAAAAGTTACACTTTACTTTTTCTTTCACAGCAAATAGAAACTGATCAACTGATCTTCTATATTACTTCAGCATATGGTTTAAATAATCAAATGAGTAATAAAAAGAATCCTTGAAATAAACTTAGTGTAAAAGTGCAAAGAGCTGAGTCAATAAACACGTGCATTATTCTAGTTTCTGCAGTCACATTCCTGCAGGTTACTGGGAATTCAGGAAAGCATCTTCAACTCTTGCAGTGAATTGCTTACAGTTAGGGAAGCGTCAGATGGCCGTATAACTCGGATGAGGATCACAACACAATGCTCGGTCTGGCTGCTGGCTCTCCTGACCCAAGCGTGACGGGTGCATAGAAATACAGTTATGTGCAAAATAATGGCAGTCCAACAAAAAGATCATATAACATGGGAAAAAATTGTAATGACTAGGTCTAGACGAGTGATGGGCAATCAACAGTCATGGCACGCCCTCCGCTAAATGGATGTAATTGACTCATTTAATGAATGGGGGTGTTCTAATTAATAGCATGTGGTTACACAAGGGACCTGTTGAAGCAACAATTGGTGAGAAACGGCTGTTGTCCTGAAAGCACTCCATTCGTGGTTGTCCTGATGAAGAAGCTGTAAGCTTTGTAATTGTAACGCATTGACAAATAAATCAGTTACTATTGGATTGGCATCCTCCGTTCTTTCATGGCAGGGCAGAACAACCCATTTGTTCCTTCTTTTATGCATTCATCTCTTTGTCGTTGTTTAGCAGTGTGTAGCGCTATAAGTGGTTGTGTGCACACAGCCAAATCAGAGGGGCACATTCTGTGCATTTCTGTTTAATTTGTTACCCCCCAGATAAGACCCTATTTGCAATTGGTCTTTTTCCAGTGTTTTTCCTTTTCTAATTAATAGCAGTGCAGAGTTCAGTTAGTGAGGTCATTCATACTGTGACGAAACAGGTGTCTAATTATGGCTCTTATTTAAAGGAGGAGGAGAGGGGAAAACATATAAATAATTGGCTGCTCAGCTAAAAAGATGTCTAATGCTTTACAATGGTAGACAAATCCCCAAACACAGGAAAAGAGATAATACCATCTGCATAATCATAGAATCACAAGAATGTCAAAGAAGCATCCAATGATCAGTTCCAGGTAGATCAAAGAAGCTCTTCAGTTACCTATGAGTCCTGCAACCATCAGAAGATGCCTATGGGTCGCCCTCCCAGGGCTGTGGGGTACTCGGTACTGGGCCGGTGTCAGGGGAATGTGTCACAGCAGCGGTGACCCGGTCCGTGGCCCTGGGCGCCAAAATCAATGGTGGTTTGTAGTTAATGAAATGGAATAGTTCGTGACGCCACCTGTGGCGTTTGGCAAGCAAGATGTTAAGCCAACGCTGCATGCAGATCCTCTGGGGCTGATGGTGTGCTGCAGCATAGATGGTGTAGCTCCCCAGGGCAGTGGAGCTGTAACCCCCAGGGCAGTGGAATTGCAATAGATGAGAATAGGCGCAGGCGGTGTGAGGAATGCTGGTACCCAGATGTAGCGGTGCTGACGGTGTTGGCGCACAAATGAATGGAAGACACCAGGGCTTGCAGTTCCAAAGCTTTACTCACAATTCGTGGTACACACTGGTGCCCGCTTCCATGCCGTGTCCTCCAGGTCAGAGACTCAATCAACCTCCCGGGCAAGTCAAGATTCTCCTCTCCAACACTCCGCCAACATGTACCTTTCCTGAACGACTCCTCTATTGCACCTTAAGGTGTGAAGAGCTCCAGTACCGTGTTACTCTGGAGTTCCTCCTGTCAGATGTTCCTACAACTCTACTCGTATGGCAGACGGCTGTAGCCTCTCTCGGGGACTCCCTTCTCCGGAGTCCTGGCTCTCTATTCAGTTGCTGTTGTGCCCCAAGTCTTAGATGGGAGTAGTGCATTTACAGCCAACTACTCCACCGATGTCTGCTGCAGAACCATAAGTGTCCATACAACCTCGGGGACCGTGCCCCGGCCTTGCGCTGAGAACCTATAGGCAGGGTTCCTCTTCCAACCCACAACTCCTCTCTGTTCTCTCTACTCCTTCGTTCCGTACTTGTCTCTCTTTCCTATGGAAGCTTAGGTTGCAGTTCTACGTCTTTCTCTCTCTTGTTCCCTTCCCGTGCCAGCTGGCTCAGATCACTGAGGCAGCTGCAGCACTCCTTCCTCCATCCCTTCTTCCAGAGATCCCCACTTCTCCCGAGTGGCTTCCTTCCTTACTGACCTTCTGTCAGACTGAACCTCTAATACTACACTTTCCCACTCTTTTATATATCTTAACTCCACCCACCTCCCAGCACATCCAGTGTTCCATGCAGGGAACCACCAGAGGTGCTCTGCTACTCTCTAAGCACTGAGCCGCAATGTGGTTGTGCAGAACTACCCTGTTGTGTGGGATGTGAGTGTTGGAGTGTGGAAAGGAGCTCCCAACATACCTAGATGGTGGGGCACTACACCTTAGGAGAAGGTGCAGTACCTCTGTGGTGACTGATCCTCTCCACATACCCCCCCGTTAAACACAGCATGTCCGCGGGCTGCAAGACAATAAAGTTGACAGTACAGGAACATACAAATTTTTTTTAATGCTGCATAAATAATTCTTATACTAAACTTCCTAGTATAGAAGGTACTTATTCTTGAACGTTACAAACAATTCTTATTTAACTATCTAAATTTCAAGTCAAAAGTGCAATTTTTAATTCTAAGTTCCATTATCTGTGACTCACTATCACTTCAGTATTATTCAGCTTTCCTTCTCTAGTACACACTTCTTAATCATTTTTCTACTTTCACTGTCTCTTCTAGACGCAAGACGCTGACCGCAAGTACCTGGTCCGTCACCTGTCTACTTTCAATTCTTTATTCTTAATTCTCTATCAGAACATTCTCAATTTTCTGTAAAAGCCATTTACTAATACTCTTATAAAACACATTATCAACAATAAAACATTTCAAAGATTCTTGTAAGTGCTGGACACCGTTCCCAGCCGGCATTTCTTGCAGTGTCCCTTGAGGTAGACATCATCTTCGAAAAGTGTCCATGCAAAACATCATCTTCGCAAAGTGTCTTTATGTAAAACATCATCTTTGCAAAGTGTCTTTATGTAAAGCCAAGAGAATGCACCTAAAGAGGCGCAAACTATTTACAAGAGAGTTTGTGATACACTCCAAGTTCATGATCACTGTAGTTCAAAATTGAAGAACGCCGCCACTGCAAAATTTAGGCAACAAAAGTGCTACCAGAAAAACATGATAACAACAAAAATAGAAACAGGCACAATGGTGCAAACAAACCCTCCTGGGTAACGAGATTTACTGTAAATTTTTCTTAATTGTGGTCCCCTCCTGGGGTTCTGGAAGCCTGGGTCCCGCTATCAGATGCAAGGTACTCATTGGCCATCTTCAAGTATTCCTCTTCCCAAGGTGTCAAGTTGGGGACCTTTGGTTTAAGCTGCCGGGCTGGAGCTGATGCAAGGGCCGGCGGTTTTCTAGGAGCAAGTGTGGCAACTGTGGGTGGAGGTGCAGCAGGTCGCTTCAGCTTATGTCTCTCCAAAAGCTCCTCTGGGATACAGCGCATATTCAGGGCATACCACCCCCTGAGTCCTTCATGCCGGGTGAATGTTACATACTCCCCAGGTTGCAGATTCCTATCAGGATGCCCCTTCCTCAGATGGGGTTCCACGTCCCGACGGCTGAAGAAAAGGTCACTGATTCTTTTGGGGTCTGCAATGAACCCGAAACCCTTCTCCTGGTTCACGTTCAAAACCTGCCCCCAGCCAAGTGCATCCCGGGGCCCATAATGACCAGCACAGGCTTTCTCCTTTCGGGCTAGATCTGGGCCCAGCACAGCCATCTTTCTCTGCTCCCTCTCCCGATATTCAGCGGCCAGCTGCCGGATGGTCCGCTGGCATTGGGCCCAGCTCTCTTCTTCCTCCCGCTCTTCCCGGGACCTGCCCTCACCCACTGTGGCCCGTGGCACCACCGTTAGGGGTTCAGATGTCTCACCCTCAGGACTAGCATCCCGGTCCCAGACAAGGTCCAGCACGACCTGCCCAGCCGCTACCACAGGCGTACAACCCAGGGCCTTCCCAGGTTCAGGGGCTGCAGTCCTACCTGGGGCCTCCTGGCGGTGTTCCAGCTCCGGTGCAGGCTTGAGGCGGTGGGCTGCTGCCGGGATATCCACCGGAATGGCTGGTCTGGGAGCCGGCGGTGGTGGAGCGGGTGATGGTTACGAGTCCGCAGGGGCCTCCGATGGGACCTGCGCAGCCACGACAGGTCCAGGCAATAGCGCGGCCTCAGCTCCCGGGGTCTCCGGGGACTCCTCCGGGCGGGCCGCGACCAGCTGTATGGACAGCTTGGAGATATAGACTGGCGCTGCCTGCGGACAGTCCGATGCAGGGGTAGCAGGTACCGGTGGAGCGGGTACCGCAGGCGTTGGCCCCTCCTGGGCATGTTGCTGGTTCAGCCTCTCCAAGGCCTCCTGTCTCAGCTGCAGCCGGGTGGTCAGCTCGACTATTTCTTCTTTCAGCTGCCGGCGGTTCATCTCTGAGATCGGGTCGGAGCCTTCAGCCATGGCGCCAGGGAGATCCGTTTCCCCGCTCTCCGCAGGCCTCCTTCCCTCACTCTCCAAAATGGCGTTCTGGCGTTCTTCTTCCTGCCTCGGCCTCTTTCCCACCACTGGCTTCTTCTGCCCCTCCTTCTGGGGGCGGCGTCTTCTGCCAGCGCCTCCATACCAAGCCAGTATACGAACCCCTCGGGGGGTGGGCCATGTCGCTATCACATAGTAATTCAGGCAGGGAAGGCCCAATACTCTTCACGGTCTTTTCCTAGGACCTCCCATCTCTTCATGCCCTTCTTCTCCGCGCCAGCGGCCATTTCTAATGTCCATTTTACAGTCTATCAAATCAGGTCTTCTGCACATTTTCAAAAGTATAAAGTCTCACAAATTTCTGGCGCACAGAACCCGATGGTATCGGGTCTCATCATCCTGTTCGTGACGCCAAGGTGGGTCGCCCTCCCAGGGCTGTGGGGTACCCAGTACCGGGCTGGTGTCAGGGGAATGTGTCACAGCAGCGGTGGCCCGGTCCGTGGCCCTGGTCGCCAAAATCAATGGTGGTTTGTAGTTAATGAAATGAAATAGTTCGTGACACCACCTGTGGTGTTTGGCATGCAAGATGTTAAGCCAACACTGCATGCAGATCCTCTGGGGCTGATGGTGTGCTGCAGCATAGATGGTGTAGCTCCCCACAGGTGAAGCTGTAACCCCAGGGCAGTGGAATTGCAATAGATGAGAATAGGCGCAGGCGGCGTGAGGAATGCTGGTACCCAGATGTAGCGGTGCTGACGGTGTTGGCACACAAATGAATGGAAGACACCAGGGCTTGCAGTTCCAAAGCTTTACTCACAGTGCGTGGTACACATTGGTGCCCCCTTCCATGCCGTGTCCTCCGGGGCAGAGACTCAATCAGTCAGGATTCTCCTCTCCAACACTCCGCCAACATGTACCTTTCCTGAACGACTCCTCTATTGCGCCTTAAGGTGTGAAGAGCTCCAGTACCGTGGTACTCTGGAGTTCCTCCTGTCAGATGTTCCTAACAACTCTACTCTTATGGCAGACAGCTGTAGCTTCTCTCGGGGACTCCCTTCTCCGGACTCCTGGCTCTCTATTCAGTTGCTGTTGTGCCCCAAGTCTTAGATGGGAGTAGTGCATTTACAGCCAACTACTCCACCGATGTCTGCTGCAGAACCATATGTGTCCATACAACCTCGGTGACCGGGCCTCGGCTGTGCTCTGAGAACCTATAGGCAGGGTTCCTCTTCCAACCCACAACTCCTCTCTGTTCTCTCTACTCCTTCGTTCCATACTTGTCTCTCTTTCCTATGGAAGCTTAGGTTGCAGTTCTACGTCTTTCTCTCTCTTGTTCCCTTCCTGTGCCAGCTGGCTCAGATCACTGAGGCAGCTGCAGCACTCCTTCCTCCATCCCTTCTTCCAGGGATCCCCACTCCTCCTGAGTGGCTTCCTTCCTCACTGACCTTCTGTCAGACTGAACCTCTAATCCTACACTTTCCCACTCTTTTATATATCTTAACTCCACCCACTGCCAGCACATCCAGTATTCCATGCAGGGAACCACCAGAGGTGCTCTGCTACTCTCTGAGCACTGAGCCGCAATGTGGTTGTGCAGAACTACCCTGTTGTGTGGGATGCGAGTGTTGGAGTGTGGAAAGGAGCTCTCAACTTACCTAGATGGTGGGGAACTACACCTTAGGAGAAGGTGCAGTACCTCTGTGGCGACAGAGCCTCAGGGGCGCCACACCTACGTGAAGCCAAACTGTTTGCAAGAAACCCTTGTAAAGTACCATTGCTGAGGAAGACATGTTGAAAAGGTTACCGTTAGCCAAAAAACACAATGACTGGCCTAAAGAGAACCAGTTGGAATAGATGAAAATACTTTAAGAGGTCATGTTGCCTTACACTGAAGAAGAAATGCCCTCGAAAAGGGTGCTTCAGCAGGACAATGGCACCAAACACATTAGCAAGTGGGCAACATCCTGGTTCCAGACGAACAAGATTAATGTTATGAACTGACCGCCCAATCCCCAGACCACAATCTGATTGAGAATTTGTGGAATGACATAAAAAATGCTGTTTTTGATACAAAACCTAAGAATATAATAGAACTGTGGAATGTCCATCCGCATGTGTACAGATACTCTCCTCCTTTGGCATCAAAGACCTTGCCCTATCCTGGATCTCCTCATACCTTTGAAACCGCACATTCAGCGTCTCCCACTCCCACACTACCTCCTCATCCCACCCTCTCTCTGTTGGAGTCCCCCAAGGCTCTGTTCTAGGACCCCTACTCTTCTCAATTTATACCCTTGACCAGGGTCAACTCATAAAGTCCCATGGATCCCAGTACCACCTTTATGCTGATGACACTCAGATCTACCTCTCTGGCCCAGACGTCACCTTTCTGCTGTCCAGAATCCCGGAGTGTCTATCAGCCATATCCTCCTTCTTCTCCTCTCGCTTCCTCAAGCTCAATGTGTACAAATCTGAACTCATCATCTTTCCTCCATCTCACAGATCTTCCTTACTTGACCTATCTATCACAATTAATGACATCATGCTTTCCCCAGTACTGGAAGTCCACTGCCTCGGAGTAACCCTTGATTCTGCCCTGTCCTTCAAACAGCACATCCAAGCTCTTTCTACCTCCTGTCGCCTCCAGCTCAAAAATATTTCCAGAATCCGTCCTTTCCTCAACCCTCAATCTACTAAAATGCTTGTGCATGCCCTCATCATCTCCCGCCTCGACTACTGCAACATCCTTTTCTGTGGTCTCCCTGCTAACACCCTCGCACCTCTACAGTCCATCTTTAACTCTGCTACCCGACTAATTCATCTCTCTCCTCCCTACTCCTCCACTTCTCCCCTCTGCAAATCTCTTCTCTGGCTTCCATTCCCTCAGCGTATCTGGGTCGCCCTCCTAGGGTTGTGTGGTACACGGTACCGGGCCGGTATCAGTGGGACGTGTCACAGCGGCGGTGACCCGGACCGTGGCCCTGGGCGCCCAAGTAATAGGAAGATGTTGAATGGTGGAATGTAGTTAAATGAATAGTTTGTGACGCCACCTGTGGTGTTCAGCAAGGGAGGTGTTAAGCCGACGCTGCAGACAGATCCTCCGGGACAGATGGTGTGGTGCAGCAATGATGTTATAGCCCTCTACAGGCAGGGCTGTTGTCCCAGGGCAGTGTAGATGTGGAGACACTTAGATGGTGTAGTGTTTGGCGCAGGGGATGTAGCGGTGCCAGAAAGGTAGGAAGCAGACAAGACACAGCGGGGTGCAATTTCTGTACCTTTACTTGGTAACTGCAGTCCAGGGTCCTGATTACAGATGGTATTGGAGCAGGCTAGCCTGGAAGCAACTCAGGGATTCTCTCTCAGCAGATGGGTTGTGCAGTCTCCTTACTAGCGCTTATTCGAATGAAGTACTCTCAGTACTGAGTTACACTGGAGTTCCTCCTGTCAGATGTTCTGAAGAAACTCACTTGCATGGCAGACAGCTGTAGCCTATCTCAGCGACTCCTCTCTCCTAAGTCCCGGCTCACTTTCCGAGCTGCTGTTGTGCCCTCAAGTCTTAGATGGGAGTAGGGCATTTACAGCCTCCTACTCCTCTGGTGTCTGTTGCAGGACCGTTAGTATCCGTACAACCGTGGAGACCAGGCTCCAGTTCATGCGCTCTCTCCAGAGATGAGCTCTTCCTCTCAGCTCTATCTCAGCACTCCTTCCAAACGTCTTCACACTTCACCCTCCGCAGACTAGCTAACTAACCACCCCTTCCTCTTGGCCCTCAGAGAGCACTCCTCCCCTTAATCCCGGTTCAGAGTTCCCCCTGCTGGCCTGGAGTGGAACTGTGTTGCATGCATAGATTGACTGCGAGAGAGACCCATCGTTGCCTCCAAGCCTGGCATTACCCTCCCCTGGAGGAAGGCAAAGCCACAGTGGCGACCATACTCCTGGGGGTGCCACATTCCCCCCTAGTGCAAGTCAGCACTCCTGGGCTCAACAAAAACATGAAAAATATAAAGTTAGACAATAATAATTGTACTAGAGTTAAAAATGAAAAAGTTACAAAAACCAAGAGCTTCAAAAATGGTCCTATGATGATAAGTCCAAGCATCAATGTCCATGGTCCATTCCTGGGCAAATGGTGAACTATATACAGGAAAGTTTTTTTTTTTGACCACACAAGTCCTGTGGTACAATGTCCATAAATCAAAACTGGCAAATCTAAAGGAAACTCTTACAGGTTACCTGTAGGCACAAAACTTGAAAAACAGTTACATATATACACATATAATTTCAACATTTACATTTATCTATATACGATATCTGATGGGTGGTATCCCTTGTGTAATGCGGGTAGACCTGCGTAATACCGGTGTAGTGGGTAATGTACTGGATACACTACTGGGGGTTCTGCATGGCACAGGGATCCTAGATTGTCTGCGAACTCTTAGACTCACCAGGGGCATAACAGGTTCACCACTGACAGGGTGAGGGTTCTCTGGCTCCACTGCTGGTGTGGCATCTGCTGCCTGATTTTCCTGATCCTCAGGATTTCCTTGAGTCACGTCTTCCTGTGCTATCAATTGGGGAAATGTCAACACCGGCACCACTATAGCATCATTTACTTTAGTTCAATTTGCAGGGAATTCCCCAAGTATTGTGCTGACCTTCTCTTCTTCCTCTATGTGTTGGATGTTATCTGGTTCTTCCACTCTTTCCTTCAGCAGGTCAGGACATAGTTTCAGGTGATCTCTTGATATTGCTGCTGAGGTTTCTCCTCCATCTTTGCTAATAAGGCATACCTTGGTATTATCAAAGTTTGAGGGCAGAATGGTATAAGGTTCAGCTTCCCATTGATCATCCAATTTGTGCAATCTTCTCTTCCTTTTTAAGACTTGTTCTCCCGGCGACAAAGGAACGGCAGGTGCATTTTGATTGTAAAGCTTTTCCTGCTTTTGTCTTGCCTGGGCTAGACTCTTTTCCACGCATTCTTGAACTCTTCTGTACTGTTGTTGTCTTTCTGAATCCCAGTTAACATCTGGTGACGTTACTTCGGGCGTAAGGACTCCCATGTCCAAATCAATAGGCAGTTTACCAGGTCTTGCTCTCATTAAGTAGGCTGGGGTACAGTTGGTGGAATTTACTGGAATATGGTTGTAGAGGTCCACCAGATCTGGCAACTTCTCTGGCCACAGATTCCTCTCCTCCAAGGGTAAAGTCTTCAGTAGGTCAATCACTACCTGGTTCATCTTCTCACACATGCAGTTGGTCTGTGGGTGGTACGGGGTTGTCCGGATCTTCTTACAAACATACAGGTTACAGAATTCTTGGAACACTTCTGCCTCGAAAGCTGGACCTTGATCTGTCAGCACTCTTTCAGAATATCCATGTGGTCTACAGAAGTGCTGTTGGAATGCTCTGGCTGTTTGATCTTTGACAGGCACAGCTACCAGGAATCTTGAGTAGTGGTCCACAATGGTAAGAGCATAGATGTAGCCTGACCGGCTTGGAACCAGCTTCACATGGTCCAGGGCTACCAACTCTAGGGGCTGTTTGGTGATGATTGGCTGTAGAGGAGCTCTCTGGCTGTTTCGATCCTTTCTGAGCAGGTTACATTGTCCACACTCCCGGCTCCACCTCTCAATGGCTTTCCTCATACCAGCCCAGTAGAACCTCTCCCGGAGCAATGCTTCCAACTTCTTCCATCCGAAGTGTCCAGCTCCATTGTAGTATGCTTCCAGGACCATTGATGTCTCTCTCTTTGGGACTATCACCTGCCAGACCAGATCATGAGCACGGGCATTGATACTCCTCCGACACAGTTTTCCTTCATAGATGAACAGCCGGCCTCTCTCCTTCCACAACTGCTGGGTTTCTTCAGGAGCATCCGACTCTGGGCGTGAGTCAGCTTGTGACAGTAGCTTCTTCACCAGGCGGACTGCAGGGTCACTATCTTGCGTTTCTGCCCAGTCATGATGGGACAATGGATTCAGGATGACCTCCTTCAAGCCAGACCGTCTGTTTCTCACTCCTTGAGCACGCTGGGCCGCAAGTGGCCGGTGGAAGGGAGGTAACTCTATTTCTTCAAGAGCCTCAGGGTCTTCTCCTGCATCTGGTAGGTTAGGCATTCTGGACAGCGCATCAGCATTGGCATTCTTGTGCCCTGCCCGGTACTTGATGGTAGTTAGATTGTTGAGCCATCCATCGCTGTTCCAGTGCACCTAGTTTTGCAGTGTCCAAGTGCATCAATGGGTTGTTGTCCGTGAAGATAGTGAACTTGGCGGAGGCTAGGTAATGTTTGAACCTTTTGGTGACAGCCCAGACTATGGCAAGGAACTCCAGCTTGAAAGAACTGTAGTTGTCAGGTTTCCTTTCAGTGGGGCGCAGCTTCAGCTTCCTGCTGGCGTAGGAGATCACTCTTTCTTTCCCATTCTGTAACCTGCGACAGTACTGCTCCTAGTCCCACATTGCTGGCATCAGTGTACAGCACAAAGGGTTTGTCATAATCTGGGTAGGCCAGAACTTCATCTCCTGTGAGAGCCATCTTCAATCTGGTGAAGGACCTTTCCAACTCTTCAGTCCATTCAAAGGTGGAATTTTTCTGTTTGGTCTTCTTGGACTGCCCCACCAGAAAATTTTGCATAGGGGTGGCTATTTCAGTAAAGCCTTTGATGAATCTTTGGTAGTAGCCTACCAGTCCAAGGAATTGGCGTACTTCATGAAGGTTGCTGGGCTTCGGCCAGTCCCGGATGACTGTGACCTTATCAGGATCTGGTGCCACACCTTCTGCACTGACCACATGACCGAGGTACTGCACCTTGGGCTTCAGGAGGTGGCACTTGGAGGGCTTCACCTTCAGGCCGAAATTGGACAAAGCTTCAAACACTTCAGCCAGGTGTTCCAGATGATCTTCATAGGTTTAGGAGAAAACAATGACATCATCCAGGTACAACAGGACCGTCTCAAAGTTCATGTGTCCCAGGCAACACTCCATCAGCCGTTGAAATGTTCCTGGGGCAGTGCAGAGCCCAAATGGCATATGGCACTTGCACGGCAGACAGCTGTAGCCTATCTCGGGGACTCCTCTCTCCTAAGTCCCGGCTCACTATCTGTGCTGCTGTTGTGCCCTCAAGTCTTAGATGGGAGTAGGGCATTTACAGCCTCCTACTCCTCTGGTGTCTGTTGCAGGACACCAGAGGATCCGTACAACCGTGGAGACCAGGCTCCAGTTCATGTGCTCTCACCAGAGATGAGCTCTTCCTCTCAGCTCTATCTCAGCGCTCCTTCCACACATCTGCACACTTCACCCTCCGCAGACTAACTAATTAACCACCCCTTCATCTTGGCCCTCAGAGAGCACTCCTCCCCTTAATCCCGGTTCAGAGTTCCCCCTGCTGGCCTGGAGTGGAACTGTGTTGCATGCATAGATTGACTGCGAGAGAGACCCATCATTGCCTCCAAGCCTGGCATTACCCTCTCCTGGAGGAAGGCAAAGCCACTGTGGCGACCATACTCCTGGGGGCGTCACATATCCAGTTCAAATTACTATTACTGACCTACAAGGCCATCTATAACCTGTCTCCTCCATATGTCTCTGAACTAATCTCCCGATACCTTCCCTCACGCAATCTACGGTCATCCCAAGACCTCCTTCTCTCCTCCACACTTATTCGCTCCTCACCCAACCGCCTCCAAGACTTCTTCAGAATAGCCCCCATCCTCTGGAATTCTTTGCCCCAACATGTCTGACTATCAACCACATTTGGATCCTTCAGACCGAACCTGAAAATCCACCTCTTCAAGAAAGCCTACAGCCTGCAATGACCCCGCTACCTCCTCACCACTACTGGAGATATCACCTCAACCAACACCGGAACTGCTGCAAATCACCAACCTACTGTCTCCTTCCCCACCATCGAGTATCATGTAAGCTCGAAAGGGCTGGGTCCTCTCCCCTCTGTATCAGTCTGTCATTGTAAGTTTGTTTACTGTAAGTGATATCTGTAATTTGTATGTAACCCCTTCTTATGTACAGCACCATGGAATCAATGGTGCTATATAAATAAATAATAATAATGTGTCAAGTATTAGGTGACTCCATGTCGCACAGATGTAAAGCAGCTATCAGAAATAAAGCTAAACTAAATATTAGATATGTGATTAACAGAAAAGTGAAGTCTGGAAGCAAAGTTCAGTTCATACTGGAAATATTCGAGTTTGTAAATGAAACTACAGACACTGCTATATTTTAAGCAACCTGTTATTCCCTTTTCTTCATTTTCAGTTTAATGATTTATATTTTATTCATGTTATCCTTTTGAATTGACTGTGCAGCTTCCAACACCTTTATGTCTATGGAAATCAATGCTGAGCTTTTTCTCCGTTGTTTTAAACACACTGCTGTTCTTTTGCACATAACTGTACTTGCTGTCGCGTCGACTCTTCCCTTACAAAGATGGCAAATCAAGAATTCTTATTTTTTGGATGACAAGCTGACGTTTTTTATTGATATTGTTTTGGAGTACATATGACATTTTAATCACTTTTTATTGCAATTTCTGAGGGACATGTAACAGATTGACAGCAGCAATAAAGGGTGTTAGGCATTGGGTTCCTGCCACTGCACAGCAGGAATCCAGAGCCTTGCACTCGGCGGTCTCCCATTCTCCTTCGGCCGCAGTGGAGCCTGCTCAGTAGTCTCGTCGGTCCCAGAGCTCTGTCCAGACCAGCAGCGTGGGATTGGTTGCTGCTGCCACCTCTGGTTCAGGTATGACGATGCACTCTGGCCAACAGCAAAAGACTCCAGAATTTAAGTCCTTCCGTTGCTCCACTGAGCATGCTCATGGGACGATGCCCCATTGGGGATCGGGAGTCACATGCTCAGGTCCTTCTCCAGTTCTGATTGGTCCATGAGGGGGATCTGGAAGGTTCCGGAAGGTCTCGGCTTTAAAAGACTCGCATGGCCGCTCGGCCATGCTCTAGTATAGACTCTAGTTGCTATATGTGTGGTTGATGACGGATGCATGTACCTGGTGAATGACTTATTATGATTCCCCTCCCTTGGATATTACGCATGTGGTTAGGGTATCAGTATTAGAGTCAGCACCAGTTGGTGGCTAAGCTATAGGCCACAGTGCACACCACTCCACAGCACTAGCGTCTGATGGTGTCGCCTACTATTGGGCACTATCGTACCGCGGCAGTCACTGTCGCTCCGCTGCAGTCAGCCTCAGTTAGCGGCATTTGCGGTTGCGACACCGCATGCTCAGTAGGTCTAGAGGGACGCTGGTCCTGTGTCCTTGGTCCCGAGTCCTGTGACCATACACTGAGCGTTCATCTACCCGAACTCTGTGAGCTTGAACAGGCTCGGTATTTGTGTTTAGCAGTTCGGCAACTCTGTGACGTTTAACCCACGTGTGTTCCGCCATTATACCGCCATATTGAGCGTCCGCCATTATCTAGCAGCATTGTACCTCCTCTGCACGGTGGACCCCGGGCTGCGAACGCACCTACTATTATTTTATAATCTTGTGCGTTCTGCCCGCCCTAACAAAGGGCTTAAACAGCAGCGATTGGAGCAAGATCCGGTTTCTGCCGTTAAATACAGACGTCGGATCTATAACACAGTTTCATATTTTGCAGATCATTAACATGACTATCGATCCTAAGGCTTCCATCTTTCTACAACCCTTCTTGGTGTTGCAATTTCATTATTGAGAAGTCAGGGAAAAGATTCATTATAATTTGTATTTTACTAACTTAAAAAAGTCTTATTCTTGACTTTTCAGTCAAGTGGTCAGTACTAATCAGTGATTCATTGTATAAGTGTAAAGATGAAAACGGAGGTATCACTCACGCGCTGCTGATGGCGAATTGCCAGTGAAATAAAATGCAATTTTATTTAAACAGGTTTAAAAGTCTACGCGCTTCAAGGTCACGCAGGACCACTTCATCAGGACAAAACCTAGTCCAGGTTTTGTCCTGATGAAGAGGTCCTGCATGACCTCGAAATGCATTGACTTTTAAACCTGTTTAAATAAAAGCATTTTATTTCACTGACAATTTGCCATCAGCAGTGCGTCATCTTTATATTCATGGTCGTTTCCTTGACCGGTATCTGTGCAGCAGCTGTTATATGCCTGTTATGTGTTGCCATTCAGCAACCTAACAAGGTGAATGTATCTCCCCTTTTTCTGGCACCCCATTGTCACCGGATAAGACCCTATTGCACTTTTTTTCTTTCCCAGTTTCTGCTTTCCGTTATTATATACATTAAGTGTAGATACTTAATGGAAAAGCGAAGAAAGAGCAACTATGAATCAAATGCAAGGTATCCCGAATTTTAGCCCAATAACCTATACATCAGCAGCTCCCCCTGCTCCATAACATGTTGCCTGCGTATTATACTGCATGATTGATGTCACCGGTGTCTTTTGAAACTTGATCCAGCAAAATGTGCCAGGCGTCAGTGGAGAGCACAGCAACGCAGGGTGTAAGTCAGATGCTCCTCACCTGTGTAACAATTTATATCAGGCGGGAAAGCCATTGTCCTTCTCTTTTGGTCTGCTTAGATAACATTTTCCATCTCCTCATCTGCTTAGAAAACTGAGAAAAGAGCTTTAGAAAACTTTCCACCTTCTCATGCTGTTCTCATTGTTTTGCCTACTAGGAAAATACTTTTAGTTGAGATATTTCTATTTTTTTGTGAGCTGTTATAGAACTGCTTTGAATATTTAACAACCCCAGCCGGATGTTTAGCATCGCCAATTAGGAGACTTCTATGTCCATATGCCCTACAAATGTGCATTAAATACATGTGTCCATGAATACAAGCGCCAGGATAAATGAATGCTCCCAGGGGATGTATAATTTAATTGAACACTTAAAAACAGTGGGAAGATGAGATGGACGGAGCACTTCATCAGTCAGATAGAGCATGGTTTCCTTCCTGCTTCATAAACCAGTTTCCCATGGCTTGATAAAAAAAACATGTCACTTTGATAACCAGCCCAGATAAGCAGCTTCAGAACCACCGCGAGACACAGCTGGACAGGCCGTTTGTGTATTTGCAGGAAATGGGGATGTTATGTCGTGTTTCTAATTTCTCTGGAAATTATTTGGAAAGCTTGTTGATTAGCTTAAATCACATGAGGAAAGCACGGCAAGTTGTCTTTTATGGTTTGACACGCAGGTCACTATTTCTGCCCTACGATATAGCAATGCGTCTGCCACAATTTCAATTGTAAAGGTTCTTATAGAGCCAAAGAAGCATCTACCAGGGGCACCCCATATAGTCAAATGTTCATGGCCTTTGAGCTTTGTCCCTCACCTCTTACTGTTTTTTTAAGTCATATTATCTACTATAATCTGTACTGCACTAGTGGCAGATTTCCTATCATATAGTAGAACAGAAGTCCTAAAAGGAGGCAGCACAGTGAACCGGAAAAATAAGGCTATTTGCACCATTTTGTCAACCCGCAACATAGACCTTTTGTTACTGGCCTGTAGAGATGAGCAAATCAAATCACAGGACTCTGGCTTAGTGGCCAGGTCTGCACTCCATGTCTGCTGGATGGTTGCACTAAATCGCCTCCTACTTGACAGCATCTCAAGTTGTACTTTGGAGTAGATGACCTGGTGTAACCTAATTTTTTCACCATGGCGCACACATGACATTGCACCAGGCCGGCTAATCAGAAGAGTAGCTGGGGATGCCAACAGGTAGAAGGCAGTTTACTTGTCTCTCAATAATCGGCCATGAGATACTGACTGATTGACCAAGGTTCTACGAGTCAATTTGCTAATCTCTAATGGACAGATTTTGCAAATTAATCCTCTCCTGGAAAGAAGGAAAACTATTTTGCTAACCTATTCTTGATACCTAGTGGAGGAATGTAAGTCATTGTCCAAACCTTTAATGAGACTTGAAATGTGACTTCAGATATTAGCCACGTATTGAAAATTTAATCAAAGGGCCCTACATGAACTTGACAGGGTACGTACTTCTACTAGGTAGCAAAGGTTTTTTTTTCCTTCATATTTGCATATGTTCCAATTGCGTGCTGTATCGGTCCAGGAGTAGAGGCCAATAACTAACAGCCTTTTATGGCTGGAGGGTTCTTAATGGGAATCTTTCAACAGGATTTCACCCCCCCCCCAAAAAAAAAAAACCTCTGCCACTTCAGCTCTATTACCTACAAAACCCCACCTCCTCCTGCTTGACTGATGACTTCTTTGCCTCCAGTCACACAGCATAGAGGCTGTCAGGCAAGCAGGAGGAAGCAGCACTAGTTGGGGAATAGATCTGGAGTGACAAAGACTTCAGATTATCAAATGGCTCATCAGCCTCATTTGTATATCAATATAAATGCTGATTTCTCAGAACTGAAGGAATGGACCGGCCATGTAAAGGTATTACTGGACGTGTCTTAGAAAGAGCTACATGTGCATATAAAAAAGTTTGGAGGGTGAAATCCTATTTGCAGATTTCCTGTCAGTTAAAACTTCTTCAAACAACTTGAATGTATTCACTTGTCCCATCACCTGTACTCTCCTGTCGCAGTCACTACCCTACTAACGCCTACAAAGGTCCAGATTTCATGGCAATGCTTATGACGTCCACAGCAAACAGTTGATTTTGTCAGGAAAATCTGTCTCCGGAGAGATGTTTTTTTCTGCTATGAGATTTTCTGATGATGCTACAAAATTTCGCTTTTACAAATCTGACATTTTTCCCACCTTTGTGGAGGTCACAACTCTTGTGCTGTCAACTGTCATGAGTTTTTAGTGCAAAATCTGCCGTGAACGTTCAAAAAAATCTTGCATGTCTTAACTTTTCCTAGGCTCTAACTTGGTATGTCTTTAAGACAGCTTTTAAGAACGGCCGTACTTATGATAGACATCTGGAAGAAAGAAGATTTGTCCATTTTATAGCAAAGCAGATAAAAGCCTCAGAGCGCAGGGATTTTGTATTTTTTTCTGTAGCTTGCATTTACGAGTAATACTTTGTGATGAGTTTAAGTTCAGAATGTTCTCGTTTCTTTTAAACGCTTAAATAGGTTCAGCTGCTGGGACAAGACTAATAGCTGACATGTAAGCCTGCTGTGGGATTTTAGGAAGGGGTTTGAAACGATATAGTGATTGAGAAAACTAGGGTGTGGTGTTCATCAGCTCAGGTCTTAAAACAGATATTTAGCTTTAAAAATGTATCCCATTTTACATATGCTGTCCTTTAAAGTCAAGTTTCTCGACATGTTTCGGGTGGGAAAAACCTCGCAAACTAATCTTTAATGAACCTTGTGAGGCATGAAGGTTGTTAGCTGGATTTTAGAGAAATTGGAAAAAATCCAAGGTGCACATCATAATCCTGATCTTGATAGAAGTCATTATGTTCAACCCTAATTATGAATCGAGTCACAAAGGGTCATTTCCCCAAAAAGAAAAGGTGCAGTGATAATTGTGCTGAGTTTTGCCAGTGTTGTATAGATAAAAGCTTATAAAAATGTTTATATTCTTCTAAGGCCTCTAAACTAAATAAAACGAGAATCAAATTAGCAGACAGGAATTTTTAATTCCATTCCCTTGTTTTTTTTTTTAAATGCAGACTTATTATGTTTCCACGATATCAGACTGTATATAGACGCTGTCTGATCTTGCCATCGTACACCCTTCTATTTTCTCCTACTTTTTGCTAACTGACCAAGTGGATGTTATCAGGGATTAGGGGGCAGATGGAAGAAGATTGCATGATTGTAAGATCAACCCACGCAAGGCTTACGGACTAATTTGCCGTAACTTTTAAATCTCTGGCAGAAGAGGAGAACTTGCTAAGGAAGTATCCATTCACTTCTATAATGACTGGTTATGGTTGTAACATCCCTTTCCTAATGACATTATGAAGAGCAGCCCCGAAGCACAAATCGCTACTCTAACAAGTAAAATACTGTGAAGAATACAAAAAGAAGGCTGGCGAGCCTGTAACTTTCATTATAAAAAGGCACTTTACAACTTGTCATGTACATATACCTTTACCCTAATCTCTTAATACCTCCCCACACTCAATATTAGGTTCTCTACAGTCCTTCCTCTGTGATGTCCTCATATCTGCACTAACACATCGAACTCTTCACTATTAACACTTACTCCAGCCTGAATGATGATGCCGATATCAAAATTCTCCCAGCTATGATACAAATTCACCCAGCTATGATACTGCTTTACAGTCACGGTGACTTTGTTGTGGACAATACAGAATATAAAGTGTACGAATGCATGGAAAGAAAAGACAGTGGATGCCATTGAGGCTGCAGGAACTTGTCCATTGAGCATGGGTTTAAGGTTAGACGATGCCACAACCTTGAAAGACCAGGCTTCTGGAAAGTGGAAAAGCTACATATTACAAGTTCTTTCCACTCTTCCAAATCCCTACAAGAAAAGCAAGGCTTCTTCTTCAGACACTAATGGTCTGTTTTGTCTTATACATCAGTAATCTCCTATACCAGAGGGGTCTGTACTCAAATCCCAAGGGTCACTAGAAGACTAGAGTATTAAGGAAATCATGTATCCCAGAAAAACCTTTTATCCAGAACTAATTCAACATCGTGTAATTGGATAATTAGATGGCGTTAGGAAATATTTTCAACTCACTTGAGTGTAGACCACCCTGTCTTAAATTGGCACCACCCTGTCTTAAAATATATATGAGGAAGAAAATACTCCTCCCTCCTCATGATAAACATTTCTTTTATCATCAAAATACCGGACTGCATTTTCATAGCCACATCCCTATAATTTTTTTATTTGAATTTATTTGAATTTATTTTATTCCTTTATTCCCTTTGAATGATATCCTTACCCAGAACACCAACCTCCCCCACTAAATCTCTTGAATTAATGGTCAGTTATGGGATATCCTTTTTGGAACGATATGTACCTTTTGTGTTATATTAAAACATATTAAGGCCATGGGTAAAATCAGCTTTTCCCAGTGAGAATGTGACCAAGCCTCGCTATAGCACAAACCATTATTTGTGTATAGAAATGAGCAATTAAATGCTGTACCAATGTAGTACTGCAGAAATGAATGTCTCACAGGATGTGTGATCCTGCAACCTGGACTAATAGGTACATGTTGAATTATAAAGTATTGAATTTTTCTCGATTAAACCCGACCCTTCACAGACATCCCGTAAAAGAGGTTTTTCCATGGTCAGCGCACAGTTATTCCAATTACGTTTACGTTACGTGTAGAATTAACATGGAAATGAAAAACATTACCAAGAGATCTACTGCAAGGATAAAGTCTTTTTAAAGTCCCATCTTAAGATTACAAAATCGGAACAGAATGACAGTGAGCCAGAAAAGAAAGACAAATGCAATGGAAAATACTTGTCATACTGTGCCGTTCCTGGTTTTCTTTTTATGTCCCACACCTGTGCTCGAATCCATCCAAATCTTAATAAATCCTTTAACCATCTGTCAGATGTACATGAAATAAGTGACAGCGGTCTAAGCTATGTTGACATTTCTACCTGGATCCAAACATTTCAAGATCATATGCCAAGAATGGAAAAAAAAAAATCTTTTCCCTAGGGAAAATACAAGAAAAAAAAGTCTTCATTTTATGCACGTCTTTGCCAAATGTTAAACTACGTTTTTCGATAATGTTAACCAATCTGGCTCTTACTGCGCTTTTGACAAGAACATGGTCTGAAAGGCCCTTCGTCTTGGCTTATATAGGGAAGAAAAAATGAGAACCAGCAAATGACTGCTTTCATATCAGATTGCAGAATCAGAAACTTGTAACCCACTTGCACATTATTACCGCAGACTTATTTTGCACTATATAAGTGGCCAGAATCCAAGCACCCTGAAGGCTCTAAATAGATGTGAGCACAATGGAAACATTGAAAAATAATAATAAATTGAAACCTTGAGAAAACTGCAAAATCGAGCAATGAACATGCGCAAAAAGCCTGATCATCACTGTAGTGCAATATTTCTACCATAATTTGCACTTTTTTTTGTATTTAACTACGCTTTGTGCGTTGTATAGCTTTTTGTGCTATTGTTCACCCATTTGTGGCTTGCAGAACTGTTTTGTTTTTTGTCAGTAAAAGTAGGCAAGGTTTTGATGGAATGATTTTTTTTTGTTGTCACATTTGCTTATTTAAATTTTCTTAGAACTGTGCAAAATGTTTTGTGCAAAGTCAATCCACTGCAAAGGTGCTGGAAAAACTGTACTGTATCAGTGTCAGGAGGAGGCGTCACTAGGTGGGAATAGAACTGGAGCGACGGTCTTCAGCTCTAATAGCTCATCAGCCTCATTTGTATATCTGCATGCTGATTTCTCAGGAACTGACAACAAACTCATCTTTGAAAGACTTCCAAGCCAATATAAATAGTTTGGAGGGGTGAAATCCTGAAATCCTGCCAATTCCCTTTCAGCGTAATGCCTCATGGACAACACTGAAAAGGCTAAAAATCACAGCAGCAAATAACCAATGTTGTTAGAAATTGTCTAGTTTTTGCAGGAAAACAGCCGTGTGTTTCATAGTAGCTGCTTTGTGGACGATATTTCAGAAAATCCTGCTTATGCTCTGCAGAGAGATTGGAACACAAATTAATTTAGGGCTGTTGATTTGAAAGCCGCATCATATATTGTCATATAATTCACAGCATGAAGCTACATTATAATAATTGTACTGTGTGTTGATCGATCAGCTGCTATTGTGGAGTCTTGGCCACTTTTTTAAAAAAAGAGAAGTTATACGGTATTTTCTCCCTCATGCATTTTATGATTATACTGTAGTGCATTTGATGGGGTCATCCCTTAAAGGGATAATGTGGCTAGGGCTTAGAGAAGCTGGGCCTGGGTGATGTGGGAGCGGGTCCTTGAAGAACATGGCCTAGATAAATAGGAATAGGGTTCTTAGAGACAAGGAATAGTAGACAAGATTCAGGGCCCTTGAGGTCAGGGCCTGGGTAAAAGGTTGCAGCGCTCTTGAAAGAGAGGCATGGTGGAAATCAAAGTTCTGGATAACAAGACCAAGTCTGTGCCGAATAGCCACCAGTATTTTAATGGAAAGGTAAGGCTCTATAGAATAACCATCAGCAATTCAGTGGGAATGACTGTGTGAAGTAATATTATCTAAGATTATGTACCATTGTAAGGGGAGGCCAGGACTGTAGTCGTGACTAGAGACACTGAAGCATCTGTGTCCCGACCTTCCCTCACAGAAAACTGTATTCCACTTCGCAGCTTACCTCTGTCTCCAGTTTCAGGTCCCCCTGGGCACCTCCCAGGCGGTGACGGCCCCTCTTCAAGGCGACCCCCGGTAATGGAGACACAGTCCAGGATAACTTGAACATTCTCTTTACTTAGTACTTCACACGTTACATCCACAGTTGGCACATCATGTTTCCGCATCTTTCCCTGCTTTGCTGATGTTTCTGTGTGGCACACGTCCGGACCGGACCGTTTTAGAATGCTCCCCAGTTCCTTCCTGGCCTAACCTCACCATGATGACTATTCCTTTTGCCTGTTTCGCCCCAGACTCGATATCATTAGCCACCCGGTTTTGTTGCCTCTGGTAAAACATCCAGCCCTTCTGTACCATTGTCAAAGCTCCAACTTCCTTCAGTTACTCACTCCAACCGACTCCTGCCCTAAAGGCGTCCGCCTGGGGAGGAGTCGCCACATCATTCTTCTCCTGTACTGGCCCAGTACTATTATGCCCAGTGGCCGTGGATAATGTGGGCTGCATCTATTTAATGTTGTGGTTGCCGAGCCATACTGGGCCTATAGCCCATGTGGACACTTCGGGCACCCTCGCCCCATCCAACTAAACTTCCCTAAGACTTTTGGCATGCCCCACAGGGCCGTGGGGTATTCGGCGTCCATTAAAATAAATGAGGAGGAAAGTTTGTAGGGTATTAATTTGTGACGCCACCCGTGGTGTTCGGCAATAAGGGGATGGCTGATGATGCCTAAGGAGACCACTGGGGCTGGTTATAGTTATTATAAGGGATAGTGACATTGGGGTGCAGGACTGATGGAATAATTAATAACTGCAGACACATGAACTGTAGTTTCCTTTACCTTTACTTGATGGTTTGGAATGCAGACCGGAGCACTGCTAACAGATGGAAATGGAGTTCCGGACAGCCTGGAAGCAATCTAGGGTCCCCTAAGCCAAATGGAGTTGGAGGCCTCCTTGTTGCACTGTTCTCTGAGGTCCTTGCTGCTTACAGCTATGCTCGAGCCTCTGTTCCTTATAGTCCCTGTACTTGCCCATATGGCAGGCAGCTTGAGCCTATTGCAGGTGTCGCTCTTTTGTGGCGGCTCCGGGCTCTGATATGCTGCTGTGCCCCGAGTGTCTGATGGGCCAGGGCACCTGCAGTTCCCAGCCCTCCGGATTTAGCTGCTGGGACTGTTGCACCCGTGCAGCCACGGACTCCGGTGTCCGGTTCTAGCACTCTGTTCTTTGTTGAGCTTGGTCACAACTCCACTCCCCAGCTTTTCCTAGACTTCTCTCTTCCTCTATAACTCTTCTCTGACTCAGACTGCAACTCTCATCTGGGGACGAGCTCCTCACTCTTCCAGTCCCCACCACTGACTGCCTAACCCCGCCTCCAGGCCAGAACTAATAGGGAAGCTCCCCTAAAACTGGGTTTTGAGCTCCCCCTTCTGGACTGGAGGCAGGAAAAGTGTTGAATGCTGATGTTACCTGACCAGGGAACTTTTCCTTGCTTCCAGGCATGACATCACCTCCTGTGAGGGAAGCAATGCCACAGTGGCAACCGAACTCCTGGGGTGCCACACTTGCAACTTACCACCCATCAGCGCCTCCTACATTAACCCCCTAAAACCTTACTATAAACTACACCAACAGGGTACACTAGTATGCCCCCCATCTAGTGATTCCCGCAAGTACTACAGTTACCCTTAGTTATAAAGAACTGCAAACACTATAATGCCCCCCTCTATTGTCCGAAGAGTGCAATAGACTTTCCATACCTAATGAACATAAATACAATACTCAATATTACATAACAGGACATACAGTGATAACATGTAAAGGAATGCAACATCATTTACAAAGTTATACAAAGAATGGTAACACATATACGAATGTGGCAGTACAATAAATGTGGGTGGTAATACTGTACATATTGCTATGTAGCAATGCCACCCGATATCGATAAAGGGCATAATAACTAATAACACATTTAAGAACAACGGGAGGGAGGGGCGCAAGACTGCAATTCTATCTCACGCCCTTACACCATATCTAAGTAGTACAATCATTAAGAGTTATTGTGCCCCTTAAAGTGACAGCAGCCAGTAAGCTTTCTGTGCCACTGTATGTGAAGCAGAAAAAGTAAAGATAAGCTGTCTGAGTTACATAGATCCGTCTGCTTTTAAGAAGTGGAGCGCTCCCCATGCTACTTACTCATGTTTGTACAGCAGTTCCCTTTTTTGGTAAAACTTAGGTTCATGCTTCCATTTTTCTATTGAGATAAATATTCATCTTAAGGCGACAGGGAATTTACACGATCAATTAGCATGACCTACTAGAAAGTCATCTGTATGTAGCTTTAAACTCGCGAATGCAAAGGGAGCGTTCGCTCTTTGGGTTAATGTGTTTTAAAACCACTGTAACCCCGGTCATTTGGTGTTTTAGGCCCAAAGTCAGCAGCGTGTGGTTGCAGCTGCATCAGTTACTTTAGAGATTTTATTTTGAGGGCTTTTCATTTGTGCAATAATTCTTCCATATTGTAGGCATTTAAATGGACTGCAAACTTTCATGTTGAAGTCGACAGCGTTTGTTGTGTCAGGTGGTGCGCCATTCTGATGATTAAGATGTGGCCTCAGTAAAAAATCAAATTACATTTAAGGACATTTTAATTAAAATGCACATGCTGGTTGTATTCTAAGCCAATAAAGATGTGGGGAAAACACATGTTGAAAAAGGTTACTCTGAGATCTTGAACTTCTTTTTTTTATACTTTCTGAAATTGGCCTGTGTCTAAGATGCAAAAACAAAAAAACATATTTTATTAAGAACAAATGCTTTTGTGTTTTTTTGCATGTGCTCTTCTTAAATGTTAGCTGATGTGTAGATGTTGGGGGTTACCTTTAATGAAAGGGGTCGTCCACTAATGGAAACACCTTTCTTAAATGCTGTAGTCCCCCTCATATAATATTCTCACCCCCGAAACTAGCACCGTTCTATGTGAGCACTGTGCTATGATGTCACGTGAGTGCTGCAGTCTTCACAATCCCATCAGATTGAGTTGCATCTGACAAAACGCTGCGGCCCATCAGTAGCCACTGATAAACTGCAGTGCACACATGACCTAAAAATGTCGTGTGATCACCAAGGGGAAACATCGCCAACATTGCTGGAATAGCGCCGATACGGTAGGTGAATGTATATTTTTTTATTTTATATGGGGAAACTATAGCATTAAAAAAAGGGGTACTCTAGCAGTGGACAGACCCTTTCAGAAAATTACAAATATTTCTGCAATCTTCATTTATTTTACAGACCCCTTGATATACAGTGTGCAGCTTGATCCAAGTTTATAGAATTTTATCTTGTGGGAGTGTCTCTCCCTGTAATATAGGTTGGATGTGAGTTCTGTTTGCATTCAGAGTGCTGATTTCTTAACTCGCTTTCATGTATCAGCACAGTTTCTATCCTGCACTTACTTTCTCTTCATGCGCTTCCCTCCTGCCTCTTTTTTCTACCCTGTTGAGACTGTAACTACTGTAGTCCCTGTCCAATTCATGCAGATCTGTGTATAATCCTCTACCTCTTTCTCAGTGAAACACAGACCATACTCCAATCCGTAGACCTGCCTGACCGCTGGGTCTCCTGCCTCATAAGCATATACAACAGTGCTGATTAGTGCACAGGCCATATTCCTCAGACTCCTGAAATAAACCTTAGGGCTCATACTCACTTGCGAGAGACTCACACGATTCTAGTGCGAGTCTCGCATGAAAACCTGGCACTGCCACTGGCACTTAGATCGGAGAGTGCGGTTACATGTATTTCTATGTAGCTGCACGCTCCGGTCTGAGTGCCGGAACTCCGGCAGCAGTGCTGGCTTTTCATGCGAGACTCGCACGAGAATCGTGGGAGTCTCTGGCAAGTGGGTATGAGCCCTTAGGCTGAGAGAAGGGAGGGGAAGAGGAGACAATAATCAGTTCTGACAGATTTAACATTTTTGCAAAATATTCAGCTAAATAAAGGACTTACAGACAATGTGCAGCAGCCAAAGGGTAGAGAATTTTTAATGAAGTATATGTAGAAATTTGCTTCACCTTGCATGTAGCAAGCAAATCAACCATTTAAAAACATTCAGTGGAAAGCTAAATATATACTGTAGCCTTTAAATTTGAATTTGGGAGCTGTTGTCTTCTTCATACTTGGTGTATTCACTCAGTAATGTTATTATCATTCCTGATGAGAACAGTGATTCCACATGTGATCACCAAAAACAGGAATGTCACAAGCTTCCTTTAAAGAGAAAGTGGACATAGAGTAACCCTGACAAACTATTAGTTTCCACTTTTTTTGTTATTATGCTCAAAAACAAAGTATATATCAAGCACAAGGCATGCTAGATTCTTTCTAACCCTGGGTTTCACCTTTTTGGCTTCCTCCTGTGATACTCTCCTAGGAAGAAATCAAATGGCAAAACTCGTAGTCAGGTAGAAGCTGGCAAGCAACTTGTTTAAAATGTTTGGGATTTTTTTGTGTGCATTTTTAACTTTTTTTCCTTTCAAGATTAATTAAAAAAAACAACTGGAAGATAAATGTGTGGCATTTCTTTAAGGGAAACTCACAACACTATTGTTGGCACTGATCACTTGTGAAACTACAGGTCTCCATAGGACTGATGGCAACAGAAAAGATATATGTCAGCAAGTGTCCCAAAACCTAGGAAAGGAATGTTTTAAATTTTTAAATTATATTTTATGGGCAAAATAACAAATGACCAATAATAATAAAAAGAAAATGTGTATGGATTTGGTTTGTCCTGATCATTTACAGAGACATGTGAAGTACTGAGCTGTTTCATGAAGGACCCGGGTATGCCCCTTCATCAGGATCAGCGTACCTAAGCTATGCCTTTGCTGGTACATCTTCCATTTCTTTATAGGGCTCCGTTTGTTTAGGGTCTCTTTACACTAAGGTATTCGCTACACAAGGGGGCAGCATTGCCCTGGCTATAGAGCAACACTGAGAAATGTTGTCAGAGTGGGGACAATAAAGAAGCTACCATTGATGACCTGATGCCTGTGACTGTTGGTTGAGGAGGTAACATTCTGCGTGTGGTGTTTCTGAACTGGTACTGCGGGCAATCAGTTAGGAAGGGTGAAACGTTCTGCAATAAATTAGTTCCATCAGATTTTTGTGCATTAACACTGTGTTAGAGATTAAGGGAGCAACAAAAGGTACTCCAGTACTTAGACTTGATAACAAAGACTAACATTCCTTAGCTCTGCAGCAGTAGAGTCCATGATGGGTGGCTAATGGGATTCCAGAAATCGCCAGTAGAGATGAGCGACTTTGCCTTTTTTAGGGTCGAGTCGCGTTTCATGAAACCCGACTTTCTCAAAAGTTGAGTCGAGCGAAATCGGCCGACTATCGGGAAAAGTCGAAACATGAAACCCAATGCAAAGTT
This sequence comes from Dendrobates tinctorius, assembly GCF_039654945.1. Lineage (NCBI taxonomy): Eukaryota > Metazoa > Chordata > Amphibia > Anura > Dendrobatidae > Dendrobates > Dendrobates tinctorius. The sequence goes on along the minus strand of NW_027361726.1, from coordinate 4,106,469 downwards.
GGCAGGGAGTGGAGGACAGTAAACACACCTACATGCTGGGCCGCTTTTTTAAAGTGCGCGAAATCTCTCTCTCTCTCTCCACCCGGACGCTGCACATGTCATCTCATTGCCCACAGTGTACGTCCTTGCTCAGTGGCTGAAAAAAGTCACGTGTAAGCATTCTGGGAAATCGGACTTTGGCGCTCGTTTTGCCGACCGCATGGCCGACTTCACGTTGTGATCGGGTTTCGGTCGGCGAAAACCGACTTTGCCATAAGTCGGCGACTTATGAATCTGGCCAACCTGTTTCGCTCAACTCTAATCGCCAGAGTTAGGGATAATAGAATTTACTTAGCAACAGGTGAAAGTGAACATCAGACCTACATATGGCACAAAAGATTAAAAGAAAGCCTTTTGGTTCACTTCTTAAACCCTTATGTTTCCCAGTCGAGAGCTGTCATTTGTGCAGTTTTTAATATTTCAGTCCATCATTTTAAAGACTAATTGTATCAAAATAAAATTACAGGAATTTAAGTGATAGAAAATGTAGTGTAAGGAAGTAGTGGTCATAGCACTTTGTTTGACAATCTCTGGTTACTCGAGATGCTGAGAAGCATGGCAAGACTGTAGCCAAGTGGCTTCCACTTTTTCATTAGTCAGCAGAATGTCCACACAACTTTTGCAGCAGACTGGTTATTTAAATGGAATCTGTCAGCAGGTTTTGGACACCTAATGTGAGAGCAGCATAATGTAGAGGCAGAGACCCTGATTAGAATTATAGAATCATAGAATCACAGAGTTGGAAGGGACCTCCTGGGCCATCTGGTCCAACCCCCTGCTCAAAGCAGGATTCGCTAAATCATCCCAGTCAGATGTCTGTCCAGCCTCTGTTTGAAGACATCCATTGAAGGAGAACTCACCACTTCTTGTGGCAGCTTGTTCCACTCATTGATCACTCTGTCAAAAAGTTTTTTCTAATATCTAATCTGTGTCTCCTCCCATTCAGTTTCATCCCATTGCTTCTAGTCTTTCCTTGTGCAAATGAGAATAAAGTTGATCCTTCTACAATGTGACAGCCCTTTAGATATTTGTAGACAGCTATTAAGTCTCCTCTCAGTCTTCTCTTTTGCAAACTAAACATTCCCAAATCCTGCAACCTTTCCTCATAAGACAGGGTTTGCAGACCGGTCACCATTCTGGTCGCTCTTTTCTGAACTTGCTCCAGTTTGTGGATGTCTTGTGTCACTTACTAGGCTATTTGCAGGGCTGGACTGGCCATCTGGAAATTCTGGCAAATGCCAGAATGGCCTGTCTGGTTGGGGACTGCCTTGTCTGCTGCATTGCTAGCAGAATCAGTGTTCTCAAGACCCCTATACTGTTAAGAGTTGTGACGGAGCACAAAGTCGCTGACTCCGTCATTTATCCCTGCAATCCACAGGTATCATTAGATATATTGGTCTTGTAGTAAATCTTCCTTTCCTCTATCCAGGGTAATATTAGTGTAGTGACCCGGTCCAGACTGTGTATGTCCCTTTAAGTAACCCTGGACCGTAAGTAGCTTTTATACACTCTAACTCACCCCTAACTTATCCTTTTACTGTTATATGGTTTACATAAATCCATTACTCACTAATCTCATATATTCATGATTTATACAGTATATTAATCTCACAATGTGAAGTCTGACACAAGAATTGAGTGTTATCCTATTGGTCGGTGACCCTGTCACTAGGGTTCGATGGGAAGAGCTACCTTCAGTCTCTGTGGAGACAAGACAGGGTTCTGGAAAGTTCCCTGGGAGTCTGGTTCAAGATGTGACCCAGAGCAGACCTCATGTGAGGGGTCTCCTGACCCCCTCCAGGCTCCAAGCCTGAAGGTTCATCCTTCTCTTCATCTCAAGACTTACAGCGCAGGCTTAATGCCTGGATCTTCCCCTGACTTCTACAGCCAATATGGCTGAAGACTTTTAACGTTTTTTTAAACCATGGATCCCCGCTGTCCAGTTTAAGGTGTGCTTCTCCAGCATTAGGTTGCACTAAATGTGTACAGAAGAACCTATTGCTCTGCTTGCTGAGGAAATTGAGGGTCTCCCGCCTCACTCCAAATTATCTGTTATTTACTTCAAGTATATTTCTGAACATACCGTGACCAGCTGAGAAAATGAATACGGGATTTCAGGTCTGTACATATTGCCATATATTTCCTCTTCTGCCTTTATGCCGCCAAGAGACTTTGATCTTCTTATAATTAGCTGCAAGTACTGCTCCTAACTAGTACAGGTTCTTAACGCTCTAGAACCTCAATTCTATGTCAGAATCCAATCCTGAACTGTATTAGCCGTGGATTCCCCATGTGAACTGTTACCACTACTCCATGTTATATCTCCCCGTTCTGCTGAAGTAAAGCAGCTGTTATCCCCGAGACCTGTTGTCTGTGGTTATTCAATTGGCTGTGGACGCTGCGTGGGGGTGGATAACAGTGAACGGATTGGCCCCGTATCAGGGCTGTTGCATTAGTAATATATCCCCATCTGGTGCTTGGGGATAGGGACAACATGGGCCTGTGTGAGTTCAAATGCCAGGGCTAAATTTTAGCCCCAGTCCGTACCTGGCTACTTGATTATTGTTTTGACTAGATGTTGGCCCGATTCTAAAGCATCGGGTACTCTAGAATATTACCAGCAGGAGATTAAAATAAAAAAAAGTGATATACTCACCTTCCGACGGCCCCCGGACTCTTTCCCTCCTCTCACCACGCTCCCGGCATCTTCTGGTCCCAGTAATGCTTAGCGCGAAGGACCGGAGATGACGTCACTCTCGCGAGAGCGTGATGTCATCAGCTGTGTTTCACGCAAAGCATTACTGGGACTGGAAGGTGCCGGGCACGTGGTGAGAGGAGGGAAAGAGTCCGGGGGCCATCAGATGGTGAGTATATCACTGTTTTTTATTTTAATTCTATTTTTTACATATGCTCATCTTCCGACGGCCCCCGGACTCTGCCCCTCCTCTCCACGCTCCCGGCATCTTCCATTCCCAGTAATGCTTTGCACCACAGACCGCTGCTGACGTCACTCTTGTGAGAGCGCGACGTCATCAGTGGTCTTTGGCGCAAAGCATTACTGGGATCGGAAGATGCCGGTAGCGTGGAGAGGAGAGAAAGAGTCCCGGGGTCTTCAGAAGGTGAGCATATCACTCTTTTTTATTTTAATTCTATTTTTTACAGGTTGATGGTACCCAGGGTCCGGAGGAGTCTCCTCTCCTCTGGACCCTGGGTACCGGCTAGCGCCGGTCATCTCCTGGCTGCGTCGCTGCTGACGTGCGTGTGGCCGGAGATGACCCGCGGCAACCGTCGGGAGATCAGCGGCTAGTGCCGCTGATCTCCCGGCGGTAGTGTTGGCATGCGTCCTTCGAATTCCGGACTGTGCTTGCGCTCTGCGCCCTTCGCTGAATGGTCGAGGCCTGGCAGCCGCGACCAGTCAGCGACGCGGGATTTCGGTTACAGACAGACAGACAGACAGACAGACAAACTAAGACGATTATATATATAGATAACTTCTGATAAAACAGTGATTTTATTCTTAAAGGACTAGTAAAACTGCTGCTGTGTATTCTTCTATAGTCGTAAGCTCTGTGCAACCCCGGCACCACAACTGAGTGGCAGTTTTCTGCTTGTGCACTGTATACACAGACTTCTGTCAATCAGTGGTGTGGGTGGGATTATACAGAGATCAGCATTACCAGCACTGCTAGATCTGCAGCAGATAAGGGATTTTATAAAAAAAAACACGCGGCCCAGTAAGTGACACATCGCTGGAATGTAGGTTTCTTCGCCCACATCATGCTTCTCTCAGATGGGGTAGCAAAAACCTGGTGACCATTTCCCTTTTAAGGCACCTACATATTAGCTACAGCTTTTATTAGGTATGTGTGGCGCCCTGCATCTTTGCAGCCACAAAAGGGTTAAATATGTACTGTTCTGTATGTGTTTTGTGAGCCATGGGAGTTATGCTTTCTCTGCTAGAGACCACAACACACACACACACAATTCGCCTCACTCCCTTACTTGTCTGAAGCTTAGAGCTTTGCAGACATACCCTAACTGGGAAGGGGAGGGGCCGAGTTGTTTTTTCAGTGAAGAAGAACGTCATGGAGGCCATGTTAAGGCATGTACTCGATCCAGGAGTACAGCTAAAGAAGCATCAGGGACCAGCCCCTAGACCATCCATGCTTTCAGAGCAGGGTGGTAAGCTGAGAGACTGCGTGGGATTATACAACCAGCAGAAAAATGCTTTCCCTCAAATACTGCAACAACCTAGGATCAGTGAAGGATAGTGCAAGTGGGAACTTGAGCTGCTTCACAAAGGATTCAAGCTGCAAGTTGCTGAAGGAGAAATACACAGTGAGTAGAGGCAATACTGGGAAGTTTTAAACTCTGGGAAGCCTTGATCTCAGAAGGGATTAGAATAGCAGGAAGTTACACTGACTCACATCAGAGAGGATAACTCCCATTCTCCAGCGCAGAGAGTTGTAATATCTCCTCTGAACTGCACCTGAACTACAGTAAATGATAAAGTGACTTTTCTTGTCTCCTGCCTTATTACTCTGTGCCTTCTACTTGCATCACAATCTCTGGGGGTCTGCCCTGGTTGGAGAGGGTTTAACATCTGCACTGCCATCAACATCTACTCCCCCAGGGATCATCTGCAGTGTCGGCTATACTACAGTCGAATACTCCAACTGGCATCGCGAATCACTACATAAACTTTATCCCCATCCAATTCTACACCTTTTATATGACCGTCTGGGGCCACGGACTGGGTCACCGCCACTGTGACATCTCCCATTGTAGTTAAGGGGCTCGGTACCGAGTATCCCATGGCCCCTCGGGCGCATCATATGCAAATATTTTCTTCAGAAAGGAAGAGAGGAAGATCTCTAGTTTCACCTATTGAAGGTAACAATACTAGTTGTCAATTTTGACCCTTTAGTGAACCTTTCTACATGACATAAAGCGAAACCAGAATCCTCTCCAAAAAGAAAATAATCCATTGGCAGTGAATTATTGAAAGACTCTTGCCTGAGCAAAGTAGGGAAAAAAGTCTTGTTGCTTTTCTGTTTCCCAGTTAGCATTGCCTGTCCTATAAGTCTCTTATGCTGATTTGGCACATGCTTCAAGGATAAAAATGTACCCACATCCCAAATACCTTTAATTAGACAGACATTGTTAGCCACACCCAGGAGCTTCCAGTACTCCCATTTCACAATCTTTATGGAACCATTCCTGGCATTTGTTAAACAAAAAAATGCACTTAAAATTTGCCACAAACAAAAGTCAAGTTAGCAGAGTTTTATCTTTCTCAAAGGGTGTGAAGCAATATATATGCACTAGATGGGTTGTCTTGTATGAAATAATGATTCTTTGGCCGATCGTTGGGCTGGCAGCTCTCTTCACTGGCTCCTCCATTCAGTTGCTCTGCTATCTACTTCTGTGCTGTGAGGAACCTACTGCCAGATGCCTCTGAAAAGAGAATCAGGAGTCAGAAGTCGGTCATGCCGGTTTCCTTATCTCCGCTGACGCCATCTGTGGGTTGAGAGTAGGGAGGCACTCATACCTTTTAGACTGGTAAAAAAAATTAATGAAGAATTTAGTAAAATGTGTAAAAGTGTATATGGTTTTTAAGTAAAAAGATTGCACATTATCTATACCTTACTGGACAAAATGGTGTGCACACAGTAGAGCCTGCTGCCTTTCAAATTTTTCTCCAGCCATAATGCCCAAATAACACTGCCAACTACTCTACCAGCCTCCTTGAGGGATCACACGATGGCTAGGTGGTTAGCGTTGTTTCCTTGCAGTACTGGAATCCTGGGTTAATCCACTAAAATGCAATAGCTGCATGGCGTTTGTATGTTCTTCCTATGTTTGTGCAGGTTTCCTCTGAGTTCTCTGTATTTTTCCCACAGCATTTCAATAGGTTAACTTGCCTTGTTTAAAATTGTTCCTTCTATGTCTGTGGGCTGGGGCTATTGAAGATGGTAGCAATCTCTACAGTACAGTGGGTACGGAAAGTATTCAGACTCCTTTAAATTTTTTGCTCTGTTTCATTACAGCCATTTGGTCAATTCAAAAAAGTTAATGCACCCCATTTTGATGGAAAAGAAAGAAATGCAGAAATTTTTGCAAATTTATTAAAAAACAAAGGTTGCATGACTTATGGTCATAAGTATTCAGACCCTTTGCTCAGTGTTGAGTGTGGCGCCCACAGGAGTATGGCCGCCACAGTGGCTTTGCCTTCCTCCAGGGAGGGTAATGCCAGGCTTGGAAGCAGTGAAGGGTGTCTCTCGCAGTTAACTTATACATGCAACACAGTTCCACTCCAGGCCAGCAGGGGGGACTCTGAACCGGAATGGAAGGGAGGAGTGCTCTCTGAGGGCCAAGAGGAAGGAGTGGACAGTTAGTGTGAGGAGGGTGAAGTGTGCAGACGTGAGGGAGAAGCACAGAGAGGAAAGGCTCATCTCCAGTGAGAGCGCATGAACTGGAGCCTGGTCTCCACGGTTGTACGGATACTAATGGTCCTGCAACAGACACCAGAGGAGTAGGAGGCTGTAAATGCCCCCACCTAAGACTCGGAGGCACAACAGCATGGAGTGAGACAAGAGAGGAATAGCGGCTACAGCTGTCTGCCATACAAGGAGTGCTATTAGAAGAGAATTAGGAGAAACTTCAGTGTAACTCAGTACTGGGAGTACTTCACTCAAATAAGCGCTAGGGAGGGAGACTGCACAGCCCATCTGCTGAGAGAGAATCCAGAGCTGCTTCAAGGCTAGCCTGCTCCGGTACCATCTGTAATCAGGACCCTGGACTGCATTTATCAAGTAAAGGTACAGAAATTGCACCCTGCTGTGTCTTTGTCTGTTTCCTACCCTTCTGGCACTGCTACATCCCCGTGCCAACCACATCTACACTGCCCTGGGACTACAGCTCCACCTGTGGGGAGCTTCACCATCTTGGCTGCAACACACCACCAGTCCCAGAGGAACTGCATGCAGCGTCGGCTTAACATCTCACTTGCCGAACACCACAGGTGGCGTCACGAACTATTCATTTAATCAACTACATTCCACCATTTCAATTCCCCCATTACTTGGGTGCCCAGGGCCACGGACCGTGTCACTGCTGTTGTGACACATCCCGCTGACACCGGCCCGGTACCGAGTACCCCACGGCCCTGGGAGGGCGACCCATTGAGTAGAAGCACCCTTTGAGCTAGTATAGCCATGAGTCTTCTTAGGAATGCAACACGTTTTTCACACCTGGATTTGGGGATCCTCCGCCATTCTTCTTTGCAGATCCTCTCCAGTTCTGTCAGGTTGGATGGTGAACGTTGGTTGACAGCCATTTTCAGGTCTCTCCAGAGATGCTCAATTGGGTTTAGGTCAGGGCTCTGGCTGCGCCAGTCAAGAATGGTCACAGAGTTGTTCCAAAGCCACTTTTTTGTTATTTTAGCTGTGTGCTTAGGATCATTGTCTTGTTGGAAGGTGAACCTTTGGCCAAGTCTGAGGTCCAGAGCACTCTGGAAGAGGTTTTCATCCAGGATATCTCTGTGCTTGGCCGCATTTATGTTTACATCAATGGCAACCAGTCGTCCTGTCCCTGCAGCTGAAAAACACCACAATAGCATGATACTGCCACCACCATGTTTCACTGTTGGGATTGTATTGGGCAGGTGATGATCAATGCCTGGTTTTCTCCACACATACCGCTTAGAATTATCACCAAAACATTCTATTTTCGTCTTAACAGACCAGAGAATCTTATTTCTCATAGTCTTGGAGTCCTTCATGTGTTTTTTTTTAACATACGCTATGCGGGCTTTCATATGTCTTGCACTGAGGAGAAGGCCCGAATGGTGGAGGGCTGCAGTGATAGTTGACTTTTTGGAACTTTCTCCCATCTCTCTACTGCATCTGTGGAACTCAGCCACAGTGATCTTGGGGTTCCTCTTCTTCACCTCTCTCACCAAGGCTCTTCTCCCACGATTGCTCAGTTTGGTTGGACGACCAGGTCTAGGAAGACATCTGGTGGTCCCAAGCTTCTTTCATTTAAGGATTATGGAGGCCACTGTGCTCATAGCAGCCTTGAGTACTGCAGAAATTCTTTTGTAACTTTGGCCAGATCTGTTCCTTGCCACAATTCTGTCTCTGAGCACCTTGGCCAGTTCTTTTGACCTCATGATTCTCATTTGGTCTGACATGCACTGTGTGGTCTTATATAGACAGGTGTGTTCCTTTACAAATCAAGTCCTATCAGTTTAATTAAACACAGCTGGACTCCAATGAAGGAGTAGAACCATCTCAAGGAGGATCACAAGGAAATGGACAGCATCTGACTTAACCCCTTTACCCCAAGGGTGGTTTGCACGTTCATGACCGGGCCATTTTTTACAATTCTGACCACTGTTCCTTTATGAGGTAATAACTCTGGAACGCTTCAATGGATCCCGGTGATTCTGACACTGTTTTCTCATGACATATTGTACTTCAGGTTAGTGGTAAAATTTCATTGATATAACTTGCGTTTATTTGTGAAAAAAACGGAAATTGGGCAAAAATTTAGAAAATTTCGCAATTTTCCAACTGAATTTTTATGCCCTTAAATCACAGAGATATGGCACACAAAGAAACTTAATAAGTAACATTTCCCACCTGTTTACTTTACATCAGCACGATTTGGGAACCAAACTTTTTTTTGTTAGGAAGTTATAAGGGTTAAAATTTGATCAGCGATTTCTCATTTTTACAACACCATTTATTTTTAAGGACCACATCACATTTGAAGTCACTTTGAGGGGTCTATACAATAGAAAATACCCAAAAGTGACACCATTCTAAAAACTGCACCCCTCAAGTTTATTAATCCTTCAGGTGCTTCACAGGAATTTTTTGAATGTTTAAAAAATGAACATTTAACTTTTTTTCACAAAAAAATTACTTCAGGTCCAATTTTTTTATTTTACCAAAGGTAACAGGAGAAATTGGACTGCAAAAGCTATTGTGCAATTTGTCCTGAGTACGCTAATACCTAATATGTAGGGGGGAACCACTGTTTCGGAGCATGGCAGAGCTCAGAAGGGAAGGAGCGCCGTTTGACTTTTTCACTGCAAAATTGGCTGGAATTCAGATCGGATGCGATGTCACTTTTGGAGAGCTGCTGATGTGCCAAAACAGTGAAAACCCCCCACAAGTGACCCCAACTTGGAAATTAGACCCCCCAAGGAACTTATCTAGATATGTGGTGAGAACTTTGAACCCCCAAGGGCTTCACAGGAGTTTATAACGTACAGCTGTACAATTAAAAAATCATATTTTTTCCACAAAAATGATCTTTTCACCCCCAATTTTTATTTTCCCGAGGGTAACAGGGCCCCAAAAGTTATTTTGCAATTTGTCCTGAGTACGCTGATACCCCACATGAGGGGGTAAACCACTATTTGGGCGCATGACAGAGCTCGGAAGGGAAGCAGCGCCATTTGACGTTTTTGGCTGGATTCGAGATCGGACACCATGTCGCGTTTGGAAAGCCCCTGATGTGCCAAAACAGTGGAAACCCCCCACAAGTGACCCCACTTTGGAAACTAGACACCCCAAGGAACTTATCTAGATGTGTGGTGAGCACTTTGAACCCTCAAGTGCTTCACAGAAGTTTATAATGTCCGGGCGTGAAAATAAAAAAATCATATTTTTTCCACAAACATGATCTTTTAGTCCCCAATTTTTTTATTTTCCCAAGGGTGACAGGAGAAATTTGACCCTAAAAGTTGTTGTCCAATTTGTCCTGAGTATGCTGATATCCCATATGTGGGAGAAAACTACTGTATGGGCACACGTCGGGGCTCGGAAGGGAAGTAGTGACGTTTTGGAATGCAGACTTTGATGGAATGGTCTGCGGGTGTCATGTCGTGTTTGGAGAGCCTCTGATGTGCCTAATCTGTTGAAACCCCCACAAGTGACCCCCTTTTTGGAAACTAGATCCCCCAGGAACTTATTTAGATGTGTGGTGAGCACTTTGAACCCCCAAGTGCTTCACAGAAGTTTATAACGTAGAGCCATAAAAATAAAAAAATCTTTTTTTTTTTCCACAAAAATGATATTTTTGCCCCCAATTCTTTATTTTCCCAAGGGTAACAGGAGAAATCAGACCCCAAAGGTTGTTGTACAATTTGTCCTGAGTAGGCTGATACCCCATATGTGGAGGTAAACCACTGTTTGGGCACATGGCAGAGCTTGGAAGGGAAGGAGCACTGTTTGACTTTTTCAACGCAGTATTGGCTGGAATTGAGATCAGATGCCATGCTGCATTTGGAGAGCACCTGATGTGCCTAAACAGTGGAAACCCCCCAATTCTAACTCCAACCCTAACCCCAACACACCCCTAACCCAAATCTCAGCCCTAACCCTATCCCTAACCCTAGCCCTAACCCTAACCCTAATGGGAAAATGGAAATAAATACATTTTTTTTTATTTATTGTTTTTCCCTAACTAAGAGGTTGATAAAGGGGGGTGTGATTTACCATTTATGGCGGGTTTTTATGTTTGGCAGCTGTCACACGCTAAAAGACGCTTTTTATTGTAAAAATAGTTTTTGCATCACCACATTTTGAGAGCTATAATTTTTCTGTATTTTGACCCACAGAATGATGTGAGGTCTTATTTATTGCAGGACGAGTTGACGTTTTTATTGGTACCATTTTCGGGCACGTCACATTTTTGATCACTTTTTATTCCAATTTTTGGGACGCAGAATGAACAAAAACCAGCATTTCATGTTTTTTTTGGGGGGGTGCGTTTACACCGTTCCGCGTGCGGTAAAATTGGTAAAGCAGTTTTATTCTTCAGGTCAGTATGATTACAGCGACACCTCATTTATGTCTTTTTTTATGTTTTGATGCTTTTATGCAATGAAAACAATTTCTATAAAAAATAATTATTTTTGCATCGCTTTATTCTGCGAGCTATAACTTTTTTATTTGTTCGCTGATGGCGCTGTGTGGCAGCTCGTTTTTTGCGAGACAAGTTGACATTTTCAGTGGTACCATGGTTATTTATATTCGTCTTTTTGATCGCTCGTTATTGCACTTTTTGTTCGGCGGTATGATGATAAAGCATTATTTTTTGCTTTGTTTTTTATTTTTATTTTTTAAGGGGTTCACTAAAGGGGTTAACTAGTGGGACAGATTTATAGGGCGGGTCGATACAGACGCGGCGATACTAAATATGTGTACTTTTATTGTTGTTTTTTTTATTTCCAAAAAATGTATATATTAGGGATTAGTTATTTATTTTTTTATTTATTTAGTGTTTTTTTTATAAATTATTTTTACACTTTTTTTTTTTTTTTACTTTATTACTGTGTCCCAGGGGAGGACATCACTGTCTTGTGCTGCAGAGGCTTCCTCAGTGCCTGCTCTCAGCAGGCACTGAGGAAGCCGCTTCCCTGGAGGCCCCCGGAACCAAGATGGGAAGGAGGCCCCCAGAGCAGCACACCACATCGCGCTGCGCTGGGGGTCTCAGGGAAGCACGGAGGGAGCCCCCTTCCTGCCGATGCTTCTCTAATTCCCCGATACACTGCGATCATGTTTGATCACAGTGTGCCAGGGGTTAACGTGCCTGGGGTGGTCCGTGACCGCCCCTGACACATAGTGCCGGGTGTCAGCTGTGATAATCAGCTGACACCCAGCCGCGATCAGCGGCGCTCCCCCGGGTACTATTCCATCCCCGGTCATAGGGGCCCGGGTACCGTGGATGGGATAGTACGTCAGATGTCAGAAAGGGGTTAAATGAGTGTCTGAGCAAAGGGTCTGAATACTTATGAGCATGACATATTTCGTTTTTTCTTTTTGAATAATTTTGCAAAAATTTCTACATTTCTGCTTCTTTTCCGTCAAGATAGGGTGCAGAGTGTACATTAATGAGGAAAAAAAACTTTTTTGAATTTACCAAATGGCAGCCATGAAACAAAGAATGAAAAATGTAAAGGGGTCTGAATACTTTCCATACCCACTGTAGATGATTCTCTTGAAGCATCTATTTTTGACCACTTGTTTCATCATGTTATGCTGAAATGACCTGCTAACTAGCAAGAACAGTGTGTCGGTCACATTTGGCACTTGCCGTCACACTACCGCACACCCAGAGGGCTAGATATACTCATCACCCACCTCCCGGTCCTAGTAAGGGGGAACTTTAACAGAGCCCTTCCCAGGCAGCGGGCAGCATGGCGGCTGGTGACCAGTCACACAACAGCAGACAGGGCAAACAAAGCAGAATCAAGAAATCGGAATCAATAATCTGTTTGACCTCATAGTTCTCCTGACTATCCATCAGGGCAGGGAATGAGGGACCATCTGTCTCTTAGCTTTCTTTAGGAGGGACCGATAAAAGACGTTGGGGATGGCATCAGTTAGCTTAACTCTAAAAGCAACCGGATTAACCACCTCCAGAATGGGAAAACGTCCAATAAAACGAGGGATGAACTTAGATTAGGATAACTTGAGTTTAAGGTTTTTAGTGGACACCCACACCAGATCCCCAACCACCAACTGCTCCCCTTGAGACCGACATTTATCAGATGCATCCATCTGCCCAGACGACGCTTTCGGAAGCTGCCGGTGAACCCCCTCCCAAACCACCCTCAGCCTATTTGTAGTCTCAGACACCTCAGGAAACTCTTCCCACAGCCTGAGGAAAGCAGGAGACCTGTCATGGAAACCAAAGTTACAAAACAATGTAGATGTACACAATGACTCATGATGTCTATTATTAGGGGCAAACTCTGTCAAACGTAAATAGGCCCCCCATTCAAGCTGGTTATGAGAACAATAGCACCTAAGGTATATTTCCAGTGACTGGTCAGTCCTTTCCAAAAGACCATTAGACTGGGGGAGGTATACAGAAGAAAACGACAATTCCATTCCTATCCTACCACAGAAAGCCTTCCAGAATCTAGAGATAAACTGTGAACCCTGATCAGACATTATATTACTATGTTACTATGTATTATATTAATCGGGACAACTTGCAACCTGACCATGTTATCAATAAACACGTTTACCATCTTGTAAAAGGAAGGCATTATTATTGTCACGTCGCTGTCAGACTCAGGGCCTGCTGTTTCGGCTTTGGCCTCTAGGAGGGGCCGGACTGGCATGTCACCGCCAGACTCGGGGCCTGCTGGTCCGGCTTCGGCCACTAGGAGGCGCCGGACTGACACGTCGCCGCCAGACTCGGGGCCTGCTGTTCCGGTCTCGGCCACTAGGAGGCGCCGGACCGTCACGGCGCCGTCGGACTTGGGGACGGCTGTTCCTGGCTCAGCCACTGGGAGGCGCCGTGGTTCGCCTCTGGGTGAGGGTGGTGACAGAGAAGATGCTCCTGCGCAGGCATCTGGTGGGCGCAGGCTCCGCCCCTCTGTCAGTCATGTAGGGCTTACTGCATCACCATCTGGCCTGGTCCTGGGGGTGGTCCTAATTACATCATCAGTCCGGGAACCTGTGAGGGATGACCTGATCCCTCAAATACCTTGGGACTGGTCTTGCAAGCCGCCGGATATATTCTTGGTTCCCCTGCGTGCTACTGTGTGAATTGCTATAGTTAACTCTGACCTCAGCCTGGATTTCTGACCATTCTATTGCCTGCTGTTTTTGTACCTCTGCCTCTCTTCCGATTTTTTGACGCTGACCTTCGCTTGGATTCCTGACACTGCTGCTGCCTGCTGATTCTGTACCTTTACTGCCCTTCTGGTTTTACTGACCTTGGCCTGGACTTTGACTCTTCTTCTGCCTGCTGATTTTGCACCTCTGCTGCCCTCCAGCCTCCGACTCCTGCCTCCTGACCACGGTTACGGGTTTTAGTTTTAACCCCTTGGCGGCCATCCTGCTCTGGTCCACTGCTCCACCAGACAGCTACCCCCTGGGCCTTGCTACAATTCCATATCCCTGTATAGGGGTTAAGAGTCTTGGGATTACTCGGGGTGCTGTTCCTACTGCAGCCCAGATTCGCAGACGGCCGTCACATTATATCCGGCCCAAAAAACTGCTTTTTGTATATATGTCATATATAAAAGCAGCCTCCGTATTTTTTTTTTTTCTTCCCTTCTCCTGCCTGAGCTGATTTCTTGGCCTTAACACCTGCTTCAGTGCACAGCCTGAAGGAACATTCCTATCTTCCTATACCAGCATGCTGCAGCCTGGAGACTTCAAGGGAAATGCTGAGCGTCAGAAATCCACATTCCTGGGACATCGGCCTCTGGGCAGCTCTGGTCATGCTGGCCCAGAGGCTCAGGTATTGCCCGTAAATGCTGCTAAACTTTTGTTACCCGTCTCTCTCTCGTTTTCTAAGAAATCTCTGTGTGTGAAGGCTTATGTGGATTGTGGTTCTGCAGGCAATTTCATGGATTTTTTGCTTGCAAAGAAGCTTGGTGTACCTTTGATAAGGCTTAATGCCCCTATTCAAACCACTGCTATTAATGGTACATCTATTGTCCAGGGTGGAGTAGAATTTGTTACTACAGAAATTGCTATGTCAGTGGGGGCATTACACACAGAACATACTGTATGTCATTTTTTCTTATTCACAATTTATCACATGCAGTTGTTTTAGGTATGCCATGGTTGTGCCAGCATAATCCTGTTATTGACTGGCACCTAGGTGATATCGTGCGCTGGAGTCCACAGTGTCAGAATCACTATGTCGCTGTCTGTGAACCAAATTAAAATTAAAACCCCCTTTATACCATATGCATTCAGGGACTATGAGGATGTTTTTTCCATAGCGGAGTCTGAGAAATTACCTCCTCATAAAGAGTATGACTGTCCTATAGACTTGGTCCCAGGTGCTCGTCTCCCTAAGGGGAGAATATTTAATCTCTCTGGTCCAGAGCGTGTAGCCATGAATGACTACATAACAGACAGCTTACGAAAAGGTTTTATTAGACCCTCCACTTCACCTGTAGGGGCTGGGTTTTTCTTTGTGGAAAAAAGGATGGTGGACTCAGACCTTGTAGATTATCGTGAGCTGAACGCTATTACTGTAAAAAATCAGTATCCGCTTCCACTCATCCCTGATCTGTTTAATCAGCTACTGGGAGCCCGCTGGTTCACTAAGCTTGACCTCCGGGGAGCTTACAATCTTGTCCACATAAAAGACGGAGATAAGTGGAAAACCGCGTTTAACACACCCCTTGGTCATTTTGAATATCTTGTTATGCCGTTTGGGTTAAGTAACGCACCTGTCGTGTTCCAAAACTTTGTGAATGATATCTTCAGGGATATCTTTGGGGTATATGTAGTGGTTTATTTAGATGACATCCTGATCTACTCTGCTGATGTTCTTACACATGCGCAACATGTCCGTTCTGTGCTCCAGAGATTTAGAGAACATTCTCTATTTGCCAAGCTGGAGAAGTGTGTTCTTATGGCTGAGGAGGTACAATTTTTGGGGTACATGATTTCTGCTAAGGGGTTCCGCATGGATCCTGCCAAGACCCGACCCATTAGAGAATGTTTGCAACCCAAAACTCTAAAAGCGCTGCAGCGATTCTTGGGGTTTACAAATTATTACCGTAAATTTATCAAAGCCTTCACTGAGATCGCCAAACCACTCACGGATCTGACCCGGAAGGGGGCAGACGTGGTTAATTGGAAGCCTGAGGCACTTCAGGCATTTTCTGTTTTAAAGGATTGTTTTGCTGCCAACCCAATATTAATCCAGCCTGATCTAGACCGCCCCTTTGTGGTAGAGGTTGATGTCTCTGAGGTTGGAGTAGGGGCAGTGCTTTCCCAAGGCACTGCCTCCCTCACTCAACTCCGTCCAAGTGCCTTCTTTTCCCGAAAATTCTCTCCTACTGAGAAAAATTGATATAGGGAATCGGGAATTGTTGGCCATAAAGTGGGCCTTCGAGGAATGGCGCCACTTCCTCGAAGTTGCTAAACACAAGGTTACAGTGATCACAGATCACAAGAACCTGACTTACTTGGAGTCAGCTAAAAGACTGAATCCTAGGCAAGCTAGGTGGGCTTTGTTCTTCTCAAGGTTTAACTTTGTGATCACGTTTCGTCCAGGGACTAAAAATGTAAGGGCTAATGCCCTCTCTCAAAGTTTCTGCCCCTCACAGGCTGAGAACTCGGAACCAGTTCCAATACTGGCCAATGGGATCGTTGTGTCGGCAGTGTCTCTGGACCTTCTGGAGGAGATCTGTAGGTCCTCAGAACCAGCCCCGGGCACGATGCCACCCCAGAAATTGTTCGTTCCAGCCCTGTTTCGTCTACAAGCTCTGAAGGAGTCGCATGACTCTGTCCTGGCAGGCCATCCTGGTGTCAATAATACCACCAGACTAATGACTAGTAATTTTTGGTGGCCGACGGTGGTTAAGGACTGTAAAGATTACGTACTAGCTTGCAAAACCTGTGCTTGCGCCAAGTCCCCCCATAATCGGCCTGCTGACTGGCTCCAGTCCTTGCCCGCCCCAGAGAGTCCATGGACCCACATCTCCATGGACTTCATTACTGACCTGCCGCCCTCAGAAGGGAAGACATGGATCTGGGTGGTGGTGTACAGGTTCAGTAAGCAGTGCCATTTCGTTCCCCTGTCTGGACTACCTAATTCAGAATCTTTGAGTAAGTTGTTCGTCATTCATGTAATTTGACTGCATGGCGCTCCGGTGAATATCGTGTCTGACCGAGGTACCCAGTTTGTTTCTAAATTCTGGAAGGCATTCTGCAAACGCATTGGCGTTGAATTATCCTTCTCCTCCGCTTACCACCCTGAGACCAATGGTCAAACTGAGTGCACCAACCAGGCCCTAGAGCAGTATCTCCGCTGCTATGTCTCGGAACATCAGTCCGATTGGGTGGAACATCTCCCGTTAGCCGAATTCGCCCTAAATAACCAATACCAAAAATCCATCAAAACCACCCCGTTCTTCTGCAATCATGGTTTGCACCCACGTTTTGGTTCATTTTCGGCTAAGATGTCGGAGCTCCCGGGGGTAGAGAAATCCATACATCACTTAAGGACCATCTGGTCGAAGGTGAACACAAACTTGAAAGGCTCCCAGGTCAAACAGGCTTTGGCTGCAAATAGACGGCGGTCCACGGGGCCGCACCTGGGAGTTGGGGACAAAGTTTGGCTGTCTACCAAGAACATTAAGCTTAAGGTACCATCTGCCAAACTGGGTCCCAGATTTATGGGTCCCTATAAGATATTAGAGGTAATTAACCCGTTAGCCTTTCGTTTAAAGCTCCCTCAGTCTTTTAAAATACCCAATGTTTTCCACAAATCCCTCCTCAAGATGTACCGCTCCCCAATTCATCCTGTCCAGTCCCCTCCTCCTCCAGTTTTGGTCAAGGGTGCCTTGGAGTACGAAGTCCAGGGTATCCTTGATTACCGTTTGGTGAGAGGGTCCGTGCAATATTTAGTGCATTGGATGGGCTACGGCCCAGAGGAGAGGTCCTGGGTCCCTGCTGGTGACATCCATGCCAAGGGGTTAATTAGAAGGTTTCACCTCCTTCACCCTGACAAACCGGGTTTTGAGGGTCCGGAGGCCCCTCTTATAAGGGGGGTACTGTCACGTCGCTGTCAGACTCAGGGCCTGCTGTTCTGGTTTCGGCAACTAGGAGGGGCCGGACTGGCACGTCGCCGCCAGACTCGAGGCCTGCTGGTCCGGCTTCGGCCACTAGGAGGCGCCGGATTGACACGTCGCCGCCAGACTCGGGGCCTGCTGTTCCGGTCTCTGCCACTAGGAGGCGCCGGACCGTCACGGCGCCGTCGGACTTGGGGACGGCTGTTCCTGGCTCAGCCACTGGGAGGTGCCGTGGTTCGCCCCTGGGTGAGGGTGGTGACAGAGAAGAGGCTCCTGCGCAGGCATCTGGTGGGCACAGGCTCCGCCCCTCTGTCAGTCATGTAGGGCTTACTGCATCACCATCTGACCTGGTCCTGGGGGAGGTCCTAATTACATCATCAGTCCGGGAACCTGTGAGGGACGACCTAATCCCTCAAATACCTTGGGACTGGTCTTGCTAGCCGCCGGATATATTCTTGGTTCCCCTGCGTGCTACTGTGTGAATTGCTATAGTTAACTCTGACCTCAGCCTGGATTTCTGACCATTCTATTGCCTGCCATTTTTGTACCTCTGCCTCTCTTCCGATTTTTTGACGCTGACCTTCGCTTGGATTCCTGACCCTTCTGCTGCCTGCTGATTCTGTACCTTTGCTGCCCTTCTGGTTTTACTGACCTTGGCCCGGACTTTTGACTCTTCTTCTGCCTGCTGATTTTGCACCTCTGCTGCCCTCCGGCCTCCGATTCCTGCCTCCTGACCATGATTACGGGTTTTAGTTTTAACCCCTTGGTGGCCGTCCTGCCCTGGTCCACTGCTCCACCAGACAGCTACCCCCTGGGCCTTACTACAATTCCAGATCCCTGTATAGAGGTTAAGGGTCTCGGGGTTACTCGGGGTGCTGTTCCTACTGCAGCCCAGATTCGCAGACGGCCGTCACAATTATGTTATGCTAGGTGATGATGAAATTACCTGCTAGCCAGCAAGATCAGTGTGTTGGTCACACTTGGCGCTAGCCATTGCACTGCCACACACCATTGAAGGCCGGAAGTGCCACCTGATGAAGGCGGGTTACCGTCAAAACGCGTTGTGGTTAAAGATAAACCCCCGTGTCCTTGTCCTTTCCAGCGCTCCTGCAACCGTTTTTTATTTTACTGCAACAGAGTGTCTTTGGCACGCTCGAAAAATATGTTCAAGTCCCCGCTGCTGCATGTCTTGCAGCTATTCGACAGCCGCAGCATATGCCTGTTTGTTAGGCAATCCCTGTATATGTTGCGGCTGTCGAACAAAGGTGAGACATGCAGGCGCGCGGGGAGTTGAGCATATTATTCGAACTCATGTCACTCGGTTAGCACCCGAGCATGATAAAACCTTATCTGAGGATGTTCGCTCATCACTAATCATTAGATGAGGCTCTCTATATTGCTTACTCATGTCTTTACTGTCCAAAGTAAGTTCTGGCATCCTGCCTGGGTACTACTGTACTAGTATAGGGGGACAAAAAAGTATTGTAAAAGTATTGTGCCCCATATGAGGGTCAGGCAATTAGATTTGCACAGGAACTAAATTATACGAATTGCACACGTACTTCAGCCTATACTGGATGCCTGCATTTCCTCCACACTGCTGGGCGCATCTCTGATGGTAAGGGGCGTTCTGCTGCTCTGAAGAGAGAGATATAAAAGACTGTCTTTTCCCGCTTATATGGAGTGTCACAGCGGCAGCAGATTAGGGGGTTGCTGATTGGCTACACTTGTCACATGATATCCCCCATATGAGGCAGAAATGAGAAGACTTGTGGGCAACATGGCCTGTTTTGCAGACGAACGTCAGGTATATGGTAATTGTATTTTTATTTTAGGACTAGCTGAAGAGCTCGGCGTTGCCTGGGCATAGTTGCCAACTGTGGTTAGTTATAACAAATTATAATGATTATATTGCACATAAAAACATTTCACATCATATATTCAACACTACAGATTTGCAACACAAATTAACTAAACGATTACCCAAGTATTGATAGTATTTTATTTTCAACTCATTCTAGATTTTTGGTTTTTCCTTTCGGTGCAAAGATGAACATATTTTTGGCAGTTCCAACCCTTGAACAGACCACGTAAAGTTGACCATGAGAAAAGCATGGAGATTGCAAATCGATCCCTACTACTTTCAAGGACTGTTCCTGAGCATTGTTAATGGACATTGCAAATAGCATTTGAACTGGAAACTGGAGGCGTTTAAAATCAAAAAACAAATCAGATGGAATGAGTGGAATTCTTGGAATGAAAATGTCCTCTCCTTTGGCACATCCTGTTTCTGAGCTGTTTATCTAATCCTATCCTGTGTGACAATGTCTGCTGAGCTGTGTACCTAATCCTCTCCTGTGTGATACTTTCTGCTGAGCTGTGTATCTAATCCTATCGTGTGTGATCCTGACTGCTCAGCCGTGTATCTAATCCTATCCTTTGTGATACTGACTGCTGAGCAGTGTATATAATCCTATCCTGTGTGATACCGTCTGCTGAGCCGTGTTTCTAACCCTATCCTGTGTGATACTGACTGCTGAGCCGTGTACCTAATCCTATCATGTGTGTTGCTGACTGCTCAGCCGTGTATCTAATCCTATCCTGTGTGATACTGACTGATGAGCAGTGTATCTAATCCTATCCTGTGTGATACCGTCTGCTGAGCCGTGTTTCTAACCCTATCCTGTGTGATACTGACTGCTGAGCCGTGTACCTAATCCTCTCCTGTGTGTTACTGACTGCTCAGCTGTGTATCTAATCCTATCCTGTGTGATACTGACTGCTGAGCCATGTATCTAATCCTATCCTGTGTGATACTGACTGCAGAGCCGTGTATTTAATCCTATTCTGTGTGATACTGTCTGCTGAGCCGTGTATCTAATACTATTCTGTGTGATACTGTGTGCTGAGCTGTGTATGTAATCCTATCCTGTGTGATACTGACTGCTGAGCCGTGTATCTAATCCTATCCTGTGTGATACTGGGCTCCCCTTGCAGTCTGTGTCAGAGGGTGGTCTGTGTTGGCACGGTAATTAATTGTGTTATTTCCAGCTTTACAGAAGGACAATAACACCATAGAAATTATAAGAATAATAGGCCAAATTGTTTGGTGAATTGGAACGTGCAAGGTTAAAATTTTGCCTCACAACATAGCCTATGACGCTCTCGGGGTCCAGACGTGTGACTGTGCAAAATTTTGTGGCTGTAGCTGCGATGGTGCAGATGCCAATCCCGGACATACATACATACACACACACATTCAGCTTTATATATTAGATTACAATAGGCCCATTTGTACAATAAAATAACATTGTAGATACTCCCTTATGTATATGTTAGTTTTATGTGATTTCTGGTATTTCTTGAATGTTTTTCTGCTTTTCTTGATGGTAGCATGAGTTTATTATATTAAATGGCAGTGAATAGACATACATGAAATATTACCATAGTTTAGGACTGAGGAATTCAGCCTTATCGTGAGAGCGATTAAGTATAACTTCTAAAAATATTTCCAAGTGTTTTATTGCTCAACAAATTTTTGTAGAGAAGTAATGGAGAGAGTACACCGTATAAATCACCAGAGTATTTTAATGGAATGATATGCTTTATCTTTCCCAATGTGTTTGTATGCTAGATATTCAAACTATTTTTAATTAAGATCCCTCTTTCACCAGTATTTGAATAAAAAAAATTTCACTTCTTCAAACCCAATAGAATGTTCCAATGAATCAGCTGTGAAGGACCTTGAAAAGTGAGCAACATTTTTAAGAAAAGTTTTGGGTGGAATTATCTTTTCCACAGTCGTACATGAATGATGTGCAGGATCATCTTACTGTTAAGTGTTGCTAGTGACAGGGATGGAATTGTGACAGTTTCATTCTTTTTGAAAAAATGAATGGTATACATGCCTTTTAAAATTAGGTTTTGTTGGCAGTGGATTATTCGGGATACTCTCTAAGCATGTGTGGGGAATAGATAGCTCAGCTGGGATCTTTGCTTTGGCACAAGCGTGTGGCTATGAAGTCACTTCAGCAGACTAGCAATTTCCACATGAATATGGACACGGCATATTTATTGTGCACACTTGTTATTCAATGTTACACATGCCAAACATGAAATAAAACATCTAAGGCCGTCTGGCCACTAACTAACAGTAGCAAGCTAACTACAAAATAAACCTATATAACAGCAAAGAAGTCCATGTAATCTTACTGTGTCAGCTCCCAGCTCAGCAGACGAGATAGACTGAGAGATCCCAGCTCCTCCTGATTATATCAGCTGGACCAGTCAGGAAACCAAAACCTGGATTGAATAAGTGGAGGGGGAACTACCAGTCCTTTCCATGCTGATCACTAAGGAAACCAGGACTGGATTACAGTGAAATAAACTGGCTTCATCATCAGTACAGGGAGACATATGAAATGAAACTGGGAGAAATATACCTGTTTTCTAGTACCTCTCCCCTTGGCACCTCACACACACCCCCCTCCTCTGTTCGAGCCCGTGGGGTCGGACACGACGAGTCACCAAGCAGTGCGTTCTAGACAACGCATCTGCATTTCTGTGCGCTGTTCCTGCCCTGTGCTCAACGGAAAATTTAAACCCTTGTAATGCTAAGAACCAGCATGTCACCCGCGCATTGCCTTCTTTTGCCCGGGACATCCACGTTAGGGGCGAATGGTCCGTCACTAGTCTAAACTGGCGACCTAGTAAATAATAGCGCAAGGTGCACAGGGCCCATTTCACAGCCAAGGCTTCCCGCTCAACTACACTGTAGTTCTTTTCTGCTCTCGTAAGCTTTCTGCTTAGATAGGCCACTGGGTGTTCCTCGCCATTTACTTCTTGAGACAAAACCGCGCCGAGGCCCACCCCAGAGGCGTCCATTTGGACAATAAACTCCCGTTTAAAGTCTGGTGCAACCAACACTGGTTGGTCACAGAGGACTGTTTTCAATCGCTGAAAGGCCTCCTCTGCTTCTGCGTTCCACTTTATTGTGACAGATTTCGACCCCTTAGCAAGATCTGTGAGAGGAGCTGCGATGGTCGCAAAATGTTTGATGAACCGCCTATAATAACCAACGATCCCTAAAAAAGCTCCAACCTGTTTTTTGGTTACCGGTCGTGGCCAATTTTAAATAGCGTCCACTTTATTGGCTTGAGGCTTCACGACGCCTCTCCCTATGCTATATCCCAGAGAGCGAGCCTCTTCCAATCCCAACGTACATTTCTTGGGATTGGCAGTCAACCCAGCTGTTTTTAGGGAGTCTAAGACGGCTTGTACTTTTGACAAATGCGTGTCCCAGTCATCGCTAAAGATAATGATGTCGTCCAAGTACGCGGATGCATACTGGCCATGGGGTTTTAGGACAATATCCATTAGACGTTGGAACGTGGCTGCGGCACCATGCAACCCAAATGGCATATCTCGGTACTGGAATAATCCCTGGGGCGTAACAAAGGCAGTTTTCTCTTTAGCTGATTCCGTGAGGGGAATCTGCCAATAACCTTTTGTTAAGTCAATAGTGGATATGTACCTGGCTGAACCCAGTCTCTCTATCAGTTCATCGACTCTTGGTATCGGGTAGGCATCGAATTTCGATACTTCATTTACTTTCTGAAAATCGTTACAAAATCGGATAGTCCCATCGGGTTTGGGCACCAGTATGATAGGGCTAGCCCAATCACTCCGGGACTCCTCAATGACCCCGAGCTCTAACATCTTCTTCACTTCCCGGGCAATGGCTTGTCTCCGAGCCTCCGGAATCCGATATGGTTTTAGCCGTACCCGCGCCTGTGGATCAGTAACAATGTCATGTTTAATTAGGTAAGTCCGGCCAGGAAGTTCCGAGAAAATATCTGCGTTCCTCTGTATGAACTCCCTGGTCTCTCGTTTTTGGCTTTCGGATAGCGTGTCTGCAATACCCACTTCTGGCGGAGCTACCTGGGGGTCCTTCACCTTAGAAGGTGGTGCCCCTCGATGCCCATCCTCAAGGGCAGCTCCTGCCACCAGACTCTCCCTGTCCCGCCAGGCCTTAAGCAAGTTTATGTGGTATATTTCTCTTCTCTTGTCTGGTTGATGTATTTTATAATTTACTTCACCTATTCGTTCCAGCACTTCGTATGGTCCCTGCCATTTCGCAAGAAATTTATTCTCTACGATAGGCACCAATACCAACACCCTGTCTCCGGGTTGAAAGACTCGTGTTTTTGCCGCTCGGTTGTATACCGTGCTTTGGGCATGTTGTGCGCGCTCTAAACACTCTTTAACTATTGGCATAACTGCTGCAATTCGGTCCTGCATAAGTGTTTATGTGTTCAATTACACTGCGATAAGGAGTCACCTCTTGTTCCCAAGTCTCCTTGGCAATATCTAACAGGCCTCTAGGACACCGCCCATAAACCAACTCAAAAGGTGAAAAGCCTGTGGAGGATTGGGGTACCTCACGTATAGCGAACAGGAGGTATGGTAGTAGGGCATCCCAATCTCTCCCGTCCTTATCCACCACCCTTTTCAACATTCCCTTTAAGGTTTTGTTAAAGCGCTCCACCAAACCGTCAGTCTGAGGGTGATATACTGAGGTACGCAAATGGGAGATTTTTAGTAGTTTACATAAAACCTTAAGTATACGAGGCATAAAGGGGGTCCCTTGATCCGTAAGTATCTCTTTCGGAATGCCCGTGCGGGAAAACATATTAACCAGCTCTTTTAAAAATGATTTCGCAGTGGCATTCTGCAAGGGCACTGCTTCGGGATAACGCGTGGCGTAATCCAATACTACCAAAATGTACTGATGACCCCTGGCAGATTTAACTAATGGACCGACTATATCCATTGCTATCCTCTCGAAGGGCACCTCTATTATTGGCAAGGGCACTAAGGGGCTTCTAAAATGTGACATAGGTGCGGTCAATTGACACGTAGGACATGACCGACAGTACTGGGTCACGTCTCCCACTAGACCCGGCCAAAAGAAACGTTGCAGAATATGGTGTTTTGTCTTTTCTACCACCAGGTGTCCTCCCAAGGGATGTTTATGTGCCAACTCCAAAACTACCTGGCGAAAGGACTTGGGTACCACTAGTTGTTCTACCACCACCCCTCGCACCTTGTCTATGTGATACAACATATCCTGCTGCACCGCCACGTGTGGGAACTCGTTTTGAGCCCCTGGGTACAATGGTCTTCCCTCGGAGACCTTTATGTTTTCCCACGCCCTTGCTAGAGTAGGATCCTGGTGCTGAGCGGTCCCGAACTTACCATGGGCCACCTCAAGATCAGGCATTTCTAAAACATCCTCTAGCTGGTCTGCCTCGCCTGCATACACAGCCAGAGGAGAGTCCGCAGATTCTAGTACTTCCTCTGAGATGGGTTCTCCATCGTCTTGCTGCAATGGTTCAGGGGCTAGCTCCAGAGTACCATCTTCAACTAGAGGGTTCATGCCCCTTTTGAAGTTCCACAAGTCCTAAAATAAGGGAAAGTCTCTCCCCAGGATTACACTGTGTCCCATAGACTTTATGACTGCCGCCTGATGTCTTTTGGTCCCTACTGGCGTGGCAAGAGTAACCCAGGCAGTGGGGTAGTTCTTAGTATCCCCATGGATGCAACTAATGCCCACGGTTAAGTTCGTTAGGGCGCTAGAGTCCACCAAACTGGCATGTACCAAAGTTACTTGACTGCCGGAATCCAAGACGGCATTCACACTATAACCGTCAACCTCGACGTGGCACACGTGTTGTTCATTTCCCGTGAGGGTCTCCGCCACACAGACTGACTGCACATGTAACGAAAGACGCCTCGTAGCGTTACAGTCCATTGGTTCTGTAGTCATTGGGCAGTTAGCTGCTACATGGCCAAGCCCGCGACATCGCCAACATTGTATATGCCCTTGTCTCCTCGATGGAGATCCCAGACGAGGTCTGCTGGCTTGATGTGAGCCCATACCACCTCCATAGTCCTTTGTAGGTCTGCTACCCTTCATTGTGACGTTCTCTTCTTTTGAAGATGAAGTAGGTTTCGCAGGACTCTCCAGCGATTTCTTGGGGAGCCAGTGGGGTGCTAACGTCCCTTGGAGTAGGCTTTCAGAAGCATTGTAGCGTTCGACCATATTCACCAACTGGTCAGCGGTAGTTGGGTCACCCTGTCCAACCCACCTCTGGATCTTAGCGGGTAAGGACCGCAGGTACTTGTCTAGAACAACACGCTCCACCATCTGTGCGGACGTCAAAGCCTCTGGTTGCAGCCATTTTTTTACTAGATGGATGAGATCATGCATTTGTGAGCGGGCTGGCTGATGCTCCACAAAATTCCATAAATGCACCCTCTGTGCGCGTACATACGTGTTTTCTCCCAGCCTTGCCAGGATTTCGCCTTTGAGTTTGATATAGTCCATAGCATCCGCTCCACTCAGATCGTAATAGGCCTTTTGTGGATCTCCGCTTAGAAATGGAGCAACTACTTCAGCCCATCTGTCCAGTGGTAAGTGCTCACGTTCTGCAATACGTTCAAACACGGTGAGGTATGCTTCCACATCATCGTCTGCGGTCATTTTAAGCAAAGTATTCTGTACGGCTTTCTGCGCACTAGCAGCGCTTTGTGCACGGTCTCCCTCATCTCGGGGTTGCCGAACCAAGGCCTGTTTTATTGCCTCCAACTGCTCTTGCTGCATCTGGTGTTGCTGCTCCAGAGCCTTCTGGAAGCAAGTATTAGTCTGCTGTTGTTGCACATTTGCTTGCAATAACTGCTTCACTAGTTCCTCCATATTACTGGACTCTTGGCTCTTCAAAAGCACAGAAGCTTTCAGCCAGGACATACACAGCGTTTTCTCTGCAGTCACAGTCCAGCAGCCACAGTTGCCCGCATTCGAAACACCATTTGTGGGGAATAGATAGCTCAGCTGGGATCTTTGCTTTGGCACAAGCATGTGGCTATGAAGTCACTTCAGCAGACTAGCAATTTCCACATGAATATGGACACGGCATATTTATTGTGCACACTTGTTATTCAATGTTACACATGCCAAACATGAAATAAAACATCTAAGGCCGTCTGGCCACTAACTAACAGTAGCAAGCTAACTACAAAATAAACCTATATAACAGCAAAGAAGTCCATGTAATCTTACTGTGTCAGCTCCCAGCTCAGCAGACGAGATAGACTGAGAGATCCCAGCTCCTCCTGATTATATCAGCTGGACCAGTCAGGAAACCAAAACCTGGATTGAATAAGTGGAGGGGGAACTACCAGTCCTTTCCATGCTGATCACTAAGGAAACCAGGACTGGATTACAGTGAAATAAACTGGCTTCATCATCAGTACAGGGAGACATATGAAATGAAACTGGGAGAAATATACCTGTTTTCTATTACCTCTCCCCTTGGCACCTCACACATGTGACAACAGAACAATATGTGATAAGCCTAATAGATCAGGAATAAATCATTTGTGTGTCTCTATCTGTGCGCATCTACATCAGGCTGCTTCTCTCAGACACACACAGGAACAACAGGAAATACAGTCACATGCTCTTCCTGTGTGAGCCTCTGGGAGTTTTTTTTACACCTTATAAACAGCATACAAATCTATCAACTAAACACTCATAGACTGGAATGGAGTTGTTGCACCAAACATATTCCAACAGATTTAATTAAATGACATTGACTGTTGTAAGTAAATGTACAAAATAACCTCTGTGTATTGTGTTTCGCACATTGCCTTTTGTCACTCCCTTAACCCCTTTACCCCCGAGGGTGGTTTGCACGTTAACGACCAGGCCAATTATTACAATTCTTACTACTGTCACTTTATGAGTTTAATAACTCTGGAACGCTTCAACATTTCCCGCTGATTCATAGATTTTTTTCTGTGATATATTGTACTTCACGATAGTGGTAAAATTTCTTCACTATGACTTGTATGTGAAAAAGACTGAAATTTGGCAAAAATGTAGCAATTTTCAAACTGTGATTTTTCATTCCCTTAAATCACAGAGATATGTCACACACAATAGTTAATAAATAACATTTCCCACATGTCTACTTTACATCAGCACAATTTTGGTAACATAAGGTGTTCAAAACCACATTTAATAAGCTTATTAACCTTTCACGTGCTTCACAGCAATTAATGGAACGTGAAAGGAAAAAATTAACATTTTTCATTTTTTCACTAAAATATTACTTTACCCAATTTTTTTTTATTTTCACAAAGGTAACTTAAGAAATTGGACCCCAAAGGTTGTTATGCAATTTCTGTTGAGTATGCTGATACCCCATATGTGGGGGTAAACCACTGTTTGGGCACATGGCAGAGCTCGGAAGGGAAGGAGCACCATTTGACTTTTTCAATGCAAAACTCGCGGAATTGAGAGCAGATGCCATGTCGCGTTTGGAGCACCCCTGATGTGCGTAATCAATGGAAATCCCCCTCAATTAACCCCATTTGGGAAACTGGACCCCTTAAGGAACTTATGTGTGGTGAGCACTTTGAACCAACACATGTTTCACAAAAGGTAATAACATAGAGCTGTGAAAAAAAAATCTATTTTTTCCACAAAAATGATCTTTTAACCCCAATATTTTTATTTTCACAAGGGTAACAGGAGAAATTGGAACCGAAAAGTTGTTGTGCATGTTCTCCTGAGTATGCTGATATCTCACATGTGGGAGTAAACCATTTTTCGCGGCATGGCAGGGCTCTGAATGGAAGGAGTGTTGTTTTGGAATGCAGACTTTGATGGAATGGTCTACGGGCGTCATGTCACATTTGCAGAGCTCTTGATGTGCTTAAGCAGTGGAAATGCCCAACAAGTTCCCCCCTTTTTGGAACTGATCTACTGTTTCCTGGTATGTGATTTTATAATGTAGTGGCATACATCAGTTGTGTAGTGTTTGTCAGGTATTTATATGTCAGTTTTGGAAGTCAGAAATTAATTTAATAGTCCATGGATGTGTTGTACAGTCTTAAGCATTCTTTCATACACAGGAAGATTTTTTGGGTCAGGTTGTTGCAATGATAAGTGGTATCCAAAAACTGACTGTCACATCCAAAATTAGGTCTGAACAGGTGCTTACCTAGAGTCGCCAACTCATATACAATTAAACAAATAAACAGCACTCTGTAGCGCATGCAAATACGAAATATGAAAATTGATTGCATTACTGCAGTAGAAATATGAAAAATTGGGAATGCTTAGCGCATAAATTGGCCAATTCATGTGTACCTGGCAGCCATGTTAAGGTGATTCTCTTTGCCAGGACCTAATTCCAATCCTCTCTTAGACAGTCTACATCTCTCTGCGAACCTAATATGAATCCTCTCTTAGACTGAAGTCTATATCTCAATGATGGAGGGGTAGGATCCAACTATAATTAAAAACGCCTTAGACTAAGGGGCGGAGTGCTCAATCAGAAGGCGAATACATACAATGTAAAAAAACAAAAAAGTTCCAGCAACAAACATCCAAATCAGATTGTTGAATAGACATTAAAACTTCAATTTTTCATATTTCTAGTGCAGTAATGCAATTCAATTTTCAAATTTCATGTTTGCATGCTATGGCGCTACAGAGTGCTGCTTTATTTGTTTGATTGTATATAAGTTGGCCATTCGCCATTTAGAAAAAACATTTTAACAACTGTGTTTGCTTCACATTGCGCATCTCTACTACCATGTGTTTCAGATAAGTTGTGGCCAGCTTTGAGCAGTGCTGTATATATGTGATTTAAAGTGGGCTCCTTGGGAATAAATTATCAGATTAGGGAAAAGAAAACCGTTTATCCATCAATAGGACAATATTTAGATACATCGGTGTGGTCTTATCCCTAATAATGTCTGGTTTGTAAGATTTATAAGAAAGGATGACTACAAGTGATGATCCTTTACAGAACAGTCAGAAAATGAATGAGGAATCTCAAGACAAATTGAGTGCACGTAGTGAACTTGACCCACAGAGTATAATACACAGGAACAGGCACAATTTATCTTAATAAAGAGTATTAAAAAGAAATCTATCGCAGCCTAACTCTCTGAGTACACCATGTTAACATCACATTCTTTGTAGGATTATATCTTGGGTACTGTGAAATGTAAGGTATTAAAAGGCATCAGTGAAAATGTTAGACACAATATATTCATGCACCATTGAACTATATACCATATGCATCTGTATACAATAGATACGTGTTGTTTTTTTTTTTTAAAGAAAAGTTTTTCCTTTTGCATTTTTTTTTTTTTTAGATACATTCACACATTTAAAGTAGAAGTTTATATCTATACATTTGTATCTTCTTTCAGGCTTTTTCTATTACTACAGAGTAAAGCCTCCTAACAGAGCAGATTTTTAACTGTGAAATCACATGACGAAAACAGGAACTGTGGGTGTGAAATCCATAGCATGACCATTTATTCTGCAGACGTAGGTGTGAGTTTTCTTCTTTGCAATGCAAAGGGTGAAATGTGTGGCTTTCATGCACCATGTTGGCAATTACATTTGCATTGGTAAATACTGCTGCAAGTATCATCGTGAGACCTCTGGTGCTGGTGGTGTGGAGTAAATGTGTTCAGTGATTCAATGAATAAGGATTACAATCCGAAACGCATGACATAGGGGTATTCGAGATTCATCGTAGCTCCTATACTTATACCCGCAATCCCAGCCCCTAGCCCTACTCCCTCTCATTACCACCCTTACAGATAAATAGAGACCAGGGCAAAGGTTGTTGGATAATTTGGCCACAGCAGCCATTTATTAACATAAACAAACATTTTACAGTAAATCACAACCCAGAGGGGCGGTCCTCGAAGCCCGAAACCAAAAAATCCAAGATGTTAACAATCCCATATGGCCCCAGGTCGAGTTTTACCTCCAGCCGTAAAGCACCAGCTCAGAGGCACCAAAACAACCCGCCTGGCCAGAACCATTAGCCTCTCCAAGTTCCTTTTTCCCATCCTCGGGATACCTAAAATGGTCATCCACTTGAGCCGCGCTGGAGGGAGTCCAGGACCTCATTCCAATCCCCCCCAGCGCGTCCAGCCTCACCAACTTCGAGGACCACCCCCGCGCCCGACTGCCATGACAGGAACTTACAAATAAACAATACAAAATGATTTGAATGCACATACACTTATGATCGTAGACCGAATCAAAAAAGGGGAGAGTGGGTGGGAGATTCCTATTCCTACTAATGGGTACCCAAAAAGGTTGTCCCTCTAAAATGGCTTCCCCTATTTATACTAGCAGCCCGTGACACCCCCCTATACCATGTAACCCTCCTACGTCTTAGCCCAGCCCGGCCATGCCAGCACAGTAGATTAACCCCTTATTCTGCCTTCCCTTCACCAACAACCTCCATATCTACTTTCCCTCTCTACCCTGTCATGATGGCCTCCCTTTTATGGCCTATGGCGTAGTACGGCCTCACTTGACATAGGGGTATTCGAGACTCCTCGTAGCTCCTATACTTATACCCGCAATCTCAGCCCCTAGCCCTACTCCCTCTCATTACCACCCTTATAGATAAATAGAGACCAGAGCAAAGATTGTTGGATAATTTGGCCACAGCAGCCATTTATTAACATAAACAAACATTTTACAGTAAATCACAACCCAGAGGGGCGGTCCTCGAAGCCTGAAACAAAAAAATCCAAGATGTTAACAATCCCGTATGGCCCCAGGTCGAGTTTTACCTCCAGCCGTAAAGCACCAGCTCAGAGGCACCAAAACAACCCACCTGGCCAGAACCATTAGCCTCTCCAAGTTCCTTTTTCACATCCTCGGGATACCTAAAATGGTCATCCACTTGAGCCAGCGCTGGAGGGAGTCTAGGACCTCATTCTGATCCCCCCCCAGAGCGTCCAGCCTCACCAACTTCGAGGACCACCCCCGCACTACCAACACAAATGTTTTGACCCCCGCCTCAAACATTTGTGTCCCTCCACACCTGCAAGCCTTTTTCAATACCTTCTTGCACCGCTAGACACCACATATCCAACCCCACAGCATTGAGATGAATTCCATCTTTCCTCCAGAACTCCCCCTGTTCCGACTCCAAATCCAAATGATGCACTACTATCACCCCGTTTCGTGCCTGAGCCGCAGGCCCTCACTGACTCACTGCGTCTCCTTGCCCGCGCCGAGCGGGGCCCGTTCCAGGGTGCGCTCCCGCCGTACCAGGCACCGGATCCTGACTCCCTGCCGCGGTATAAGAAGGGGAAACCGATGCCTCCCCCGTTGTAGGCCCCGCTGTCCAGCAGGATTCCTCCCGGATCTTTGCCTGCGAGCTCCAGGCCTGCAGCTCGTAGCTTGCACCGGAGGGTCCCTGGAGGGGATCCTAATGCGGCGCCAGGCCCAAGGGGTGGGATCCAGA
This sequence comes from Dendrobates tinctorius, assembly GCF_039654945.1. Lineage (NCBI taxonomy): Eukaryota > Metazoa > Chordata > Amphibia > Anura > Dendrobatidae > Dendrobates > Dendrobates tinctorius. The sequence goes on along the minus strand of NW_027361726.1, from coordinate 4,074,492 downwards.
CTGAGGCGCACCGGAGGCCTCGATCTCCGTGGCCGGCGTCCCACTGGCTGGGGTTGAGGGGACCCCACCACCCCTTGAAGCAGACCCTGGACTGAAGCCTGCAACCATCCTGCGCCCCAGGAACCTGCGGCATCCTTCAGCATTTGGAGAACGGACTCAATCTCCATAATGACAACTACCTCAGAGATTCCTATTGCTATTAATGGGTACCCAAAATGGTTGTCCCTCTAAAATGGCTTCCCCTATTTATACTAGCAGCCCGTGACCCCCCTATACCACGTGACCCTCCTACGTCTTAGCCCAGCCCGGCCATGCCAGCACAGTTGATTAACCCCTTATTCTGCCTTCCCTTCACCAACAACCTCCGTATCTACTTTCCCTCTCTACCCTGTCATGACGGCCTCCCTTTTATGGCCTATGGCCTAGTACGGCCTCACTTTTGCTCATTTTGCACATTCTCTTAACTCCATGCATACTGTTGGGACTTTTATGGATTACCAATAAAGGTTTCGAATTTTACTGAAGACAGTCACGCTGGATTTTCTTCCATGTATCGCATGTACGGTAAATATTTTTGTAATCCAATTTTTGTGTGATACATCAGCAATAAATAATCTAAGTTGGTTAAGTGAAGAAAGAAAAAAATAGGTTTTAAATTAAATTTATGGGCTCAAATAGCAAAAAATTGGCATGTGTGTAAGGGGTATAACAGGACCGGATTAAGTTCCACCCCTTTGATATGTAAATGTATTATATTATGTGGTACTTGTATAAATGTATATACAGTATACCTTTTCTGCTATGTTTTATAGTATTGTCATAAGGAAAGTGCAGTACCTGAATTTAGCCACAAGATGGGGTACATTGTAGTTTGTGGTATAGCAGTGTATATAGCAGTTTAGGAGCCCATATAGTAAAAAGGTAATTTAGGAGGGGTCACTGCAGTTAAGATACGGAGGACTTGTTGAGAGTCAGATGGGCCACGGTGCCCAAACCGCCTGCACGGGCTTCAGTGCCCAGGATTATAACATGGACTTAAGTGTCCAGAATCATAGCAGTGACCACGCAACATTATGATAAGTGAGGAGCCCAGCCATCTGCCGTAACAGGCCAGGAAAGCAGCAGGACAGAACTACAGTGGACTACAGCAGTGTGGTGCAGAAGAAGAAGGAAAGGCCATGAGAGTACAGGGACATAGGAGACTCCATGATGTGGCAACTTATTGCATGGGCTGATGCCCTCAGATCCGGGGCGAATCAGCTGAGGGAATCCCCAATCGCAGTGAGTGCAAGCAGAGAGGATCCTGCGCTATTGTTAAAGGTGGTAGGTCCCCGTAATGTACTGAAGGCCATAGGATGTACCACCGGAGAAGCTATGACAGTAGAGAAGAGCAGGTCACTCGCCATATGGCAACTGACTTCAGGAACAGATGATCTGATGTTTGGGGCAAAACCGACAGAGAAGTGTCTAACCGTGGCAAAGCTAAACAGGGAGGACTCTGAGGAACCGTATGGTATGGTCCGACCCGGGAACGTGCTGTGTGACAGTGAGAGAAGTACAGGGAATAAGGAAGAAATGTGTAATTTTGGACTTATGATTAATGCTGTGAAATACTTGGATGTGCTGTGAAATGAAAACAGTAAAGTTGTTCAGTTTCAAGTTGAAAACGACTGTGTCTCAATCCATGTGAAATCGTTTGCAGACAGCCTTCAGTGGCGCAGAAGAGATCCTGATGATGCTGGACCTGAAGTCACAGGTATGCTGACTAATTGACATTATTTTCATATGATGGGAGGTCAGGGTCTGGAAGCCTCGGTGTCCTTCGCCATGACTGCGGCCCTGGCCCTCCCTTACATGTGCATATGCATTCACCCCTTTTGCCATGAAGCCCCTAAAAATTTCTGGTGTAAGCAATTACCTTCATAAGTCACATGCTTAGTGACAGAACGTCCCCCTGTGTGCAAAGTGTCACATGTCTGTCAGTATATTCCGTTTATCTTTTCTGAAAGACCACAGAGGCTGCAACAACATTAACAAGAGGCACCACTAACCAAACACGACAAGGACCATTGGACCAAGGAGATCTCCAAAAAGTCAGGGACAAAGTTGTTGAGAAGTACAAGTCAGGGTTAGGTTATACAAAAATATCTCAATCTCTGATGATCCCCGGAGCACCATCCAATCTATCATCCTCAAATGGAAGGAACATGGTACCACAACAAACTTTCCAAAAGAGGGGCTCTCACCAAAACTCTCAGCCTGGACAGCACAGAGACCAAAGGTAACTCCGAAAGGGCTGCAGAGTTCTGAAATAGAGATTGAAGTATCTTTTCATATGACCACAATAAGATGTCCACTCCATAGAGGTGGCCTTTATAGAAGAGTGGGCTGAAAAAATTCTTTACATACACACAAAAATTGTGAGACTTGTTTTCAGTTTGTCAAAACACATGTGGGAGACTCCAGAAATGTACGGAGGAAGGTGCTGTGATCAGATGAGACCAAAATTTAACATTTTGGCTAACAAGGTAAATGCTACGTCTGGCCCCAAACAAACACAGCTCTTCACCCCAAGAACACTACAGTGAAACATGCTGGTGGAAGCATCATGCTGTGGGGATGTTTTTCGGCATCAGGGAAAATTGTTATGAATGAGTCACCGTTGGAGGCAAAAACAGAAATACTAGCTAAGTCCAGAAAACCAGAGAAGTTGGCAGCTATCGGATTGCAGACCCCTGAACCTATCAACAACAACTAGCAGTAGCCGTGGGGGGTTCCTACGGTGCCCTAGACCCCTCGATCACAGCCGGAGAACTTAATAGCCTAAAGACAAAAAAGGGAAATCTAAACTGCCCCAGAGCAGACCCCAAAGCAATAGGCAGCCCCCAACATATAATGACGGTGAAGCAAGATGAAAAAACACTCACACAGATAGAAAGATAGGCTGAGCAAATGATGGGGCCCAAGCTAACTAAATAGGACAGGATAGAAAAGCTGCTGACTGCAATCCGCCAAAACCCTATCAAAACAAGAGCCAACAGACTGATAGGGAAAAAAGCCCTGAAGACGCTAGGCTTCAAAAAGACTATATCAGTACTCAGGTATTTTCTGAAGATAGAGCAAAAAGGAATTCAGCTCATCCCAGCAGGGAATGGCAGAAATCCAGAAAAACAAGGCAAAACAAAACCAAAACACAAATGCAAAAAGCAGAGCAGAAAACTTAGCTTTTGAGGAGCAGGAATCAGACTGGTCTCCTAGAATCCCTCTGAGAAATCACCAGCAAGGTAGAAGGGCGTTGGCTGCCTTATATCCAGTCAGCAATTCCAGTCACCCAGTCATCATCATCCTGCTCAGGTGCTTGGTAATCAGCCTCACTACCTTCCTTCACCAGAAGAGGGAGTTCATCAGACCTCAATGGTGAAGGGGAAAATGAACTCACAACAGTACCTCCCCCTTGAGGAGGGGTCACCGAACCCTCATCCACGCCACCAGGGCGATCAGGGTGAGCCCGATGAAAGGCACGCACCAATCTTTTGGCATGAATATCAGAGGCAGAGACCCAGGAATTATCCTGCTGACCATAACCCTTCCACTTAACCAAATACTGGAGTCTCCGTCTAGCCAGACGGGAATCCAGTATCTTCTCTACCTAATATTCCATGTTACCTTCAACCAATACAGGGTCTGGAGGTGCCACCCCAGGAACAACTGGTTCAACAAACCTCATCAACAAGGACTTATGAAACACATTATGGATTTTAAATGTGACAGGAAGAGCCAAACGAAAAGAGCCGGATTAATTATCTCCAAAATCTTGTAAGGTCCAATAAATCTAGGCTTAAACTTAGGAGAAGCCACCTTCATAGCGATATTTTTTGATGATAACCACACCATATCACCAACCTTAAACTGGGGACCAATGGTCCTATGTCGGTTGGAAAACCGCTGGGCCTTTTCCTGGGAGAGAGATAACTGATCCACCACTTGGTCCCAGATCTGGTGCATTCTCTCCACCACAGTGTCAACACCTGGGCAGACAGAAGGCTCCACCTGCCCTGAAGAAAATCGAGGATGAAACCCAAAGTTACAAAATAAAGGTGACATCAAAGTGGCAGAACTCGCTCTATTATTTAAAGCAAATTCGGCCAAGGGCAAAAATGAAACCCAATCATCCTGATCAGCGGAAATAAAACATCTCAAATACGACTCCAAGGTCTGGTTTGTTCTCTCCGTCTGCCCATTGGTCTGAGGGTGAAAAGCAGAGGAGAAGGACAACTGAATTCCCAGCTTGGAACAGAAAGTCCTCCAGAATCTAGACACAAACTGAACTCCTCTATCAGATACAATGTTCTCAGGAATCCCATGCAAGCAAACCACCTGTTGCAAAAACAGGGGCACCAACTCAGAGGAAGATGGCAACTTAGGGAGTGGTACAAGATGAACCATCATAGAGAACCTATCACAAATCACCCAAATAACAGTCATTCTCTGAGAGACAGGCATATCAGAGATGAAATCCATTGAATATGGGTCCATGGCCTCCTGGGGACCGGCAAAGGCATCAACAACCTACTAGAGCGAGAACAAGGTTTAGACCGGGAGCAAGTCCCACAGGACTGCACAAAATTCCTGACATCACGAGACCAGGTGGGCCACCAAAAAGACAGACTCACCAGATCTCTAGTACCAAAAATACCTGGATGACCAGCCAATGCAGAGCAATGAACTTCAGACATCACTCTCTTCTTCCACTGGTCAGGAACATACAACTTTCCACTGGGACAACGCTCAGGTTTGTCCTCCTGGAACTCTTCCAGAGCACGTCTCAAATCGGGCAAGATGGCAGAAAGAACTACCCCTTCGCCTAAGATGGTAGCAGGCTTGGTCACCACAAGAGAATCAGCAAAGAAGCTCCTAGAGAGAGCGTCAGCCTTGATATTCTTAGTGCCAGGAAGAAAAGAGACCACAAAATCAAAACGTGTAAAAAAACAAGGCCCACCTAGCCTGTCTAGGGTTCAAGCGTTTGGCCGACTCCAGGTAAATCAAATTCTTTTGGTCAGTGAGGACCACGACTTGATGTTTAGCTCCCTCCAACCAATGTCTCCACTCCTCAAATGCCCATTTCATGGCTAACAGCTCCCGATTCCCCACATTATAGTTAGGTTCAGATGAAGAGAACTTTCGGGAAAGAAAGCACAGGGATTCATTTTAGATGTTACAGGATCCTTTTGGGACAAAACAGCTCCTGCACCAATCTCAGAAGCGTCCACCTCTACCTGGAACGAGAGTGAGACATCAGGTTGCCGCAAAACCGGGGCAGAAGTGAATCTTCGCTTCGGCTCCTGAAAGGAAGAAACAGCCTCCGGAGACCAATTCAACACATCAGCACTCAGATCAGTCAATGGCTTGGCAATACTAGAAAATTTTGCTATAAATTTCCGATAAAAATTAGCAAAACCCAAAAACTTCTGAAGGGCCTTCAAAGAAGTGGGCTGAACCCAATGGCGGATTTTAATAGGGGCGGTCGCCCCGGGCCCAAGGTTTTTTGGGGGCCCAGGGGCAGGGGCGGGCTGGGCCGGGTGGCAGAGAGGCAAATGCCCTCCGGACCGCTTCCCCAGCACCTGTACAGGGCCGGCTGTGCCCTGTGCTGTGAAGCCGCCGGCAGCAGACAGCCGCCCGCGTCACATTCTATGAGGGGCTGGGAGCTGTGCACGGCCATCACCTTGACGGCTGCTCAGCTCCGGCTGTACTTCTGGGTCAGATGTCGGGCGTGCGCAATGACATCATCGTGCACGCGCCGACATGTCCCGGAGGATGCTGAAAGCAGAGGCGCTGCTGGGGAGCGAGCCGGCTGTGAGGTAAGTATGGGGAACTTTTTTTATTTTTTTTTATTTAAAAAATGATTTAAATGGGGGAGGGGGTGAGTGGGGGCTGTACACAATGAAGGGGGTGACTGGGGCCTGTATATGATGAAGGGGGGGTGACTGGGGCCTGTATATGATGAAGGGGGGGTGACTGGGGCCTGTATATGATGAAGGGGGGGTGACTGGGGGCTGTATATGATGAAGGGGGGGTGACTGGGGGCTGTATATGATGAAGGGGGGTGACTGGGGCCTGTATATGATGAAAGGGGGTGACTGGGGCCTTATATGATGAAGGGGGGGGTGACTGGGGCCTGTATATGATGAAGGGGGGTGACTGGGGGCTGTATATGATGAAGGGGGGGTGACTGGGGGCTGTATATGATGAAGGGGGGTGACTGGGGTTGTACAGGATGAAGGGGGTGAGTGGGGGCTTCACAGGATGAAGGGGGGATGAGTGGGGGCTTCACATGATGAAGGGGGGTGAGTGGGGCTGCACATGATGAAGGGGGGGTGAGTGGGGCTGCATATGATGAAGGGGGGGTGAGTGGGGCTGCACATGATGAAGTGGGGGATAAGTGGGGCTGCACATGATGAAGTGGGGGATAAGGGGGACTGCACATGATGAATTAAGGGGTAAGTGGGACTGCACATGATGAATTAAGGGGTAAGTGGGACTGCACATGATGAATTAAGGGGTAAGTGGGACTGCACATGATGAATTAAGGGGTAAGTGGGACTGCACATGATGAATTGGGGGTAAGGGGAACTGCACATGATGAATTAAGGGGTAAGTGGGACTGAACATGATGAATTGGGGGTAAGAGGGACTGCACATGATGAATTGGGGGTAAGGGGGACTGCACATGATGAATTGGGGGTAAGGGGGACTGCACATGATGAATTGGGGGTAAGGGGGACTGCACATGAAGTGGGGGTAAAATTAACTGCACATGATGATGGGGGAGTGGGGCTGCACATGAAGTTGGGGGGAAAGGGGACTGCACATGATAAAATGGAAGGGGGGATAAGGGGCTGCAAATGATGAAGCGGCACTGCAGATGAAGTGAGTGGGTGATAGGGGACTGCAATGGATGAAGTAAGGGGACTTCAAATTAAAGTGGGGACATTAAAGTGGATCCCCTATGGCCAGGATCACGTTGGGCGATTTTGTGCGTATTGGCCGTAGGCCTACAGCTTATGTGCAACGTCTTTTTAGGCCATGTCCACACGTGGTGGAATGGTGGCGGGTTTTCCGTATGGACCCGCAGCAAACCAAGTGCTGCGGTCCGTACGGCTGTCAATTCCCGCACGGGGACCGTAGCGCTCAGGTGGGAAGGGGGGTACAGGGGCCCAGGTTTTATGAACAGCCCCGGGCCCATAGTCCACTTAATCCACCACCGGCTGAACCCAATCATAAATGGCCTGTACCTTGGCCGGGTCCATTTCAATAGTTGACTGAGACAAAATAAATCCCAAAAATGAAATCCTCTGTACCCCAAAAAGGCATTTCGATCCTTTGACATACAGGGAATTCTCCCTCAACAACCGGAACACAGTCCGAACATGTTCCACATGAGAATCCCAAACCTTGGAGAAGATCAAAATATCATCCAGATAGATAATCAAAAATGTATCCACAAAGTCCCGGAAAATGTCGTTCATGAAGCACTGGAAGACAGAAGGGGCATTAGTGAGCCCAAAAGGCATCACCAGGTACTCAAAATGTCCCTCCGGAGTATTAAACGCCGTCTTCCATTCATCCCCATGCTTAATGCAGATAAGATTATACGCCCCCCTGAGGTCAAGCTTGGTAAACCAGCAAGCACCTTTAACTCTGGAGAATAGATCCGAAATCAGAGGTAACGGATACTGATATTTAATAGTAATTTTGTTGAGGGCACGATAATGAATACAAGGCCTTAATGAACCATCCTTTTTGGCCACGAAAAAAAACCCGGCACCTAAGGATGAAGAGGATGGTCTAATATGAACCTTCTCCAACGCCTCCTTAATATAGGATCACATAGCCTCATGCTCGGGTACAGATAAATTGAAGAGCCGACCCTTGGGAAATTTACACCCCGGGCTCAGTTCAATTGCACAGTCATAACTCCTATGAGGAGGCAAAGACGCAGACTCATTCTCACTAAATACATCATAAAAGTCCGCCAAATAGTCAGGAACATCATGCGACTGAGGAGAGGTGGAAAAAAACGGAGCCTCACTAAGGGCACACCGACAACCCCAACTCACCACAGACACAGATTTCCAATCCAAAACTGGATTATGAATTTGCAACCAGGGAAACCCCAGAACAATGGTATCATGCAAATTATGCAACACCAAAAATCTGCAATTTTCTTGATGGTCTGGGGCGACCCGCATTACCACCTGGGTCCAAAACTGAGGTTTATTTTTCGCCAAAGGAGTAGCATCAATCCCCCTCAAAAAGATAGTTGTCCGCAGAGGTGTCATCGGAAATCCACAATGTTTAGCAAAATCCAAGTCCATTAGGTTCAGGGCTGCTCCCGAATCCACAAAAGCCTTGGCGGAAAATGTGGACAGGGAGCAGATCAGAGTAATTGCCAGAAGAAACTTAGGTTGAACACCACCCACAGAAAACGTGTGTGCAAAACGTTTCTCTCGTTTAGGACAGACAGAAATAATATGCGAGGCATCGCCACAAAAAAAAACACAGCTTATTACGCCTTCTGAACTCCTGACGTTGCTCCCTGGACAAAACTCTATCACATTGCATAGGTTCAGACACTTGTTATGATTGAGTCACCGTAGGAGGCAAAAACAGAAATGCTAGCTAAGTCCAGAAAACCAGAGAAGTTGGCAGCTATCGGATTGCAGTAGCCGTGGGGGGTTCCTACGATGCCCTAGACCCCTCGATCACAGCCGGAGAATTAAATAGGCCTAAAGAAAGAAAGGGGAAATCTAAACTGCCCCAGAGCAGACCCCAAAGCAATAGGCAGCCCCCAACATATAATGACGGTGAAGCAAGATGAAAATACTAACACAGACAGAAAGATAGACTGAGCAAAGACGGGGCCCAAGCTAACTAGATAGAAAAGGACAGGAAGGCTGCTGTCTGCAATCCGAGAAAAACCCTATGAAAATAAGAGCCAACAGACTGACAGTGAAAAATGCCCTGAAGACGCTAGGCTTCAAAAAAGCTATGTCAGTACTCAGGAATATTCTGAAGACAGAGCTACAGGCAAAAGGAGATTCAGCTCACCCCAACAGGGAATGGCAGAATACAGAAAAGCAAGGAAAACAAAAAAACAAAACAAAAATGCTAACAGGCAAAACAGAAAACTTAGCTTTAGAGGAGCAGGAATCAGACTGGTGTCCTAGAAGTCCACAGAGAAATCACCCGCAGGGCAGAAGGGCGTTGGCAGCCTTATATTCAGTCCGTGACTCCACTCAGCCAGTCATCCTCATTAGGCTCAGGTGCCTGATAATCAGGCTCATTACCTTCCTTTACCAGAATAGGGAGTTCACCAGACCTCAGTGACGAAGGGGAAAATGAACTCACAACAGTACCTCCCCCTTGAGGAGGGGTCACCGAACCCTCAACCACACCACCAGGGCGATCAGGGTGAGCCCGATGAAATGCACGCACCAATCTTTTGGCATGAATATCAGAGGCAGAGACCCAGGAATTATCCTCCTGACCATAACCCTTCCACTTAACCAAATACTGGAGCCTCCGTCTAGCCAGACGGGAATCCAGTATTTTCTCTACCTCATATTCCATGTTACCTTCCACCAATACAGGGTCTGGAGGTGCCACCCCAGGAACAACTGGTTCAACAAACCTCTTCAACAAGGACTTATGGAACACAATATGGATTTTAAATGTGACAGGAAGAGCCAAACGAAAAGAGACCGGATTAATAATCTCCAAAATCTTGTAAAGTCCAATAAATCTAGGCTTAAACTTAGGAAAAGCCACCTTCATAGCAATATTTTTTGATGATAACCACACCATATCACCAATCTTAAACTGGGGACCAATGGTCCTATGTCGATTGGAAAACTGCTGGGCCTTTTCCTGGGAGAGAGATAACTTATCCACCACTTGGTTCCAGAACTGGTGCATTCTCTCCACCACAGTGTCAACACCTGGACAGGCAGAAGGCTCCACCTGCCCTGAAGAAAATCGAGGATGAAACCCAAAGTTACAAAAAAAAGGTGACATCAAAGTGGCAGAACTAGCTCTATTATTTAAAGCAAATTCGGCAAAGGACAAAAATGAAACCCAATCATCCTGATCAGCGGAAATAAAACATCTCAACTACGCCTCCAAGGTCTGGTTTGTTCTCTCTGTCTGCCCATTGGTCTGAGGGTGAAACGCAGAGGAGAAGGACAACTGAATTCCCAGCTTGGAACAGAAAGTCCTCCAAAATCTAGACACAAACTGAACTCCTCTGTCAGATACAATGTTCTCAGGAATCCCGTGTAAGCGAACCACCTGTTGCAAAAACAGGGGCACCAACTCAGAGGAAGATGGCAACTTAGGGAGTGGTACAAGATGAACCATCTTAGAGAACCTATCACAAATCACCCAAATAACAGTCATTCTTTGAGAGACCGGCATATCAGAGATGAAATCCATTGAAATATGGGTCCATGGCCTCCTGGGGACCGGTAAAGGCATCAACAACCCACTAGAGCGAGAACAAGATTTAGACCGGGAGCAAGTCCCACAGGACTGCACAAAATTCCTGACATCATGAGACAAGGTGGGCCACCAAAAAGAGCGACTCACCAGATCTCTAGTACCAAAAATACCTGGATGACCAGCCAATGCAGAGCAATGAACTTCAGACATCACTCTCTTCTTCCACTGGTCAGGAACATACAACTTTCCACTGGGACAACGCTCAGGTTTGTCCTCCTGGAACTCTTGCAGAGCAAGTCTCAAATCGGGCGAGATGGCAGAAAAAACTACCCCTTCGCCTAAGATGGTAGCAGGCTTGGTCACCACAGGAGAATCAGCAAAGAAACTCCTAGAGAGGGCGTCTGCCTTGACATTCTTAGTTCCAGGAAGGAAAGAGACCACAAAATCAAAACGTGTAAAAAACAAGGCCCACCTAGCCTGTCTAGGGTTCATGCGTTTAGCCGACTCTAGGTAAATCAAATTCTTGTGGTCAGTGAGGACCACAACTTGATGTTTAGCTCCCTCCAACCAATGTCTCCACTCCTCAAATGCCCATTTCATGGCCAACAGTTCCCGATTCCCCACATCATAGTTACGTTCAGATGGAGAGAACTTTCGGGAAAAGAAAGTACAGGGATTCATTTTAGATGTTACAGGATCCTTTTGGGACAAAACAGCTCCTGCACCAATCTCAGAAGCATCCACCTCTACCTGGAACGGGAGTGAGACATCAGGTTGCCGCAAAACCGGGGTGGAGGTAAATCTTCGCTTCAGCTCCTGAAAGGAAGCAACAGCCTCAGGAGACCAATTCAACACATCAGCACCCTTCTTAGTCAGATCAGTCAATGGCTTGGCAATACTAGAAAATTTTGCTATAAATTTCTGATAAAAATTAGCAAAACCCAAAAACTTCTGGAGGGCCTTCAAAGAAGTGGGCTGAACCCAATCATAAATGGCCTGTACCTTGGCCGGGTCCATTTCAATTGTTGACGGAGACAAAATAAATCCCAAAAATGAAATCCTCTGTACTCCAAAAAGGCATTTCGATCTTTTGACATACAGGGAATTCTCCCTCAAGATCCGGAACACAGTCCGAATATGTTCCACATGAGAATCCCAATCCTTGGAGAAGATCAAAATATCATCCAGATAGATAATCAAAAATTTATCGACAAAGTCTCGGAAAATATCGTTCATGAAGCACTGGAAGACAGAAGGGGCATTAGTGAGCCCAAAAGGCATCACCAGGTACTCAAAATGTCCCTCCGGAGTATTAAACGCCGTCTTCCATTTATCCCCCTGCTTACTGCGGATAAGATTATACGCCCCCCTAAGGTCAAGCTTGGTAAACCAACAAGCACCTCTAACTCTAGAGAATAGATCCGAAATCAGGGGTAACGGATACTGATATTTAATAGTAATTTTAATGAGGGCACGATAATCAATACAAGGCCTTAAAGAACCATCCTTTTTGGCCACAAAAAAAAAAACCGGCACCTAAGGGTGAAGAGGATGGTCTATTATGACCCTTCTCCAACGCCTCCTTAATATAGGACCGCATAGCCTCGTGCTCGGGTACAGGTAAATTGAAGAGCCGTCCCTTGGGAAATTTACACCCCGGGCTTAGTTCAATTGCACAGTCATAACTCCTATGAGGAGGCAAGGACGCAGACTCATTCTCACTAAATACATCATAAAAGTCCGCCAAATAGTCAGGAACATCATGCGGCTGAGGAGAGGTGGAAAAAAACGGAGCCTCACTAAAGGCACACCGACAACCCAAACTCACCACAGACACAGATTTCCAATCCAAAACTGGATTATGAATTTGCAACCAGGGAAACCCCAGAACAACGGCATCATGCAGACCATGCAATACCAAAAATCTGCAATTTTCTTGATGGTCTGGGGCGACCCGCATGACCACCTGGGTCCAAAACTGAGGTTTATTTTTAGCCAAAGGAGTAGCATCAATCCCCCTCAAAGGGATAGGCGTCTGCAGAGGTGTCATCGGAAATCCACAACGTTTAGCAAAATCCAAGTCCTTTAGGTTTAGCGCTGCTCCCGAATCCACAAAAGCCTTGGCGGAAAATGTGGACAGGGAGCAGATCAGAGTAATTGCCAGAAGAAACTTAGGTTGAACACCACCAACAGAAAACGTGTGTGCAAAGCGTTTCTCTCGTTTAGGACAAACAGAAATAATATGCGAGGCATCTCCACAGAAAAAACACAGCTTATTACGCCTTCTGAACTCCTGACGTTGCGCCTTAGACAAAACTCTATCACATTGCATAGGTTCAGACGTCTGTTCAACCGGTGGCAACACCTCTCGTGCAATCCTGCGTTCACGTAAACGCCGATCAACCTGAATGGCTAATGACATAGAATCGTCCAGACCAGAGGGAACAGGAAATCCCACCATAGTATCTTTTACGGCTTCTGACAAACCCTTCCGAAAGAGAGCAGCCAAGGCATTATCATTCCAGGTAGTAAGGACCGCCCACTTTCGGAACTTTTGACAGTACAACTCTGCAGAATCTCGACCCTGGCTCAATGCCAACAGGGTCTTTTCAGCCTGATCAATAGCATTAGGTTCGTCATACAACAACCCCAAAGCTTGAAAGAATGCGTTCACATTAGTCAGAATAGGATCATCTGATTTCAAAGAAAACGCCCAATCCTGGGGATCGCCACGCAGCAAAGAGATGACAATTTTAACCTGCTGTGCGGAGCTCCCTGATGAGTTAGGCTTTAAGGCAAAAAATAATTTACAATTATTTTTGAAATTCAAAAATTTAGACCGATCCCCAAAAAACACATTAGGAGTAGGGATCTTTGGTTCAGCAGCATGTGAATGATTAAGGTAGGCGGAAATTCCCCGCACTTCCGCAGCGAGCTGCTCCACACGATCAGACAATTGCTTTATCTCCATTGAGAGAAAAAAAAAAATTCCCCCTACGGCCTCAGAGATATAGAGGAAAGAATATACACACACCTTTTTTTTTTTCTTTTAACACAATTCTTTCCTGCTATTGAGTACCCTAGGATCTGCGGTATGGCGGATGATTCTGTTATGATTGAGTCACCGTAGGAGGCAAAAACAGAAATGCTAGCGAAGTCCAGAAAACCAGAGAAGTTGGCAGCTATCGGATTGCAGACCCCTGAACCTATCAACACAACTAGCAGTAGCCGTGGGGGGTTCCTACGATGCCCTAGACCCCTCGATCACAGCCGGAGAATTAAATAGGCCTAAAGAAAGAAAGGGGAAATCTAAACTGCCCCAGAGCAGACCCCAAAGCAATAGGCAGCCCCCAACATATAATGACGGTGAAGCAAGATGAAAATACTAACACAGACAGAAAGATAGACTGAGCAAAGACGGGGCGCAAGCTAACTAGATAGAAAAGGACAGGAAGGCTGCTGTCTGCAATCCGAGAAAAACCCTATGAAAATAAGAGCCAACAGACTGACAGTGAAAAAGGCCCTGAAGACGCTAGGCTTCAAAAAAGCTACGTCAGTACTCAGGAATATTCTGAAGACAGAGCTACAGGCAAAAGGAGATTCAGCTCACCCCAACAGGGAATGGCAGAATACAGAAAAGCAAGGAAAACAAAAAAACAAAACAAAAATGCTAACAGGCAAAACAGAAAACTTAGCTTTAGAGGAGCAGGAATCAGACTGGTGTCCTTGAAGTCCACAGAGAAATCACCCGCAGGGCAGAAGGGCGTTGGCAGCCTTATATTCAGTCCGTGACTCCACTCAGCCAGTCATCCTCATTAGGCTCAGGTGCCTGATAATCAGGCTCATTACCTTCCTTTACCAGAATAGGGAGTTCACCAGACCTCAGTGACGAAGGGGAAAATGAACTCACAACAGACACTTGTTCAACAGGTGGCAACACCTCTCGTGCAGTCCTGCGTTCACGTAAATGCCGATCAACCTGAATGGCTAATGACATAGAATCGTCAAGACCAGAGGGAACAGGAAATCCCACCATAGTATCTTTTACGGCTTCTGACAAACCCTTCCGAAAGAGAGCTGCCAAGGCATTATCATTCCAGGTAGTAAGGACCGCCCACTTTCGGAATTTTTGACAGTACAATTCTGCAGAATCTCGACCCTGGCTCAATGCCAACAGGGTCTTTTCAGCCTGATCAATAGCATTAGGTTCGTCATACAACAACCCCAAGGCTTGAAAAAATGCATTCACATTAGTCAGAATAGGATCATCTGGTTTCAAAGAAAACGCCCAATTCTGGGGATCGCCGCGCAGCAAAGAGATGACAATTTTAACCCACTGCGCGGAGCTCCCTGATGAGTTAGGCTTTAAGGCAAAAAATAATTTACAATTATTTTTGAAATTCAAAAATTTAGACCGATCCCCAAAAAACACATTAGGAGTAGGGATCTTTGGTTCAGCAGCATGTGAATAAGCAAGGTAGGCGGAAATTCCCCGCACTTCCGCAGCGAGCTGCTCCACACGATCAGACAATTGCTTTATCTCCATTGAGAGAAAAAAAAAAATTCCCCCTACGGCCTCAGAGATATAGAGGAAAAAATATACACCCTTTTTTTTTTTCTTACAATTCTTTCCTGCTATTGAGTACCTTAGGATCTGCGGTATGGCTGGTGATTCTGTTATGAATGAGTCACCGTAGGAGGCAAAAACAGAAATACTAGCTAAGTCCAGAAAACCAGAGAAGTTGGCAGCTATCGGATTGCAGACCCCTGAACCTATCAACAACAACTAGCAGTAGCCGTGGGGGGTTCCTACGGTGCCCTAGACCCCAAAAGGCCTGAGGAAGAGGCCGCCCTAGTATGCCCGTGACAGCAGGGCCGGCGTTAGGGACAGGCAGACCAGGCAGCTGCCTAGGGCCCCCACTCCCCCAGGTGCCCCCAGCTACCGACACATCATGCCGCCTGTTATGAATGAGTCTCCGTAGGAGGCAAAAACAGAAATACAGCTATCGGATTGCAGACCCCTGAACCTATCAACAACAACTAGCTGTAGCCGTGGGCGGTTCCTACGGTGCCCTAGACCCCTCGATCACAGCCGGAGAACTACATAGCCTAAAGACAGAAAGGGAAATCTAAACTGCCCCAGAGCAGACCCCAAAGCAATAGGCAGCCCCCAACATATAATGATGGTGAAGCAAGATGAAAAAACACTCACACAGATAGAAAGATAGGCTGAGCAAATGATGGGGCCCAAGGTAACTAAATAGGACAGGATAGAAAAGCTGCTGTCTGCAATCCGCCAAAACCCTATCAAAACAAGAGCCAACAGACTGATAGGGAAAAAAGCCCTGAAGATGCTAGGCTTCAAAAAGTCTATATCAGTACTCAGGAATTTTCTGAAGACAGAGCAAAAAGGAATTCAGCTCATCCCAGCAGGGAATGGCAGAAATCCAGAAAAACAAGGCAAAACAAAACCAAAACACAAATGCAAAAAGCAGAGCAGAAAACTTAGCTTTTGAGGAGCAGGAATCAGACTGGTCTCCTAGAATCCCTCTGAGAAATCACCAGCAAGGCAGAAGGGCGTCTGCTGCCTTATATCCAATCAGCAATTCCAGTCACCCAGTCATCATCATCCTGCTCAGGTGCTTGGTAATCAGCCTCACTACCTTCCTTCACCAGAAGAGGGAGTTCATCAGACCTCAATGGTGAAGGGGAAAATGAACTCATAACAGAAAATGGTCAGAGTCAAGGAAAAGATGGATGGTGCAAAATACAGAGATATTCTTAAGCAAAAGCTGTTTCAGCCTGTCAGTGATTTGAGACCGGGGCAGATGTTCACTTCCCAACAAGACAGTGACCCAAAGCACACTTCTAAAGCAACACTTGAGTGGTCTAAGGGAAAACGTGTAAATGTTTTGGAGTGGCATAGTGAAAGCCCAGACCTTAATCCAATTGAAAATCTGTGGTCAGATATGAAGATCGCTATTCACAAGAGGAAATCATCTAAGGCCTCTTTCACACTTCCGTTTTTTACAATCAGTCACAATCCGCCAGGTTTTGAAAAAAAACGGATCCTCAATTTTTTTTGAGGATCCGTTTTTTTCCCATTGACTTGCATTAATGGCGGATTGTGACGGATTGCTGTCCGTTGCATCCGTTTTTTGTGAGGATCCGCCAAAAGTTGCTGTCCGTCACCATCCTCAAAAATTTCAAAACGGAGCTTGTAACGTTTTTTCCTCTGGCGGATCCTGCAAACACTGATTTAACCCGAATTTCTTTCTCGGTGCCGGACAAAAAAAAATCAATCTCTCTCTCTCTCTCTCTCTCTCTCTCTCTCTCTCTCTCCCCCCTCCCCGGCCAGCGATTCCTTTAAATTTCTTCATTTTCAGGATCCGTCTGAAAACGGATCCTGTGCCATCCGTTCACATCAGTTTAGAACCGATCCGCTTGTCCGCCTTTTTGGCGGATTACAACTGATGCAAAAAAATGAAGTGTGAAAGAGGCCTAACTTGAAGGAGCTGGAGCAGTTTTGCCTTGAGGAATGAGCAAAAATCCCACTAGCAAGATGTCTCACAGAGACTTACCCAACACAACTTGTAGCTGTAATTACCGCAAAAGGAGGTTTTACAAAGTACTGACTTTAGGGAAGTGAATAGTTATGCACACTGAAGGTTTCAGTGATTTTTTCCTATTTGTTGTTTGCTTCACAATTAAAAGAAAACAAAATGTTCACAGTTGTAGGCATGTTCTTTACATGAACTGAAGCAAACCCTACAAAACCCAGCGAACTTCCATGTTGTGAGGTAGCAAAACACTAAAAATGCCAAGGGGGAGGGGGTGGTGAATAATTTTGCAAGCTTTAATACAGATGTTTCACTTGCATGTAACTTTTTTGCCACTTATTTTGTTATTTTGTCAAATGACCTTCAGATAAATCTCATGACTGTTCATATAACTCAAAATAATGTATCTTATAAATGGCTTCTAAGGTATGTAACTAGTCTTTGTGGTTTTCAGCTTTTAGCATAAGGACTTCATAAACTGTATTTAATTACCAGGACTTCCGCTGTTTTATACATGCAATCCAATGCACAGAAGCCTGTAAACCTTCAAAGGTTCCTCCTTCATTACTGCTTTCCTTTAACAGTCACTGTCAGTGTCACGTGGTTGCTCCTACGCCGTTGCTGAGAAGAAGCACTTCTTCATTTTAATGGTGTTTATTCCTTCTGGCAGAACTGGCGTTAATCGGCCATGTTGGAAATCCCTGTGCTCGCAGCTGAGCTCGATTAGCCAATTTTTTCCCCTTTATAATCAGAGCTCTTATATAAATCCTTGTCAAAGCTAGCATTTGCTGCATGGCTAACGGTTTACCTCAGAGCTGGAGTGCAGAGTGGTTGTGAGTAGTGATGAGCGAGTATACTCGTTGCTCAGGTTTCCCCGAGCATGCTTGGGTGGTCTCCGAGTATTTTGGCATGCTCGGAGATTTAGTTTTCGTCGTCTCAGCAGCATGATTTGTGGCTGCTAGACAGGCTGATTCCATGTGAGGAATGCCTGTTTGTTAGGGAATTCCCACATGTATTCAGGCTGTCTAACAGCCGCAAATCATGCAGATGAAACGATGAAAACTAAATCTCTTAGCGCGCCAAAATACTCTGAGGTTACCCGAGCATGCTCTGCAACGATGCTACATCACTAGTTGTGAGACCCCCCTGTGCTACCCTGAGAGAGAGATTCATCGGTGGCTAGCATGATCTGGGTCGCCCTCACACCCAGGGCAGTGGGGTACTCGGTACCGGGCCCGATGGTCCTCAATGGGAGATCTCACGGTAGCTGGAACCCGGCCCGTGGCCCTGGGCACCCATTGTAAATGTTCAGTGTCAATGTGTAATTCCTGACGCCACCTGTGGTGTTCAGCAAGGTAGATGTTAAGCCGACGCTGCAGACAGTTCCTCTGGGACAGATGGTGTGGTGCAGCAGTGATGGTATAGCCCTCCACAGGCAGGGCTGTAGTCCCTGGGCAGAGTGAATGAAGCGACTCTTAGATGGTGTAGGGTCGGGCGCAAGGGATGTAGCAGTGCTGGGCAAGTTGACGCAGGAATAAGTGGAGGACACCAGGGCATGTAGTTCCAAAGCTTTACTCAGTCTGTGGTGACTCAAGAGCCCGCATCAGTGCCGTGCCCTCCGGGTCAGGAGCTCAGTCAACCTCCAGGCAAGATGAAGCACTCCTTTCCAACACTCCGCCAACATATGTGCCTTTTCTGAACGTCTCCCTCTTAGCGCCATTAACCCCTTTCCTTACAATGGACGTAATATTCCGTCCATGTGACCTGGGACCTAAGTCCCATGGACGGAATATTACGTCATAGCTATCAGCGGCGCCCACGTGGTGAGCGCCGCTGATCGCGGCCGGGTGTCAGCTGATTATCACAGCTGACACCCGGCACAATGTGTCAGGGGCGGTCACGGACTGCCCCCGACACGTTAACCCCTTGCACGCCGCGATCAAACACGATCGCGGTGTAGTGGGGGTTAAAGGGAAGCATCGGCAGGGAGGGGGCTCCCTCCCTGCTTCCCTGAGCCCCCCACAGCAACGCAATGTGTAGCGCTGCTGCGGGGGGCTCCATCCTGCAGGTCCCCCAATCCAAGATGGCGACGGGGACCTTCGGGGGCATGCAGGGAGCTGACTTCCTCAGTGCCTGCAAAGCGCAAGCATGAGTAAGTCTGCGTCTATGCCTTTGACAGATCGCTGATCTGACACAGTGATCTGTGATGTGACAGATCAGCGATCTGTCACAGGACAGTGATGTCCCCCCTGGGACAACCTAATAAAGTTAAAAAAAGTGCAAAAATAATTTTAAAAAATATATATATATTCCCTAATAAATTCATTTTTTGGAAATAAAAAAACCCCCAAAACAATAAAAGTACACAATATTGGTATCACCGTGTCGGTAATGACCCGCCTTTTAAAACTGTCCCATTAGTTAACCCCTTTAGCAAACCCCTTAAAAAATAAAAAACGAAGCAAAAAATAATGATTTACTATCATACTGCCAAACAAAAAGTGCCACAACGCACGATCAAAAAGACGTATATAAATATCCATGGTACCGTTGAAAACGTCATCTTGTCCCGCAAAAAACAAGCCACCACACAGCGTCATCAGCGAAAAAATTAAAAAAGTTATAGCTCACAGAATAAAGTGATGCAAAAATAATTATTTTTAATATAAAATTGTCTTCATTGCATAAAAGCGCTAAAACATATAAAAAGACATAAATGAGGTATCGCTGTAACCATACTGACCCGAAGAATAAAACCGCTTTATCAATTTTACCGCACGCAGAACGGTGTAAACGCACCCCCCAAAAGAAATTAATGAAATGCTGGTTTTTGTTCATTCTGCGTCCCAAAAAACCGGAATAAAAAGCGATCAAAAAATGTCACGTGCCCGAAAATGATACCAATAAAAACGTCAACTCATCCTGCAAAAAATAAGACCTCACATGACTCGGTGGGTCAAAATATAGAAAAATTATAGCTCTCAATATGTGGTGATGCAAAAACTATTTTTACAATAAAAAGCGTCTTTTAGCATGTGATAGCTGCCAAATATAAAAACCGCCATAAATAGTAAATCAAACCGCCCGTTATCACCCCCTTAGCTAGAGAAAAATAATAAAATTTAACAAATGTATTTATTTCCATTTTCTCATTAGGGCTAGGGCTAGGGTTAGGGAAGAGATTAGGGTTAGGGGTGTGTTGGGGTTAGGGTTGGAGTTAGAATTGGGGGGTTTCCACGGTTTAGACACATCAAGTGCTCTCCAAATGCAACATGGCATCTGATCTCAATTCCAGCCAATTCTGCGTTGAAAAAGTCAAATGGTGCTCCTTCCCTTCTGAGCTCTGCCATGTGCCCAAACAGTGTTTTTCCCCCACATATGGGGTATCAGCCTTCTCAGGACAAATTGCAAAACAACTTTTGGGGTCCAATTTCTCCTTTTGCCCTTAGGAAAATAAAAAATTGGGGGCAAAATATAATTTTTGTGGAAAAAAATATGATTTTTTTATTTTCATGCCCGGGCGTTATAAACTTCTGTGAAGCACTTGGGGGTTCAAAGTGCTCACCACACATCTAGATAAGTTCTGTGGGGGGTCTAGTTTCCAAAATGGGGTCACTTGTGGGGAGTTTGAATAGTTTAGGCACATCAGAGGCTCTCCAAATGCACAAGACACCCACAGACCATTCCATCAAAGTCTGCATTGCAAAACGTCACTACTTCCCTTCCGAGCCCCGATGTGTGCCCATACAGTAGTTTTCTCCCACATGTAAGGTATCAGCATACTCAGGACAAATTGGACAACAACTTTTGGGGTTCAATTTCTCCTGGTACCCTTGGGAAAATAAAAAAATTGGGGACTAAATGATCATGTTTGTGGAAAAAATACGATTTTTATATTTTCATGCCCGGGCATTATAAACTTCTGTGAATCCCTTGAGGGTTCAAAGTGCTCACCACACATCTAAATAAGTTCCTTTGGGGGTCTAGTTTCCAAAATAGTGTCATTTGTGGGGGGTTTCCACTGTTTAGGTACATCAGGGGCTCTCCAAAGGCAACATGACACCCACACACCATTCTATCAAAGTCTGCATTCCAAAACGTCACTACTTCCCTTCCGAGACCCCGAAGTGTCCTCATACAGTAGTTTTCTCCCACATATGAGGTATCAGCGTACTCAGGACAAATTGGACAACAACTTTTGGGGTCCAATTTCTCCTGGTACACTTGGGAAAATAAAAAAAATTGGGGACTAAATGATCATGCTTGTGGAAAAAATACGATTTTTTTAATTTCACGCCAGGGCATTATAAACTTCAGTGAAGCCCTTGGGGGTTCAAAGTGCTCACCACACATCTATATAAGTTCCTTTGGGGGTCTAGTTTCCAAAATGGTGTCATATGTGGGGGGTTTCCACTGTTTAGGTACATCAGGTGCTCTCCAAAGGCATCATGACACCCGCAGACCATTCCATCAAAGTCTGCATTCCAAAACGTCACTACTTCCCTTCCGAGACCCCGAAGTGTCCCCATACAGTAGTTTTCTCCCACATATGAGGTATCAGCGTACTCAGGACAAATTGGACAACAACTTTTGGGGTCCAATTTCTCCTGGTACACTTGGGAAAATAAAAAAATTGGGGACTAAATGATCATGTTTGTGGAAAAAATACGATTTTATTATTTTCATGCCCGGGCATTATAAACTTCTGTGAAGCACTGAGGGGTTCAAAGTGCTCACCACACATCTAGATAAGTTCATTGGGGGGTCTAGTTTCCAAAATGGTGTCATTTGTGGGGGGTTTCTGCTGTTTTAGTACATCAGGGGCTTTCCAAACGCGACATGGTGTCCGATCTCAATTCCAGCCAAAAACGTCAAATGGCGCTGCTTCCCTTCCGAGCTCTGCCATGCGCCCAAATAGTCGTTTACACCCACATATGGGGTATCAGCGTACTCAGGACAAATTGCACAATAACTTTAAGAGTCCTGTTACCCTTGGAAAAATAAAAATTGAGGGTGAAAAGATCATTTTTGTGGAAAATATATGATTTTTTAATTGTACGGCTGTACGTTATAAACTTCTGTGAAGCCCTTTGGGGTTCAAAGTTCTCACCACACATCTAGATAAGTTCCTTGGGGGGTCTAGTTTCCAAAATGGGGTCACTTGTGGGGGTTTTTCACTGTTTAGGTACATCAGGGGCTCACCAAACGTGACATGGCGTCCGATCTGAATTCCAGCCAATTTTGCACTGAAAAAGTCAAACGGCGCTCCTTCCCTTCTGAGCTCTGCCATGCACCGAAACAGTGGTCCCCCCCCCCCACAAATCAGGTATCAGCGTACTCAGGACAAATTGCACAATAACTTTTGCAGTCCAATTTCTCCTGTTACCCTTGGTAAAATAAATAAATTGAACCTGAAGTATTTTTTTGTGAAAAAAAGTTAAATGTTCATTTTTTTTAAATATTCAAAAAATTCCTGTGAAGCACCTCAAGGGTTAATAAACTTCTTGAATGTGGTTTTGAGCACTTTAAGGGGTGCAGTTTTTAGAATGGTGTCACTTTTGGGTATTTTCTATCATATAGACCCCTCAAAGTGGCTTCAAATGTGATGTGGTCTGTAAAAATAAAATGGTGTTGCAAAAATGAGAAATCGCTGGTCAACTTTTAACCCTTATAACTTCCTAACAAAAAAAATTTTGGTTAGAAAATTGTGCTTATGTAAAGTAAATATGTGGAAAATGTTACTTATTAAGTTTTTTGTGTGCCGTATCTCTGTGATTTAAGGGCATAAAAATTCAAAGTTGGAAAATTGCGAAATCTTCAAAATTTTTGCCAAATTTCTGTTTTTTTCACAAATAAACACAAGTTATTTGAATGAAATTTTACCACTGATATGAAGTACAATATGTCACGAGAAAACAATGTCAGAATCACCGGGATCCATGGAAGCGTTTCAGTGTTATTACCTCATAAAGGGACAGTGGTCAGAATTGTATAAATTGGCCTAGGAGTTAACGTGCAAACCACCCTTGGTAGTGAAGGGGTTAAGTGAAGCACTCCTAGTACTGAGTTACACTGGAGTTCCTCCTGTCAGATATTCCTATGAACTCTACTTGTACGGCAGAAGGCTGTAGCCTGCTTCGGGGACTCTCTGCTACCAAGTCCCGGCTCTCTATCTCGTTGCTGTTGTGCACCCAAGTCTGATGTGGGAATAAAGTGATGACAAACTTCAATTCCTCTGGTGTCTGTTGCGGGACCATAAGTATCCAAACAACCTCAGGGACCGGTCCCCGGCCTTGCACCTAGAACTTGAGAGGGGTTCTTTTCTAACCCTCAATCCTCTGTTCTCTTCCTCTCCTCACGTTCCGTACTAATCTTTCCTACTTATGGAGAGTCAGGCTTTCTTTCAGTGTTCCTCTCCTGTGCCAGCGAACCCAGATCACTGAGGTCAGCTGCAGCACTTTCCTTCCTCCATCCCTCTCAGGGGATCTCCTTACACAGGTCCAACCTCGTCAAACTCCTGTGACTAACTCCCCCCTATCCTATCCTCTTCCCGCTCTTTAGTTCAAACTAAACTCCACCCGCCTCCCAGCACGCTTCGTGTTACAAGCAGGGAGCCACCAAAGGGTGCTTTGCTACACTACTGTGTTGTGTGGGATGCAGGTGTTGGAGCGTGGTCAGGGGGTCTCCACCTTACCTGGATGGTGGGGTACCACACCTCAGGAGGAGGTGCAGTACCTCTGTGGCGACTGAACCCTCAGGAGCGCCACAGATCCCCCTGCGATCTGTGCCTCCTGGTGCTGCGATCTGGGCCTCCTGGTGCTGTGATCTGTGCCTCCTGGTACTGTGATCTGTGCTTCCATGGTGCTGCGATCTGTGCCTCCATGGTGCTGTGATCTGTGCCTCCTGGTGCTGTGATCTGTGCTTCCATGGTGCTGAGATCTTTGCCTCCATTGTGCTGTGATCTGTGCCACCTGATGCTGCGATCTGTGCCTCCTGGTGCTGCTAACACAAGATATTTTACTTTTCTATTTTCCATTTTCTTATCGTAGATTTTCGTAATATCCTATTCTCTGTACTGTATTATAGGGGAAGGTGTTGGTGAACGGCTGCATCTTGTCAGAACTACATTTCACAACATTTAGAGAAATGTTTTAAAGCAGCCAAGAGGACATATGAATGAATAGATTGAAGCTGTTCACCATGTTGGATGGCAGAGTGTTGTGAGCATCCTGACGTGTGTAGGAAGGAGGAGGAAGTGAGCTGTGGCATTGTATGGAGCGAACAGTTCATGGAATGCAGTGAGTAACCGGAGACAGAGAAGGGGTTAACAAGGATTTACTGAACAAGCAATAGCAAGCAGTACTCCACGCAGGAAGGTAAAGACAATCAGCAAAAGAATATACAAAGAAACGGGACAACTTATCGGTTGCAGTTCTGTTAAGGGGAAGGCTGGAAAATCTCATGGCGGCATCTCAAATGATGCACAAAGTCTCTGGCTCTGCTACGGAGAAACAAGTAACACTGCCGCCCAACAGTGCTCAGGGATTCAGTCCTGCTTGACTTGGGTGCACCGGAACGTGGAAACAGTCCTCTTTGTGGATTCCTCAGAGATGGGGCCGGACACGGGTCGTGAGCACGTGTACAAGTGCCAACAGCCCGCGGTCTTCCAGATTAGTCTCTAGGCAGTTTATCCGGTATCTTGGGTAAAACTGAGGTATCCAACAGTGCGGGAACAGACGGTAACTTAATACCATCACGCGAAGTCGGTCAGCACATCTCCTGTCGCCTTCCCGCCAAGTCTGCCCTGTTCCCGTGGTCAGGTCTCCTTATGTACCCCTGCCCCCTGCTGCCTGACAGAAAAGTCTCTCCCTTTCAGAGGAAACCTCTCCCACCAACAATGGTGACAGCCCAGATAGTTCCGGCCTTAAAGGACACTGCACGCCGCTGGCTACTTCTCGATTCATCTTCTTACAGCATCCCCAATTGTGAATAGTGGATCCTGAGTTATCTATATATTTTGAAGGAGTTTTCTGTAATTGTAATTCTGTCTGTGAGGGTAATGAGATGTCTGCTGATAGGTGTTGTCTACACAGCAGGAAGTCTCAGCCTATTGTGAGGTTCACTTGTCAGTGTGAAAAAAGAAAGATTTTACAATTACTTTAAAATAAGATGATGCAGAGAAAGAAATATCACTTTAAATTCTTCAAGCATTTTAAACAAAAAAATTCAGTTCTAACAGTAGGTCATTTTCTTATTAGACATTCACAATCTATTTTGAAATGTCAGGCATGTAACTATGTAGAATTGCAATGACTATGTTATGCTTACACAGTTTATAGCGCAGTGACCACTGTGAGGTAGCGCTGTCATTTAGGGGATTCTCGCTTGCAGCGAACAAAAACCAGTTCCGGCACAGATTTTCCATCAAATCATACAGTCCTTGCGGTTTATTCACGCCTCATAAACCACAGCAGCAACAGAAAGTTCACTTAATAGCATTACCAGCATAGTGTCCATTATAATGCTTCACTCTTATTATCAATGTCCAGTGCGCAGGCTCACTTAGCCTCACAATTATCTCACCCACGTCAGGGCTCCTCATGCGGCTGCAGCATTCCGCACACGTTCGTTCCCTCCAGGGAACTCTCAGGCACACATCGCCATTGCTCCCAGCCACTTCACACGTGCTGTCTGGGAGGAAGCTCCATCTCTGCAGGACCTTCCACACTGGACCAACCAGGTCCCAGCATTCACCCCATGTGACCTACCCTGGTCACATTATATCGTTCGTAGCCATGCCCTTTGAGATACACAACCATCCTTCAGGATTCTGCCACTCATCCTCTCCCTTGGAGCCTCCACACAGCGCCCCCTAGCGGTTACTACACCACATACCTCGCCCCTCTGTTCAACATTACATCGGGCTCTCGAGACCGGACACTCATCACACCTTGCCCTACAGGTCGAGAAAACCTTTTCCACCTGTCATACGGCCTCCTCTCTACGTTAGGCCTCCCCCACCCCCAGCGGTCAGAATATCGGTCCTGCTCTTTGACCCTCCGGTTACAGTGCGTCATCAGACATGGTCCAGTCACCACCTTCCTCTCTCTGTTTGTTCCGTTCCCCGACCAGCTCCCCCGGTTGGTACGGTCATCAGTCCTAATCAGGCCTACTATCTGGCCTGAGTCTGATTCATTCAGGGTCTCACAGGTACTACGGTCTCTCAACGTCATACTGCCAGTCGAACTACCACTTGCTGACATTCTTCGGCCATCTGCCCTGTCACTTCTTGGCGGAAGTCTTCGAGTTCTTACATCTGGTTGGGTTGCAGGTGGCCGCCACCTGGTATTCCGTACTTCTTTATTAATTCGCTGGCGGTCCTGCCTCAACTGCTCGATCTCTTGCAGGTACCTCACTCGATACTCCAAGAGCATCTGAAAGTCTCTCAGGCTCTCCACGGAGCCAACCACCAGGATGGGAATCCTACCCACCTCACTAGATACTTGGTCTTCATCATCAGGAGGGATCCTCACTCTCACCACACCGGAGATATTTACAAGGTCTTGCATTACCTTCCCGGATCTTCCAATGATTCTCCCAATCAGAGCTTTGGGTATCAGCATCACCTCTTTCCGCAAACCCAACTGATCCATAGCCTCCCTTGCTAACTCTACGCATTGAGCAGCGTTCACATTACTCTGCCTGACCCATTGTTTATTGTAGAGACATTGTAGATGCATCTCCTTTAGGACAGCTACTCGGGTAGACGTATCTTCTCTGTCCGATACTATCACCAACTGCCGAGTCTCAGGTGCCCAGTGCACCTCACACGCCTTGACCGCTTCCTTGAAAGCCTCATGCACACCTTCCTCTGCACAGGCCCCTTGCATGTCCTCTGGTACATCAATCACAAACTGGAACGTTGTGGTCTTGCTCTCTTCCTGGACCGAAGGCTCTAGCTTTACCACGGACACTTCCCTCACTGCCGTTGACCCGACCGGGTGACTGTCTTCTTCCGTTCTTAACTCATCGACTTCACATGACTTGGTCCCTTCATGACCCTTTGCCCCGAGGGCTACTGGCCGTTCTGTCCTGTTATCACTTGCGCTCACCCGCGGTAAGTCTTCATCCAACTTCTCCCGCAGAAGACTTTTAACTACTCCTCTGAGTTCTTCCATTTCTTCTGTAAGGGTCTTGTTCACATTTTGCCACGTTGACAGGTGACTTCTGAGCTCCAAGACTTCTTTCTCAAGCCCTACCACATCCTCTCTTAAGGTGTTGTTCACACTGTGCCACGTTGACAGGTGACCTCTGAGGTTCAAGACTTCTTTCTCGAGCTCCTTCACTCTGTGCTCGGCCGTTTGTCTCATCACACTTTCTCGTTCGAGTTGTTCCTTCACGGTCTCTTTTATTAAATGTATCTCCTGCTCTAGTTCTCTTTTGGCCAGTATGTGTTGCACCTTTACTTCTTTAATCATATCGTCTAAGGGTACTCCTGGGTTAGTCCCGTCAGCTGAGTGAACTCCCCAGTTACCCACTGACTGTGTCTCTTCTTCCGTTATCTTCCCGACCAGGTTACCATCAGTCCTGTCACAAGTTTCAGTCAGCACAGCACTAGACTCTGTCCTCGTGGAGGCTACTGGCAACAACACATCACAGTCACACCACACCGTACGCTGAACTCCCAGGACACTCTCTGTCCGTGTGTCAGATCCGCTCTTTTTGTTTCTCACACCCTTCTCACTCACACCGTTGTACCCTTCAGGTGACGTCTGGTCTGTAAGTTTGTCCGGCGTCATTCTTTCTCCGTTCACACCTACGTCTGGCCTGTCCACGTTAGGAGGCGTCAGCGTCTCAGTGTCTGCTAGCCCTACAGTAGACACGTCTCTATCTCCCTGGCATAGGTCATCAAACCTGACCAAATCCCGGCCGCACTCCAAGGCATAAACTAAGTTTGGTGGTATACTGCCACCTTGGCACTTACTGCCTCCGAACTCCTTAAACATTACTCTGTCTACCGCATAGTTCACTGTGACCCCATGTGCACAGCGAACCTGGACCATTTTCTCGGTCAGACAGAGAGTGAGAGGAGTTCCTACCAGAGTCACCTGACTCTTTGAGTCCAACCGTCCCGATATCCCTTCCCGGTGTAGCATGACGGTACACACTTGCGGCCCATCATCATTCGGAAAGAATATCCCACATTCTGGAAATGACATACACATACACTTCGGAACTCCAGACATAC
The DNA here is from genome assembly GCF_039654945.1 of Dendrobates tinctorius. Lineage (NCBI taxonomy): Eukaryota > Metazoa > Chordata > Amphibia > Anura > Dendrobatidae > Dendrobates > Dendrobates tinctorius. The sequence goes on along the minus strand of NW_027361726.1, from coordinate 4,046,187 downwards.
CAACTGAGTCAACCAGTGCTGTCATTCCTTCAAACTTGGCCCCTTTCTGGACCACCACCCCACTTTGGGTTGCCACCCCCTCTCGGGACTCCACCCCTTTTTGGGTTACCACCCCGCTTTTGGTCACCGCCCCCTTCTGGGACTCCACCCCCTTTCGGGATCTCCCCATGTCCGTTATATCTGTCTTCTCAGACAACAGTTCACACAACACAGTTTATGCCTTAACGATACCACACAAGTCCCTGTTGGCACCACCACAGCTCCTGCTGTCTCCGATCACGGACACCACCGGCTGCTGTTCACACACACAGCGGCTGGAGTCACTGCAGCTCCTGCTGCTCCATCTTCATGGACCCGCCGATCCACCGGAAGCCGCTTGTCACCTTCGTAACCCCGCCGAGTTACCAGAAGCTGCTTGTCACCTTCGTGACCCCACTGAGCCACATAAAGCCGCTTGTCACCTTCTTGACTCCCACTGAGCCACCACAGGCTGAGTTGAGAAAAGAAGAAAAGAAAAACACCACACAAAAAACTCAAACTCATGTGTCCTTTCTGTGTGCTATTCAGGACGTACCGTCTCCACCTGAGACCATCCAACACACAGGGTGCACCGGGTGCTATTCAGGGAGCGACCCTACTCCCAGGGTTTCCCAACACCGGCCTCACCAACACAAAACTCACGTGGCCTGTCTGTGTGCTATTCAGGATGCACCATCTCCGCCTGAGACCATCCAACACACAGGGCTCACCGGGTGCTATTCAGTGAGCCAACCCTCTTTCCAGGGTTTCCCAACACACCGGCCTCACCAGGTCCAGGGGCTTAGCGGGTGCTATTCAGGACATCTGTCTCGGCCTGAGACTGCCCAACACTTACGCCTCACCAGGTCCAAGGTCATGCCACGTGCTCCAGGGATCCTCCCAACACTGACCCTCCAGGACCTTGTTCACTCTAGGAACACAGTCTTTCCCACTGACCCAGGTCAGTACCACATGAACACCAGTCCATTGCCTGTGTCGGCCACACAGGTTCTTAGTTACCTCTTATCCGCAAAAGCACCCTACAGCAATCCACAGTCTCTTGCTCACTGACCCCGGTCAGTACAACATGGTTTTCATGACCGTCACCTGCTGGCGGTGCAGGTTCTCGGACCCCTCTACAGCAGAGGTATCCTAGTAAACACCAGTCTCTTTCTCCTGAGGAAACGGCTGCACTGGGCTCACCGATCCAGACAGTGCCTTACTCACTAGGCTGCCCCACGGTTCCAGAACCACAGCCGGGCAGTGGCTTCTCCAACCGTCAGCCTTCCTGGCTCAGCGTTGCCAGCACTGGAGCATGCACTTTTTGGAAACCGTTGCCCTTAGCAACCGACTTTGCAGTCCTCTTCCGTTGCTCCCAGCAACAAGGCTACAACATTGCCCATAGCTTTCTCCACCAAATGTGAGGTAGCGCTGTCATTTACTTAGGGGATTCTCGCTTGCAGCGAACAAAAACCAGTTCCGGCACGGATTTTCCATCAAATCATACAGTCCTTGCGGTTTATTCACGCCTCATAAACCACAGCAGCAACAGAAAGTTCACTTAATAGCATTACCAGCATAGCATCCATTATAATGCTTCACTCTTATTATCAATGTCCAGTGCGCAGGCTCACTTAGCCTCACAATTATCTCACCCACGTCAGGGCTCCTCATGCGGCTGCAGCATTCCGCACATGTTCGTTCCCTCCAGGGAACTCTCAGGCACACATCGCCATTGCTCCCAGCCACTTCACACATGCCGTCTGGGAGGAAGCTCCATCTCTGCAGGACCTTCCACACTGGACCAACCAGGTCCCAGCATTCACCCCAGGTGACCTACCCTGGCCACATTATATCGTTCGTAGCCACGCCCTTTGAGATACACAACAATCCTTCAGGATTCTGCCACTCATCCTCTCCCTTGGAACCTCCACACAGCGCCCCCCTAGCGGACATAGTGGTTACTACACCACACCACTCTTGCGTGTTGACTTTTTTATGGGCCAAGTGCTGGTTCCGATTCCCACTACTGAGGTAGGGTTTACACATAAATATACCAAATGGAACAGCACACCAACCTCATTTTCTAACTCTTTAAATGATTGGTTCACATGGACCAATGTTTCAGACCTAGAATCCTTCATCTGGCTGGAGGATAATGCTAAATGGTGCTGAGAAGGCAATGTTGCCTTTTGGCCCACTGAGGGAAATGCTGCTACACTTGCTATATGTAATATACCTTCCTTTAGAACCAATAAATTAATTATTCTCATCGGTCTGAATACTAATCCAGAGTAAAAATGGTATGATACATGTTGAAATTTTGCTTTAATCCTTATAACATTTTGATTGGTCCACCATAAAAAGTGCAGGTCTAGAAAGGTAAAGTTTCTCATTGTAGGCCACATGATACTCCCCTGGAAATTTAAATATGTAAACAAACTTTTCAGAGAGGAAGAGTGTCACAATCCATTTTTGGATGCATGGCATCTCTGGTTCCTCTATTATTTAAATGTACCTTTTTTCTTTTCAGGCTAGCAGGGGTTAATATCAGTTTACCTTGCTGACCAATTGCTACAACTGCAGAGTTGCTAGGACAGCTGATGTGGGTGGTGACCACTCCCACCATCCTTTAAATAGTCACCTAATTCATCAGCTGACTGTTGGTGATAGAGTCTCTCTGGAGAACAACCGATGAATGAGGAACTCTGTGGTGTCAGCATGTATCAGCTGTTTGAGGTCCTGGTTCCGTTTCCTCTGCGGAGGGGAGTTTGCAGCAGCAACTTGGAAGCTAAGTTGTTAGGCATCGGGTTCCGGGTGCTGCACAGTGGGAATCCCGAGCCTTGCCATCGTCGGTCTCCCATTCCTCTCCGGCCACAGCAGACTCCATGATCCTGGCGTCCTGCCCATACCAGCATTGTGGGTTCGGTTGCTGCTGCCACCTCTGGTCCAGTCATGGCAATGCAGCCTGGCCAGCAGCAAAAGACTCCAGAGTCTAAGGGTATGTGCACGTGCTGTGGATTCCGCTGCGGACCCGCAGCAGTTTTAGCTGCAGTGTACAGTACCATTCAAATGAATGGTTAAAAAAAACGCTGTATAGATGTTGCGGAAAAATCCGCGCGGATTTGCTGCGGTTTTGAAACCGCAGAAAGAAGTGACATGTCAATTCTTTCTGCGGAATCCGCAGCGGGTTCCTATCTCCACCATTGTGGAGATGGTGAATCCGCAGGACCAAACCGCAGGCAAAACCGCAGATAATCCGCAGGTCTTTTGACCTGCGGTTTATCTGCGGTTTTTGCAAAATCTGTGCGGATTAATCCACAGCGGATTCCGCAGCGTCTGCACACACCCTTAGTCTTTCCTTCGGTCCACTGAGGATTCTCATGAGACGATCTCCCATTGGGGATCGGGAGTCACATGCTCAGGTCCTTCTCAGTCCTGATTGGCCCATCAGGAGGATCAGGAAGGTTCCGGAAGGGCACGGCTATAAAAGGTTTTCATGGCCGCCCCGCAATGCGCTATGATAGACTCTGAGGATATAGTACTTAGTGTATGTGTGATGATGGATGAATGATCCCGGTGACTGACGCATTATAATTCCCCCTCCTTGGATATTACGCATGAGTTAGGGTTAGGAATTAGAGTCAGTGTGGCACCCCTGAGGATTCAGTTGCCACAGAGGTACTGCACCTCCTCCTGAAGTGTGGTACCCCTCCATTCAGGTAAGGTGGAGACACCTGACCACACCTGTATCCCACACAACATAGTAGTGTAGCAAAGCACCCTTTGGTGGCTCCTTGCTTGGAACATGAAGCGTGCTAGGAGGCAGGTGGAGTTTAGTCTGCACTAAAAGAGCGGGAAGGGTTTAGGATTCAGTCAGTCTGACAAAGTCAGAGGAGGAGAGAAGATCCCCTGAGTGGGATGGATGAAGGAAGTGCTGCAGCCGACCTCAGTGACCTGGGTCCGCTGGCACAAGAATGGAACTTTGTTAGAAAGATTGACTCTCCATAAGAAGGAAAGGATTAGTACGGAACGTGAGGAGAAGAAGAGAACTAAGGATTAGGGTTAGAGGAGAACCCTTCCCAAGTTCTAAGCGCAAGGCCGGGGTCCGGTCCCCGAGGTTGTATGGATACTAATGGTCCTGCAGCAGACACCGGAGGAATAGAAGTTGTCACCACTTTATTCCCACACCAGACTTGGGGGCACAACAGCATTGATAGTGAGCCGGGACTAGGCAGTAAGGAGTCCCCGAAGCAGGCTACAGCTGTCTGCCGTACAAGTAGAGTTCATAGGAACATCTGACAGGAGGAACTCCAGTGTAACTCAGTACTGTGAGTACTTCACTAAAGGCGCTAAGAGGGAGATGTTCAGAAAAGGCACATAAGTTGGTGGAGTGTTGGAAAGGAGTGCTTCATCTTGCCTGGATGTTGGCTGAGCTCCTGACCCGGAGGACACGGCACGGATGCGGGCTCTTGTGCCACAACAGACTGTGAGTAAAGCTTTGGAACTACATGCCCTGGTGTCCTCCACTTATTCCTGCGTCAATCTGCCCGGCACTGCTATATCCCACAGCTAAGTGTCACTTCACCTACTCTGCCCTGGGACTAAAGCCCTGCCTGTGGAGGGCTATAACATCATTGCTGCACCACACCATCTGTCCCAGAGGATCTGTCTGCAGTGTCGGCTTGACACCTTCATTGCCGAACACCACAGGTGGCGTCACGACTCATTCATTCTTAAACTCTAATCATAAACACACTGAACTTTCCCCCCTTTTACAATGGGCGCCCAGGGCCACGGGCCGGGTCCCAGCTGCCGTGACAACTCCCATTGAAGCTCATCGGGCCCGGTATTGAGTACCCCACAGCCCTGGGAGGATGACCCAGTCAGCACAGCAGCTCTGACACTGCATAGCGCCGCAGTGTTCTTCATCGTCTTCAGCGCCTTGGGCGTCGGCCAGTATAGGCCTCCTGGGCCACTGCTACCGCAGTGTCCGCCTAAGTAACGCCGTGCGCCTTAGGGGCACTTTCCAGCTCAGTTGTTAGGCTGGTTAGTGGCGTCCATCAGGGCGGACATTGCACCCGCACAAAGCGGTGGTTCATACTACCGTGACCTGTGACGTTAACAGGTTGCGGTTGTTTGCCGGCTGGTACGTTCTTCGTGAAGCAATGGGGTTCGTGCCTGCTATCACCGGGTCAGTGGTTATCCACCGGTGTCCGGCTTTCTTCTACAAGCCGCTCCCTCATTGTTCAGCTGCGGTTAGTCACCTCTGCACGGTGGGCCCGGGCTGCGAGCGCACCTCATATATTATTTCATCTTTATTTGTTTAGTGCGTTCCGCCAGCCCATAACATAAGTGATGTGTTTATACCCTGTCTGTCTCATGCTTGTCACTACCCCCTGTGTTGTACTATCTGCAGTGGTGATGCTAGCGCCCTTGTCGAACAGTGCACTAACCAGGGTAGTGTGAGGTGACAGCAAGGGACGAGGTTTGTGACGGCGTCAGGGGGGAAGGACCCGCTTAGGGCGTTAGGGGAGTGCATTGATAGGCTCAGATTGGAGCTCAGGAGGTGTCCTATCCCTCATTCCCTATCAGTAAGGCCTTCCTCTCCCCATTTCCGTCTTTGTTGTTGATGTTCGTTTTGTCCTCTGTTGGACTAAACTGAGTCAGTTTCGTGACGAATAGGACTGGAACTCTAGTGCCACTTACCAGAAGTAGCTGTCCTAAAAGTCAATATCGACCCCTTTTTATTTATTTATTTATTTATTTTACTTGCTTTTATACTGCCATTAATCCCACAGCTCTTTATGAGGAGAACATACAAACTCCTTGCAGATGTAGTTCTTGGTGATATTTTAACCCAGGACCCCAGTACTACAGGGCTGCATTGATAGCCACTGAGCCACCATGCTGTCCTTTTAAAAAGCTTTGCCACTTGACTTTGGATAAGATGACAAACCAGAAACTCCATTTGCAGACACATGTTTCGGTGTGTTGCCCTTCATCAATGCAAAGCCAGAAATCTGGTTTGACAAGATAAGAGGCCTCTTACACTGGGTCTATGGGATAAGATTTCTCCTTGTGAAGAGCGCCATTTAAAAGGTAGATATTGACATTTAGGATTGCTACTTCTAATGCAAGACACTAGAATTTCAGTCCTCTTCCTGTCTGAAGAGGCTATTAGCATAAAAAGTGCAGGTGTTATGTCTGCTGTGCATTTATATTATCCCGACTGTAGCAAAGAAGGCCAGTGCTAGACTGTACCAGGATTTTTCTGGGAAAATACAACCCTTAATTGTTTTTGGTATGCTAGTGACTCCATTAATTGGGGTTAAAGCAACAACACTTCACCTCTTGAGACCTAAATTAAATAGAAAGTAATGCAATGTGTTAGATTCTTCTTAATATGGTCCCTAGTGGATATTTATCTTTCTTCCAATTGAATGTACCACTGATGATAATAATAGGCATTTAGAGACGCACAGAACTATAACTACCGGGGCTGTTTTGCCTCAAAACCAAGATGCTTTAAGGTAACATAAATACATTACCACAGATTCAGCACTTTGAACAATAACTGTTACCAGTAATATAACCTCGTCATGGGAATCTACAAAGTAGTAATTTAATTTCAGGATATATACTCTAATATGGATGTCAGTCATATTTCCTTTATATGTAGCTGAGGCTAATAAAGAGGACTAGCTTTGAGGCAGCAGAAGTTGGACATAGATAATATGTTCTTTCAACATTAAATAATCTAAATTATTTGTGCACTATTTTCTACATTTAGCTTTTGAAATTTTCATATTTAATATCTGTTTTTAACACCATGTCAAGGTGAAGGATGGCACCAGGGAGATCTCACAGAATTCCACCAATGCCACAACTAATGAAGGATGACACCTTAGAGATCACGCAGTATCCCACCTCTGCCACCACATGTGAAGAACCCCGCACCTCGTCACCCTCCTGACGGCACTATTACGTCAGACAGATCACGTAATGCAGTCTCCCCACTATCACCAACTTGACGTTCTGCACCCCCTAGGGACACATAAGGTCAGCTTGGTACAGTTTTACACAGACACCCACTGTCCATACAGGCTCAGGGAGGCACGGAGAGTGAGAGGATGTGGCCCATGCAGGCACTGACATGGCAACACACTCGCTCACAACCCTGACACGCTGAGAGGCCCCTTTCACTAGCACCAGTGAAACAGAGGACTGCCACCATTTCCTCATTAGATATCAGCCTTATAACTTCCTAAAAAAAAAAAAATTATGTTTCACAAATTGTGCAAAGTAGACATGTGGGAAATGTTATTTATTAACTATATTGTGTGATATGACTCTCTGATTTAAGGGCATAAAAATTAAGTTTGAAAATTGCGAAATGTTCAAAATTTACGCCAAATTTCCATTTTTATTCACAAATAAATGCAAGTCATGTCAAAGAAATCATGAAGTACAATATGTCATGAGAAAATAATTTCCGAATCAGTGGGATCCATTGTAGCCTTCTAGAGTTACAGTAGGACCTCAAAGTGACAGTGGTCAGAATTGCAAAAATTGGCCTGGTCTGGAAGGTGAAAACAGCCTCAGCGGTGAAGGGGTTAAAAGTACAAAAGGAAAGTGGAAGAGCGATTTCTCACTTTTACAACAAAATTTGCAAAACCAGCTTTTTAGGGACCTACGGACCACATCACATTTGAAGTGACTTTGAGGGGCTCATATGACAGAAAGTACCCAAAAGTAACATACGTTACATACTTTGCAAGGCCAAAAAAAGACATTTGTCCATGCAGTTCATCCTATATTCTGGCAGAATAAATCCCCAGATCTACGTCCTTCTAAAGAACCTAATAACTGTAAGATACAATATTGTTACGCTCCAGGAAGACATCCAGGTCTCTCTTGAACTACTCGACTGAGTTCGCCGTCACCACCACCTCAGGCAAGGAATTCCAGATTCTCACTGCCCTAACAGTAAAGAATCCTCTTCTATGTTGGTGGAAAAATCTCTCCTCCAGACACAGAGAATTCCCCCTTATGACCGTCACTTTCCTTGGTATAAACAGATCCTCGGAGAAATAGTTGTATTGTCCCCTTCTATACTTATACATGGTTATTAGATCGCCCCTCAGTCGTCTTTTTTCTAGACTAAATAATCCTAATTTTGCTAATCTCTCTGGGTATTGTAGTTCCCCTATCCCCTTTATTTATTTTGTTGCCCTCCTTTGTACTCCCTCTAGTTCCATTATATCCTTCCTGAGCACCGGGGCCCAAAACTGTACACAGTACTCCATGTGCGGTCTAACCAGGGATTTGTACAGAGGCAGTATAATACTCTCATCATGTGTATCCCGCCCTCTTTTAATGCAGCCCATGATCCTGTTTGCCTTGGCAGCCGCTGCCTGGCACTGGCTGCTCCAGGTAAGTTTATCATTAACTAGGATCCCCAAGTCCTTCTCCATGTCAGATTTACCCAGTGGTTTCCTGTTCAGTGTCTAATGGTGATATTTCACATTGAACGGGATATTGATTCCTTCTTCCCATGTGTATAACCTTACATTTATCATTGAAGAATATAAGGGGTGCTCACTGAACTCCAGAGGTGGTGCTCCAAGGTATGTAAGTAGCAATCAAATAGCAAAAAGCTTGGGCACTCAAATGAAAATTTATTATCCGATGTAGAACAATGAGACAAATACCACTACCATACAAAAAGCATATACAAAGAGAAGAAACAAACAGGTGTGACCACCACCCTGTAGATATACACAAATATATATATATGGGCAGAAATGAAGAAAAACATGTTTTCAATAGGGATGTTAAATGTAACCCATAATTTAACAGTAGGCGATATAAGCGCAAGTTCGCAGACAGCGGTTGTAGACCTCAAAAATTGAGAGAAAAAAATTTCTTAGCCAAAAAATATTAATATAAAGCTACAAGTAATATGTGCAATGTTGCAACTGTAACCTCTCTCAAATTGAGATGAAGCAACCACCATATGGGTTACAAAAAGTATGAAATAAAGTGCCATGTGCAAAGAAAATGCATGATACCTAATTATCTTCATTCAAAATAGCAGCAAAAATTATAGCAGCAAGAGTTATAGTATGTTATATGATAGCCATCTAAAGTACATATATGTATTCAAAAAAACCCTGGAGGAATGGTTGCATATATATATAAGGCAATCATTATCAAACAAAGTTGCACCCATCCATATAATTGCACAAATGCCCATGTGTAGGATGAAAACCCCCATGACCGCATATTTGGCCGCTAGTATAAAAACCCATAATCAAAATCTGTAAATGGCAAACTGCCATGTGTATACCTGGGGTGGAGAAGTGCCCCGACGCGCGTTTCGCGTCAGCTTCCTCGGGGGGCAATGTGAAAGCGGACAGAGTGCGGCCATTAAATAGTTCCTCTGTCACTTGGAAAAAATTGCGGTGTGGCGGCGCTTCCGGTGCTCGTGCCCCATACCGGAAGTGACGAAATGCGCGTCCCACGTCATAGGGGCCGGCCGGACAGCGACGCGTCAGCTGAGAGGCAGGACCCATGACGCTGGATGGGCGCGCATCCATGACAACCAGACAGAAGCCAAACATCTGGAAGCGCTCCCCGCAAAAATCATCCGAGTGTCCATACAAATCAAATATACCTGCCCACATCTTAGCAGAAAGTTATCCTTCAAAGTTGTAGAAGATATTAATACCAATACTAGGTATTTGCCAGTCGGATAGAAAACATTTTACATTACAAAACATGTGGAGAGGATATGTTGTTCTAAGGAAGACATACATGAACATTATATCTAAATTAGTTAGATGAAATATATATAAAAAGACACCAATCCTATATCAGAAACAATCCATCCGTTCTTGATCACCTATATATATATGATTAGACAATACTAAGAGTCAAGCATAAAACACAAGAACAGATGTGATGAAGGTTCTTCATAGTTTGCACCATAATGGGGATGTCTTCAAAGATATAAAACATGGTATGGGGCACATACAGCGCCTATTTAGAACGTTCGCCAGAAAGTGACACCATTCTAAAGACTGCACGCCTCAAGGTACTCAAAGCCACATTTAAAAAGTTTATTAACCCTTCAGGTGCTTCACAGAAATTTTTGGAATGTGGAAGTTAAAAATAAACATTTACTTTTCTTTCACAAAAATTTTTCCTTTAGACCTATTTATTTACTTTCACAAGGGTAACAGGAGAAAATGGACCAAACAATTTTTTGTGCAATTTTTCCTGAGCATGTTGATACCCCACATGTAGAGGAAATCTACTCTTTGGGCACATGGCAGGGCTCAGAAGGAGCGCCATTTCACTTTTTGAATGTAAAATTTGCTGGCATAATTAGCAAACGCTATGTCATGTTTGGAGAGCCCCTGATGTATCTAAACAGTGGAAACCCCCAACAAGTGACACCATTTTGGAAACTAGACCCCTTAGGGAAGTAATCTAGATTTGTATTGAGCACCTTGAACCCACAGGTGCTTCACAGACGTTTATAACGTAGAGCCGTGAAAAAAATAAATACATTTTTCTCAGATAAATCTTTTTTAGCTCCAAATTTTGCATTTTAGTAAAGGTAAAGGAGAAATTGCTCCATACAATTTGTTATATTTCTCCTGAGTTCACAGATAGCCCATATGCCATCAAAAACTACTGTTAAGGCCATATTACAGTGCATATTTTGCTGCACTTATTTGAGGGTGCCATCGTACATTGGCAGAGCCCTTGAGGTGCCAGAACAGCAGAATCCCCCATATGTGACCCAACTTTACCAACTAAACCTCTCAATGAATTCATCTAGGGGTGCAGTGATTATATTGACACCACAGGTGTGTCACAGACTTTTATACTATTGAGCAGTGAAGATAAAATAATTTACATTTTTATCACCAAGATTGTGTGTTTGCCCCAAGTTTTACATTTTTATACTGGGAATTAGGTATAAATGGCATCAGTATTTGTCCCACAGTTTCTACTGAACGTGGCAATACCCCATACCCCATATGTGGCTATGCAGTACTACTTAGCCATACGAAGAGGGAGAGACAAAGCGCTATTTGCCTCCTGGAACGCAGATTTTCCTAGAATAGTTTGCGGATTCCATATAAAGCGCCCCTACGTGCTAGAAAAGCAGAATCTTCTCTCAAGTGACAACATTTTGCAAATTATAACCCTTTGGGAATTTATCTACAGATCTAGTGACGATTTTGACTCCATGGGCGTTTTCCAGAAACAAGCAGCAGTGGATGTTGCTGAGTAAAACCTGCAAATTGCCATTGTAGTGTCCAGGACGCTGTAGTGATCAGTACGTTGCAGTAACCAGTACATTATGTCCAGCTCATGCTTTTGGAGACACGCACCTGTAAATTAGGAGTGCTCTACAGAAATGCCAAACATGTGGGTGCTAAATGTGATTCAGGTGTTGACATATGCAACAGATCATGTCTTATTATAAGTGAAGGGAGAACTTTACACTAGCCTGACAGCAGATGTCGATAGTGTGAAGTTATATGTTTGCTGTATTGTGGGGAGGGAAGTTCTCTATTGTTGTTGTTACTTTTACTTTCGCTTTTGAATGTATTTTGGAAGCAGCACGGGCTGTGTGCTACTGAATTCTCTTATCTCATGTTTACCCATATGAAGTAAATACTGTTTACTCAAGATAACTTGCTCAGTGAAGTTCTCTTATGTGTACTGGTGGATTCTCAGAACATACACTCTGCTACAGGTTATGGGCCCAGAACACAGAATCCCAGACGCACTGATAAGCCCAGGCAATAGAGTCCCAAGCAATAACCTCAGACACTGAGAAGCAGATAAGCTCTGTAAACAGAAGGAGATAAAATCTAGTGAACGGAGGCTGAAAAAAAAATCCAGATACAGAGGAACAAAGGAATTTATGATCCAGGAACTGGGGGACCGCACACTGGAAATAATTACAGAGAATCACCACACACAGGATATACAGGAACTCTCAAGAAGAAAGAAGAATATCTTCACTACAACTCTAAAACAAGTAAGATTATATAAAAATGATGTGCCTCACTGAGCTGAAACTCACAGTAGCTAAGCTGAACAGTGAAAATGATCAGTTATGGAAATTCAAAGTAGAGATGTTGTTATCTAAAGATGATTTATGGGAAGTAATCATTACAGATAGGGGCCTGATGAAGATAATCAGACATGGGATAGAAAGAATAAAAAAGCAAGAGCCACCATAAGCTTATTAGTGGATGATGATCAATTAATACACATAAGGAATGAGGATACAGTGAAAGGAATGTGGGACGCATTAAGAAAATTACATGAAAGACCCAGTTTAAATCACAAGTTATTTCTATTAGGAAAGCTTTACAGTATGAGATTGAGCGCAAATGATGACATGCAGAAGCACATATTCTCAACGAAAGAAGTAATATCACAGCTAACGTCTATTGGTGAAGACATTAAAGAAAGTCATGGAGCAGCAATATTATTGTGCAGTTTACCAGATTCGTATACAGCTTTAATAAATGCACTAGAGACAAGACCTGGAAAAGACATCACATTAGAATTTGTGAAGACCAGACATAGATGAATATCAGAGTAGAAAATAACAAACAAATGATTCTTCTACTGAAAAGGACAGTGGAAACACTCATAAGTCTACAGTATTTAAAAAACTCTATAATAAAGAGACAAGAGAATGTTTCAGATGTAAGAAAAAAGGTAATTTAAAGAAAGACTGTACCATATGGAAAGCAGAACAGCAAAAATTAAAACATAAAGAGCATACACAGATAGTGAAAAACATAATTTCCGATTCATGTGAGAATAATTGGAATGGCGCATTTAAATTAACAAACAAGAAATCATCACTTATTTGGTTTATTGATTCAGGAGCAATGAGTCATATGACAAGTGACAAGATTTTCTTCACTGATCTTGATTTAGATAAGAAATAAGCCATTTATCTTTCAGATGGAAGCAAAATAACCGCAGAAGGTATCGGACAAGGTGTGCTAAACTGTTCAAACAAGTTCAGACAAGATTCAAAGATACTTGTACAGGATGTGTTGTATGTTCCAAAATTGGAAGGCTGATTGTTATCTGTGAAGCGTTTAACAGCCAGTGGACTCACTGTAAAATTCAAAGACAATGAGTGTGCAATTCTAGCAGGAAACAAGGTGATAACCAATGTCAAGGCAGATGAACAATTACAGTACATCATCTTGACACACCAAAGGAACAGATGAAGGTATGTACACATGATCACAATAACTGTATTCACATTTGGCATAGATGTCTAGGACACAGACACCCTGACAGTATAAGGGAACTACAAAGAAAAGAATTGACAAAAAATCTAAAGATATCAGATTGCTCAATTACCGTAAGATGTGAATGTTGTATAAAATCTAAAGCCACAAGAATATCTAGTCCAAAAGAAAGTGAAATGAAAAGCAAAAGACCACTTGATTTGGTGCATACTGACGTATGTGGACCCATAAAAGTAACTACAGCAGGAGGAAATATATACATGGTGACTTTCATAGATGACTACTCAAGAGACACAGTCACATACTTAATTAAGAACAAAAGAGAAGCTTTTGATAAACTTGTAGACTACGTAACAAGGTCGAGTAACAAACTTCAAAGGAAGCCAATTGTCATCAGAAGTGATAATGGAGGCGAATTTACAGGTCACAAAATAGAAAACTACTTAAGACAGAATGGTATAGAACACCAGAAAACTGTTCCGTACACACCTGAACAAAATGGAGTGGCAGAAAGTAAAAACAGAACTCTGACAGAAATGATGAGATGTATGCTGACAGATTCCAAACTACCAGAGAAATATTGGGGTGAGGCAGCAATGACAGCTACATATCTACAGAACAGACTTTTTTCCAGAAAACTGAAGAAAACTCCATATGAACTGTGGCAAGGTAGGAAACCAAGTGTCAATCATTTAAAAGTTTTTGGATGTAAAGTTTTTATATTCATTCCAACAGAAAAACGTTCCAAACTTCAAAACAGATCCATGGAGGGAATATTTGTTGGATATAGTGAAAATTGCAAGGGATACAGAATCCTAAATCCCAAAACAGACAGAGTCACGGAGAGTAACAGTGTGACATTCATTGAGGATCTAAACGAAGATGTCATGATTTCAATTGAAACAAAAAATGAGAAAAACAGCAGTGACATAGCTGAAGAGGTATCTGATGAGAAAGTAGTTGAAATTGATGAAGAACAGAATACTGAAAATGAAGAAATACAACTACAAACAGACACAGAACCAAGACGTTCAATGAGAGAAAACAAAGGTAAACCACCAAAACGTCTCTCATACAAGACAAGCACAAGTAAAATTTATGAACCTACTTCTTGGGAAGACATATCTAAACTCCCTAAAGAAGAAGCTAATAAATGGATAGAAGAAACAGAAACACAAATGAAATCCATGCATGACTCAAATACATGGACACTGACAGATTTACCAGAAGGAAGAAAAGCCATAGGATGTAAATGGATTTTTAAAGTAAAATGTGATTTTTTTTTTTTAATTTTCACAGCTCAACATTATAAACTTCTGTGAAGCACCCAGGGGTTCAATGTGCTCACCACACATCTAGATCAGTTCCCTGAGGGGTCTAGTTTCCAAAATAGTGTCACTTCTGAGTGAGTTTCACTGTTTAGGCACATCAGGGGCTCTCCAAATGCGACATGGCATCTGCTAATTGTTACAGCAAATTTTGCCGTAAAAAATTCAAATGGTTCTCCTTCTCCTTCCCTTCCAAGCTCTGCCATGTGCCCAAACAGTGGGTTTCTCCCTCATTTGTTGTGTAACTTCTCTTGCACATGCCAATACCCCATGTATTGGCATGTGCAAGAGAAATTACACAACAAATTTTGGTGTCCATTTTTTCCTTTTACCCTTGTCAAAATAAAAAAATTGGATCTGTAGTAATTTTTTGTGAAAAAAAGTTGTGTTCATTTTTTTCCACATTCAGAAAATTCCTGTGAAGCACCTGAAGGGTTAATAAACTTCTTGAATGTGGTTTTGAGGACCTTGAGGGGTACAGTTTTTAGAATGGTGTCAAATTTGGATATTTTCTGTCATATAGACCCCGCAAAGTGACTTCAAATGTGATGTGGTCCCTAAAAAAAAAAAAAATTTGAAAATTTTGTTGGAAAAATGAAAAATCGCTGGTCAACTTTAACCCCTATAACTTCTTCCTAGGAAAAAAATTTTGGTTCCAAAATTGTGCTAATGTAAAGTAGACATGTGGAAAATCTTATTTATTTACCCCTTCACTACCAAGGGTGGTTTGCACATTAACTCCCGGGCCAATTTTTACAATTCTGACCACAGTCCCTTTATGAGGTCATAACTCTGAAACGCTTCCATGGATCCCGGTGATTCTGACACTGTTTTCTCATGACATATTGTACTTCATGTTAGTGGTAAAATTGCATTCAAATAACTTGCGTTTATTTGTGAAAAAAGCGGAAATTTGGCGAAAATTTTGAAAATTTCGCAATTTTCCAACTTTGAATTTTTATGCCCTTAAATCACAGAGATACGGCACACAAAAAAACTTAACAAATAACATTTCCCACATGTTTACTTTACATCAGCACAATTTTGGAACCCAAATTTTTTTTTGTTAGGAAGTTATAAGGGTTAAAAATTGACCAGCGATTTCTCATTTTTGCAGCACCATTTTATTTTTAGGGACCACATCACATTTGAAGCCACTTTGAGGGGTCTATATGATAGAAAATACCCAAAAGTGACACCATTCTAAAAACTGCACCCCTTAAGATGCTTAAAACCACATTCAAGAAGTTTATTAACCCTTTAGGTGCGTCACAGGAATTTTTTGAATATTTAAAAAAAAAAATGAACATTTAACTTTTTTTCACAAAAAAAATACTTCAGGTTCAATTTTCTTTATTTTACCAAGGGTAACAGGAGAAATTGGACGGCAAAAGTTATTGTGCAATTTGTCCTGAGTATGCTGATACCTGATATGTGGGGGGGAACCACTGTTTCGGCGCATGGCAGACCTCAGTAGGGAAGGAGCGCCGTTTGAATTTTTCAAAGCAAAATTGGCTGGAATTCAGATCGGACGCCATGTCGCGTTTGAAGAGCCCCTGATGTACCTAAACAGTGGAAACCCCCCAAGTGACCCCATTTTGGAAACTAGACCCCCCCAAGGAACTTATCTAGATATGTGGTGAGAACTTTGAACCCACAAGGGCTTCACAGAAGTTTATAACGTACAGCGGTACAATTAAAAAATCATATTTTTTCGACAAAAATGATCTTTTCACCCCCAATTTTTATTTTTCCAAGGGTAACAGGACCCTAAAAGTTATTGTGCAATTTGTCCTGAGTACGCTGATACCCCATATGTGGGTGTAGATGACTATTTGGGCGCATAGCAGAGCTCGGAAGGGAAGCAGCGCCATTTGACGTTTTTGGCTGGAATTGAGATCGGTGTTATGATTGAGTCACCGTAGGAGGCAAAAACATAAATGCTAGCTAAGTCCAGAAAACCAGAGAGGTTGGCAGCTATCGGATTGCAGACCCCTGATCCTATCCACAACAACTAACAGTAGCCGTAGGGGGTTCCTACGATGCCCTAGACCCCTCGATCACAGCCAGAGAATTAAATAGGCCTAAAGAAAGAAAGGGCAAATCTAAACTGTCCCAGAGCAGACCCCAAAGCAATAGGCAGCCCCCAACATATAATGACGGTGAAGCAAGATGAAAACACTAACACAGACAGAAAGATAGACTGAGCAAAGACGGGGCCCAAGCTAACTAGATAGGAAAGGACAGGAAGGCTGCTGTCTGCAATCCGTGAAAAACCCTATGAAAATAAGAGCCAACAGACTGACAGTGAAAAAGGCCCTGAAGACGTTAGGCTTCAAAAAAGCTATGTCAGTACTCAGGAATATTCTGAAGACAGAGCAACAGGCAAAAGGAGATTCAGCTCACCCCAACAGGGAATGGCAGAATCCAGAAAAGCAAGGAAAACAAAAACAAAACACAAATGCTAACAGGCAAAGCAGAAAACTTAGCTTTAGAGGAGCAGGAATCAGACTGGTGTCCTAGAAGTCCACAGAGAAATCACCCGCAGGGCAGAAGGGCGTCGGCAGCCTTATATCCAGTCCGTGACTCCACTCAGCCAGTCATCCTCATTAGGCTCAGGTGCCTGATAATCAGGCTCATTACCTTCCTTTACAGGAATAGGGAGTTCACCAGACCTCAGTGACGAAGGGGAAAATGAACTCACAACAGTACCTCCCCCTTGAGGAGGGGTCACCGAACCCTCAACCACGCCACCAGGGCGATCAGGGTGAGCCCGATGAAAGAGACGCACCAATCTTTTGGCATGAATATCAGAGGCAGAGACCCAGGAATTATCCTCCTGACCATAACCCTTCCACTTAACCAAATACTGGAGTCTCCGTCTAGCCAGACGGGAATCCAATATTTTCTCTACCTCATATTCCATGTTACCTTCAACCAATACAGGGTCTGGAGGTGCCACCCCAGGAACAACTGGTTCAACAAACCTCTTCAACAAGGACTTATGGAACACATTATGGATTTTAAATGTGACAGGAGGAGTCAAACGAAAAGAGACCGGATTAATAATCTCCAAAATCTTGTAAGGTCCAATAAATCTAGGCTTAAACTTAGGAGAAGCCACCTTCATAGCAATATTTTTTGATGATAACCACACCATATCACCAATCTTAAACTGGGGACTAGAGTTGAGCGACTTTTGTTTTTTTAGGGTCGCGTTTCGTTTCGTGAAACCCGACTTTTCCAAAAGTCGGGTCGAGCAAGATCGTCCGATTATAGGGAAAAGTCGGGGTCGTCCCGAAACACGAAACCCAATGTAAATCAATGGGGAATAAAAGTCGGCAGTGAGAGGAGGACAGCAAACACACCAACAGTGCCCATTTGAATGCCAAAAGCATCAATTCTTCTTACTTAATCTTGTCAACCTTAATTAACTTCATAATACAAGTTACGCACTGAAAAATGGGGGTTATTTGGCTACAGTTGTGGGGGGGGAGGGCTGGCTCCAGGTTTTCATGTGCCCTGGGCGAAAGAGCGCCCCTTTAACACATACCACAACTCATCATGCTCCGATACGGCAGAGAAATAGCGGTATAGTACAATGAAAAATACTTCACTTTTTACATCTCATGACGAGGCCCATCTATTTCTCCATACAGAATCATTGGTCCCATATAATGTTTGAAACAGTATATGATGAGCTCCACATAATGCTACAGTATATGTTGGTCCCCATGGATGAAGCTCCACTGTCTTATGGGCCCAAATAATGCTCCAAACATAATGGGCCCCATTTCTAATGCTCTAGTGTATAATGGGCCCTGTAAATGCTGCTCCAGTGTCTGATATCCACCTTTGGAATGTTCCAGTGTATGGTGGGCCCCATCTATCATTCTCCAGGGTATAGTGCTCCCCAAAAATTGCTGTCCCAACATTGAAAACAATCAAATAAGTCTCCTCGCAAGGGAATCCCTGTACTTGTCTGGACTCCTCGTCGTCCCCATCTTCCATCTCACTGCACAGTATTTCAACTTTGCAAGTGCTATGATCCTGAGCAAGCAGGGGGGGCCCACTCGTTGGCGACGGCACTGGCACAGGGCCCCTGATAGTACGGTGGTGTGTCTGATGGCGGGTGGGCCGAACCTGCACTTTCATCTGCAGCTTCCTCTTTGTCACCGTGTAAGATGGAACTGTATATGGGAAGGGTAACCTGAGTTTCATCAGGGTCAGATTCAGGCCGTGTAGCGTGCGAGGGGAATGTAGTGGTCTGGGTCAATGTACCAGCAGATTCATCGAGCAGTGGCTGGGCATCAGTGCACTTGTGTCGCCCCCAGGAGTACGGTCGCCACAGTGGCATTACCTTCTTCCTAGGGAGTGTGATGTCATGCTTGGGAGCAACGAACGATCTCTCTAGCAGGTTAACTGATTGGGCGGCGTTATTCCCACGAGTCATGACCCTCCAAACAGCGTTCATGAAAGCAAAGTGTTTGTTTTACGTGGGCAGTATGGTTGCAAAGCTGAACCTTAAAGGAATGTCCAGAAGGGCACCACCAGGAGTGGAGCCTACGGTTAAATTCGACTCCACCTGGGAAACCTCAACCATGCCAGCTACAGAACAGATGCACACATTGCAAGCTTAATTCCGTTAACGAACGAGACTCCGTCATGCCCCGCGGTCCGAGTCCGGCTTACTAGAGGGACACGTGAGGCTCTGGCACATGAGATTGGCCAATAACTGGTGTGTCATGCCCTTACATGTCCGTGGCTGCATGTGCGCTACACTGAAAAGGCCAGCGTTTGTCGCTTACAGGTGCAGATAACCCGCTGAACAACGTTAGTGATGGGGATCACTGATTACAATTATTACCCGCGAACAATGATTTCCCAGTAAGTGCAGGTCAACCGCAGTTCCGGAATTAGGCCTAACCGTCATTCCTGAAAAAATGAAAAACTTACGTGTGCAAACCACAGGTGCTGTAGCTTGCTTAACAGCTCGCCAGCCGTTCTCACGCCCAGTATGGATTACACGTGATTGCACAAAGGTGAGAAAGGGTACCGTATCCCCAGATAACATGTATGGATAGCGTACACATTCAAAATATATGTCTATACATCAGGAGGCAGGCTCAGACGGTGTTAGGCCCAGTATGGATTGCACGTGATTGCACAAAGGTTAGAAAGGGTACCGTATCCCCAGATAACATGTATGGATAGCGTACACAATCAAAATATATGTCTATACATCAGGAGGCAGGCTCAGACGGTGTTAGGCCCAGTATGGATTGCACGTGATTGCACAAAGGTTAGAAAGGGTACCGTATCCCCAGATAACATGTATGGATAGCGTACACATTCAAAATATATGTCTATACATCAGGAGGCAGGCTCAGACGGTGTTAGGCCCAGTATGGATTGCACGTGATTGCACAAAGGTTAGAAAGGATACCGTATCCCCAGATAACATGTATGGATAGCGTACACATTCAAAATATATGTCTATACATCAGGAGGCAGGCTCAGACGGTGTTAGGCCCAGTATGGATTGCACGTGATTGCACAAAGGTTAGAAAGGGTACCGTATCCCCAGATAACATGTATGGATAGCGTACACATTCAAAATATTTGTCTATACATCAGGAGGCAGGCTCAGACGGTGTTAGGCCCAGTATGGATTGCACGTGATTGCACAAAGGTGAGAAAGGGTACCGTATCCCCAGATAACATGTATGGATAGTGTACACATTCAAAATATATGTCTATACATCAGGAGGCAGGCTCAGACGGTGTTAGGCCCAGTATGGATTGCACGTGATTGCACAAAGGTGAGAAAGGGTACCGTATCCCCAGATAACATGTATGGATAGCGTACACATTCAAAATATATGTCTATACATCAGGAGGCAGGCTCAAACGGTGTCAGGCACAGTATGGATTTGACGGCCCAGACTACACAGCGGAGGAGCAGGGAGAGGTAAAGATTGCAAATGCTGGGGCCCTGCCCAAGCAAGGGGGGCCCACTCGTGGGCGTCGGTACTGGCACTGGGCCCCTCATAGTACGGCGGTGTGTCTGACGGCGGATGTGCACCACCACCGTCAGAGACACTTGATTGCACTATGAGGGACCCTGTGCCAGTGCCCGCGCCCAAGAGTCGGCCTACCCACCTGTCCAGGGCAACGGCACTCGCACGGTGTCGTGCGCTAGGTGGTGACCCTGGCCATGGGGGGGGAGGCAGCACAGTTAGGGAGTTTTAGAAAGTGGCATATGTTGATGTTGGACATTCAGCTGATGCAAAAGGTGAAATAGGTCAAGTCCCAGGAAGAGGTGGACCAAAGCAAGCCATTTTTCTGTCACCCTATGTGTCATCAGGGGAAGGTGGGACAAAATCCTTGGAAACCCATGCGTGGTTCATTTTAATGAAGGTTAGATCATCCACATTTTGGGTTGACAGACGGGTCCTTTTTTCTGTCAGGATTGATCCAGCTGCACTGAAGACTCTTTCCGATAGCACACTTGCAGCTGGGCAAGCGAGCTCCTGTAAGGCATATTGTGCCAATTCAGGCCAGGTGTCCAGTTTAGCGGCCCAATAGTCAAAGGGGAATGACCTGTGTGGGAGAACATCGCTATGGGAGGAAAAGTAGTTTGTAACCATAGTTGACAACTGCTGTCTCCTGTCACTTTCCATCGATGCAGTATTACAAGTTGTGTGAGCGGTACTTGAAAAATCAGTCCACAACATTGTCATGAAACCCCTGTCTCCAATGCCACTTCTGCTGTGTGCACCACGAACACCTCTGCCAAGCTGACCCCGGCCCGTACGGCTCGTGTGAGAACCATCACTGCTGCTGTGTGCTGGGAATGCCTCAAGCAACCGATTTACCAGAGTTGCTTGTTTATTAGCCAATATTAGGTCAAGGTTCTCCTGTGGCATGATGTTTTGTAATTTGCCTTTATAGCGTGGATCCAGGATGCTGGCCAACCAGTAGTCGTCATCGTTCATCATTTTGGCAATGCGGGTGTCCCTTTTTAGGATCTGCAAGGCATAATCTGACATGTGGGCCAATGTTCCCGGTGTCAATGATGCACTGCGAGTGCTGGTTGGAGGAGCACTTTCTGGCAAATCCACATCCCTTCAGTCACGCACAAACCCTGTACCAGACCTTGCCACGCCAACATTTTCACTTGCCCCACGAGATGCATCCTCCTCCCCTAAGTAATCATCCCCATCATCCTCCTCCTCCTCCTCCTCTTCTTCCTCCACCTCGTCCAGGAGAGGTCCCTGAGCAGACAATGGCTGAATGTCATCAAGGATTCCCTCCTCCTCTTCCTCCTCATCAACATTGGCTGCAGAAGCCTGCTCCTTAAGGTGCGTCAAAGTTTGCATGAGCAGACGCATAAGTGGGATGCTCATGCTTAGGATGGCGTCGTCTGCGCTTACCAGCCGTGTGCATTCCTCAAAACACTGAAGGACTTTACAGAGGTCTTTCAGCTTCGACCACTGCACACCTGTCAACTCCATGTCTGCTCTCAAAGTGCCTGGCCGTGTATCCTCCCACAAATGCATTATGGCCTGCCTCTGCTCGCACAGCCGCTCCACCATGTGCAGGGTGGAGTTCCACCTTGTTGCAATGTCGATAATGAGGCGGTGGTTGGGAAGGTGGAGCAATCACTGCAGCTTCTGCATACGAACGGAGTGTACAGGCGACCGGCGGATGTGCACGCACAGTCTTCGCACCTTCTGGAGCAGGGCTGTTAACTCCGGATAATTTTTGAGGAAGCACTGCACCACCAGGTTCAAGGTGTGAGCCAAGCAAGGTATGTGGCTGAGTTTTGAAAGGGCTATGGCTGCCACAAAATTACGGCCGTTATCACTAACTACCTTGCCTGCCTCAAGATGTACACTGCCCAGCCATGACTCAGTTTGTCGCTTCAAGTACTCGGCCAGCACCTCGGCGGTGTGTCTGTCGCCCAAACACATCATCTGCAACACAGCCTGCTGACGCTTTCCACTAGCTGCTCGATAGGGGGACACATCGTGTGCAACAGTGGCAGCTGCAGATGGAGTGCTCGTACGACTGCGCTCTGTGGACGAGCTTTCACTTCTGGAGGAGGAGGAGGAGGGTCGAACGCCTATAGCCAACTGTTTCCTATACCGTGGGCTAGGCAGCACTGTCCCACCACCGCTGTCCCCTGTGGACCCTGCATCCACCACATTAACCCAGTGCGCAGTGATGGACACGTAACGGCCCTGGCCATGCCGACTGGACCATGCATCAGTTGTGAGGTGCACCTTTCCGCTCACTGACTGCTTGAGTGCATGGACAATGCGGTCTTTCACATGATGGTGGAGGGCTGGGATGGCTTTGCGAGAGAAGAAGTGGCGACTGGGTAGGTCATAGCGTGGTACTGCATAGGCCATGAGTTCGCGGAAAGCTGCGCTTTCCACCAACCGAAAGGGCATCATCTCAAACGAGATTAGTTTGGCAATGTGGGCGTTCAAACCCAGTGTACGCGGATGAGAGACTGAGTACTTTCTTGACCTACTCATAGTGTCTGGGAGGGTGAGCTGGACTTGAGAGCTGCATATGGTGGAAGTAGCGGTGGACAGGGCGGACTGAGAGAGGGTTGATGATGGTGATGGAGTTGGTGTTCTTTCTGATGGCCTAGAATCAGTCTTTCGTTGATATAACAGTGGGATTCCCTGACTGCTGTGGCCTTGCAACGACACCTCAACATTTGCTGCTGTGCTAACCGGTGGGCTTACAGTGGGGGAAACAATGTAGCGTTGCGGACTACCTTCGTTGTGATCAGTTGCACATGTGGCACTTGAGGTTTGGTGTTGTGTCCACGCTTGCAAGTGCATGGTGTTTAAATGTCTAAGCATGCAACTGGTATTCAAATTTTTCAGATTTTTCCCTCGGCTAAAGGTCTTTGCGCACTTCTTACAGATAACCTTGGCCTGATCATGAGGATTTTGTTCAAAAAAGTGCCACACTGCACTCTTCCTACTTTGGCAGACATTTTGCGGCCTAGCACGCTGTGATCTTTTGACCCTCTGGACAAGCTGTCCAGCAACTCTTTTGATTTTTGGAATCTGTCTTTGGAGTGCTGCGGGCCTGCCAGATAACAGCTGTTGCGATGTCGATGTCTGCTGTGGATGCTCCTCATCTGAGCTATTGGAAGCAGCACCCTCTTCCCCCAATGGATGCCAATCTGGGTCAACAACTGGGTCATCCATCACCTCCTCTTCAATGTCATGTGCATCTTCCTCTGTGTCACCGTGTATGGTGGTATAGTGTGCGGGAAGGGGCACCTGAGTCTCATCAGGGTCAGAATCTGGCTCTGTACACTGCGAGGACAATGTAGTGCTCTGAGTGAATGTACCAGCAGAATCATCCATCAGCGGCTGTGCATCAGTGCACTCCATGTCAGATTTATCTTGGCCTGGGTAATTCACCATTTGACTTGATAATCCAGGCATGGTATGTGAAAACAGCTCCATGGAGTAATCAGTAGTATGGCCTGCGTCATCCTTCAATCTTGGTTGGGGTGAAGGACACAAGGAAAGGTGTGGTTCATGAACATGAGCCTCCAATGACGACTCAGTGCTTTTACTTTTTACAACTGAAGAAGAGGAGGCGATAGAGCTGGAGGCTGAGTCAGCAATGTAAGACAAAACTTTTTCCTGATGCTCTGGCTTTAAAAGCGGTTTGCCAACTCCTAGAAAACTAAGCCTTCGAAGCCTTATGGAGCCAGACGATGACGCAGGCTCAACACCTCCTGCATTCGGTCCTATTTTGCTCTTGCCACTACCATCAGATCCACCACCAACACCATCATTACCAGCTGCCAACCCCCGCCCAATTCCAAGGCCTCTTCCACCAGCCTTCCTCATTTTTGGTAGAAATGTAGACAAAATCCAACAAACTATATAGTAATGTAAAACAAGGTACAAGGTGTCTATAGGACAGGGGAGATTTTGAATTTCTGCTCACACTAGTGGACACTGGACACTTTTGGATTGTGTGAGGCCCACTGAATATCTGAGCGCTATGTCACAGGCTCGATGGCACAGCTGTGACCAAAGTGACTAGAGGATAAGTGAGATTTTGAATTTCTGCTCACACTAGTGGACACTGGACACTTTTGGATTGTGTGAGGCCCACTGAATATCTGAGCGCTATGTCACAGGCTCGATGGCACAGCTGTGACCAAAGTGACTAGAGGATAAGTGAGATTTTGAATTTCTGCAGACACTTGTGGACACTGGACACTTTTGGATTGTGTGAGGCCCACTGAATATCTGAGCGCTATGTCACAGGCTCGATGGCACAGCTGTGACCAAAGTGACTAGAGAATAAGTGAGATTTTGAATTTCTGCTCACACTAGTGGACACTGGACACTTTTGGATTGTGTGAGGCCCACTGAATATCTGAGCGCTATGTCACAGGCTCGATGGCACAGCTGTGACCAAAGTGACTAGAGGATAAGTGAGATTTTGAATTTCTGCAGACACTTGTGGACACTGGACACTTTTGGATTGTGTGAGGCCCACTGAATATCTGAGCGCTATGTCACAGGCTCGATGGCACAGCTGTGACCAAAGTGACTAGAGGATAAGTGAGATTTTGAATTTCTGCAGACACTTGTGGACACTGGACACTTTTGGATTGTGTGAGGCCCACTGAATATCTGAGCGCTATGTTACAGGCTCGATGGCACAGCTGTGACCAAAGTGACTAGAGGATAAGTGAGATTTTGAATTTCTGCAGACACTTGTGGACACTGGACACTTTTGGATTGTGTGAGGCCCACTGAATATCTGAGCGCTATGTCACAGGCTCGATGGCACAGCTGTGACCAAAGTGACTAGAGGATAAGTGAGATTTTGAATTTCTGCTCACACTAGTGGACACTGGACACTTTTGGATTGTGTGAGGCCCACTGAATATCTGAGCACTATGTCACAGGCACGATGTCACAGCTGTGACCAAAGTGACTAGAGGATAAGTGAGATTTTGAATTTCTGCAGACACTTGTGGACACTGGACACTTTTGGATTGTGTGAGGCCCACTGGATATCTGAGCGCTATGTCACAGGCTCGATGGCACAGCTGTGACCAAAGTGACTAGAGGATAAGTGAGATTTTGAATTTCTGCAGACACTGGACACTTTTGGATTGTGTGAGGCCCACTGAATATCTGAGCACTATGTCACAGGCACGATGGCACAGCTGTGACCAAAGTGACTAGAGGATAAGTGAGATTTTGAATTTCTGCAGACACTTGTGGACACTGGACACTTTTGGATTGTGTGAGGCCCACTGGATATCTGAGCGCTATGTCACAGGCTCGATGGCACAGCTGTGACCAAAGTGACTAGAGGATAAGTGAGATTTTGAATTTCTGCAGACACTGGACACTTTTGGATTGTGTGAGGCCCACTGAATATCTGAGCACTATGTCACAGGCACGATGGCACAGCTGTGACCAAAGTGACTAGAGGATAAGTGAGATTTTGAATTTCTGCAGACACTTGTGGACACTGGACACTTTTGGATTGTGTGAAGCCCACTGAATATCACAGCGCTATGTCACAGGCAGAAATTGGCTAGTGTATCACAAACTACAAGGTGTATGTAGAATTGGGCAGAGTAGGAATCTCCCTAGAGTGCAGGTCTGTAAGAACGGAACATGTCCTCGACTTATTCTCACAGAGTGACACAGATAGCTGCACTGTGGCTGTGATAACAGCCATTACACGGTACTGTGTGAGGAGCGTACACCGCTGTATGGTGTGAAAAAATGCACGCTCAGTACCTCAGCAGGACAAAAAAAAAAAATTGGGATTGCTTTTAAAAAAGCAGTTTGCAGCTCAGTACCTCAGCAGGACAAAAAAAAAAATTGGGATTGCTTTTATAAAAGCAGTTTGCAGAGCAGTGGGTAAACAGCAATGCAGCTGTCAGGAAGCCTTAGAAGGCAGCCGAACAACCAACACCACTGATACACCGCAATATAGCCTCCCCTTGCACTGCACACACAGTGACTGGTGTGTTGTACAGGCACAATCGCTAGCAGCAGAAGCAGTTTTTTTGTCTTCTTCCCTGCCTAACACTCTCCCTACAGAATCAGCAGCAACCTCTCCCTATGCTAAGATCGGCAGAAGTAAGATGGCGGTCGGCGTGCACGCCCTTTTATACCCCCTGTGACGCCCACTAAAGCAAGCCAATCACTTGCATGCCCTTCTGAAAGATGGTGGTGACCCGTGCCTATGTCATCACGTTGCCCACAGTGTCCGTGGATCCTGATTGGCTGAAAAAGAGCGCAAAACAAACTTTTGAAACGCGACTTTGGCGCGTAAGTCGCCGACCTCGTGGCCGACCTCATCCTAGGGTCGGGTTTCGTTTCATGAAACCCGACTTTGCCAAAAGTCGGCGACTTTTGAAATTTTTCGACCCGTTTCGCTCAACTCTACTGGGGACCAATGGTCCTATGTCGATTGGAAAACCGCTGGGCCTTTTCCTGGGAGAGAGATAACTTATCCACCACTTGGTCCCAGATCTGGTGCATTCTCTCCACCACAGTGTCAACACCTGGGCAGGCAGAAGGCTCCACCTGCCCTGAAGAAAATCGAGGATGAAACCCAAAGATACAAAAAAAAGGTGACATGAAAGTGGCAGAACTAGCTCTATTATTTAAAGCAAATTCGGCCAAGGGCAAAAATGAAACCCAATCATCCTAATCAGCGGAAATAAAACATCTCAAATACGACTCCAAGGTCTGGTTTGTTCTCTCTGTCTGCCCATTGGTCTGAGGGTGTAAAGCAGAGGAGAAGGACAACTGAATTCCCAGCTTGGAACAGAAGGTCCTCCAAAATCTAGACACAAACGGAACTCCTCTGTCAGATACAATGTTCTCAGGAATCCCGTGTAAGCGAACCACCTGTTGCAAAAACAGGGGCACCAACTCAGAGGAAGATGGCAACTTAGGGAGTGGTACAAGATGAACCATCTTAGAGAACCTATCACAAATCACCCAAATAACAGTCATTCTTTGAGAGACCGGCATATCAGAGATGAAATCCATTGAAATATGGGTCCATGGCCTCCTGGGGACCGGCAAAGGCATCAACAACCCACTAGAGCGAGAACAAGATTTAGACCGGGAGCAAGTCCCACAGGACTGCACAAAATTCCTGACATCATGAGACAAGGTGGGCCACCAAAAAGAGCGACTCACCAGATCTCTAGTACCAAAAATACCTGGATGACCAGCCAACGCAGAGCAATGAACTTCAGACATCACTCTCTTCTTCCACTGGTCAGGAACATACAACTTTCTACTGGGACAACGCTCAGGTTTGTCCTCCTGGAACTCTTGCAGAGCAAGTCTCAAATTGGGCGAGATGGCAGAAAGAACTACCCCTTCGCCTAAGATGGTAGCAGGCTTGGTCACCACAGGAGAATCAGCAAAGAAACTCCTAGAGAGGGCGTCTGCCTTGACATTCTTAGTTCCAGGAAGAAAAGAGACCACAAAATCAAAACGTGTAAAAAACAAGGCCCACCTAGCCTGTCTAGGGTTCAAGGGTTTAGCCGACTCTAGGTAAATCAAATTCTTGTGGTCAGTGAGGACCACAAGTTGATGTTTAGCTCTCTCCAACCAATGTCTCCACTCCTCAAATGTCCATTTCATGTCCAACAGTTCCCGATTCACCACATCATAGTTACGTTCAGATGGAGAGAACTTTCGGGAAAAGAAAGCACAGGGATTCATTTTAGATGCTACAGGATCCTTTTGGGACAAAACAGCTCCTGCACCAATCTCAGAAGCATCCACCTCTACCTGGAACGGGAGTGAGACATCAGGTTGCCGCAAAACCGGGGCGGAGGTAAATCTTTGCTTCAGCTCCTGAAAGGAAGCAACAGCCTCCGGAGACCAATTCAATTTCAATAGTTGACGGAGACAAAATAAATCCCAAAAATGAAATCCTCTGTACACCAAAAAGGCATTTCGATCCTTTGACATACAGGGAATTCTCCCTTAAGATCCGTAACACAGTCCGAATATTTTCCACATGAGAATCCCAATCCTTGGAGAAGATCAAAATATCATCCAGATAGATAATCAAAAATTTATCGACAAAGTCTCGGAAAATATCGTTCATGAAGCACTGGAAGACAGAAGGGGCATTAGTGAGCCCAAAAGGCATCACCAGGTACTCAAAATGTCCCTCCGGAGTATTAAACGCCGTCTTCCATTCATCCCCCTGCTTAATGCGGATAAGATTATACGCCCCCCTGAGGTCAAGCTTGGTAAACCAGCAAGCACCTCTAACTCTAGAGAATAGATCCGAAATCAGGGGTAACGGATACTGATATTTAATAGTAATTTTATTGAGGGCACGATAATCAATACAAGGCCTTAAAGAACCATCCTTTATGGCCACAAAAAAAAACCCCGCACCTAAGGGTGAAGAGGATGGTCTATTATGACCCTTCTCCAACGCCTTCTTAATATAGGACCGCATAGCCTCGTGCTCGGGTACAGATAAATTGAAGAGCCGACCCTTGGGAAATTTACACCCCGTGCTTAGTTCATAACTCCTATGAGGAGGCAAGGACGCAGACTCATTCTCACTAAATACATCATAAAAGTCCGCCAAATAGTCAGGAACATCATGCGACTGAGGAGAGGTGGAAAAAACCGGAGCCTCACTAAAGGCACACCGACAACCCCAACTCACCACAGACACAGATTTCCAATCCAAAACTGGATTATGAACTTGCAACCAGGGAAACTTCAGAACAACAGCATCATGCAGACCATGCAACACCAAAAATCTGCAATATTCTTGATGGTCTGGGGCGACCCGCATGACCACCTGGGTCCAAAACTGAGGTTTATTTTTAGCCAAAGGAGTAGCATCAATCCCCCTCAAAGGGATAGGCGTCTGCAGAGGTGTCATCGGAAATCTACAACGTTTAGCAAAATCCAAGTCCATTAGGTTTAGCGCTGCCCCCGAATCCACAAAAGCCTTGGCGGAAAATGTGGACAGGGAGCAGATCAGAGTAATTGCCAGAAGAAACTTAGGTTGAACACCACCAACAGAAAACGTGTGTGCAAAGCGTTTCTCTCGTTTAGGACAAACAGAAATAATATGCGAGGCATCTCCACAGAAAAAACACTGCTTATTACGCCTTCTGAACTCCTGACGTTGCGCCTTAGACAAAACTCTATCACATTGCATAGGTTCAGACGTCTGTTCAACCGGTGGCAACACCTCTCGTGCAATCCTGCGTTCACGTAAACGCCGATCAACCTGAATGGCTAATGACATAGAATCGTCCAGACCAGGGGGAACAGGAAATCCCACCATAGTATCTTTTACGGCTTCTGACAAACCCTTCCGAAAGAGAGCAGCCAAGGCATTATCATTCCAGGTAGTAAGAACCGCCCACTTTTGGAACTTTTGACAGTACAACTCTGCAGAATCTCGACCCTGGTTCAATGCCAACAGGGTCTTTTCAGCCTGATCAATAGCATTAGGTTCGTCATACAACAACCCCAAAGCTTGAAAGAATGCGTTCACATTAGTCAGAATAGGATCATCTGGTTTCAAAGAAAACGCCCAATCCTGGGGATCGCCACGCAGGAAAGAGATGACAATTTTAACCTGCTGCGCGGAGCTCCCTGACGAGTTAGGCTTCAAGGCAAAAAATAATTTACAATTATTTTTGAAACTCAAAAATTTAGATCGATTCCCAAAAAATACATCAGGTGTAGGGATCTTTGGTTCAACAGCATGCGAACGAGCAAGGTAGGTGGAAATTCCCCTCAGTGACGAAGGGGAAAATGAACTCACAACAGATCGGACACCATGTCGCGTTTGGAAAGCCCCTGATGTACCAAAACAGTAGAAACCCCCACAAATGACACCATTTTGGAAACTAGACCCCCCAAGGAACTTATCTAGATGTGTGGTGAGCACTTTGAACCCCCCAGTGCTTCACAGAAGTTTATAACGCCCGGGCGTGAAAATAAAACAAATCGTATTTTTTCCACAAACATCATCTTTTAGTCCACATTTTTTTTATTTTCCCAAGGATAACAGGAGAAATTGGACACCAAAAGTTGTTGTCCAATTTGTCCTGAGTACGCTGATACCTCATATGTGGGAGAAAACTACTGTATGGGGACACGTCGGGGCTCGGAAGGGAAGTAGTGACGTTTTGGAATGCAGACTTTGATGGAATGGTCTGTGGGTGTCATGTTGCCTTTGGAGAGCCCCTAATGTACCTAAACAGTGGAAACCCCCCACAAATGACCCCATTTTGGAAACTAGACCCCCTAAGGAACTTATCTAGGTGTGTGGTGAGCACTTTGAACCCCCAAGGGCTTCACAGAAGTTTATAATGCCCAGGCATGAAAATAAAAAAATCGTATTTTTTCCACAAACATGATCAATTAGTCTCCAATTTTTTTATTTTCCCAAGGGTAACAGGAGAAATTGGACACCAAAAGTTGTTGCCCAATTTGTCCTGAGTACGCTGATACCTCATATGTGGGAGAAAACTACTGTGTGGGCACACATCGGGGCTCGGAAGGGAAGTAGTGACGTTTTGGAATGCAGACTTTGATGGCATGGTCTGCGGGTGTCATGTTGGTTTTGGAGAGCCCCTGATGTACCTAAACAGTGGAAACCCCCCACAAGTGCGTTTGGAGAGCCCCTGATGTACCTAAACTATTGAAACTCCCCACAAGTGACCCCATTTTGGAAACTAGACCCCCTAATGAACTTATCTAGATGTGTGGTGAGCACTTTGAACCCCCCAGTGCTTCACAGAAGTTTATAACGACCGGGCGTGAAAATAAAAATATCGTATTTTTTCAACAAACATCACCTTTTAGTCCCCATTTTTTTTATTTTCCCAAGGGTAACAGGAGAAATTGGACCCCAAAAGTTGTTGTCCAATTTGTCCTGAGTACGCTGATACCTCATATGTGGGAGAAAACTACTGTATGGGCACACGTCGGGGCTCGGAAGGGAAGTAGTGACGTTTTGATTGACTTTGACTTTGATGGATTGGTCTGCGGGTGTCATGTGCGTTTGGAGAGCCCCTGATGTACCTAAACTATTGAAACTCCCCACAAGTGACCCCATTTTGGAAACTAGACCCCCCACGGAACTTATCTAGATGTGTGGTGAGCACTTTGAACCCCCAAGTGCTTCACAAAAGTTTATAACGCCTGGGCGTGAAAATAAAAAAATCATTTTTTTCCGCAAAAATGATATTTTTGCCCCCAATTTTTTATTTTCCTAAGGGTAACAGGAGAAATTGGACCCCAAAAGTTGTTTTGTAATTTGTCCTGAGTAGGCTGATACCCTGTATGTGGGCGCATGGCAGAGCTTGGATGGGAAGGAGCACCATTTGACTTTTTCAACTCAGAATTGGCTGGAATTGAGATCAGACGCCATGTTGCCTTTGGAGAGCACCTGATGTGCCCAAACAGTGGAAACCCCCCAATTATAACTCCAACCCTAACCCCAACACACCCCTAACCTTAATCTGAGCCCTAGCCCTAACCCTAACCCTAGCCCTAACCCTAACCCTAATGGGAAAATGGAAATAAATACATTTTCTTTTAGTTTTATTATTTTTCCCTAACTAAGGGGGTGATAACGGGGGGTTTGATTTACTATTTATGGCGGGTTTTTAAGTTTGGCAGCTGTCAGACGCTAAAAGACGCTTTTTATTGTAAAAATAGTTTTTGCATCACCACATATTGTGAGCTCTAGTTTTTCCGTATTTTGACCCACCGAGTCATGTGAGGTCTTATTTTTTGCGGGACGAGTTGATGTTTTCATTGGTACCATTTTCGGGCACGTGACATTTTTTGATCGCTTTTTATTCCGGTTTTTTGGGACGCAGAATGAACAAAAACCAGCGTTTCATGAATTTCTTTTGGGGGGTGTGCTTACACCGTTCCGCATGCGGTAAAATTGATAAAGCGTTTTTATTCTTCAGGTCAGTACGGTTACAGCAATACCTCATTTAGGTCTTTTTTTATGTTTTGTCGGTTTTTTGCAATGAAAACAATTTTATCTAAAAAATAATTATTTTTGTATCGCTTTATTCTGCGAGCTATAACTTTTTTATTTTTCTGCGGATGATGCTGTATTGTGGCTCGTTTTTTGCGGGACAAGATGACGCTTTCAGCGGTACCATGGATATTTATATGCGTCTTTTTGATCACGCGTTATTGCACTTTTTGTTCGGTGGTATGATAATAAATCATTATTTTTTGCTTCGTTTTTTTATTTTTATTTTTTAAGGGGTTCGCTAAAGGGGTTAACTAATGGGACAGTTTTATAGGGCGGGTCGCTACGGACGCGGCGATACCAAATATGTGTACTTTTATTGTTTCGTTTTTTTTATTTTGAAAAAATGGATTTATTGGGGAATATTTTTTTTTTTTTACTAATTTATTTAGCGATTTTTTAAAAATTATTTTTAACACTTTTTTTTTAATTTTTTTTACTTTATTACCTTGTCCCAGGTGGGACATCACTGTCCTGTGACAGATCGCTGATCTGTCACATCACAGATCACTGTGACAGATCAGCAATC
Organism: Dendrobates tinctorius; assembly: GCF_039654945.1. Taxonomy (NCBI): domain Eukaryota; kingdom Metazoa; phylum Chordata; class Amphibia; order Anura; family Dendrobatidae; genus Dendrobates; species Dendrobates tinctorius. The sequence goes on along the minus strand of NW_027361726.1, from coordinate 4,012,903 downwards.
TGTCACAGGCAGTTCTGCAGACTTCCTCATGCCTGCGCTTTGCAGGCAGTGAGGAAGTCAGCTCCCTACAGGCCCCCGAAGGCCCCCGTCGCCATCTTGGATCTGGGGGCCTGTAGGGAAAGAGCCCCCCGCAGCAGCGCTGCACATTGCGCTGCTGTGGGGGGCTCAGGGAAGCAAGGAGGGAGCCCCCTCCCTGCCGATGCTTCCCTTTAACCCCCGGTACACCGCAATTGCGTTTGATCGCGGTGTACAAGGGGTTAACGTGTCGGGGGCGGTCCGTGACCGCCCCTGACACATTGTGCCGGGTGTCAGCTGTGATAATCAGCTGACACCCGGCCGCGATCAGCGGCGCTCACCACGTGGGTGCCGCTGATCGCTGGGATGTAATATTCCGTCCATGGTAATTAGGTCCAGGGTCACATGGACGGAATATTACATCCATTGTAGGTAAGGGGTTAACTATTGTGTGTGACATATCTCTGTGATTTAAGGGAATGAAAAAATCAAAGTTTGAAAATGTTCATACTTTTTGCCAAAATTCCCTTTTTTTTAACAAATATACGCAAGTCATATTGAAAAAATGTTACCACTATCATGAAGTGCAATATGTCATGAAAAAAGATTCTCAGAATCAGTTGAAGTGTTAATAATCTTTATTTTTATATAGCGCTAACATATTCCGCAACACTTTACACACATTATCATCATTGTCCCCGATGGGGCTCACAAACTAAATTCTCTATCATTATATCTTTGGAATGTAGAAGGAAACTGGAGTACCCGGAGGAAACCTACGCAAACACGCGGAGAACATACAAACTCCTTGCAAATGTTGTCCTTGGTGGGATTTGAACCCAGGACTCCAGCGCTGCAGTGCTAACCACTGAGCCACCGTGCTGCAGCATTCCAGAGTTATTACATCATAAAGTGACAGTGGTCAGAATTGTAAAATTTGGCTTGGTCATTAACCTGCAAACCACCCTCGGAAGTACAGGGGTTAAGCACACCATAAACCTAGCATGACTGTTGTTAACTTTAATCTTTTTTTTGTATTGCCATGGAAAGAGGATGATGTTGGTCAACTTTTCACAGTGGCATTATTGACATCCGATCTTAAGCATTTTTGGATCACTGCCTAATTTTTATTTGTCTGGCTTTAATAATGTAAATTAAACCTCATGTCTTGCTAACAGAATATATGTTGCACACGATATATAATTGTATTTTTTATGGCTACCACTTGCAGATACCAGGATAAAACACCAAAATGATAAAATTGCAGCTGGTTAATTAGCTTCAGACTTATATAAACTTCACAAAGAATGTCAAAGTTGTCAATTTGCAGCACAATAAAAAGAATTTAGTTGGATCTATCTCAAGATCTGATCAGAAAACCCACACTGCAAAAATCAGGATTACAATAACGGTATAATTTCCCCTCTGTAATCAGTTTAAGGTATTCAGATCCTGGTATCTCTGCACCACTATCTTGTTTTCCTGTGCACTTTACAAAGCGGAAATATTGAAAGATATGGAATTCTTTAGAAAGTGACAGGAGATATGAATCGTTTGCCCACAGCTTGATGATACTGTACTTGAGGCATGGAATCAGCAAGTACTGAGAGATACCATGGCATGTTCTAAATATCTTATGACAAGAATAAAAATGCCTAAAACTGTATACTGTAATTTACATTTACTGCTTAAAACAATGGCAACTAATGCAAAATCACAGATGAGCAGGTACTCATAGGCTAACATTGGTCTGAGTGCAATACAATTTTTTATCAGATTGCATTTGTCCGTTTTTCTCGCAGATGAGTATGATCCCCAATAACTCCAGGCCTTCACTGCCGCCAGGTATTTTGGTGTGCGCCGAGTTCTGCCAGTTGCTGCTTGGTTACAGCCTATGTAGATTCATTCTGTGAACTCTCTTACGTAGGCTGGTAGCAATGTGGGACATTGCTTTAACCCTTGGATTACCGTCGGACCTGGGATGAGTATATTGGGATAATTTAAATAATTAAAGAATGTGTCTGTTTTATTTCAAATAAAGTGTTTTATTCTCGGTGTGTGTTTACTTAACTCTTTACTTACCGGTAAAGTAATGAGGAGTCTGGCTGACACCTCTTCATTACTAAACCTAGGACTTGGTGTTAGGGACAGCTGCTGACCCCAACCCCTAATCCCATTACCAAGATGTGACTGCACCTGGTCATTGGGAAGAGCCTGGGCTAAGTGCCAGAATTGGCGCTTCAAATATGAAGTGCCATTTCTGGGGCAGCTGACAGCTGGTATTTTTAGCCTGGGATAGGGCAAATAAGCATGAAAAAGAGGGCATTGAACAAGGAAATTACATTACAAATTTTTTTTTCTTTTTTCAAAAATCTTTATTTAGCCACAAAAACATTGCTGTACAAAAACACAAAAAATCACTTGTGTTTTTCATCGCGTTTTTGCTGCCAACAATTTCCTAGAGATGCAGAAATGGTGCAGAAATTTCTGCAATAAGATACTCAACATGTTCACATAGCCTAACAAGTCACCTCCACATACCCCTAAAGGAGCACGCCAGTGTTTTTCTTTTATTGTCCAATCCAAGGCCAGCACATGATGCACAGATACAGCAGATAAATATAGATCTAGTACAATTTTAAAGATTTCACTTCTTACATTAAATGAGTGATTTCAATATCACAGAAACTGGACTGTACGTATAGCCCTACAGTGCCTTGCAAAAGTATTCGGCCCCCTGGAACTTTTCAACCTTTTCCCACATATCATGCTTCAAACATAAAGATACCAAATGTAAATTTTGGTGAAGAATCAACAACAAGTGGGACACAATTGTAAAGTTGAATGAAATTTATTGGTTATATTACATTTTTTTTTCTTCAGCAAAATTTACATTTGGTATCTTTATGTTTGAAGCATGATATGTGGGAAAAGGTTGAAAAGTTCCAGGGGGTAAAATACTTTTGCAAGGCACTGTGCATACATTATTATGGGCACCACATAGTCATCCATACAGAATATGCCCCATATATTGCTCCATACAGTATTATGAGTCCCAAATATTGCTCCATACAGTATAATGGACCCCATATAATGCTCCATAGAGAGTAATGGGTCCCATATAATGCTCCATACAGAATAATATGCCTCATATAATGCTCCATACAGTTTGGGCCCCATGTAATGCTCCACATAGAATGGGCCCCATATATTGCTCTATACAGTATTATGGGCACCACATAGTCCTCCATACAGAATAAGATGCCCCATATAATGCTCCATACAGTATTATGGAACCCTTATATTGCTCTATACAGTATGGGCTCCATATATTGCTCCACAAGCAAAAGAATGAAATACTCAACTCTCCTTGCTGGCCACAGGTCTGGACTCTTTAGGATCCTGTCAGCAGGCACTAGCACCAGGTTCCCCCAACTCACAGGCCCCATGGTGCCGGTGTCCACAATGGCGAGTGGGCCCCCCTCTTGCTCAGACCCCCGGCACTTGCCCGGGTGCGCTAGGTGGTGACTCTGGTCCCATCACTAATATGTGTGTAGCGAGTGTATAAAAATACTTGCCAGTCGCTGTCTTTTTCCATTTGTAACACTGCTCCGATTCTCTCAAGCATCAAGTGACTGCATTTGTGACCTGCAACTCATACAGTGTCTTCTGTGAGGACCAGAGGTCAGTTTCTCTATGTAAGTGTATGAGAGTCTCCTAGAATTCCGCTGAAAAATGTATTGCACTTCATTAACTTGTATTGGTGCCTGCGGAGCAGAATCTTTGCTTAACTGATATTTTTATATACTGTTTATTATTTTAATTTCTTGACGTGTAGTCTTTTGAAACTCACAACCATGTAGTCTGGATGACACAAACTTTAGCAGGGAGCCTTAAAAACAGAAATACAAATTAATTTAATCTTCCAGTTTAATATACTTTTTCTGGTACCTAACGGTGACTGGGGGGGATAAACACGTGTCCTGCGCAGGAGCCCTTCTGTCACAAAAAGGGGAGAGTTTGTATGACCTTTGGCCCCACATGGCTATCACAGGCGCAGGGGGGCTTATTTTAGTTATCCCACTGCTGGCACCATGTGATGATAACAGCAAGCTAGTCTTGCCCTAACAATTTACCGCAGGGGGTTTATTTTAGTTATCCCACCACTGCCACAATATGTTACAAGCTGCCAGGATTTATGTATATCCCACTTTTCAGTTCCACTTTGGAACTCGCAGCTCGCCGGCACCCCCTTACCCTCAGGTCAGTCAGGGTACTACACCTAGGATAATTAGTCGCCGGACTGGCTACTTGTTGTGCCCTGGCTATTAGGCTGCTGCAGTGAGGGAATTATAACTAGTCCTGGCCGCAGCCAGACAAATCAGCTTATAAAACCCCTTCCGTCACTGCCAGTTGGCCCACCAGGCCAGAACACACTTCGCTGCCACCAGCTTCAGATTTCTCTTATTAATGTTTAAAATTAATCGAGGGGTTCGAAGCAAGTCCAAATCGTGACAGTCAGGTTCCCCAAAAATTACACCTGTTCTCTGAGGACTCCAAGGGGAAGGAAATGTTGTAATCCTTGTATTGTCAGGAGGTCTTACAAGTAGGACATGTATAAAGCGAATCCCGCTTTAGGGGTCAGTAACTTTGCATCTTTATAATATTTTTGCCTAAAAGTTTTACGTCGTCATAAATTATGATTGGATACAAACATAAGTATAACATTTTCCATTAACTCCTCCCTTGAGGTTTTTTCCAACTGTTGACTAGACAAATGTGGAAAAAAAATGCAAAATGTGACCTGTACCTAAGCGGATCTAGTCTGCCAGTGAGAACACCTGTGTATACTGTATTTGGCAACTATCAAGGTTCTTCTAGTGATGGGTGTCCTGTCTGAGACGCCATTCTCGTCACTCCAGGAATGTTAATGAATCTTAAAGCAGAGTGTTAATGACCGGCCCTCACTCAGGTTTTAAGCAGTGCGGCTGTGAATAAATCTCTGCTTCAGACCCATTTAGAAAGGGGGGCTAAGAAGGGGGTAGGAATCACAGTGAGGACATGTCCAGGTTAAAGGCAATGAAGACATGTGGTATCGTTTTTGTATTATTTGGAACATACAGATCTAAATTAATAACAGTCCTTACAAGACCCTCGGGGTTTGTGGAAAAGAATTTTGATCTCCTAAGGAAAGGCTCACCATTGCTCACAGAGGGGGGCTGCACTTGACTTTTGACCTTTTTTCAAAGGCACCTGCGTGAGCTTTTAAAATCCACTACCACCAATTATCCACTTTCAACCTAAAGTGTTTAAACTTAGGACCACATTAACTGAGCTTAGCACATAGCCATGTCAGCGGAGACTTCCTGATGTGAGGAGATGTCTTGACATGGTTAAAAGGCAGTTTAGGGATGGGGCACACGATTAATCAGCTTCGTCTACTGACAGCTTCAAACAAAGAAGCTTTTCAGCCACCTGGTTTCCGTCTCTCACACCTGCATTAAGATTGTGGGGCATTGCTTTGTTCTGCTGGCTTGATCCTATTATTTGCAGGTACATGTCCGCAGACGCACCACATTACTTAATGTACCTTAGAATGGAAGAAATTGGAAAGAGTAGGGCGGTTGCCTGTGCGAGTGCATGCTGCGACATTTGGCTTCAAGTATAGGTTTACGTTTGATGATTGCAGAATATATTAGAGCCTTGCTAAAACTGCAATTCCCTTATATACTGTTATTATCATAATCACTTGTTGTAGCTGTCAGAACAATTTAATAGTACAGTGCAAATCCTTTCTGCCTATCAGTGGGATAATGCACGCATTTTTTTTACTTCAGTCCACAGTATGAATATCATTGACTGGTTCAAATACATGAAATGCCACCTGGAAGGTAGCCCTTAACAGTAGTCAGAAGGATTATGCTGCTATTCATCAGGGAATCTCAGGATTTTTTTCTACTGAGACTTCACCAGCCAAATCACTGTTACATGGGCCTCAACAGTGAATCAATCCATGACAAAATTGCAAAATATCAGTTTTTAGGCCTTGGGTACAGTATAGTTTTTTTTTTCTTTTTTGTTATTTTTTTTTGTTTGTTTTTTATTTATTTCACATGCAGCTGGACTATATACTGCAAAGATTATCCTACATCATACATCATATCTCACACTACACTATCACTCCAGCTCAATTACTACAAATAACTCAACATTAAAAACAGCCATAAGGGAGAGGGGGATCACAGGCTCAAAGATTTATTGAGAGACAATAACTTAAAGAGGAGAAGGAGAGGGGTTTTATCCTGTTCCTCATTGATACCTGAACTATCCAAGATAGAATAGTCTCTGAGCATGCTGTGGATCAGCCTGTGTCAGTCCTGGATGGACATGCTCTCTCTGCAAAATGAGCTCATTCCTGGAAAGCCACGCAATGTCCTTAAAATAGTTGATAAGGTGTCAGGTTGCCTGGATGGAACCGACCAAATGAACCCTATGGAATAGTGTTTAAAGTAGTAAGTGGTACATAGTCACTAAATTAATTATAATCTGCAATGTTATGTAATGTGCAAAGTCTTTTAGTTCAGGGTGTCCAACAGGTGACTGTGGAAAGTGGCATTCCCAAAAGATGACCAAAGATGTTTCCTCTATGAAGATGAACCTTGGACAGTACCAGGTTTTGCACAGCTTTTGGGTGTGCATGAATGACCATACAGGCAGTCCACCCTGTATCACCATCCATGACAGGCTCGAAGACACACTTGTCCATGCAGTCTATATTGTGTCATCTAGGAGCCCTAGGATAGACTCAAAACAAGTTATTGGCTCTCATGAACTTGTGGGTGGTCTAGGGCTTCCATAAGTTGGACCTGTATTCCCACAGTTGGTACTCCCTCACAAATAACGTCACTGTAGAACCAACGAGTTATCAAGTTGTAAGGGTAGTAGCTATCTCACTTGTTCCAGCCGATCCCCAACCATATGGGAAGAAGAGACAAGGGAAACATGGGCTTGCCTGCAGAAACTCTCTTCTTTGCAAAGTCCTGAAAACATGGTTACACCCAAAAGCTATCCGCAGGATAGCGGGTATGTCTGGATTTCCCTTCCCACCATTGCTTCACTCTTTGTACATGATGGTCTACTTCATTCTTTCCATTTTGGAACTCCAAACATATTGAAACAAACTTTTGGTGATAACCCTGAAAACAATGGCAAGAGGGTTGCCATGCTGGAGCACAGGCAGAACTTCATTGCATCGAATGACGAGCTGCCTGAGGCACTACAGTACAATCTGTTGATTTACATTAACCAAGCATCCTAAGATTTTAGGGTCTCACTTTCCTTCTCAAACCAGACTCCAAGGATTTTGATGAAATCCAGTTGGATGTTGTACAGAAAGGATGTGGAGGAAGACAGGTGCCATTCCTCAAATGGCATAGTCTCTAACTTCCCGCAGTTGATTTTAGCCCCTGAAGTTTGTCCAAAAATTTATCTGGTCTCAGTCTGTCTAGATTGAAGGACAAGAAGTATTTGGCCTTCCCCAAGGTGGACAGGGATTCTTCTATCCTTGACAGAGGGTATGAGTCTCGTACGGAGCAGCCATTCAATTGCCGGTAGTTCATGCGTTACCTTAATGTCCTCTGTTTCATGCGGACTAGTACAATGGGTGTAGCCCAGGGGCTTTGACTCTCCTGTATAACCCTGTTCCACAGCATATGGGACAGCAAATAAATCTTTCACTTCCTGATATATTTGAGGTGGAATTTGATGAGACCTTTCTTGGATAGGGGCTGTTGTCCCCATAGGGATCTCGTGCTGAATTATTTTAATGCACCCAAAGTAATCTTTGTCATGTTGAGCGTACACCACTTGATACCAAGAGTAAGACGTTGAAAGCTAAAACGCATAGGTCGTTATGCTACTGGAGAAACTGCCACTGTTTTAAAGTACCCAATAAATTATGGATTTTGTCTTTCTCATACCTGCTGCCTCCCTAGAATTCTTTTTTCTCTGCTTTACTATTCAGCATGTCCAAAGGCGGCTCCGTGCGAATCTACCAACTGGTCTTGCTGCAACTTTCACGGTGAACTGATTTTCCACCTCCCCCCTCCCTCCTTAATGTAACACCACTTGATACCACTGTGGTAGGTGTTCTACCTCCCCCACTTGCATGAGGTTGATTTCTGTTCAGTTCGCTTTCATCTGTTCCAAAATATTGTGTCCGATTCTGAATTAATTCTTATTTTCCTTTGCATTGGGACACCGACAGAGTCCATGGGTCCCCTTTCACAGGAGTCAGTTCTATTGCGTCGGATCTTGTGAGATCTTCCGGTATCGCGTACATGCTAGCCACTTCCTTCCAAGGGGATAATTGTAAATTTGCTCCAGTTAGATTTATACACCGCACTAGTACATATCCCAGATGCTAGGGTGCAGGTGACCAGCAATCCTGGAGTTGCTTCTTCTCCCTCTGTGTGTTCAATTTGTACTTCTACTCCTTTCAACGACATGTGGGCCTGAACTGGTCATGGTCTGTCCCACTGGCAGAGTCACTGTACCTTCCGGGGACATCACCACTTTTCTGAGGCACTGGGAGGCAGTCGTTAACCTCTGAATTTGGCTAACTCTCACAAATTGTTGGAACACTCCCTTGATCACAGGATATAGGGTTTCACGGGCCCAGCTATTTCCTCATTATCCATCAGCTAGGAATTGCCCACTTCTCTTAAGAAATTCATCCCCAGGGTCATGATGGGCTCTCCCCCTCCAGAGCATTTTACTAGCATTATTATTATTTATTATTGCTGTATAGCACCATTTATTCCATGGTGCTTTACATGTGAGGAGGGGTATACATAATAAAAACAAGTACAGTATTCTTAAACAGTACAAGTCATGACTGGTACAGGAGGAAAGAGAATCCTGCCTGCGTGGGCTCACAATCTACAATGGAATGGATGAGGATACAATAGGCGAGGGTAGAGCTGGTCATGCAGTGGCTTGGTCGATCGGTGATTACTGCAGGTTGTAGGCTTGACGGAAGAGGTAGGTCTTCAGGTTCTTTTTGAAGGTTTCGATGGTAGGCGAGAGTCTAATATGTTGTGGTAGAGAGTTCCAGAGTAAGGGGGATGCGCGGGAGAAATCTTGTATGCAATTGTGGGAAGAGGAGTACACATAATACCAGAGCGCCCCCATAAGCAGTCATGGAGTACACATAATACCAGAGCGCCCTATAAGCAGTCATGCAGTACACGTAATACCAGAGCACTACATAAGCAGTCAGGGAGTACACATAATACCAGAGCGCCCCCATAAGCTGTCAGGGAGTACACATAATACCAGAGCGCCCCCTATAAGCATTCAGGGATACACATAACAATACCAGGGCGCCCCCATAAGCAGTCAGCGAATACACATAAACGATCCCAGAGCACCCCCATAAGCAGTCAGGGAATACACATAAACGATCCCAGAGTGCCCCCATAAACAGTGGCAGACAGTACACATAAACAGTTCTAGAGGGTACACATGAACAAATAGTGCCAACGGGCCCCTATGAACATAACATTGTCCCCATAAGCTGTACCAACCTACCCACACACAGTGCCAGAATGCACCATAACTTTGCCACGGTCTCCATATAAAAGTGGCAGTGTTCCATTAACAGTACCTAAACAGTGCCATAAAAGTGTCAGTGTTAAAAAACTAATGCTAGCAATGCCTGCTTCCCTGTATATATAGCACAGGGGAGTGTCCAGCACTTACCAGCTGAGACCAACAAAGCAGGAAAACTAGCTCTCAACTGAACACATTAACTATTGCAATGCTAATAGAAACCTGCACTGTTTAATATGTACGTGAAGTGCTCCTAATCAGTACAGGAGTACGAGAAATCAGACACCCACAGTCTTCTGGCCCCTCTCAGTCACGATAAATCTGAGACAGTGTCCCCCCTACTATGAGGGACCTCTGGAACCTCAGGGCCGGATCTATCGGGGTGTGCCACATGAAAAGACGACATCAGCCTGATCGCATGGACATCAAATGCTGTTACCTACCTTCTTTCTTCATGACTCTAACCCTTCCAGTGTACCAGATACTGAAGCAACCGATGAAACAAGCGAGAAATAACAATCGTAGCTATATGAAACTTCAATTTCCCATTGACAATGTCTAGGAATAGATGGAGTGGTGATGGTTCAGAGGATGCAATGCATTTTTTAAGTAGAGATCGGTATTACACATTATGAATGTGGGTGGAAAAGCACGGCGGAATGCTCCAGTATTGACGAACGCCACAATCTTATAAAGACCAATGAACCTGGGTCCCAGTTTCCAAGAAGGACCCTTCAACTTAATGGTAACAACATTGAGAACAACCAAACCAAATCACCTACACACAGGGCTGGACCCACCAAAGGTCTCCGATCAGGCATACACTTATATTTGGACCCCATCCTTTTCAAATTATTCAAAACCTGTAATGCTCGGACACGAGTAAGTTTGTTGGGCGACACAGCATACAAATACGATGGGATTGAAAATGAAAAGGAATACCCTAACTGTAGCAGAATGCATCTTCTGAAAATCCCCACCCGTACATACGAGAACTTCACTGAGAAAGTTATCTTGAGTAAACAGTATTTACTTCATATGGGTAAACGAGATAAGAATTCAGTAGCACACAGTCCGTGCTGCCATAACACACTCAAAACGAAAGTAAAAAGACAACAACAATAGAGAACTTCCCTCCCCACAATACAGCAAACATATAACGTCACACTATCGCCATCTGTTGTCAGGCTAGTGTAAAGTCCTCCCTTCACTTATAATAAGTCCTGATCTGTTGCATATGTCAACACTAGAGTTGAGCGAAACGGGTCGAAAAATTTCAAAAGTCGCCGACTTTTGGCAAAGTCGGGTTTCATGAAACGAAACCCGACCCTAGGATGAGGTCGGCCACGAGGTCGGCGACTTACGCGCCAAAGTCGCGTTTCAAAAGTTTGTTTTGCTCTCTTTTTCAGCCAATCAGGATCCACGGACACTGTGGGCAACGTGATGACATAGGCACGGGTCACCACCATCTTTCAGAAGGGCATGCAAGTGATTGGCTTGTTTTGGTGGGCGTCACAGGGGGTATAAAAGGGCGTGCACACCGACCGCCATCTTACTTCTGCCGATCTTAGCATAGGGAGAGGTTGCTGCTGATTCTGTAGGGAGAGTGTTAGGCGGGGAAGAAGAAAAAAAAACTGCTTCTGCTGCTAGCGATTGTGCCTGTACAACACACCAGTCACTGTGTGTGCAGTGCAAGGGGAGGCTATATTGTGGTGTATCAGTGGTGTTGGTTGTTGGGCTGCCTTCTAAGGCTTCCTGACAGCTGCATTGCTGTTTACCCACTGCTCTGCAAACTGCTTTTTTAAAAGCAATCCCAATTTTTTTTTTTTTGTCCTGCTGAGGTACTGAGCTGCAAACTGCTTTTTTAAAAGCAATCCCAATTTTTTTTTTTGTCCTGCTGAGGTACTGAGCATGCATTTTTTCACACCATACAGCGGTGTACGCTCCTCACACAGTACCGTGTAACGGCTGTTATCACAGCCACAGTGAAGCTATCTCTGTCACTCTGTGAGAATAAGTCGAGGACATGTTCCGTTCTTACAGACCTGCACTCTAGGGAGATTCCTACTCTGCCCAATTCTACATACACCTTGTAGTTTGTGATACACTAGCCAATTTCTGCCTGTGACATAGCGCTGTGATATTCAGTGGGCCTCACACAATCCAAAAGTGTCCAGTGTCCACAAGTGTCTGCAGAAATTCAAAATCTCCCTTATCCTCTAGTCACTTTGGTCACAGCTGTGCCATCGAGCCTGTGACATAGCGCTCAGATATTCAGTGGGCCTCACACAATCCAAAAGTGTCCAGTGTCTGCAGAAATTCAAAATCTCACTTATCCTCTAGTCACTTTGGTCACAGCTGTGCCATCGAGCCTGTGACATAGCGCTCAGATATTCAGTGGGCCTCACACAATCCAAAAGTGTCCAGTGTCTGCGGAAATTCAAAATCTCACTTATCCTCTAGTCACTTTGGTCACAGCTGTGCCATCGAGCCTGTGACATAGCTCTCAGATATTCAGTGGGCCTCACACAATCCAAAAGTGTCCAGTGTCCACAAGTGTCTGCAGAAATTCAAAATCTCACTTATCCTCTAGTCACTTTGGTCACAGCTGTGCCATCGAGCCTGTGACATAGCGCTCAGATATTCAGTGGGCCTCACACAATCCAAAAGTGTCCAGTGTCCACAAGTGTCTGCAGAAATTCAAAATCTCACTTATCCTCTAGTCACTTTGGTCACAGCTGTGCCATCGAGCCTGTGACATAGCGCTCAGGTATTCAGTGGTCCTCACACAATCCAAAAGTGTCCAGTGTCCACAAGTGTCTGCAGAAATTCAAAATCTCACTTATCCTCTAGTCACTTTGGTCACAGCTGTGCCATCGAGCCTGTGACATAGCGCTCAGATATTCAGTGGGCCTCACACAATCCAAAAGTGTCCAGTGTCCACAAGTGTCTGCAGAAATTCAAAATCTCACTTATCCTCTAGTCACTTTGGTCACAGCTGTGCCATCGAGCCTGTGACATAGCGCTCAGATATTCAGTGGGCCTCACACAATCCAAAAGTGTCCAGTGTTCACAAGAAAAATATTCAGGATTGAGAGTCCTCAGTAGTTGATACCTTTTAATGGCTAACTGAAAAGATGGTAACACATTGCAAGCTTTCGAGACTACTCAGGTCTCTTCATCAGGCTAGACTAATACAAAATCTGAAGAGTCACATATTTATGCACAATACAGCCTAGAAAAAATGCAATAGATAAGCCAAGTGACGTGAAGCAGAACTATCAATATGGGAGAGGGAGAAACATAAATATAAACATTGGACCAGTTCATAGATAAGGAGTCCGGATGTTTTATGGTCCTCTGATTGGGGTCTAGTTCTGTGTTGTGATGCCCCCACACGGTTTTAAAAGGAAATTCCTTAATTGATGTAAAAAGACATAAATCCATGCGACACATTCATTCCAGCACTGAGAGTGTCAAAGTTCGTCATAAATTTGTACTCCCAAACTCGTCTCTCTCTCTGAGAATTGAAGTTACCTTTCAATACCTGTAATTTCATATCCACGCTGCTGTGATCAGGGATACAGAAATGTTTTGCCACAGGTAGATCCATTCTTTTTTCTCTTATTGTGTGACGATGAGCATTCATCCTTGTTCTAAGCTTTTGCCCTGTCTCCCCCACATACATACCCCCAGTTGGACATTTAGTACAAATAATTAAGTACACCACATTAGCTGTGGCACAGCTGTGCCATCGAGCCTGTGACATAGCGCTTAGATATTCAGTGGGCCTCACACAATCCAAAAGTGTCCAGTGTCCACAAGTGTCTGCAGAAATTCAAAATCTCACTTATCCTCTAGTCACTTTGGTCACAGCTGTGCCATCGAGCCTGTGACATAGCGCTCAGATATTCAGTGGGCCTCGCACAATCCAAAAGTGTCCAGTGTCCACAAGTGTCTGCAGAAATTCAAAATCTCACTTATCCTCTAGTCACTTTGGTCACAGCTGTGCCATCGAGCCTGTGACATAGCGCTCAGATATTCAGTGGGCCTCACACAATCCAAAAGTGTCCAGTGTCCACTAGTGTGAGCAGAAATTCAAAATCTCCCCTGTCCTATAGACACCTTGTACCTTGTTTTATATTACTATATAGTTTGTTGGATTTTGTCTACATTTCTACCAAAAATGAGGAAGGCTGGTGGAAGAGGCTGTGGAATTGGGCGGGGGTTGGCAGCTGGTAATGATGGTGTTGGTGGTGGATCTGATGGTAGTGGCAAGAGAAAAATAGGACCAAATGCAGGAGGTGTTGAGCCTGCGTCATCGTCTGGCTCCATAAGGCTTCGAAGGCTTAGTTTTCTAGGAGTTGGCAAACCGCTTTTAAAGCCAGAGCATCAGGAAAAAGTTTTGTGTTACATTGCTGACTCAGCCTCCAGCTCTATCGCCTCCTCTTCTTCAGTTGTAAAAAGTAAAAGCACTGAGTCGTCATTGGAGGCTCATGTTCATGAACCACACCTTTCCTTGTGTCCTTCACCCCTACCAAGATTGAAGGATGACGCAGGCCATACTACTGATTACTCCATGGAGCTGTTTTCACATACCATGCCTGGATTATCAAGTCAAATGGTGAATTACCCAGGCCAAGATGAATCTGACATGGAGTGCACTGATGCACAGCCGCTGATGGATGATTCTGCTGGTACATTCACTCAGAGCACTACATTGTCCTCGCAGTGTACAGAGCCAGATTCTGACCCTGATGAGACTCAGGTGCCCCTTCCCGCACACTATACCACCATACACGGTGACACAGAGGAAGGTGCACATGACATTGAAGAGGAGGTGATGGATGACCCAGTTGTTGACCCAGATTGGCATCCATTGGGGGAAGAGGGTGCTGCTTCCAATAGCTCAGATGAGGAGCATCCACAGCAGACATCGACATCGCAACAGCTGTTATCTGGCAGGCCCAGAGCACTCCAAAGACAGGTTCCAAAAATCAAAAGAGTTGCTGGACAGCTTGTCCAGAGGGTCAAAACATCACAGCGTGCTAGGCCGCAAAATGTCTGCCAAAGTAGGAAGAGTGCAGTGTGGCACTTTTTTGAACAAAATCCTCATGATCAGGCCAAGGTTATCTGTAAGAAGTGCGCAAAGACCTTTAGCCGAGGGAAAAATCTGAAAAATTTGAATATCAGTTGCATTCTTAGACATTTAAACACCATGCACTTGCAAGCGTGGACACAACACCAAATCTCAAGTGCCACATGTGCAACTGATCACAACTAAGGTAGTCAGCAACGCTACATTGTTTTCCCCACTGTAAGCCCACTGGTTAGCACAGCAGCAAATGTTGAGGTGTCGTTGCAAGGCCACAGCAGTCAGGGAATCCCACTGTTATATCAACGAAAGACTGATTCTAGGCCATCAGAAAGAACACCAACTCCGTCACCATCATCAACCCTCTCTCAGTCCGCCCTGTCCACCGCTACTTCCACCATATGCAGCTCTCAAGTCCAGCTCACCCTCCCAGACACTATGAGTAGGTCAAGAAAGTACTCAGTCTCTCATCCGCGTACACTGGGTTTGAACGCCCACATTGCCAAACTAATCTCGTTTGAGATGATGCCCTTTCGGTTAGTGGAAAGCGCAGCTTTCCGCGAACTCATGGCCTATGCAGTACCACGCTATGACCTACCCAGTCGCCACTTCTTCTCTCGCAAAGCCATCCCAGCCCTCCACCATCATGTGAAAGACCGCATTGTCCATGCACTCAAGCAGTCAGTGAGCGGAAAGGTGCACCTCACAACTGATGCATGGTCCAGTCGGCATGGCCAGGGCCGTTACGTGTCCATCACTGCGCACTGGGTTAATGTGGTGGATGCAGGGTCCACAGGGGACAGCGGTGGTGGGACAGTGCTGCCTAGCCCACGGTATAGGAAACAGTTGGCTATAGGCGTTCGACCCTCCTCCTCCTCCTGAAGCGAAAGCTCGTCCACAGAGCGCAGTCGTACGAGCACTCCATCTGCAGCTGCCACTGTTGCACACGAGGTGTCCCCCTATCGAGCAGCTAGTGGAAAGCGTCAGCAGGCTGTGTTGCAGATGATGTGTTTGGGCAACAGACACACCGCAGAGGTGCT
Organism: Dendrobates tinctorius; assembly: GCF_039654945.1. Lineage (NCBI taxonomy): Eukaryota > Metazoa > Chordata > Amphibia > Anura > Dendrobatidae > Dendrobates > Dendrobates tinctorius. Next base: position 3,997,141 of record NW_027361726.1, on the reverse strand, counting down.
GGCCGAGTACTTGAAGCGACAAACTGAGTCATGGCTGGGCAGTGTACATCTTGAGGCAGGCAAGGTAGTTAGTGATAACGGCCGTAATTTTGTGGCAGCCATAGCCCTTTCAAAACTCAGCCACATACCTTGCTTGGCTCACACCTTGAACCTGGTGGTGCAGTGCTTCCTCAAAAATTATCCGGAGTTAACAGCCCTGCTCCAGAAGGTGCGAAGACTGTGCGCGCACATCCGCCGGTCGCCTGTACACTCCGTTCGTATGCAGAAGCTGCAGCGATTGCTCCACCTTCCCAACCACCGCCTCATTATCGACATTGCAACAAGGTGGAACTCCACCCTGCACATGGTGGAGCGGCTGTGCGAGCAGAGGCAGGCCATAATGCATTTGTGGGAGGATACACGGCCAGGCACTTTGAGAGCAGACATGGAGTTGACAGGTGTGCAGTGGTCGAAGCTGAAAGACCTCTGTAAAGTCCTTCAGTGTTTTGAGGAATGCACACGGCTGGTAAGCGCAGACGACGCCATCCTAAGCATGAGCATCCCACTTATGCGTCTGATCATGCAAACTTTGACGCACCTTAAGGAGCAGGCTTCTGCAGCCAATATTGATGAGGAGGAAGAGGAGGAGGGAATCCTTGAGGACATTCAGCCATTGTCTGCTCAGGGACCTCTCCTGGACGAGGTGGAGGAAGAAGAGGAGGAGGAGGAGGAGGATGATGGGGATGATTACTTAGGGGAGGAGGATGCATCTCGTGGGGCAAGTGAAAATGTTGGCGTGGCAAGGTCTGGTACAGGGTTTGTGCGTGACTGGAGGGATGTGGATTTGCCAGAAAGTGCTCCTCCAACCAGCACTCGCAGTGCATCATTGACACCGGGAACATTGGCCCACATGTCAGATTATGCCTTGCAGATCCTAAAAAGGGACACCCGCATTGCCAAAATGATGAACGATGACGACTACTGGTTGGCCAGCATCCTGGATCCACGCTATAAAGGCAAATTACAAAACATCATGCCACAGGAGAACCTTGACCTAATATTGGCTAATAAACAAGCAACTCTGGTAAATCGGTTGCTTGAGGCATTCCCAGCACACAGCAGCGGTGATGGTACTCACACGAGCCGTACGGGCCGGGGTCAGCTTGGCAGAGGTGTTCGTGGTGCACACAGCAGAAGTGGCGTTGGAGACAGGGGTTTCATGACAATGTTGTGGACTGATTTTTCAAGTACCGCTCACACAACTGGTAATACTGCATCGATGGAAAGTGACAGGAGACAGCAGTTGTCAACTATGGTTACAAACTACTTTTCCTCCCATATCGATGTTCTCCCACACAGGTCATTCCCCTTTGACTATTGGGCCGCTAAACTGGACACCTGGCCTGAATTGGCACAATATGCCTTACAGGAGCTCGCTTGCCCAGCTGCAAGTGTGCTATCGGAAAGAGTCTTCAGTGCAGCTGGATCAATCCTGACAGAAAAAAGGACCCGTCTGTCAACCCAAAATGTGGATGATCTAACCTTCATTAAAATGAACCACGTATGGGTTTCCAAGGATTTTGTCCCACCTTCCCCTGATGACACATAGGGTGACAGAAAAATGGCTTGCTTTTGTCCACCTCTTCCTGGGACTTGACCTATTTCACCTTTTGCATCAGCTGAATGTCCAACATCAACATTTGCCACTTTCTAAAACTCCCTAACTGTGCTGCCTCCCCCCCCATGGCCGGGGTCACCACCTAGCGCACGACACCGTGCGAGTGCCGTTGCCCTGGACAGGTGGGTAGGCCGACTCTTGGGCGCGGGCACTGGCACAGGGTCCCTCATAGTGCAATCAAGTGTCTCTGACGGTGGTGGTGCACACCCGCCGTCAGACACACCGCCGTACTATGAGGGGCCCAGTGCCAGTACCGACGCCCACGAGTGGGCCCCCCTTGCTTGGGCAGGGCCCCAGCATTTGCAATCTTTACCTCTCCCTGCTCCTCCGCTGTGTAGTCTGGGCCGTCAAATCCATACTGTGCCTGACACCGTTTGAGCCTGCCTCCTGATGTATAGACATATATTTTGAATGTGTACGCTATCCATACATGTTATCTGGGGATACGGTACCCTTTCTCACCTTTGTGCAATCATGTGCAATCCATACTGGGCCTAACACCGTCTGAGCCTGCCTCCTGATGTATAGACATATATTTTGAATGTGTACACTATCCATGCATGTTATCTGGGGATACGGTACCCTTTCTCACCTTTGTGCAATCAAGTACAATCCATACTGGGCCTAACACCGTCTGAGCCTGCCTCCTGATGTATAGACATATATTTTGAATGTGTACGCTATCCATACATGTTATCTGGGGATACGGTACCCTTTCTCACCTTTGTGCAATCACGTGCAATCCATACTGGGCCTAACACCGTCTGAGCCTGCCTCCTGATGTATAGACATATATTTTGAATGTGTACACTATCCATGCATGTTATCTGGGGATACGGTACCCTTTCTCACCTTTGTGCAATCACGTACAATCCATACTGGGCCTAACACCGTCTGAGCCTGCCTCCTGATGTATAGACATATATTTTGAATGTGTACGCTATCCATACATGTTATCTGGGGATACGGTACCCTTTCTAACCTTTGTGCAATCACGTGCAATCCATACTGGGCCTAACACCGTCTGAGCCTGCCTCCTGATGTATAGACATATATTTTGAATGTGTACGCTATCCATACATGTTATCTGGGGATATGGTACCCTTTCTAACCTTTGTGCAATCACGTGCAATCCATACTGGGCCTAACACCGTCTGAGCCTGCCTCCTGATGTATAGACATATATTTTGAATGTGTACGCTATCCATACATGTTATCTGGGGATACGGTACCCTTTCTAACCTTTGTGCAATCACGTGCAATCCATACTGGGCCTAACACCGTCTGAGCCTGCCTCCTGATGTATAGACATATATTTTGAATGTGTACGCTATCCATACATGTTATCTGGGGATACGGTACCCTTTCTAACCTTTGTGCAATCACGTGCAATCCATACTGGGCCTAACACCGTCTGAGCCTGCCTCCTGATGTATAGACATATATTTTGAATGTGTACGCTATCCATACATGTTATCTGGGGATACAGTACCCTTTCTAACCTTTGTGCAATCACGTGCAATCCATACTGGGCCTAACACCGTCTGAGCCTGCCTCCTGATGTATAGACATACAATGCCTACAAGTAGTATTCAACCCCCTGCAGATTTAGCAGGTTTACACATTCGGAATTAACTTGGCATTGTGACATTTGGACTGTAGATCAGCCTGGAAGTGTGAAATGCACTGCAGCAAAAAAGAATGTTATTTCTTTGTTTAATTTTTCTTTAAATTGTGAAAAGTTTATTCAGAGGGTCATTTATTATTCAACCCCTCAAAACACCAGAATTCTGTTTGGTTCCCCTAAAGTATTAACAAGTATTTCAGGCACAAAGAACAATGAGCTTCACATGTTTGGATTAATTATCTCTTTTTCCAGCCTTTTCTGACTATTTAAGACCCTCCCCAAACTTGTGAACAGCACTCATACATGGTCAACATGGGAAAGACAAAGGAGCATTCCAAGGCCATCAGAGACAAGATCATGGAGGGTCACAAGGCTGGCAAGGGGTACAAAACCCTTTCCAAGGAGTTGGGCCTACCTGTCTCCACTGTTGGGAGCATCATCCGGAAGTGGAAGGCTTATGGAACTACTGTTAGCCTTCCACGGCCTGGACAGCCTTTGAAAGTTTCCTCCCGTGCTGAGGCCAGGCTTGTCCGAAGAGTCAAGGCTAACCCAAGGACAACAAGGAAGGAGCTCTGGGAAAATCTCATGGCAGTGGGGACATTGGTTTCAGTCAATACCATAAGTAACGTACTCCACCGCAATGGTCTCCGTTCCAGACGAGCCCGTAATGTAACTTTACTTTCAAAGCGTCATGTCAAGGCTCGTCTACAGTTTGCTCATGATCACTTGGAGGACTCTGAGACAGACTGGTTCAAGGTTCTCTGGTCTGATAAGACCAAGATCGAGATCTTTGGTGCCAACCACACACGTGACGTTTGGAGACTGGATGGCACTGCATACGACCCCAAGAATACCATCCCTACAGTCAAGCATGGTGGTGGCAGCATCATGCTGTGGGGCTGTTTCTCAGCCAAGGGGCCTGGCCATCTGGTCCGCATCCATGGGAAGATGGATAGCACGGCCTACCTGGAGATTTTGGCCAAGAACCTCCGCTCCTCCATCAAGGATCTTAAGATGGGTCGTCATTTCATCTTCCAACAAGACAACGACCCAAAGCACACAGCCAAGAAAACCAAGGCCTGGTTCAAGAGGGAAAAAATCAAGGTGTTGCAGTGGCCTAGTCAGTCTCCTGACCTTAACCCAATTGAAAACTTGTGGAAGGAGCTCAAGATTAAAGTCCACATGAGACACCCAAAGAACCTAGATAACTTGGAGAAGATCTGCATGGAGGAGTGGGCCAAGATAACTCCAGAGACCTGTGCCGGCCTGATCAGGTCTTATAAAAGACGATTATTATCTGTAATTGCAAACAAGGGTTATTCCACAAAATATTAAACCTAGGGGTTGATTAATAATTGACCCACACTTTTATGTTTAAAATTTATTAAAATTTAACTGAGCAACATAACTTTTTGGTTTGTAAGATTTATGCATCTGTTAATAAATCCTGCTCTTGTGTGAAGTTTGAAGGCTCTAACTTATTTGCATCTTATCAAACCTGCTAAATCTGCAGGGGGTTGAATACTACTTGTAGGCACTGTATATTTTGAATGTGTACTCTATCCATACATGTTATCTGGGGATACGGTACCCTTTCTAACCTTTGTGCAATCACGTGCAATCCATACTGGGCCTAACACCGTCTGAGCCTGCCTCCTGATGTATAGACATATATTTTGAATGTGTACGCTATCCATACATGTTATCTGGGGATACGGTACCCTTTCTAACCTTTGTGCAATCACGTGCAATCCATACTGGGCCTAACACCGTCTGAGCCTGCCTCCTGATGTATAGACATATATTTTGAATGTGTACGCTATCCATACATGTTATCTGGGGATACGGTACCCTTTCTAACCTTTGTGCAATCACGTGCAATCCATACTGGGCCTAACACCGTCTGAGCCTTCCTCCTGATGTATAGACATATATTTTGAATGTGTACGCTATCCATACATGTTATCTGGGGATACGGTACCCTTTCTAACCTTTGTGCAATCACGTGCAATCCATACTGGGCCTAACACCGTCCGAGCCTGCCTCCTGATGTATAGACATATATTTTGAATGTGTACGCTATCCATACATGTTATCTGGGGATACGGTACCCTTTCTAACCTTTGTGCAATCACGTGCAATCCATACTGGGCCTAACACAGTCTGAGCCTGCCTCCTGATGTATAGACATATATTTTGAATGTGTACGCTATCCATACATGTTATCTGGGGATACGGTACCCTTTCTAACCTTTGTGCAATCACGTGCAATCCATACTGTGCCTAACACCATCTGAGCCTGCCTCCTGATGTATAGACATATATTTTGAATGTGTACGCTATCCATACATGTTATCTGGGGATACGGTACCCTTTCTCACCTTTGTGCAATCACGTGCAATCCATACTGGGCCTAACACCGTCTGAGCCTGCCTCCTGATGTATAGACATATATTTTGAATGTGTACGCTATCCATACATGTTATCTGGGGATACGGTACCCTTTCTAACCTTTGTGCAATCACGTGCAAGCCATACTGGGCCTAACACCGTCTGAGCCTGCCTCCTGATGTATAGACATATATTTTGAATGTGTACGCTATCCATGCATGTTATCTGGGGATACGGTACCCTTTCTCACCTTTGTGCATTCACGTGCAATCCATACTGGGCCTAACACCATCTGAGCCTGCCTCCTGATGTATAGACATATATTTTGAATGTGTACGCTATCCATGCATGTTATCTGGGGATACGGTACCCTTTCTCACCTTTGTGCAATCACGTGCAATCCATACAGGGCCTAAAACCGTCTGAGCCTGCCTCCTGATGTATAGACATATATTTTGAATGTGTACGCTATCCATACATGTTATCTGGGGATACGGTACCCTTTCTAACCTTTGTGCAATCGCGTGCAATCCATACTGGGCCTAACACCGTCTGAGCCTGCCTCCTGATGTATAGACATATATTTTGAATTTGTACTCTATCCATACATGTTATCTGGGGATACGGTACCCTTTCTAACCTTTGTGCAATCACGTGCAATCCATACTGGGCCTAACACCGTCTGAGCCTGCCTCCTGATGTATAGACATATATTTTGAATGTGTACGCTATCCATACATGTTATCTGGGGATACGGTACCCTTTCTAACCTTTGTGCAATCACGTGCAATCCATACTGGGCCTAACACCGTCTGAGCCTGCCTCCTGATGTATAGACATATATTTTGAATGTGTACGCTATCCATACATGTTATCTGGGGATACGGTACCCTTTCTAACCTTTGTGCAATCACGTGCAATCCATACTGGGCCTAACACCGTTTGAGCCTTCCTCCTGATGTATAGACATACAGTGGGGAAAAAAAGTATTTAGTCAGTCAGCAATAGTGCAAGTTCCACCACTTAAAAAGATGAGAGGCGTTTGTAATTTACATCATAGGTAGACCTCAACTATGGGAGACAAACTGAGAAAAAAAAAATCCAGAAAATCACATTGTCTGTTTTTTTTTCATTTTATTTGCATATTATGGTGGAAAATAAGTATTTGGTCAGAAACAAAATTTCATCTCAATACTTTGTGATATATCCTTTGTTGGCAATGACAGAGGTCAAACGTTTTCTGTAAGTCTTCACAAGGTTGCCACACACTGTTGTTGGTATGTTGGCCCATTCCTCCATGCAGATCTCCTCTAGAGCAGTGATGTTTTTGGCTTTTCGCTTGGCAACACGGACTTTCAACTCCCTCCAAAGGTTTTCTATAGGGTTGAAATCTGGAGACTGGCTAGGCCACTCCAGGACCTTGAAATGCTTCTTACGAAGCCACTCCTTCGTTGCCCTGGCGGTGTGCTTTGGATCATTGTCATGTTGAAAGACCCAGCCACGTTTCATCTTCAATGCCCTTGCTGATGGAAGGAGGTTTGCACTCAAAATCTCACGATACATGGCCCCATTCATTCTTTCATGTACCCGGATCAGTCGTCCTGGCCCCTTTGCAGAGAAACAGCCCCAAAGCATGATGTTTCCACCACCATGCTTTACAATAGGTATGGTGTTTGATGGATGCAACTCAGTATTCTTTTTCCTCCAAACACGACAAGTTGTGTTTCTACCAAACAGTTCCAGTTTGGTTTCATCAGACCATAGGACATTCTCCCAAAACTCCTCTGGATCATCCAAATGCTCTCTAGCAAACTTCAGACGGGCCCGGACATGTACAGGCTTAAGCAGTGGGACACGTCTGGCACTGCAGGATCTGAGTCCATGGTGGCGTAGTGTGTTACTTATGGTAGGCCTTGTTACATTGGTCCCAGCTCTCTGCAGTTCATTCACTAGGTCCCCCCGCGTGGTTCTGGGATTTTTGCTCACCGTTCTTGTGATCATTCTGACCCCACGGGGTGGGATTTTGCGTGGAGCACCAGATCGAGGGAGATTATCAGTGGTCTTGTATGTCTTCCATTTTTTAATTATTGCTCCCACAGTTGATTTCTTCACTCCAAGCTGGTTGGCTATTGCAGATTCAGTCTTCCCAGCCTGGTGCAGGGCTACAATTTTGTTTCTGGTGTCCTTTGACAGCTCTTTGGTCTTCACCATAGTGGAGTTTGGAGTCAGACTGTTTGAGGGTGTGCACAGGTGTCTTTTTATACTGATAACAAGTTTAAACAGGTGCCATTACTACAGGTAATGAGTGGAGGAAAGAGGAGACTCTTAAAGAAGAAGTTACAGGTCTGTCAGAGCCAGAAATCTTGATTGCTTGTTTCTGACCAAATACTTATTTTCCACCATAATATGCAAATAAAATGAAAAAAAACAGACAATGTGATTTTCTGGATTTTTTTTTCTCAGTTTGTCTCCCATAGTTGAGGTCTACCTATGATGTAAATTACAGACGCCTCTCATCTTTTTAAGTGGTGGAACTTGCACTATTGCTGACTGACTAAATACTTTTTTTCCCCACTGTATATTTTGAATGTGTACGCTATCCATACATGTTATCTGGGGATACGGTACCCTTTCTAACCTTTGTGCAATCACGTGCAATCCATACTGGGCCTAACACCGTCTGAGCCTGCCTCCTGATGTATAGACATATATTTTGAATGTGTACGCTATCCATACATGTTATCTGGGGATACGGTAACCTTTCTAACCTTTGTGCAATCACGTGCAATCCATACTGGGCCTAACACCGTCTGAGCCTGCCTCCTGATGTATAGACATATATTTTGAATGTGTACGCTATCCATACATGTTATCTGGGGATACGGTACCCTTTCTAACCTTTGTGCAATCACGTGCAATCCATACTGGGCCTAACACCGTCTGAGCCTGCCTCCTGATGTATAGATATATATTTTGAATGTGTACGCTATCCATACATGTTATCTGGGGATACGGTACCCTTTCTAACCTTTGTGCAATCACGTGCAATCCATACTGGGCCTAACACCGTCTGAGCCTGCCTCCTGATGTATAGACATATTTTCAATGTGTACTCTATCCATACATGTTATCTGGGGATACGGTACCCTTTCTCACCTTTGTGCAATCACGTGCAATCCATACTGGGCCTAACACCGTCTGAGCCTGCCTCCTGATGTATAGACATATATTTTGAATGTGTACGCTATCCATACATGTTATCTGGGGATACGGTACCCTTTCTAACCTTTGTGCAATCACGTGCAATCAATACTGGGCCTAACACCGTCTGAGCCTGCCTCCTGATGTATATACATATATTTTGAATGTGTACGCTATCCATACATGTTATCTGGGGATACGGTACCCTTTCTAACCTTTGTGCAATCACGTGCAATCCATACTGGGCCTAACACCGTCTGAGCCTGCCTCCTGATGTATAGACATATATTTTGAATGTGTACGCTATCCATACATGTTATCTGGGGATACGGTACCCTTTCTAACCTTTGTGCAATCACGTGCAATCCATACTGGGCCTAACACCATCTGAGCCTGCCTCCTGATGTATAGACATATATTTTGAATGTGTACGCTATCCATACATGTTATCTGGGGATACGGTACCCTTTCTAACCTTTGTGCAATCACGTGCAATCCATACTGGGCCTAACACCGTCTGAGCCTGCCTCCTGATGTAAAGACATATATTTTGAATGTGTACGCTATCCATACATGTTATCTGGGGATACGGTACCCTTTCTCACCTTTGTGCAATCACGTGCAATCCATACTGGGCCTAACACCGTCTGAGCCTGCCTCCTGATTTAAAGACATATATTTTGAATGTGTACGCTATCCATACATGTTATCTGGGGATACGGTACCCTTTCTAACCTTTGTGCAATCACGTGCAATCCATACTGGGCCTAACACCGTCTGAGCCTGCCTCCTGATGTATAGACATATATTTTGAATGTGTACGCTATCCATACATGTTATCTGGGGATACGGTACCCTTTCTAACCTTTGTGCAAACACGTGCAATCCATACTGGGCCTAACACCGTCTGAGCCTGCCTACTGATGTATAGACATATATTTTGAATGTGTACTCTATCCATACATGTTATCTGGGGATACGGTACCCTTTCTCACCTTTGTGCAATCACGTGCAATCCATACTGGGCCTAACACCGTCTGAGCCTGCCTCCTGATGTATAGACATATATTTTGAGTGTGTACGCTATCCATACATGTTATCTGGGGATACGGTACCCTTTCTAACCTTTGTGCAATCACGTGCAATCCATACTGGGCCTTACACCATCTGAGCCTGCCTCCTGATGTATAGACATATATTTTGAATGTGTACGCTATCCATACATGTTATCTGGGGATACGGTACCCTTTCTAACCTTTGTGCAATCACGTGCAATCCATACTGAGCCTAACACCGTCTGAGTCTGCGTCCTGATGTATAGACATATATTTTGAATGTGTACGCTATCCATACATGTTAGCTGGGGATACGGTACCCTTTCTAACCTTTGTGCAATCACGTGCAATCCATACAGGGCCTAACACCGTCTGAGCCTGCCTCCTGATGTATAGACATATATTTTGAATGTGTACTCTATCCATACATGTTATCTGGGGATACGGTACCCTTTCTCACCTTTGTGCAATCACGTGCAATCCATACTGGTCCTAACACCGTCTGAGCCTGCCTCCTGATGTATAGACATATATTTTGAATGTGTACTCTATCCATACATGTTATCTGGGGATACGGTACCCTTTCTCACCTTTGTGCAATCACGTGCAATCCATACTGGTCCTAACACCGTCTGAGCCTGCCTCCTGATGTATAGACATATATTTTGAATGTGTACGCTATCCATACATGTTATCTGTGGATACGGTACCCTTTCTCACCTTTGTGCAATCACGTGCAATCCATACTGGGCCTTACACCATCTGAGCCTGCCTCCTGATGTATAGACATATATTTTGAATGTGTACGCTATCCATACATGTTATCTGGGGATACGGTACCCTTTCTAACCTTTGTGCAATCACGTGCAATCCATACTGGGCCTTACACCGTCTGAGCCTGCCTCCTGATGTATAGACATATATTTTGAATGTGTACGCTATCCATACATGTTATCTGGGGATACGGTACCCTTTCTAACCTTTGTGCAATCACGTGCAAGCCATACTGGGCCTAACACCGTCTGAGCCTGCCTCCTGATGTATAGACATATATTTTGAATGTGTACGCTATCCATACATGTTATCTGGGGATACGGTACCCTTTCTAACCTTTGTGCAATCACGTGCAATCCATACTGGGCCTAACACCGTCTGTGCCTGCCTCCTGATGTATAGACATATATTTTGAATGTGTACGCTATCCATACATGTTATCTGGGGATACGGTACCCTTTCTAACCTTTGTGCAATCACGTGCAATCCATACTGGGCCTAACACCGTCTGAGCCTGCCTCCTGATGTATAGACATATATTTTGAATGTGTACGCTATCCATACATGTTATCTGGGGATACGGTACCCTTTCTCACCTTTGTGCAATCACGTGTAATCCATACTGGGCGTGAGAACGGCTGGCGAGCTGTTAAGCAAGCTACAGCACCTGTGCTTTGCACACGTAAGTTTTTCATTTGTTCAGGAATGACGGTTAGGCCTAATTCCGGAACTGCGGTTGACCTGCACTTACTGGGAAATCATTGTTCGCGGGTAATAATTGTAATCAGTGATCCCCATCACTAACGTTGTTCAGCGGGTTATCTGCACCTGTAAGCGACAAACGCTGGCCTTTTCAGTGTAGCGCACATGCAGCCACGGACATGTAAGGGCATGACACACCAGTTATTGGCCAATCTCATGTGCCAGAGCCTCACGTGTCCCTCTAGTAAGCCGGACTCGGACCGCGGGGCATGACGGAGTCTCGTTCGTTAACGGAATTAAGCTTGCAATGTGTGCATCTGTTCTGTAGCTGGCATGGTTGAGGTTTCCCAGGTGGAGTCGAATTTAACCGTAGGCTCCACTCCTGGTGGTGCCCTTCTGGACATTCCTTTAAGGTTCAGCTTTGCAACCATACTGCCCACGTAAAACAAACACTTTGCCTTCATGAACGCTGTTTGGAGGGTCATGACTCGTGGGAATAACGCCGCCCAATCAGTTAACCTGCTAGAGAGATCGTTCGTTGCTCCCAAGCATGACATCACACTCCCTAGGAAGAAGGTAATGCCACTGTGGCGACCGTACTCCTGGGGGCAACACAAGTGCACTGATGCCCAGCCACTGCTCGATGAATCTGCTGGTACATTGACCCAGACCACTATATTCCCCTCGCACGCTACACGGCCTGAATCTGACCCTGATGAAACTCAGGTTACCCTTCCCATATACAGTTCCATCTTACACGGTGACAAAGAGGAAGCTGCAGATGAAAGTGCAGGTTCGGCCCACCCGCCATCAGACACACCACCGTACTATCAGGGGCCCTGTGCCAGTGCCGTCGCCAACGAGTGGGCCCCCCCTGCTTGCTCAGGATCACAGCACTTGCAAAGTTGAAATACTGTGCAGTGAGATTTAAGATGGGGACGACGAGGAGTCCAGACAAGTACAGGGATTCCCTAGCGAGGAGACTTATTTGATTGTTTTCAATGTTGGGACAGCAATTTTTGGGGAGCACTATACTCTGGAGAATGATAGATGGGGCCCACCATACACTGGAACATTCCAAAGGTGGACATCAGACACTGGAGCAGCATTTACAGGGCCCATTATACACTAGAGCATTAGAAATGGGGCCCATTATGTTTGGAGCATTATTTGGGCCCATAAGACAGTGGAGCTTCATCCATGGGCACCAACATATACTGTAGCATTATGTGGAGCTCATCATATACTGTTTCAAACATTATATGGGACCAATGATTCTGTATGGAGAAATAGATGGGCCTCGTCATGAGATGTAAAAAGTGAAGTATTTTTCATTGTACTATACCGCTATTTCTCTGCCGTATCGGAGCATGATGAGTTGTGGTATGTGTTAAAGGGGCGCTCTTTCGCCCAGGGCACATGAAAACCTGGAGCCAGCCCTCCCCCCCCACAACTGTAGCCAAATAACCCCCATTTTTCAGTGCGTAACTTGTATTATGAAGTTAATTAAGGTTGACAAGCTTAAGTCAACCTAGTAAGAAGAATTGATGCTTTTGGCATTCAAATGGGCACTGTTGGTGTGTTTCCTGTCCTCCTCTCACTGCCGACTTTTATTCCCCATTGACTTACATTGGGTTTCGTGTTTCGGGACGACCCCGACTTTTCCCTATAATCGGACGATCTTGCTCGACCCGACTTTTGGAAAAGTCGGGTTTCACGAAACGAGACGCGACCCTAAAAAACCAAAAGTCGCTCAACTCTAGTCAATACCCTTTCTCAATAGTAAGGACTTATTCAATCAAACCCAACTTTTTTATTAGTCTCTGGTGTTTATCAGCATTCAACGCCTTCGTGAGGATGTCTGCTGTCATTTCTTCAGTAGGACAATATTCTAACTTCAAGACTCCTTGTTCCTGATGATCTCTCAAGAAATGATACTTCACATCAATATGCTTGGTTCTTGGATTGACTCTTTCAATCTGAGCAAGAACAAGACATCCTTGATTGTCCTCTTTCAATTTTGTTAGTTCTAACTGTGGTTGTCCTAATACTAATAGAAAAAATAACCCCGGCACACTCATATAAATTTCAAGGAATACACGCACGTAGCTGCTTATGATTTTTATTCAGAATTTCAGCGGACCAAAAAATGATAAATACAGATAAAATTATCCAACGTTTCGGCTCGCAGGTCTTTATCAAGGAAATATCTGCAATAATAAACAAATTTTTTCAGATACATGCAAATACTCTTATGCAAACAAAAAATAAAAATACATAATAAAAAATAAAGAATGAAAAATAAAAGGTCCATATAGTATATTTCAGTGTCATAATCAAATATATTATACACGATAGATATATAGCGCACAACAGAGTCATCAAATGTAGTGCAATATTGTGATTTAGGAAATACTTTCACAAGAGAGACTATATATATCCGCCCAAACGTATATAAGATATATAATGAAACAAAAAATGATCCAAAATATAATTAGTACCTGTAAATAGATAGAAGACAAATGGGTCCTAAATGCTGACTGGATATATGTTCAATAGTGACCCATAGGAGTCACCTACTATGAAACAGAAAACATAGAAAAAATGTATATATATATGTGCCATAAAAGACTAGACAAAAAAGATCAAAGATTGTCTCCCAGAAACAACGTACCTATTATGTGAGTACATATCCTGACCGTCATTACCTATACTATTGATTTTTTTTGGGTGTAGCTCCCATATTCAAGTATATCAATGTCTTTTGCTACTTTTTCATTTAATTCTGAAGAGGCCTCCAATATCCTCTCTAAAGTCAAAACTCCTGGCAATTTTTTGCATACTCCCTCAGAGGAGTTACGTACTAGAGATTTGGAGAAAGACTTACGGAGACTGACTGCGCTTGATTTATGTTGGTTGAGTATCATAGGGTTAATCGCATCCCACGTGGTCTAAGGGTCTCTCTGAGACCCACATTATTTCAAGATAATACTGAATACTGCACTAAATTTGAATCTATCTTAAATAAGTGTTCTATGGACATTATTTTATTAACTATTGATTTTTTGGAGAAAGAAATCACTGTTTTGGAAACCAAGATTACGGCAACGGAACAACAATTGGCTAATACTGCTTCTACAGAGGATTTTAAATCAATTAAAACTAAATTGGATCAATCAATTCTCAATTTTCTTAATAACCTTCAGCTTAAGAAGAAAAATAAATTTCTGCGGGATACGGACGATTATCATAATAATCAAGTAATCAAGTGTATCGATGGCGTTTTTCCAGTTCCTACAGGAATACTCGATCATTTCGGAGAGGATACAGTTCTTTATCCACCCGTTCAGACAGCGATCATGGAACGTCGCATCCGGTTACAACTTCTTTTTTAGGAGTACGACGGGAACGTCAGTACAGAGGAAGACGCGGAGGGGTAAACGATGGTGTAACCGAACAGTCGAGAATGACAACGAGATCACAGGTAGGAGACAAAGAGACAATATCGTATACAACATCTCGTCTGAAAACCTTTCCCCTTCGGAAATGACTTTGTTAGAAAAAGGTTTAAGTTTTTGTCCTACTTCATCATTTAATTTGTTTCAGGTGGATCAAGACTTGCATAGGTTTTATAGAATGTTGCGCCTTAAGGCACATTTCTCTGATCGTATTCCTGTGATTAGTACGGATACCACAGATACATTCACTAAATTTTCATTATCTTCACTAAAATTACAGTCTGTGAGTAATTTTATGCCACCACGAATCTATCATCCGGTGGAAACCTTTATTAGTCTTGTACAGCGTGATATTAATGAGGTATTACAGACGATCAATAGGGGTCATTTACGAATTAAGAATAATTTGACATTGGAAGAGAAAAGATAATTAAATGATTTAAAAGAAAATAAAAAAATGGTTATAAAACCAGCCGATAAAGGCGGGGCATTGGTTGTCATGGATCGGTCATACTATGTAACTGAGATCCTTTCTCATTTGAGTTACACTGACACCTATATTCCAATTTCACATAATCCTACATATGATATAGCAAGGTATATTAAGAGATTCGTTGATCTCTATTGCCAGTTGGGCACTATTGATCTTAAGCTCAGCGAATATCTTATTAATACTAATCCTACTATACCGGTGTTTTACACTCTTCCAAAAATACACAAAAATCTGTTAAGACCTCCTGGACGACCAATAGTCACCTCAACTAATTCTATTCTTTCTCCCTTGTCAATAACATTGGAGAAGATTTTGACCCCCTATGTACCTTTAATAAAGTCTTTTATTAAGGATACCTCTGATTTTTTGGGGAGCATTAAAGCTGTTGGGCCCATTCCATCTGGGAGCAGACTGGTGACATTAGATGTGAATAGTTTGTATACTAGTATTGGACATCAGGAAGGCATACATGCAATGATTAACTTTTTGTCTAAAAATACGACCTTTACTGGAGATCAGATCGAATTCTGCACTGATTTACTTACATTGATTTTGACAAAATTTTTTTTTCTATTTGAGGATCAATTTTTCATGCAGAAGAGGGGGACAGCTATGGGGTCCAATGTGGCACCCCCTTATGCCAACATATTCATGGCACATTTTGAAGACTCATTTGTTTATAATTATCCTTTGTTTACAGCTTTTGGAATATATTGGAAACGATATATTGACGACATTTTTTTAATTTGGACAGGTGATGAGGAGACTCTCTTTCATTTTTTTGATTATTTGAATGGATGTCTTACAGGTTTAACTTTCTCTCTTCACCATGATTGCCACTCCATAAATTTTCTTGATACTTTGATCATAGTAAAGTCCGATGGCTCCATTGATACTGATTTATATATTAAATCCACTGATAAGAATAGTTTGTTGCACTTTGAGAGCTGTCACCCGAAACATATCAAACGAGCATTAACTAGATCACAATACGTTAGAATTGAAAGGATAGTCTCGGATCCATCCATCAGGAGTATGAGATTAAAGGAAATTGAGGAACGTTTTCAGAATAGGGGTTACCCCAATTCTATACTTAAACATGGGGGTGGACCAACCCAACCCAAGGAGAAATTACGCAGACTAGCATTTGTAAGCACATTCCATCCATTTAATCGTTTGATTAATCAATGCATTTTAAAACATTGGGATTTACTTAGGGAATCATATCCCAATACTTCTGAATTTTCTATGCAACCTATAATGTGCTACAAACATCCTAACAATATAAAAAACTTTTTGGTAAGGGCTGATATTGGTTCAAGCAAGAAAGAACCTATTCAGAGGACATTGACTACATCCCGGAACGGAACATTTCCGTGTTTGGGGTGTTTGCAATGTTCGAATGTTGCTAAAGGGAATTCTTTTACTCATCCTAGAACTGGACGACGCTATCCCATTAAGGGATATTTCACATGCGATTCATCGTATGTTGTCTATCTCATTAAGTGCCCATGCGGTCTCGGATATGTTGGGGAGACTACCCAGCATGTCCGGGACCGCATCTCTCAGCATAAATCTACTATCAGGTGCGGACGTACCTTATTACCCATTCCGTCTCATTTCTTATCATGTGGCCATTCGGTTGCCCAGTTGAGGTACCAGGTTATTGATCAGGTTCAAATGTCAAGAAGGGGTGGCGATAGGTTAAAGAGATTGAAGGAGCGTGAATCCTTTTGGATTTACACACTTCAAACACCAGCACCATTAGGACTTAATAGAGAGTATGAGGTCTCCTATTAATAGTAATACCATTAATTATCTCATAGGGATTACTATTATTACTTATTGCTAAGGATTAATATTGTTCCTCTCTCCTCTGTATTAGTATGTATTAATAGGTATCCTTATTATTATGTGCATGTATTTTTCTGTTTCATGTCTCTTTAGTGATTAGACTTTATGATACTCTCTATGTGCTGATTAGTTTTTCATAAAAGATTGTCTATTTTTGTTTTTATTTTCTTTTAGATAACTTAATAACTGTTTCCCGGGATCCGGTCACAGCGCTTTGGTGCCAAAAGTCGGTTTTGTTCCAGCAATTTATAGAACACTTCCAGTCACGTCTTTGCACGTCTTGGAGATAAAGGTTTTCTTTCTTCACTCCCTCTGGCTGCTTTTGCCGTTCATGAACGGCGCATGCGCGGTTCATAGTGGATAATACTGCCCCCTTCTTCTTCGTCCCTTTCCGGCTGTCTCCGACAGCTTGGGAAGGCGCCTGCGCAGTACACAGCGGGGAACGCCGCTCTCCACCCGGAAGTATTTTGGTCATGCATGTATTTAAGGGACTGACGGCTCACGGGGCGTCCACAGCGCACCACGTTACCGCACTTTCCTCTGACGGTCAGGATATGTACTCACATAATAGGTACGTTGTTTCTGGGAGACAATCTTTGATCTTTTTTGTCTAGTCTTTTATGGCACATATATATATATACATTTTTTCTATGTTTTCTGTTTCATAGTAGGTGACTCCTATGGGTCACTATTGAACATATATCCAGTCAACATTTAGGACCCGTTTGTCTTCTATCTATTTACAGGTACTAAATATATTTTGGATCATTTTTTGTTTCATTATATATCTTATATACGTTTGGGCGGATATATATAGTCTCTCTTGTGAAAGTATTTCCTAAATCACAATATTGCACTACATTTGATGACTCTGTTGTGCGCTATATATCTATCGTGTATAATATATTTGATTATGACACTGAAATATACTATATGGACCTTTTATTTTTCATACTTTATTTTTTGTTATGTATTTTTATTTTTTGTTTGCATAAGAATATTTGCATGTATCTGAAAAAATGTGTTTATTATTGCAGATAATTCCTTGATAAAGGCCTGCGAGCCGAAACGTTGGATAATTTTATCTGTATTTATCATTTTTTGGTCCGCTGAAATTCTGAATAAAAATCATAAGCAGCTACGTGCGTTTATTCCTTGAAATTTATATGAGTGTGCCGGGGTTATTTTTTCTATTAGTATTAATTCTTTACCTCAGAGCACCTACTTTATTGTGGTGAGCACCCCATTACCTATACTACTGTGGTTGTCCTAAGTCTGTCAACAATTGTCTTAACCACAGAACTTCTTGACTTGCATGTGCTGCGGCAACATACTCTGCATCTGTTGAAGACAGTGTCACAATTGACTGTTTCTTTTGCTTCTATCCATTTATTAGCTTGTTCTTTAGGGAGTTAAGATATGTCTTCCCAAGAGGTAGGTTCATAAATTTTACTTGTGCTTCTCTTGTATGAGAGACGTTTTGGTGGTTTACCTTTGTTTTCTCTTATTGAACGTCTTGGTTCTGTGTCTATTTGCAGTTGTAAATTTTCAGTATTCTGTTCTTCATCAATTTCAACTACTTTCTCATCAGATACTTCTTCAGCTATGTCACTGCTGTTTTTCTCATTTTTTGTGTCAATTGAAATCATGACATCTTCATTTAAGTTTTCAATGAATGTCACACTGTTAGTTTCCGTGACTCTGTCTGTTTTGTGATCTTGGATTCTGTATCCCTTGCAATTTTCACTTTATCCATCAAATATTCCCTCCATGGATCTGTTTTGAAGTTTGGAACGTTTTTCTGTTGGAATGAATATAAAAACTTTATATCCAAAAATTAATTGGTTACATACCTTGCCACAGTTCATATGGAGTTTTAATCAGTTTTCTGGAAAAAAGTCTGTTCTGTAGACATGTAGCTGTCATTGCTGCCTCACCCCAATATTTCTCTGGTAGTTTGGAATCTGTCAGCATACATCTCATCATTTCTGTCAGAGTTCTGTTTTTCCTTTCTGCCACTCCATTTTGTTCAGATGTGTACGGAACAGTTTTCTGGGGTTCTATTCCATTCTGTCTTAAGTAGTTTTCTCATATAGAAAAATGGGGTATAAGTGTGGCGCCCCTGAGGCTTCAGTCACCACAGAGGTACTGCACCTTCTCCTAAGGTGTAGTGCTCCACCATCCAGGTAGGCTGGGAACTCTTTGCACCCCACACACAGGATAGTTCAGCAGGGACCCATCCATGCTTTATGCTGGAAAGGTCATAGGGTGCCTTTTGTGGTCCCTGGCTTCGTAACACGAGAGGTGCTGGGGAGGCGGGTGGAGTTAGATATAAAAGAGTGGGAAGAGTGAGAGTTAGTTAATTTGTTAGAGGAGAGAGAAGAGAGAAGATGGGTGTCTGAGGGACGTGCTGCAGCAGGTCCCAGTGATCTGGGCTGCTGGCACGAGAAAGACCAGAGAAAGAGACTGATAGGATTGATAACCTAACCTTCCATAAGAGAGATAGAACAGATCGGAACGAAGGAGAACAGAAGGACGGTGGGAAGCAGGTTGAGAAAGAGAGAGAACCCTTCCAGTCCAGAGAGCGCAAAGGCCGGGGCCCGGTCCCCGAGGTTGATTGGATCTTTATTTTAAAATAGACTTGGCACACACCAAAAAGATTCTTTTTGGTGTGTGCCAAGTCTATTTTAAATTGAAGTTCACGGATTGGGATCCTACTTGTGCACCACCTCCGTTTACCAGGGTTGTGCCAACGGTTTTGTTCTAATGATTGGATCTTTATGTCTGGCAACAGACACCGGAGGAGTAGTGAACCGCTAACGCCTTGCTCCCATCATAGACTTGGGACACAACAGCAACTGAATAGAGAGCCGGGACGCAGTGATGAGTCCCCGAAGCAGGCTACAGCTGTCTGTCATACAAGTAAAGACTAGGAACACCTAGAGAGAGGCATTCCAGGGTAGCTAAGTACTGGAGTGCTTCGCACCTAAAGGCGCATTGGAGGAGTCGTTCAGTAAGGTACATGTTGGCGGAGTGTGGAAGGGAGAATCCTATCCTGCCTGGAGGTTGGCTGGAGCCCTGACCTGGAGAAAACAGTACGGAGGCAGGCAGTTGTGTGAACTGTAAACAGTGAGTAAAGCTTTGGAACCGCATACTCTGGTGTCCTCCAGTTATTCCCGCACCACTACACCTGGGTACCAGCATCCATACCATTCTGTGCCTCTCCTCATCCATTGCACCTACACTGCCCTGGGACTACTGTTCCACCTGTGGGGAGCTATACCATCTCTGCTGCACCACACCATCAGTCCCAGCGGATCTGCATGCAGCGTTGGCTTACCATCTTACTTGCCAAACACCACGGGTGGCGTCACGAACTATTCATATAAACTTTAACACCATTAACATCACCGCCATTGATATTGGGCGCCCAGGGCCACGGACCGGGTCACCGCTGCTGTGACGCATTCCCACCTCGACACCGTGCCTGGTACCGAGTACCCCACTGCCCTGGGTGTGCGAGGGCGACCCAATTTTGGCGTCACGAACAGGATGACGAGACCCGATGCCATCGGGTTCTGTGTGCCTTGGATTTACAACTTTTGAAAATGTGCAGAAGACCAAATTTAATAGACTGTAAAATGGACATTAGAAATGGCCGCTGCCGCGGAGAAGAAGGGCGTGAAGAGATGGGAGGTCCTAAGAAAAGACCGCGAAGAGTCTTGGGCCGTCCCTGCCTGAATTACTATGTGACTGATGCATGGCCTAGCCCCCGAGGGGTTCGTATACTGGCTTGGTATGGAGGCGCTGGAAGAAGACGCAGCCCCCGGAAGGAGGGGCAGAGAAAGCCAGTGGCGAGCAGAAGGGCGGAGCAAGAAGAAGAATGAAAGAACGCCATGATGAAAGCAGATGAGTAGACAGAAGAACAAGGGGGGGAGAAGCCACCCACCTCTAGGCCGCCCTGCGGAGGCTGCGACCGCTGATTCATCCTCTGCTGCGTCCGCCACCGCCTCACAACCGATACTGTCATTGGGTGAGCCCCATCCGGAGGAGATACATGAGGGCTCTGGAACAGAATGGAGGACCGGGACCGCGTCTCCGCCTGGACCGAGCGCGGTGGCACCGGCCTCTGCCGTCAACCCCAGCTGAGAACGGCCTGGTCCCGGCACGGATCCAACTGCGGCCTACTCCACCAGTCACTCCGGGAGTTGCGGCTGCTGCCATCTACCACCACGAACCGGAGCCGGAACCGCGGCTGGAAACGCCAGGTATGATCGCTACCCCCGGTCTGACCCTGGCTTTGGGAGCGGAACCCACAGATAGGAACGGGCCCACTGACCTTCGCCGACGATCCCCAGCTGTAGTGCCTATGGGGGGGATGATCAAGTTGTTCCTGGCTGGCGGCCTCGGGCTGCGGCACCATCTCCTGAACTTCCTATGGAACTCGAGGGACCCATATCCCCGCAGACAGTAGAAATCTCCATGGCCCTTTCCCTGCACCCCACCAATCCCTATCCCTCTCTATGGGAAGTGGAGTACATGCGCTTGGCAAGAAATCAGCGGGATCATGAAGAACTCGACTTCTTGGTGACCGAACAGCCAACCCCAACCAGTATGTCACCTCTACCCCAAGATGAAGATACCCAAAGTGTTACTGTGAAGTACAGTATTCAGAAGTACGGGACATCTTGTTCTCCGGGATCCATTTTTGTGCTTGTGACGCCATTTTGCTGTTTACGAGTTAAATTTTGTAACTTAACTTGATGAAAGTTCACAGCTGTTATGAAACCAGACTGTTCCAGCTTGTACAAGATATGAGATATGAGATGAGACCCTAAAAGAATGTGCTATTGTTCTATATTCTACGTCACGCAGCTAGGGACATATTCTGATTTTTTTGCAATACTATTGGCTTAAATGTATTACAATTCTATTGGTAGCTGTATACTTTGCATAATTAAGCAGAATGCTATGTAATGTGAGATTCAGTAAAGGGGCTCAGTGATCTGCCTCGATCCTCCCGTACAGAGACCCCGTCTCCATGTGTTCATTCCCAGTTGCTAGCAACGCCCTGTGAATTAATTTGGAAATCACTGGCTCAACCGTGAAGGGTTAATTTAGCCCTACCTCAACAGCTTGACGCCCAACGTGCGGCCCCCGAACAGGGACACTTCTGCCCCCGGAGGACAACAAGACAAAGGACCCTCGGAGCGGACACAGGTGCTGGAAAATTGGGACTGATCACCCCCCCATGACAACCACGGTAAGTTGGCAGTTATACTGTTCAGACTGACCGTTGGTATGGTTTTCCTGTGCTTGTTGCTGCAAAGAGGCTCTGAGGTTTGTCCCCGTGGTGGGGTGATTCATGGGTGGAATCATATAGAGGTGCAGTCCCGTTGGGGGCCCAGTGCTCGAACTGTACCTCATAAGGGACGGACACCCCGGATTGACCAGTGATTGTGACTCTCTTTATAGTCAAAATATCCTGAATTCCTGAACATTGTTAGTAATCAGGCGTGGTCATGTGATCGAAGATGGGTAGGATACGTAACTCAGGTATATATAGATAGATACACTCACTGGCCACTTTATTAGGTACACCATGCTAGTAAGGGGTTGGACCCCCTTTTGCCTTCAGAACTGCCTCAATTCTTCGTGGCAGAGATTCAACAAGGTGCTGGAAGCATTCCTCAGAGATTTTGGACCATATTGACATGATGGCATCACACAGTTGGCGCAGATTTGTCGGCTGCACATCCCTGATGCGAATCTCCCGTTCCACCACATCCCAAAGATGCTCTATTGGATTGAGATCTGGTGACTGAGGAGGCCATTTGAGTACAGTGAACTCATTGTCATGTTCAAGAAACCAATCTGAGATGATTCGAGCTTTATGACATGGCGCATTATCCTGCTGAAAGTAGCCATCAGATGTTGGGTACATTGTGGTCATAAAGGGATGGACATGGTCAGCAACAATACTCAGGTAGGCTGTGGCGTTGCAACGATGCTCAATTGGTACCAAGGGGCCCAAAGAGTGCCCAGAAAAAATTCCCCACACCATGACACCACCACCACCAGCCTGAACCGTTGATACAAGGCAGGATGGATCCATGCTTTCATGTTGTTTACGCCAAATTCTGACCCTACCATCCGAATGTCGCAGCAGAAATCGAGACTCATCAGACCAGGCAACGTTTTTCCAATCTTCTACTGTCCAATTTCGATGAGCTTGTGCAAATTGTAGCCTCAGTTTCCTGTTCTTAGCTGAGAGGAGTGGTACCCAGTGTGGTCTTCTGCTGCTGTAGCCCATCTGCCTCAAAGTTCGACGCACTGTGCGTTCAGAGATGCTCTTCTGCCTACCTTGGTTGTAACGGGTGGCAATTTGAGTCACTGTTGCCTTTCTATCAGCTCGAACCAGTATGCCCATTCTCCTCTGACCTCTGGCATCAACAAGGCATTTCCGGCCACAGAACTGCCGCTCACTGGATTTTTTTTCTTTTTCGGACCATTCTCTGTAAACCCTAGAGATGGTTGTGCGTGAAAATCCCAGTAGATCAGCAGTTTCTGAAATTCTCAGACCAGCCCTTCTGGCACCAACAATCATGCCACGTTCAAAGGCACTCAAATCACCTTTCTTCCCCATACTGATGCTCGGTTTGAACTGCAGGAGATTGTCTTGACCATGTCTACATGCCTAAATGCACTGAGTTGCCGCCATGTGATTGGCTGATTAGAAATTAAGTCTTAACACACAGTTGGACAGGTGTACCTAATAAAGTGGCCAGTGAGTGTATATATAACCAGAGGTGTCCGGAGGGATAGTCTGAGACGCCCTCCTCCTTTCACTGAGTACCGCGAATTTTGGGCAATCCCAGAGGGGGATTATTGACCCTGTGGAACAGACTGTGACGGCCGCTCCAGCATTGTGCACAACTGAAGGATATTTAGCTCTAAATGAGAGAATCCGTGGAAGGAAAAGAAGAATTTTGTGGCTTGGCACATGAATTGTGTGACGAAGGTGTTAGGAAGAACAAAGGAAGTGAATTCTGATTGTTTCTGTTACTCCTATGTTGAAGAAGGAAAAATTGTCTATTATTATGGCAAGGACGGGATGTATTGTGGTTCAAGCAAGTGACTGTGGTGTGAGGAAGTGATTAAAAGAAGGAACTGAGATTAATGATACTAATGTGTTAGGCAGATGAATAGTTAAAAGTGATGATTTGAAAGAAGAGGTCTCCCTGCTAGATGACAATTGTACAAGAAGACCGAGAGTCGCAGCCCCCACCTTTTCGTTGTTAAATGCTCACAGTATCTATTATCAGCCACCGCTGCCAGCCTCA
The DNA here is from genome assembly GCF_039654945.1 of Dendrobates tinctorius. Classification (NCBI taxonomy): domain Eukaryota; kingdom Metazoa; phylum Chordata; class Amphibia; order Anura; family Dendrobatidae; genus Dendrobates; species Dendrobates tinctorius. The sequence goes on along the minus strand of NW_027361726.1, from coordinate 3,972,586 downwards.
GTCCCCGCTAAAAAAAAAAAAGTTTTCAGAAGAATTTAACCTGTCTGTTCAGCGTACAGAGAAAAAAAAAAACAAGCTAGCAGCCAGCAGCTGCTCCAGCCCCCACCATTGTGCCCAGCGAGGCTGCGAGTTCACAGTCCCTTATCAGTATCAGTGTGCCCTTCAGCCCACACAGCAAATTCTGCCCCCCCCTCAGACTTCAGCTACTGGGAAACCTGCTCCTCAGCCCCTCCCTGCTAATGCTGGTGCTGTGCCAGACTCAAACACTTTCAGAGATTGTCATTCCCCTGCTGTTTTAATCAGAATAGATGGTAGACCCAATTAATATACTTTTATAAACCCTATTTCTGTGGGACCTTTTCCCAAGGTCACTGTTCAGTTTGTAATCTCTCCCATATGTCCAGTAAATTTACTAGGGGCAGATTTATTATCACAGTTCCGCTCCGGAATACAATTCCAAGATGATGGTCAGATGGCTCTTACGTTATATAATCCCTATGTAGATGAAGACAGTGAGGAAATCTGTATTTTGCATGCCCTTCCTACAGTTATGATGGCCCTGATAGGTTCAGATCCACCCCCAATATTGCCTGAGGATCAATGACTCACCCCATACCTCTCAGAGATACCATCTAAACTCTGGTCAAAAGGGCCAAATGATATAGGGAAAATGTCTGTAGAACCAGTAAAAGTGTTTCTCAAACCTGGTGCCTAATCCGCATACTCTTTTGTCCCAAATACCCCAGGATGCTGCTTGGCTTACAGTTATTGATCTTACCAACGCCTTCTTTAGCATTCCGTTACACCCAGACTGCCAGTTTCTATTTGCATTCACTTATAAGGATCGACAGTTAACATGGACAGTTATGCCACAAGGGGCCCAAAACAGTCCCAACCAGTTTGCAAAAAAAAAATGAATGAGCGAGTGTCTTTTGCCATTTTTTGCCAGTGTTAGTCTCCTTAAGTATCTGGCAGCACTGAACTGTCGGGTTTCGGCCTCGAGACTTCAGTTCTGCCTTGGTCAAGTGATATTCTTGGGTCACTGTCTCCTTCAGGGTGCCAGACTGAACTCCAGCGTTTTTTTACGCACTTATTGTTGTCAGTGGATACCGGATGCATCCCGCATAATGCAACCCCTTTACAACGCCTTGAAAGACGGTATAATGAACTATAAGGAAAGATGGCAGTGATGAGGATTACCTCCAATATGATTGTTCCCAACTTCTGACTGAAGAAACAGCTACTCCACCAAATGTCAGTGAGAATCCACTCCCAAATCCTGATCTGGTGTTATGCACGGATGGTTCAAGATATGCTGACGAGTTTGGTAGATTCCACACGGGATACGCTGTTACCACAGAGGACACTGTAGTGCACGCAGCTGCGCTCCCGCCCTCACTGTAGCACAAGAAGCAGAACTCCAGGCTCTGTCTACTGCATGTACTTTGGCCAAGAACAGACGGGCTAATATATACACGGACTCACGGTATGCATTTGGTATTGCTCACAATTTTGGGGCTCTATGGGCCAATCGAGGGTTTATTACTACTGTCGGAACCCCAGTGAAAAATGCTGAAGCTGTTAAAACCCTCATGGACTCGATCAAATTACCTACTCAGGTGGTCATTATCAAAGTTAAGGCGCACGGTCCTAGGACCAGTCCACAGACTGTTGGCAACGCATTTGCGGATATGCAAGCAAAAGCCGCCGCTCTCTTACCCGTTGAACCAACCATACCAACTATGGTGACCACACGCTCTCAGCGTAAACAGTTACAAGAAGCATTGACCCTACAAGAACCTGATGATCTACAACAGACTGAAGTTTTCTGTCGAACCCCGCGAGACCGCTTAATGATGATGCAGAGAATGTCTCCAAAGGAAGAGGTGAAGCAATGGAAGACTGATGGGGCACGTATGGATAATGGTCTCTGGAAAAAGGACCAACTTGTGTGTCTCCCTAAGCGGATGTACCCTGCTATTGCCATATGGGCACATGGACCTACTCATCGAGGAAAGAATCAGGCCCTCGCACTGGTGCAAAAATTCTACTAGGCCCCGATTCTCCAGTTGGCCAGAAGCATTCCCTGTTACCAACATGACTGCAAAAACCACAGCGAAAAAACTGGTGATGGAAATTGTATGCAGATATGGGGTTCCAGAAGTTGTTGAAAGTGATCAAGGTCCGGCCTTTTCTTCTCATGTGTACCAAGAAGTTCTGATAATGCTTGGATCCACTGTAGCACTCCATACTCCGTACCACCCACAATCCAGTGGGGAAGTTGAGAGGCTGAACGGCACACTGAGGGGACAATTGACCAAAATTATGCAGGAGACTATGGCTCCATGGCCAGAGCTCCTACCCATTGTATTATACCACCTTCGTACTACCCCTATTGCAAAACATGGCCTGTCCCCATATGAGATATTGTTTGGTACTAGGCCCCCAGTTGCAAATTTCCAGCCTCAGCAGTTATCAGAAGAAACTGACCGTGCTGTTCAATATGTTATTCAGCTTAGTAAAATCTTGGTAACACCCATGTTCTAGTTTCCTTTTCTTCTCCAGATTCAGCAGAAACCGACACCTGTCATAACCTGAAGCCTGGTGATTTGGTAGTTGTGAAGAGGCATGTCAGGAAGCATGAACTAGAACCCTTGTATGACGGTCCCTATGAAGTCCACCCTCTCACCCAACAAGCCAATAGCAAATAAGGGGGCATAATGTTTTCGTTTTTCTCATTTTTCATATTATTATTGGTAACTGCATGGGACAGCCTAAATTCCCCATCGTTCTTGAATAATAAGTTTATACAACATCATGAAAAATTACTGAGAGATTTGTTGGATAATTCCCAGTGTCTGGCAGACTGTTGGATTTGCACGTATTCACCATTGTCAGCCACGAGCATCGCCTTTTTGGCTATCCCTGGTCCACCCGAGGAGTTATTTGCTTGGACTGACTGTTCTGACACACTCGCTAATAACGCCACACATAATGCTAAATTGTGGAATTTAACAGTTGGTATACCTATTGTGGGATGGGTGGGATACCCCTGGTGGCAAGGTAACCTTTCAGGAAGTAATACACACCTTCAATATTTGGCCTACAAAGGAGGGGTTTGGGTCCCTAAGAATAAGACTAGTCTAACCAATCTGGGGCAAGTTCCAACGTATGGTTTACAAGTCAGTTTCAATGTAACTTCACACTCTACTGACGCCTTCAAACCAATGTTGTTAGAAAGAAGGTTGCATAATATGTCATGGGAATATTCTAATTTGTTTCCCCATGGTTCTAACGAAACCTGTGCCAGTATTCCTGGCAATATATCTTGTAATGAGTCCTCTGAATATGTGCCAGGAACCCCCACTTGTGAAAATCCCGATGCAGGTTATTGTAGTCCTTTAGGACAATCTCCAGCTTGGTGTATGCTTCAGAATGCATCTGCATTCATAGACTTAGCTCATAGATTGGTGCTGCAACATTCAGCCCTATGGGATTTACCTGATGATATGTTCTGGGTATGTGGAGACAATCCTTATAAATGGTTGCCAGTAGGGGTAAGAGGTACTTGTACTCTGGGTCGCTTGACCCCGGCCACCTTTGTTATTCTGAACAAACAGTTGGATACACAGGCTATACCCAAACACACATTATACAAAAGAGCTGCGGACAATTCCACCCGCCCTTCAGGGAGACCACATATAGTGCAGATGAGTGTGGCCAATAAAATTGTCAGTTCTATTTCCATTTACCCTATGATTACACAAATGTGGGATAAATTGGTTAGAGCCACAAACTATCTAGATGATCAAATTTGGGATATATTGGACATACTTAACACTACTGTTGCTGTCCAAAATCAACTTATTATAGTCATTAATCAACATACTATAGTGCTGGACTACTTAACAGCAGCACAAGGTGGTATGTGTCAGGTCATTGGACCCGCTTGCTGTCATTATATAGATCCTAACAGTACTATGAAGTTAAAGTTAGAAGATATTCAAAGACTCAGAGATCAATACGATAAAGACAATGATCGCAATAAGGACAGTTGGTGGTCAGACACCTTCTCCTTTCTCAATCCAGCCAATTGATTTAAGGGAATTGGGGGCTGGATATCTGGGATCTTACAGAGCTTGTTACACATTGCTGCCTGTATCCTTGTTGTATATGTGATACTAAAACTTGTTCTTTGGTGTATTTCTGTATGTATTAGGAAATTCTGCACTAAGACAGCTAATGATGATACCAAAGGCGTCGTTGCCCCTGCTCTTCTCTGCACCGATCTTAAAAGGCTACTTGATGAAGATGTTGAAGCCAAGCACATGGCTACCTACAAAAGATCCCCTCCACCGTCATCAAAAATTGTTATTCGTGAACTGCAGTATACAGGGGGGACGGGTGCGCCGCGACAGCCATGACTGATAACTAAAAATTTAAATCTCGTTACCCAGGAGGGTTTGTTGCACCAGTTGTGCCTTGTTTTGCTATCATGTTTTTACGGTAGCACCTTTTGTTGCCTGCTTCTGATTGGCAGTGCTTTTCAACAAATGGAACTGTGGAGATCATGAACGCTGTGTGATCCAAAACTTTCTTGTAAATAGTTTGCACCCCTTTGGGTGCTCTCTCTTAGTTTTACATATAGAAAGATAATGTTTTTGCATGGACACTTTTCGAAGAATGATGTCTACCTCAAGGGACACTGCAAGAAAGCCCGGCTGGGAGCAGTGTTCAGCACCTTACAAGAATTTTGAATGTTTTATGATAACGTATTTGATAATGTTGTGTCTTGTGAAAAATAAATGTCTTTTATAGATTATTTGATGCAGAAAATTAGAATAGAATGTGAGAATTGAATAAAGACTGAAGAATTGAAAGTGACAGGTGACAGGCTAAGAGTAGATGGTCAGTGTCTTGCGTCCAGTAGAAGAAAGAAAGAAAAAGAGAATAATTGATAGAAAATGTAATAAAGAAAATGTGTTGAGTACTTTGAATTAAGAATTGCACTTAAGTAAATTTTTGATGCTAAGATAGGAAGTTAACCTGTTTGTAACGTTTAAGAAATGTGCCTCCTACATTAGGAAGCTTAGATAAGTATTGTTGAATAGCATTTAAAAATTTTTGTGTGTTCCTGTATTGTACCTTTTGTTGTCTTACAGCCCGCGGACATGCTGTGCTTAACGGGGGGTATGTGGCACCCCTGAGGCTTCAGTCGCCACAGAGGTACTGCACCTTCTCCTAAGGTGTAGTGCCCCACCATCCAGGTAGGCTGGGAACTCCTTTCCGCATTCCAACACCTGCACCCCACACACAGGATAGTTCAGCAGGGACCCATCCATGCTTTATGCTGGAAAGGTCATAGGGTGCCTTTTGTGGTCCCTGGCTTCGTAACACGAGAGGTGCTGGGGAGGCGGGTGGAGTTAGATATAAAAGAGTGGGAAAAGTGAGAGTTAGCTAGTTGGTTAGAGGAGAGAGAAGAGAGAAGATGGGTGTCTGAGGGACGTGCTGCAGCAGGTCCCAGTGATTTGGGCTGCTGGCACGAGAAAGACCAGAGAAAGAGACTGATAAGATTGATAACCTAACCTTCCATAAGAGAGAGAGAACAGATCGGAACGAAGGAGAACAGAAGGATGGTGGAAAGCAGGTTGAGAAAGAGAGAGAACCCTTCCAGTCCAGAGAGCGCAAAGGCCGGGGCCTGGTCCCCGAGATTGATTGGATCTTTATGTCCGGCAACAGACACCGGAGGAGTAGTGAGCCACTAACGCCTTGCTCCCATCATAGACTTGGGACACAACAGCAACTGAATAGAGAGCCGGAACGCAGTGAGGAGTCCCCGAAGCAGGCTACAGCTGTCTGTCATACAAGTAAAGACTAGGAACACCTAGAGAGAGGCATTCCAGGGTAACTAAGTACTGGAGTGCTTCGGACCAAAAGGCGCATTGGAGGAGTCGTTCAGTAAGGTACATGTTGGCGGAGTGTGGAAGGGAGAATCCTATCCTGCCTGGTGGTTGGCTGGAGCCCTGACCTGGAGAACACAGTACGGAGGCAGGCAGTTGTGTGAACTGCAAACAGTGAGTAAAGCTTTGGAACCGCATACTCTGGTGTCCTCCAGTTATTCCCGCACCACTACACCTGGGTACCAGCATCCATACCATTCTGTGCCTCTCCTCATCCATTGCACCTACACTGCCCTAGGACTACAGTTATACCATCTCTGCTGCACCACACCATCAGTCCCAGCGGATCTGCATGCAGCGTTGGCTTACCATCTTACTTGCCAAAGACCACGGGTGGCGTCACAAACAATTCATATAAACTTTAACACCATTAACATCACCGCCATTGATATTGGGGGCCCAGGGCCACGGACCGGGTCACCGCTGTTGTGACACATTCCCGCCTCGACACCGGCCCGGTACCAAGTACCCCGCTGCCCTGGGTGTGTGAGGGCGACCCATAAGCACATATAATAGTCACAAAACAATAAAGATCAATTCTCTCTACCACATAAAAAATACAAAATGATAAATAAACATATGAGTATAAGAATTTTTAAAATCCAGAGGATGCTGTCCACAAAAAAATGATGATCCAATATTCATGCAATGAAATCACAAGCACCAAAGCATGTACTTAATAGTTCTAAGGCAGGACCTGTAGCGGTGATGCAATGGAAATCTTCCTTCCGGTAAGTGATATAGTAAAAAGTATGCTGTAATTAGCAGCGTATGACCAAAAAGATATTCAATTAAGGTACAGGGGCTGTTCCGGCCGGCGGCAGCCTCCTGTCAAAATACCTCCAGCTTGAACGCAGTTATGAAGATTCAGCCGTGCTCCCGACGTGCTCCCGGCGTGTGTTGATTTCTAAAGCGGTCCAGGACCTTCGTGACATCAGTCAGCACGTGACTCAGCCGGCTCAGCTGGCTACTGGTTGCAGCAAGGACCAGAATTGTTTCCAACACGTTTCAAAGACTAACGGTCTTCTTCCTCAGGGATGGTCCCCCTTATAATTAGAGGATTATTTATAGAGTCCTGCCGTTTAAGCTGATTTTCACCTAACTTGCTCAATAAAAACCAAAGAGTTCAATTTCACTGTTTAACCCGTTCGGCATTAAGGTGTCCAGTGTAAACATCCATCTGCTTTCAGCGCGTGACATTAATTTTATGTGATTGCCTTTACGTATTTGTGGCTTTATATGTTCAACCCCAGTAAAACTCATATTGCTTATCGATCCCCCATGGCAATCTGCAAAGTGCTTGGATAAAGGATGGCCCCAAAATTTTTTCTTTATATTCCTGATGTGTTCATTGATTCTAATCTGCAGCGATCTTTTGATACGCCCTACATATACCTTCTCACACGGACACCTAATAGTGTAGATGACGCTTTCTGTTGTGCACGTGATATAATTTGATATTTCAAATCTATTAGTATTATTTTTCACCCCCATAGCCCATTGTTGTTTAGGACTCCTGGTTTGTTGGCATGCCCTGCATTCTCTACAGGGAAAGAAACCTTTTAAGCTGGTTACAAAGGGTAGTGTAGGTTCCTTTATACAATTTTTTTGTATAGTGGGGGCAATCATATTTCCAATATTGCGGGCCTTCCTGAACACAAATTTTGGACCTGGCGGAATTCCTATAGGAAGTGGGGAGTAACAGTGAATATGAATACACAATCCAGACTAACAGGGGAAGATGCACAGGAATAAATGAGAAAACCACACATACAAATAAGCACTCACAAATGGAACACCAGGAAGTAATGGGAGGAAAAACTAAATAGGAGATGATGAAGATGCACACAGATACAAATAACCAAGCAACAGTCTCTTGAACAGCACTTGAAATGCCTGCTAACAGCCAACACCTCCAACTCCAGAACCAGGCAGTATAAAACTAACACTAGCAATCCCTGCTTGCCAGAAGCCAGTATCAGTGGCCAACACTGAACAGCTTCCAGGAGCTCTCTTTCTTTTCAATGTTTTTTTTATTGAATTTTAAAGCATAACATCAAAAATACTGGTATATTGATACATATATGAGTATCAGTGTTCTAATAAGTACATAGCAAGTCCAGCTAAGATCTTTATGATACTTACAACTTGCATAATAATACCATAGTAGGGATATTGTCTTGGAGCCTGAGAGAATTAAATTACAGTTCAAATTAGCATATTAAGAAACACATGTATACTTCCAGTATTCCTACTTTCTCAATGTAACTGATTAAGACAACAATAAGAAAGGTAAGAGTAAATAGTAATAGGAAAAGGAAACAGAAATAGGAAGAGGGAGAGCGATATGGATAAAGAGAGGGGTATGGGGTATGGGATAGGGGCAAGAGAGGCATCACTGGATAGCACCTGCGTGATCGTTTGATCTGAAAAGAATCCAAGGTTTCCAGGCTTCTTTGAAAGCTGCTTGGGCGAGATTTACTTGGGCCACCAACTCAGCCGTGTAATACAATTGATCTATTTTGTAAAGCAATTGTTGGCGCGTAGGGCTATTTGTAGTTTTCCAGTGTGTGGGTATCAGAAGCTTAGCAGCAGCTATTATGTTGTGAACCAATGTAGAGAATCTCTTATTACCAGGCCACACCGGAAAGTTCAATAGTGCAGTTTTGGGCGTCAGGTTTGCTTTTTTCCCAATTATATCTTGAATAACTTTTTCCGTGAGCGCCCAAAAGCATTTTATAGTCGGACAGGTCCACCATAGATGGAGATAGTCACCCTCTCCAGTACCACATCTCCAACACTTTGTATGAAGATTCACCCGCCAGGCCTGAAACTGTGTTTGTGAGATATACCATCTGGACACTATCTTATAGGAGTTTTCTTGGGTCTTAACACATTTAGTCGGGCCATGGGAATGTTTGTATATATGAAGTACTTGTTCTTGTGAGAACGTGTAGCCTAGGTCTTTTTCCCACTTCGCTATAATGCTCGCTTAAAGCATAGGCCTTCTGAGAGGAGCTCTTGGTATATTGTACAGTAGATAGTGCTTTCAAAGGTTTGTTTTATTTTGAGAAGAGTCTCGAAAGGAGTAGGTTTGCGTGAAATATCTGTATTATAGCGTACTCTTTCCAAGGTCTCTTTTATTGTGGATTATTGTATGAAGTTGATATTTGCAAGTCCAGGTAATTTGCGGATTTCTGGGAGTGGTAAAAGCACTCCATCCATTAACAACTGGTCTATTGTGGTTTTCAACCCATGCGGTACGTCCTTGGGTGATGTTTCTAGGGAGTGAGCTAATATGTCGGACAGTGTTAGTATTGGTGATGAGGGGGGTACTAGAATGCTGTGTGTTTTCACCCACACCTTAAATAGTGAGCGTGTGAGTTGGTTTGTATGGGGAGGGAGGGAGCCCAGTCTAAGATAGGTCAACAGAAGCGGTCTAATGGGTAGAGGAGAAAGCTCTTTCTCTATTGTTGTCCATTGCTTGTCCAGTGAGCCCCAAATCAGATGCACTGAATGTGACAACACCGCGGCATAGTAGTACTTCCTTATGTTAGGAGCACCCATTCCACCTCTTGCTTTAGGTAATGTCAGTGTGTTGAAAGCTATTCGAGGCTTCACCTTGTTCCACATATATTAGGAGAAGAGGGAATTTACCCTAGCCAAATAAGAGTCTGGAATATAAATGGGCAGCATTTGGAACATGTAGGTAAATTTTGGTAATATCAAGCTTTTTAAAAGATTTTTCCTACCTGTCCATGATAAGAACGGGTCTCTCCAGGATTTAATTGTATTAGCAGCACATTCTAGTAATGGGTTATAGTTGTATGTAATCAGTTCTTTTTCTGTCCTACTTATTTTGACTCCCAGGTACGTAATATAGTTTTTGGGCCAAGTGAACGGGTATTGACTCTTCAGTTTGTTGAGAGTATATTGCGGAACATTTAGGTCCAATGCCTCAGACTTAGACTCATTCACTTTAAAATTTGAGATGTAGCAGTATTCATCTAATATCTTCATGAGGGCTTGAAAGCTTCTGATTGGTTTTGTCATTATGACAAGTAAATCGTCGGCGAAGGTCACTGTCTTATAATATTGCTCTCCAATTTTTACGCCTTCTATTTCTATACATTGCTGTATTGCACTTAATAGGGGCTCCATTGTCAACACGAAAAGCAGTGGTGACAACGGACATCCTTGAAGTATGCCTTTTTTATAGTGAACGTGTCTGTAAGTGAGCCATTGATCCCAATGCGGGCCTTTGGGTTTTTGTATAACTTCATTATGGTTGATACAATCTGACTCGGGAATCCAAACCCCATCAGCATTTCCTCTAAGTAGGTCCAGTCTACCCTGTCAAAGGCCTTTTCTGCATACGTACCTAGTAAAACCAATGGGAGTTTGCTCTTTTTCGCATATTGCATAAGGTGTAATATTTTATATGCATTGTCCTTCCCCTCTCTCCCCCCCACAAAGCCCGTTTGGTTTAAAGATATTACTGTCAGCAGGATCTTTGCTATCCTACGCGCCAGCATATTTGCAAATAGCTTCAGATCGACATTTAGTAACGATATCGGCCTGTAGCTACTGCATTGTTCCTGGTCTTTACCTTCTTTATAAATTAATGAGATTTTAGCTTCCAGAGCTTGGGTGGGAAACTGATCCTTACCCAGTATGGAATTGCACATTCTTAACAGGTGTGAGCTAAGGAGCGAGGAGAAGGACTTGTAGTAAGCTATTGGTAGACCGTCTGGTCTGGGTGCTTTCCCCTTTGGACTCTTTGACAGGGCAGACTGGAGCATCAGCTGGGTCTGTTGTATTTCGGACAATTGGGGTAATTTTAGTTGGGATAGGAAGCTCCTAGTTGCATTTTTCCTTTTTTGTTGTTCTAAGCTTGATTCTGTCGAGTGTAAATTATATAGTTGTTTGTAATATTCCTAGAACTCTGACTCTATTTGCACGTAGTTTTGGGTGCTTAGTCCTCCTGGTTTTTTGATTGAATGTATATATGTGCAGGCTTGGCGCTTTCTTATCCTTGAGAGCATAAATTTAGTGGCTTTGTCTCCATGTGTGAACATTCTAGTTCGCCACCAGGCGTACCGTTTTGCCGCTTTTTTGTTTAAAATGTGCTTCATTTGTTGTCTTTTCTTAGTTAGCGCAGTCAACAATTTTGTATCTGACTGTTTTTTATGTTGGGTCTCTAATTCAAATATCTCTTTGTACAGAGTGTTTATTTCTCGCTGCCGCTGCTTATTTTGATACGAAGTGATTGAGATTAGTTCCCCCCTTATTACTGATTTATGTGCTTCCCACAAGATAGGAGCTGAAACCTCCCCTTTGTCATTTTGGTCAAAGTATTGTTTGACAGTAGGGATAAGTACATAGTATGTTGTCCAATCTATGATAAGTCTTATGGGGATGCGCGTCCATGGCTCGCTCGTCGGCGCCAGCAGGAAGCCGACGACGAGAAATGGACCAGGCCGATCTTGCGCGATCAGCGATAGCCAGCGGGGGAGCCGTTCGGAGGTAAGTATCACATGTAACGATATCGTTGGCAATATCACTGCTGCGTCACAAAATCGGTAACGCTTTAGCGATATTGCTAGCGATATCGCTATGTGTAAAGCCCCCTTTACTCTCACTAAATACATCAGAAAGATCAGCCAAATACTCAGGAACATCTTGAGACTGGGGAGAGGTGGATAAAACAGGAGTGTCACCAAGAGCACATTGACAACCCCAACTCACCACAGACACAGATTTCCAATCCAACACAGGATTATGGGTCTGCAACCACGGAAAACCTAGTACAATAATATCATGTAAATTGTGCAACACCAAAAATTTCTCTTGGTGATCCGGGGCGACCCACATAATCACCTAGGTCCAAAACTGGGGTTTATTCTCCGCCAAAGGGGTAGCATCAATACCCCTAAAAGGAATAGGGGTCCGCAGGGGTACCATAGGAAAACCACAATGCTTAGCGAAGTCAAAATCCATCAGATTCAAAGCTGCTCCTGAATCCACAAATGCCTTAGCGGAAAATGTGGACAAGGAGCAGATCAAGGTAACAGCCAAAAGGAACTTAGGCTGCACACTGCCCATAGTAAATGAGTGAGCAAAACGTTTCTCTCATTTAGAGCAGGCTGAAATAGCATGAGAAGCATCTCCACAAAAGAAGCATAACTTATTAAACCTTCTAAACTCTTGACGTTGCGCCCTAGACAAAACCCTATCACATTGCATGGGTTCAGAGGTTTGTTCGAAAGACGGCACCACCTCTCGCGTAGTTTTACGTTCTCGAAAACGTCGATCAACTGGAATGGTCAATGACATAGAGTCGTCAAGACCAGAAGGGACAGGGAATCCCACCATAACATCCTTTATGGATTCTGCCAGACCTTTCCGAAAGAGAGCTGTTAGGGCATCACCATTCCATTTAATAAGGACCGGCCACTTTCGGATTTTTGACACTATAACTCAGAAGCATCTTGACCCTGTTTTAATGCCAATAAGGTTTTCTCAGCTTGATTAATAGCATTAGGCTCATCATACAATAACCCCAGGGCTTGAAAAAATGCATCTACATTAGCCAGAATAGCATCTCCAGGTGTCAGAGAAAAGGCCCAGTCCTGGGGATCGCCATGCAGCAGGGAAATGACAATTTTAACCTGCTGTACCGAGCTCTCTGAGGAGTTAGGCTTCAAAGCAAGAAATAATAGCTTACAATTATTCTTAAAGTTCAGAAATTTAGACGGATCTGCAGAAAACACATCAGGAGTAGGGATCTTTGGTTCTACAACAGATGATTGGGCGAGATAAGCAGAAATTCTTCGCACTTCAGTAGTGAGCTGCTCAACACGATCAGACAATTGCTTAGTCTCCATTAAGGAAAAAATCCTCCTGCAGCCCCAGAGAAAAAAGTGGAAAATATATATATAAAATTCTGACACTTTTTTTTTCTTTCCTTCTTTTGAGTACCCTAGAATCTACAGTTTGGCCGGTGATTCTGTTATTAATGGGTCACTGAGGAGGAGAGCGCAATAGGCTATGCCACCAGAACAGCAGAGAGGTTGGTCGCTCAGTGGATTGCAGACCCCTGATCTTAACAACACAACTAGCAGTAGCCGTGGAGCGTTCCTACGTTGCCCTAGACGCTTCGTCACAGCCGGAGGACTAACTAAGCCTAAAGACAGAAAGGTGAAATCTAAACTGCCCCGGAGCAGATCCCCAAAGGGATAGACAGCCCCCAAACATATATTGTTGGTGAGACAAAATGAAGCACAAACACAGACAGAAAATAGACTGAGCAAATGATGGGGCCCACACTGACTAGATAGGACAAGACAGAAAAGGCACTGTCTGCAATCACGCAAAAACCCTAACAATTCCAACACGACTGATGTACAAAAATACTGTGGTTTTCATAAACCTCACCCCCACTATATCAGCACTCAGGTGTGAACTGGCGGCTAGCAACAGGCTAATACAGCAGGGGACTGAGCAAACAAACACAAGATACAAAAATACAGGGCAGGAGCCAGCAGCCAATGGGGGAGCAAGCTGACCCCTGACAGCAAGGCAAAATCAGATTCAAGGGGTTTAGCAAATGACACTTAGCAGAAAAATGCAGGATCAGGCAGGAAACAGAAATCCTCAATAAGCAAAGAAAGGAGTATCACTGGCAGCCACTGAGAGAAGTCTGCTCACTTATGTAGTCCCAGTCACTACCCTCACTCCTCCAATTATCTTCTGCAGCTGTTGGGTTAACATCATGTTGATCAGCTCTACTACCAGCAGTATCCACCAGAGGGAGCCTTGCTTCAAAAGTCAGATTAAGAGAGTTCACAACACCCCCCCAGTCGGCTCACCTACCTACAAATCCACGGTGAAACAGCAAGTTAACAAGGGATCCCAGTGTTCATGTTGCCCCTTCATCTCCTCTTGAGTTCAGGGACTTTGTGGATTTCTTCTTTTGTTTCTGGGATTTTGGAGTCCCCACCAGATGCCATGAAGCTGGATTTGGCAAATGCTGATAGTGTGAGGCTGAGTGAAATGACTCTAGATCCGGGAATGGCTCCAGGGGGATGTCTAGGGTCTTGCATATTTCTTTAATGTCCGAAGATGATCTGGCTTGAAGCTTTTTGTCTCCTGCTGTTATAAAAATTCCAAATGGGAACAGCCAACGAAAGCGGTGCCCTTTTTGTATTAGAGCTTCTGTGAATGGTTTTAGAATTTTACGCTTTTTAAGTGTTGAGGCTGATAGGTCCTGGAAAAGTCTCACTTGTGAGCCTTCATACAACATTTCTTGTGTTTCACGTGCTCTACGAAGAATCAGATCTTTCATACGGTAATCAAGGAAGCGACACAGCACGTCTCTTGGGGGCTCTCCCTGTTTAGGTTTAGGGCGTAGAGACCTGTGGACACTTATGAGTTCAATGTCCTTAGGGTCATTGTCCAATAGGAGATTAGAGAAGATCTCTGTTGAGGCTTTGGTTAGTGCCTCGATAGCCACGGATTCCGGGAGCCCCTTTATGCGAATATTGTATCTTCGGTCACGGTTTTCGTGGTCTTCTAACATAGTTTGAATCATATGTATCTGATTTTCATGTTCGCTGAGACAGTCATAGAGAGTATTGGTATGCTGAGTCAGGGTTGTCTGGTAATTTTCAACCACTTCAAGTCTATGACCTTGTTGTGATGTGTCCTGCTTTATCTCTGCCAGTTCTCTTCCTATAGGTTCCAAAGCTTTTGAGAGGATCCTTTTAGTAAATGAGCGGTCACCAAGGTGTCCTTCATGACTCCCCCTCTATCTGAGTCACTCTCCAGATCTGATTCTGAGTCATCCTCCAGTTGAGAGTCAGTTTGCCTTGGAGATTTAATAGAGTCCAGAAAAGAGGCTTGTTTTTTCAGAAATTTGTCCACGTCTGCCTGCGTTAGAGATTTTGTGGCTCTAGTGGTGTTTTTCAAGGTTTTTACTGTGGTTTTTCACATTGTTTTTGCTACTGGGCTCTGAGAGCTGGCATACATCAAAATAATTATATTTTCACTCTGCCAACAAGCTGTGAGGTTAGAAGAGCACGTCAGTTGTTGATATCATGTAAGAGAATTATGATCTCCTGTGTCATTCTACAGAATTGTTTAATAGCTCCTTTGTTAGTTCAGTTTGATATACGATTGATCTGTGGTTTGCCACTGCTCTGTGTTGCCTAATGTTGGACCTGGAGAGAGGGTCTGGAGAATTCTTCCAGAAATTTCAGTGTTGTTCCGATTCGTTTGAGGGTTGGAATATATTTTCCCACTGTCCCAGCGTACACCTCTGACTCCCCTGAGTGGTGTCAGCAGGGCAACAGTTAGTCTGGCGTTTTACCCAGGTTCCTCTTTCTGGCCACAGAGCTGGTGTTATAGATGCCGGTGTTATAGTAGGGGGGGAGTGTGAGCAGATGATTCCCCACAGCTCCAGGGGGTCACAGACGCAGCTGTGTCCGCAGTGCCCGACAGTAGCTCTCTTCAGCTCCGGTCTTCTCTGTCACCATCCCCAACACCGCAGCTCCCCTAGGCCTAAAAGGGCACGAATTTTCCCACCACCTCTCCGAGCCTGGCATCCCCGTCCCCGGTCCAACGGAACAGACCGTGAAGATCGGTCCAAGACCATGCAGCGGCGGGCGCCCGCTGTCCGGTTCCAGCAGACCGGAGCCCCACCTCAGTGTGGGCGAGCAGGGGGGAAGAGAGAGACGCCCGTGGCACAGCAGGCAAGACCCGTCGCACCCCGTGCGCTCCCGTCAGGCGTCAAGGCAGGGGGGGCAGCGGGTAACAAGATCCCCAGTCCACGTGAGCCCGGGTGGGGGGGAGAAAACACGGGGACCCGATACCTCTACGGGGCAGGCTGCTCCCACTCCAGATCACAAAGCCTGTAGATAGGATTGCTTTCCCCCACAGGCCGCTTCACCTCACCGCTCAGTATATTAGGAAAGTCCTTGTATTTTCCTTCCTTTTTTTTTCTTGTGGCTGTTCCAGAGGGTGCCAGAGGTAGCCCGCTCACTTCTGTGGCCTTGCTGTTAGCTTGAAGCTCGTTTTTCTTTAGTTTTATTTCAATTTTAGCAGGTGCTCTTGCCAGGCATGTCTTGTCTCCAGAGCTGTTAGGCCACGCCCCCAAAAGGAGAATATCAAGAAGCTTCCAGGAGCTCTCAACTGAACAGATCAATCCCTACACTGCTAACAGAAACCTGCACTCTTTAATATGAAGGTGAAGTACTTCTAATCAGTGCAGGAGTATGATAAATCAGACACTGGGGTCTTCTAGCTCCTCTCTGTCGTGGTAAACCCCTGTCAACAGGTTACTAGGATGAGGCACGCAGACAAGGACAAGGCGGAAGTAGCCAACTAAACTGTTTATTCTCTTAACACAGAAATGAAAGGGTTAATTTTGCAAGGAGTCAATTATTTAAATACATGACATTATAAGTAATAAAATATTAGCAAAAATGACAATAAACACACTTTAACAGTTGAATTATTCTATGAATTCTGTATCCCAGACTTTGACTGTTGTCATCTGGATCTCTCACTGGCTCACGACGTCCCACCTGTCTCGTTCTTCAAGTGTGTGACTTAGCCATAGCATCCCTGTGCTCAGACGTCCCATTTCACTTCTTTTCGCCAACTGACACCTTGCCTTGTAACTCTTGCATTTTATATCGGGCAATTGCGCCAGAGGTATCACCTGACCCGATGCTCTTTTTAGAGCCTTCCTTCCCAAAACACTTCTCCCATCTTTCAGTTCTGCTGGGTTTAGGTTGGACAGTAGGTAGCAATCTTCTGTCACAAATGCTGCACAACACTGAGGAACCTCATTCTCCACAACGAACACCCTTACACATTCACAGTATGTGGAATGCAAAACAAGAATTTCACATGAAGTAACATAGAAGTTAGGAACAAAACCAGCAATTTGTCAGTTTTCGACTTTACCAAGACCATTGATGGAGATAAAGTTGCTATATAACTCTAGGGAAGTGCATAAGTAGAATGGCAGGCAGGAGTCTTGTGGTGAACAGAACGGACATGCTGTGTCACTGTGTGCTGACACAGTCTCAATGGGTATAAATGGGAAGAGGGGACATCACACTACCAGCAGGCGGAGGCATGTCATAATTGCTGAAAGACCATAATTGCCTGTGGCCCTTTTGTCCCAAATCATTTAGCAGCAGAGATCAGCTACTCACTGTCACAGAGACATCCAGGGTTACACCATGTGATGCAGATGAAATCACCTACTCAAACCATGCACCTAACTATGGTGGCCAGCGGCCTTTTAACCCCTTAGGGACATAGCCAATTTGTTACTTAATGAACAAGCCAATTTTTAGAATTGTGACCACGGTCAGTTTATGAGATGTTGTACTTCATGTTAGTGGTAAAATTTATATGATATGACTTGCATTTATTTATGAAAAAAAAACGGAAATTTGGCAAAAATTTTGAAAATTTTGCTGTTTTCAACCTATTAATTTTTGTGCCCTTAAATCAAAGAGAGTTATATCGCACAAAATAGTTAATAAATAACATTTCCCACATGTCTGCTTTACAGTGGGTAAGGAAACAATTCAGACCCCTTTAAATTTTTCACTCTCTGTTTCATTTCAGCCATTTGGTAAATCAAAATGTTAGGTTTTTTTCTCATTAATGTACACTCTGCACCGTATTTTGATTGAAAAGAAACCAGAAATGTGGAAATTTTTGAAAATTTATTAGAAAAGAAAAACTGAAATATCGCATGGTCATAATCATAAATATCCAGACTCTTTAGTCAGTATTGAGTAGAAGCACCCTTTTGAGCTAGTGCAGCCATGAGTCTTCTTGGGAATGATGCAACAAATTTTTCACATCTAGATTTGGTTATCCTCTGCCATTCTTCCTTGCAGATCCTCTCCAGTTCCGTCAGGTTGGATGGTGAATGTTGGTGGACAGCCATTTTCAGGTCTCTCCAGAGATGCTCAATTGGGTTTAGGTCAGGGGTCTGGCTGGGCCAGTCAAGAATGGTCAGAAAATTGTTCTGAAGCAACTACTTTGTTATTTTAGCTGTGTCCTTAGGGTCATTGTCTTGTTGGAAGGTGAAACTTCGGCCAAGTCGGAGGTCCAGAGCACTCTGGAAGAAGTTTTTATCCAGGATATCTCTTTACTTGGCCGCATTCATGTTTCCTTCAATGGCAACCAGTCGTCCTGTCCCTGCAGCTGAAAAACACCCTCATAGCATGATGTTGCCACCACCATGTTTCACTGTTGGGATTGTATTGGGCAGGTGATGAGCAGTGCCTGGTTTTCTCCAAACATACCACTTAGAATTATCACCAAAAAGTTCTATCTTTATCTTATCAGACCAGAGAATCCTATTTCTCATAGTCTGGGAGTCCATCATGTGTTTTTAGCAAACTCTATGTGGACTTTCATATGTCTTGCTCTGAGGAGAGGCTTCCATCGGGCCACTCTGCCATAAAGGCCCGACTGGTGCAGGACTGTAGTGATAGTTGACTTTGTGGAACTTTCTCCCATCTGCATCTCTGGAGCTCAGCCACAGAGATCTTGGGGTTCTTCTTTACCTCACCAAGGTTCTTCTCCCACAATTGCTCAGTTTGGCTGGACGGCCAGGTCTAGGAAGACTTTTGGCGGTCCCAAACATCTTCCATTTAAGGATTATGGAGGCCACTGTGCTCTTAGGAACCTTGAGTACTGCAGAAATTCTTTTGTAACTTTGGCCAGATCTGTGCCTTGCCACAATACTGTCTCTGAGCTCCTTGGCCAGTTCCTTTGACCTCATGATTGTCATTTTGTCTGACATGCACAGTGAACTGTGAGGTCTTTTATAGACAGTTGTGTGCCTTTCCAAATCATTTCCTATCAGTTTAATTAAACACAGCTGGACTCCAATGAAGGAGTAGAACCATCTCAAGGAGGATCACAAGGAAATGGACAGCATGTGACTTAAATATGAGTGTCTGAGCAAAGGGTCTGTATACTTATGACTAGAGATGAGCGACTTTGCCTTTTTTCGGGTCGAGTCGGGTTTCATGAAACCCGACTTTCGCAAAAGTCGGGTCGAACGAAATCGGCCGACTATAGGGAAAAGTCGGAGGCCGACTGAAACACGAAACCCAATGCAAGTCAATGGGGAAGCAAAGTCGGCAGGGAGTGGAAGACAGTAAACACACCTACAGTGCCCATTTCAATGCCAAAAACATCAATTCTTATAACTGAAACTTGTCAACCTTAATTTACTTCCTAATAATAGTTACGCATTGAAAACTGGGGGTTATTTGGCTAAAGTTGTGGGGGGGTTGGGCTGGCTCCAGGTTTTCGTCTGCCCTGGGCCAAAGAGTGTCAGTGCGCCCCTTTAACACATACCACAACTCATGATGCTCCGATACGCCACAGAAATATAGGTATAGTACAATGACACATTCTTCACTGCTTACATGACATGACTGATCTATTTTAAATTGTACAATAGCTCAAAACAGGACAGTATATTACTCCATGCAGTGTTATGGCCACCACATTGTGCGCCATACAGAATAATGAGCCCCATATATTTCTTCATACCAAATAATTAGTCACATATAATGTTCCATACAGTATCTGATGAGCTCCACATAATGCTCCATATATAATGGGCCCCATTTGTAATGCTCCAGTGTATAATGTGCCCCTTAGATGCTGCTCCAGTGTCTGATCTGCCCCATTTACAATGCTCCAGTACATGATGGGCCACATGGATGATGCTCCAGTGTATCATGGGCCCTAATAATGCTCCACATATAATGGGCCCCATTTGTAATGCTCCAGTGTATAATGAGCCCCTTAGATGCTACTCCATTGTCTGATCTGCCCCATTTACATTGCTCCAGTACATGATGGGTCCTATTTTTAATTAACCCAGGCATGGTATGTGAAAAGAGCTCCATGGAGTAATCTGAGGTGTGTGCTTCCACATCCTTCACTTTTGGTGTGGGTGAAGGACACAAGGAAAGGGGTTGCTCCTGACCAGAAGCCTGCAGTTACGACTCAGTGCTTGCATTTTTTACAACTTCAGAAGAGGAGGCGATAGAGCTGGAGGCTGTTTCAGCAATGTAAGCCACAAACAGTTCCTGATACTCCGGCTTTAAAAGCAGTCTACCTACTCCCAGAAAAGGGAGCCTTCCAGGCCTTCCAGAGCTACACCATGACGCTGGCTCAACACCTCCTGCCTTAGCTGCTATTGTGTTTTTTGGCACTACCAGCAGATGCACCACCACCACCATCAGTATCAGGTGGCCCTCCACGCCCACAACCGCGTCCTCTTCCACCATACTTCCTCATGTTTTTGAATGGACTCAAAATACCAGCAGATATATGGTACTGTATCAGAAGCATACAGCTCTATACAGTCTATGGATAACAGTAAATCACCGTATATATTTCATGAGGCATACACAGATGCTCACAGGCTCAGTATGGATTACCCAATAAAATAACAAGATGAAAAAGGGTACAGTATCACCAGATACAAGGTATATATAGTATAGTGTAAACATTCGGATTCTCCGTATACATTTCAGGAGGCAGACACAAACGCTCTCAGGCCCAGTATGGATTGCACAAGAATATGAAAAGCTGTAAATGGGTTATGTAACACAAGCGTACAGCTGTATACAGTGTTGGGGTAATCTTTAAGGTCCAAATATATTGCCGGAGTAAGGCTAGTTTCACACTTGCTTTTTTTTGCAGCGCGTTTTTCCCGCAAAAAAACGCATTAAAAAAACGCATACAAATGCATACAAACGCTGCGTTTTTTTCAAGCATTTTTATGCGCATGCAGGAAAAAAACGCAGCGTTTTTGCGCGTTTGTATGCGTTTTTTGTGCGTTTGCTTTTTTTACAGATTTTGGAAAAACCCCACAAAAATGAAAAAACAACCATTCAACAACACACAAGACCAATGGGACTTCATTGTGGGTGTGGTATGTTAATATATAGACCCTGTCTACAGTATTCTTCACATTTGCTTGATTCTTCTCGTGACCATGGATCTGCGCTGGAAGAGTTTTCACTTCAACTTGGATTTGGACATCGCGATGGCTCAGGCGTATGCAGTTGCTTGCCATGAACAAAGGAAGAGAGAGGCAGCGAAGACGGCGGCGTATGTGGATACATCCGATTGTTGAACTCCGGGAGAGCCGTGGGGCATACCACACCCTCTACAGCGAGCTACAGGCAAACCTGGAGAAATTTACAGATTATATCAGGATGTCCCACGAAAGTTTCATGGATTTGCTTGCTCGTGTCCAACAATCCATCCGGAGACAGGACACACAGCTCCGTCGTGCGATTCCTCCTGAGGAACGGCTACTGGTGACATTACGGTATGTTTTAAAAACCAAGGGGTGCGGTCTGATGTTTTTTTTTTAAATTTAGTATTCAAAACCTTGGGTAATTAGTTTTCGTGAATGTACTAATATTTTATTTTATAGTTTTATAAAATAATATACATAAATATTAATTTTACTTCTTTGTCTGTTCACAGATTCCTGGCGACTGGAGAAACCCTATCTTCACTACACTTCCAGTACCGTATTGGAATCTCTACCTTGTCTGGAATTGTTGCTGACACCTGCCGGGCTCTCTGGAATGTTCTTTGCCCAGAATTTATGCCCCTGCCCACCGCTGAAAAGTGGATGGAAATTGCTGACAAATTCTGGACAGTATGCAATTTTCCCAACTGTTTGGGAGCTGTTGATGGTAAACACATACGGATCATCAAACCCCAAAGAACGGGATCTGAGTACTATAATTACAAAAAGTACTTTTCAATAGTACTCATTGCGATTGCGGATGCCGGATGTATGTTTGTAGCAGTGGACATTGGAGCATTTGGCCGTGGTAATGACTCACAGGCTTTTAAAAACTCAGACATGGGCCGGAGGTTGTATGGCAACCAATTTAATTTCCCTATGCCACGGCCTCTTCCTCACACCGAAGCTCCGCCACTGCCCTTTGTAATGGTTGGCGATGAGGCTTTTCAAATGTGCGGAAACTTACTGAAACCCTACTCCAGCCGGGACTTGGACCACACCAAAAAAATATTTAATTACAGGCTGACCAGGGCCAGAAGAACTGTTGAGTGTGCTTTTGGGATTCTTGTTTCCAGATGGCGAATTCTGGGCACGGCCATTAATCTTAAACTTGAAACAGTCGATGAGGTGGTGAAGGCCTGTGTGGTTCTACATAACTTTGTGATGGCTAAAGAGCACCCGACCTTTGAACTGGACGATGATGCTCCTAACCCATTGCCTGAATTCACTCAGCACACTCTCAGGTCATCCGTTGAAGTTGGCCAAATGAGGGACCAATTTGCGGCCTACTTTATTTCTGATGTAGGACGGGTGCACTGGCAAGATGAAATGGTGTAATGTTTTTGTTTGTTTATGGTAATAAAAAACCTTATTTGATACCATTACTGAGTGCACTATATTTTTTAAACTCCAATTAAATAAAAAACTTCCCATGTATAACTGAATTTTTTGATGTTCACACACCTGGGCAGGTAAATACACATATGAGTTAAAATGCAGCATTGCTAGTCTGTTTGAAATATATTGGAACGAGCAAAGCTGCAGGCCATGAATCAGGAAACCATTTTTTTTCAAGAGAAAATTGTGCAACTAGTTGAAAACAAAGTATGTGATTTTCTCAAAACACAACCCTCAAAACCCAACCCCAATGAAAGTTCATGGGGAATACAAGTCAGCATTGAGTGGATGAATGTAATCTGCTCCATTCCAACTTAAAAGTTATTACACTAGGCCTTGGAATGACTATACTAGGCCGTGGTATTTCAAATATGAGTATAGTAGGCCTTGGGCCTACTAGTATAGTAATATGTGAAATACCACGGCCTAGTATAGTCATAACAAGGCCTACTCGATTTTTGCCAACTAGGATCTTGTTTCACGAAAAACAAACGGGTGAAACTTGACAAGTTTCAACAGTTTGTTTTTCATGAAACCAGATTCTAGTTGGTAAAAATAGAGTTATTACACTAGGCCTTGGAATGACTATACTAGGCCGTGGTATTTCAAATATGAGTATAGTAGGCCTTGGGCCTACTAGTATAGTCATATGTGAAATACCACGGCCTAGTATAGTCATAACAAGGCCTACTCGATTTTTGCCAACTAGGATCTTGTTTCACGAAAAACAAACGGGTGAAACTTGACAAGTTTCAACAGTTTGTTTTTCATGAAACCAGATTCTAGTTGGTAAAAATAGAGTTATTACACTAGGCCTTGTAATGACTACACTAGGCCGTGGTATTTCAAATATGAGTATAGTAGGCCTTGGGGCTTGTAGTATAGTAATATGTGAAATACCACGGCCTAGTATAGTCATACCAAGGCCTACTCGAATTTTACCAACTAGGATCTTGTTTCACGAAAAACAAACTGGTGAAACTTGACAAGTTTCAACAGTTTTTATTTCATGAAACCAGATTCTAGTTGGTGAAACTAGAGTTATTACACTAGGCCTTGTAATGACTATACTAGGCCGTGGTATTTCAAATATGAGTATAGTAGGCCTTGGGGCTAGTAGTATAGTAATATGTGAAATACCACGGCCTAGTATAGTCATACCAAGGCCTACTGTAATAACTCGATTTTTAACAACTAGCATCTTGTTTCACAAAAAATAAACTGGTGAAACTAGAAAGAAACTTATTTTTAAGACAAGTTTCAACAGTTTGTTTTTCATGAAACCAGATCCAAGTTGGTAAAACTCGAGTTATTACACTAGGCCTTGGTATGACTATACTAGTCCGTGTTATTTCACATATGACTATACTAGGCCTTGGGTTGGTTTTTAACATGTATTTACCCATCAGTGTGTGTGAGCGGCGCAAACAACATTAATGAAACTTAGTAATGGTGAACCACAAATGTAAATTTATTTTTTATCACAAAAATAAACAAAAAAATTATTTTTTCCGGCGTTTGGGGGCAGATGGTTTCAATTTGGGGGTGTGCAGGGAATATGCAACACTTGCAGTTGAAGACGGTGTTTGAGGGGAAGGGGCAACAAAACTTGTGGGGGAAGGTAGTCCAGTTAAGGGAATTAAACTAGGAACACTTGGAGGAGAGGAAATCTGTTCAGGTACATTAGTTGTAATGGCATGTCGCCGTAGGCTTGTGTGCCTGGACCGACTTTGGCCCAATGCCCGCCTTGATAGATTTCGCCTTGAACTAGGGGCAAATATTGAATGTAGGTCCCCCGTCTGCTGGTATGGCTGCTGCTGCTGCTGAGGTGGCGGCTGCTGCTGCTGAGGTGGCGGCTGCTGCTGCTGAGGTGGCGGCTGCTGCTTAGGTGGCTGCTGCTGCTGAGGTGGTTGCTGCTGCTGAGGTGGTTGCTGCTGCTGAGGTGGCTGCTGCTGCTGCTGAGGTGGCTGCTGCTGCTGAGGTGGCTGCTGCTGAGGTGGCTGCTGCTGCTGAGGTGGCTGCTGCTGCTGCTCTTCGTTGTCAGTGCTCGTCCTTGCAGGAGGACTGGTGGCAGCAGTGATGGTCCAGGTTTGCAGAGTGGTGGTGGCAGGGCTACTACATGTTGTTGTAGCGGCAGGGCTGTTCCATGTTTGCCTAGTGGTGGCTGAGCTCCACGCATGCATGGGAGTGGCGGTGGTGCTCCAGACAGGAGCAGCGCTTGCCATGGTGGTGTCGGTGAAGTGACCAGCTGCACTCAGACTTGTGGTGGTGTAACGGTGGGTGTCCTGGCTTTGAATAGAGGTGTCCGTGCAGTGGTATGCAGCACAAGTCGGTAGTGAGGTGAAGCGAGTCAATGGTGGCACAGGTGGAAAGGACACCACTGACTGCTGACCGTACCGATTATGCTGCATAGCCTGCAAGAAAGCATTGTTGCAGGCCTGCAGCACATTCAGCTGTTGATCAGGACTAAGGTGTTCCGCCATGCCCTTTTCAATCTTACTAAAAAAATGGTGTGCTGGTCTGTTGAGGTCGGCCTCCAGACGGTCAAGGCGCTGTTCTACAGAATTGAAGCGGTGTTCAAAGTGGTTAAAACCACGTTCCATGAGTGCAAAACCGCTTTCAACTCTGTCGGACAGTGACTTGAGGCTGGAATTAAATGTCTCGCTCAAATGCATAAACTCGGGCAAGACATTCCTGTCCAAGGCCCTCTGCCGCTGGCGGGTAGTGCCCGCATAACCAGTGGCAGAGACCTGGGACAGGGGAACACCTGATGGCCCAGCTTCCTGGTCACCAGCTGTGTGTGTGGTTGACCTGCAAGGTGCTTCCTGGCTGTCGGATGGCTGGGACGGGTCAGAGGACGTCCGAGGAAGGACCGCTCCAGGGCCAGGTTGCAGGGTGCTGCTCCAGGTGCTGTGGAAGAAAGGAAAATCATTACTACCATGCCTTTACAAGAAGCATCAGCTGTGGATTAGAAAAACACAGATTAATAAAAATAAAAACCCAAAATTTATAATACTTACGATCTCGTGGCAAGGACCGGTCTTAGGAACTGCAACGCGTGATAGTGACGGTATCTAGTTCTGGTCCTTGACGCAGATCCACTGCGAACCTGGCCCTCAGCACGAACATCACTGTTGAAGCGGTCCTTGATCGAACGCCAACGTGTTCGGACTTTGTCCACTGTTGATAAAAAAAAAACAGTGCCGTCAAGGACAACAGTCACTGCGGCACAATGAAGCAATACAATACTCAAAGCAGTCACTGTAGACCCCGATGACACTGTTGGGTTTCCTGCTAGAATACACCTAGCACGAAACCCAACAGTGCCGTCAAGGACAACAGTCACTGCGGCACAATGTAGCAATACAATACTCAAAGCAGTCACTGTAGACCCCGATGACACTGTTGGGTTTCCTGCTAGAATACACCTAGCACGAAACCCAACAGTGCCGTCAAGGACAACAGTCACTGCGGCACAATGTAGCAATACAATACTCAAAGCAGTCACTGTAGACCCCGATGACACTGTTGGGTTTCCTGCTAGAATATGCCTAGCACGAAACCCAACAGTGCCATCAAGGACAACAGTCACTGCGGCACAATACAGAGCAGGGAAATACTCACTAAACGCCTTTTTGGAGGATGCTGTGGCGCTGTCCCAGCCATCCATCAACGCTGCGGCCACCTCATTCCATAGCCGCCGGGTCACCACAATGTCCTTGTGCAGCCGGTCACGGCTGTCCCACAACGGCGAACGCTCCTGGACCAGGCTGATGAGCTGCTCATTATCCAGGTACACGTCTTCATCCCGTTGTGGAACCTAGACAAAACACATTCATTAGAATAATCCAATTTAAATTGAATAAAAAGTTACAAAAAAATAAACATAAAAAAGAGTAAAAATAGAAGATAAAAAATAAAGAACATTACAAATCATTTGATACTTACATTCCGTATCACCACCGGGACTTGGCTTCGCTGCTCCTGCTCTTCGCCCTCACTAGTCCCGTCCGCAGAAGATGATGATGACGATGTCTTAAAAAAGTTGAAAAAAACGTAAGAGATTTGGAGAAGCAGCAGATATACTTACCAGATGCACGAAAATAATCACCTCACGGTCTGCTTGCACCAATTCCTGCCGCGATGGGGAATACTCGGATTCTGAAGACATACTGCATGTAAAAATAATAAAAATCATTAGTACATACATAATTTAAAAGGACAGGCATATAATGTAATATACTCACATTCTTCGCTGATATAATGGGTTCTTGGTTGACTGTCTGCTCTTCAATCTGTCAGTGTAGTAGTGGCAGAGTTTTGGCAGGCACCTCCTTTATATAGACTTTTTTTTTTTGACTTTAGAAGATTATAACTAGGACAACAAGTGGACACCACCAAAAAAACGCAGCGCTAAAAAAACGCATACATGAGCATGCCAGTGCGCACGTATGCGCATCCATAGGCTATAATGGCCATTTTTAGCGCAAAACGTGCGCATACGTGCGCATGCGCTTTTTTCCAGGGCCAAAAAATGCAACATGCTGCGTCTGGAAAATACCAACGCACACCCCAAAAAAACGCAGCGCATGAAAATCGCATACGTGCGCATGCCAGCGCGCAGGTATGCGCACCCATGTTAAATATAGGGGAAAAATCGCATGCGAACGTATGCGTTTTTTTCCAGCGCTAAAAAACGCAAATGTGAAACCAGCCTAAGAGACAGAAGTTTACAGGCTCATTATGGATTACATCAGAATCTAAATAGCTAAAAAGGTTACTGTATCAGAAGCATTCTGCTGTATACAGTGTTGGCCAAATTGAAAATATCGGTATATATTTCCGTAGTCACCCTCAGACGCTCACTCAGTTTGGTTTTGACCATAGTAAAAAATGTTGTAAAAAAGGTCCTGGATAACAAGATAGCAAGTATATATTTTTTAGGGTACAATTGAAATCTCCGTATAAATAGTCCCGTAGTCACTCTCAGACGCTTACACAGTATGGATTTGACCGTAATGCTAAATGTCGACAAAGATACTGTATAACAAGATACAAGCTGTATCGAGTATAGTGTAAAAATTTGTTTCTCCGATTCACCGTATATATAGAAGGCGTAACCCACACACGCTCACTCACTATGGATGATGTAGGGAAGGTGGACTGACAGACAAACCAGCCTTTAGTGAGAAGCAGAGGTGTAGTGTAGTGTAGGTGTGAAACCGCTAAGATAAAGAGAAAGGGTGCAGTGTTTTAGCTTGCCCATGAGAGGGCAGTGGAGGGTGTAGGAGTGGGACTGAATAACTGCCATTGGTCAGAGAAACTGTTAGGTGTTGGTGGATGGAGTTACCAGAGCTGGAAGTATAAAAGGCTATCGGAAGGTTCTGGAAGAGTCAGTCAGCGAAGGGAGCACAGTAAAGAGGAAGTTCTGCTGAGGAAATAGAGACAGTGGAAAGGCTCCAAAGAGGACTGACAGTTGAGGCGGTCACGGGGGGTGGCCCAGAGGATGGTAGCTGCAGACGAAGACGGCCTGGGGCTATCATACGGAGGGTGTGCTCAGACTGGTGCTAGGCCAGTCACAGTGGAAGAGCCACAGAGTACACCACGATTATAGTTACAAAGGAAGTGAAGGTACCGGGGCCTGTGTACAGAGAAATGTGAAACGGCTGTGGTGAATTGTTATTGTCGACAGAAGGATGGGCACTAAAAACGGACCTGTTCAATACAAACTCTGTCTCAGTCTCGTGTTTGTCTGCGGCAAGAAGAGGGTCCCCCCACCACAGTTGGTTATCCTACAGATAATACCTTAATACAAATTTTTGAAACAAGGTACTGTATCAGCACATACCAGGTGTGTCCAGTATAGGGTTAAATTTCCGTCTATACTTCCGGAGTCAGACACAGACACTCACAGGCTCACTATGTATTACACCAGAAATAAAAAAAGTAGAAAAAGGGAAAGGTATTCATAGCGTACACCAGTATACAGTGTTGTGGTACTTTTAAATCTTCGTATATATTTCAATCTCAGTAAGCCAGTCAAGAATCTCCGCCACTGGAAACTACATAGATACAAGTATAGACGCAAAGTCGAGTGTTAGCAGAAACTTTGGAATTACTCATCGCGTGAAAACCTCCCAATAGGTGTTGCAGAGGCGATGCAGACCCTCAATTACTGTGTCTGTGAAGAAAGAGAAAAAGGTTCTTTGTGAAGAAAGGATTGCTTTATCGCAGTAGCGTGGATCACATCACCGTTACTCGTTTCCATCAAATTGTGATCACAGGGAGAGATGTACCCATGGTCCTCACTGTCTATCATGATGTGTCTTGTCATTTTGGAGTGCAAAAGACAGAAGCCACAGGCCGTAGGCGATTCTATTGGATTGGCATGAGAGGAGACATTGAAAAATGGTAGCAGGAATGTCACATGTCTGTGACTATCACAGCTGTGAATGGTGATTATAAACCACCACTGCATCCGCTTGTAAGTTGACTTCCATTTCAAATGGTAGCCATTGATCATCTGAAGGTAGAGGCCAGCAGGACAGGCCATAGTTACATCTTAACCATCATTGATCATTACACCAAATTTCTAGTGGCCGTCCCTGTGAAGGATTTAACTGCCCAGACTACACAGTGGTGGAGCAGGGAGAGGTAAGTATTGCAACTTGCAAGTGCTGTGGCCATGACCAAGCAGGGGGGGCACAATCGTGGTCGACGGTACTGGCACAGGGCCCCTCATAGTACACTGGTGTGTCTGACGGCGAGTGGATCCTACCACCGTCTGAGACACTGTATTGTACTATGAGGGGCCCTGTGCCCTTGCCGTCAGCCATCAGTGGGCCCATCCGCCTGTTCAGAGCAACGGACTTGCCCGGGTGCACCAGGTCTTGACCCCAGCCATTGGGGTAGGGGTGGCCAGCCCAGTTAGGGAGGTTTTAAAAATTGGCATATGTACATGTGTTGGCTGGACATTCAGCTGCTGCAAAGGGCGTAATTGGGCAAGTCCAAGGAAGAGGAGGAAAAAACCTTTTCTGGTAACCTATGTGTCATCAGGGGAAGGTGGGATAAAATCCTTTGAAACCCATGCATGGTTCATTTTAATGAAGGTTAGATCATCAACATTTTGGGTTGACAGATGGGTCCTTTTTTCTGTCAGGATTGATCCAGCAGCACTGAAAACTCTTTCAGATAACACACTAGCAGCAGGGCTAGTGAGCTCCTGTAAGGCATATTGTGCCAATTCAGGCCAGGAGTCCAGTTTAGAGGCCCAATAGTCAAAGGGGAATGACTTGTGAGGGAGAACATCGATATGGGAGGAAAAGTAGTTTATAACCATAGTTGACAACTGCTGCCTCCTGTCACTTTTAATCGATGCAGTATTAGCAGTTGTGTGAGCGGTACTTGAGAAATCATTCCACAACATGGTCATTAAACTCCTGTCTCCAACACCACTTCTGCTGTGTGCATCATGAACACCTCTTCCATTGTGCCCACTACGGGTCGTGGGAGAACCAGCACCGCTGCTGTGTGCTGGGAAAGCCTCAAACAAATGGTTTACCAGAGTTGCTTGTTTGTTTGCCAATATTATCTCTAGGTTCTCCTGTGGCATGATGTTGTGTAATTTGCCTTTGTAGCATGGATCGAGGATGCTGGCCAGCCAGTAGTCATCATCCCTCATCATTTTGGCAATGTGGGGGTCCCTTTTTAGGATCCGCAAGGCATAATCGCACATGTGGGCCAATGTTCCAGGTGTAAATGATGCACTGCCCATAATGGGTGGAGGAGCAGTTTCTGGCAAATCCACATCCCTACAGTCACGCACAAACACTATCCCTGACCTAGGAACGCCAACATTTTCTCTTGCCCCCGAGAAACATCCTCCTGCCCAAAATAATCATCCCCCTCATCCTCATCCTCCTCCTCTTCCTCTTCTTCCTCCACCTCGTCCAGGACAGTTCCCTGACCAGAAAATGGCTGACTGTCATCAAGGCTTTCCTCCTCCGCTGCAGACGCCTGATCCTTAATGTGCGTCAAACTTTGCGTGAGCAGACACATAAGTGGGATGCTCATACTTATGATGGCGTTGTCTGCGCTTACCAGCCATGTGCATTCCTCAAAACACTGAAGGACTTTACAGAGGTCTTTCAGCTTTGACCACTGCACACCCGACAATTCCATGTCTTCCCTCAAACTGCTTGCCCGTGTATCCTCCCACAAATGCATTACAGCCTGCCTCTGTTCGCACAGCCTCTAAACCATGTGCAGGGTGGAGTTCCACCTTGTTACAACGTCTATGATTAGGAGGTGCTTGGGGAGGTGGAGCAATCGCTGCAGCTTCTGCATACGACTGGAGTGTACGGCCGAGGGACGGATGTGCAAGCACAGTTTTCGCACCTTATGGAGCAGGGATGTTAACTCCAGATATTTAAAAAGGAAGCACTGCACCACCAGGTTCAAAGTGTGAGCCAGGCAAGGTATGTGTGTGAGTTTTGCACGGGCTATAGCTGCCACAAAATTACAGCCGTTATCACTGACTACCTTGCCTGCCTCAAGATGTAGACTGCCCAGCCATGACTCTGTTTGTCGCTGGAATTAGTCGGCCAGTACCTCCGCGGTGTGTCTGTTGTCGCCCAAAGACATCATCTTTAACACAGCCTGCTGACGCTTACCACTAGCTGTTCGATAGTGGGACACCTCGTGTGCAACACTTCCAGCTGTGGATGTAGTGCTCGTGCGACTGCACTCTGTGGACGAGTTTTCACTGATAGATGAGGAGGAGGAGGAGCGAAAGCCTACAGCCAACTGTTTCCTATACCGTGGGCTAGGTAGCACTGTTCCACTGCCGTGCGCAGTGATGGACACGTAATGGCGCTTGCCATGTCTACTGGTCCATGCATCTGTTGTGAGGTGCACCTTTCCACTCACTGACTGTTTTAGTGCATGGACAATGCGGTCTTTCACATGCCGGTGGAGGGCAGGGATGGCTTTTCGAGAAAAGAAGTGGCGACTTGGTAGGTCATAGCGTGGGACAGCGTAGGCCATGAGGTCGCAGAAAGCTTCGCTTTCAACCAAACGGTAGGGCATCATCTCTAATGAGATTAGTTTGGCAATGTAGGCGTTCAAACACAGTGTATGCGGATGAGAGGATGAGTACTTTCTTGTCTTACTCAGAGTGTCTGGTAGGGTGAGCTGGACTGGAGAGCTGCATATGGGGAAGTAGCGGTGGACCGGATGGAGTGAGAGGGGGTTGGTGATGGTATTGGTGGTGATGGCCTAGATTCAGTGTTGTGTTGCAAAACCATTGTGATTCCCTGAGTGCTTTGGCCTTGCGATGACACCTCCACATTTAGTGCTGGTGGTGTTCTTAATGGTGGTGGTGGTCTTACAGTGGGAGTAGCGATGGAGCGTTGTTGGCTGCCTTCAGTCGGAGCAGGTGCACATGTGCTACCTGAGGTTTTGTAGTCCGTCCACGCTTGCAAGTGTATGTTGATTAAATGTCTAAGCATGCAACTGGTATTCAAATTTCTGAGTTGTTTACCTCAGCTAAAGGTCCTTCCGCACTTCTTACAGGTAACCTTTGCCTCATCAGTAGGATTTTCGACAAAGAACTGCCACACTGCACTCTTCCTACTATGGTAAACATTTTCTGGCCTTGCACGCTGTGCTAAGTTGACCGTCTGGTCAAGC
Source organism: Dendrobates tinctorius (assembly GCF_039654945.1). Classification (NCBI taxonomy): domain Eukaryota; kingdom Metazoa; phylum Chordata; class Amphibia; order Anura; family Dendrobatidae; genus Dendrobates; species Dendrobates tinctorius. The sequence goes on along the minus strand of NW_027361726.1, from coordinate 3,940,432 downwards.
TCTCCTGCAACTCTTTTAGTTTTTGTTCCACGTTTTAGGACAGCTATGGACCTGCTAGATAACCGCTGCTGCAATGTCAATGCCTGCTGCGGATCCTTCTCCTTATCTGAACTATTGCCAGCGACACCCTCCTCCCCCAATGGATACCAATCCGGGTCCAGAACTGGGTCATCCATCACCTCTTCTTCAAAGTCATCTGCAACTTCCTCTTTACCTTCCTCTGTGTCACCGTGTAAGTTGGTATAGTATGCAGTAAGGGGCTCCTGGGTTTCATCAGGGTCAGATTCTGGCTCAATAGACTGCGAAGGCAATGTAGTGCTGTGGGTCAATGTACCAGCAGAATCATCTAGTAGTGGCTGTGCATCAGTGCACTCCATGTAAGATTCATATTGGACTGGGGAATTCTGGATTTGACTGGATAACCCAAGCATAGTATGTGAAAAGAGCTCCATAGAGTAATCTGAAGTGTGGGCTGCCGCATCCTTAACTTTTGGTGGCGGTGAAGGACACAAGGAAAGGGGTTTTTTTATGACCAGAACCCTGCACTGACGACTCCGTGCTTGCAGGTTTCGACCGTTCAGAAGAGAATGCAATAGAGCCGGTGGCTGTTTCGGCAATGTACGCCAAAACCTGTTCTTGATGCTCCGGCTTTAAAAGCGGTTTTCCTACTCCAAGAAAAGGCAACCTTACAGGCCTTCTTGGGCCAGAGGATGACGCAGGCTCAACACCTCCTGCCTTAGCTGCTATTGTGCTTTTGCCAGAACCAGCCGATTCACCACCACCATCAGTACCAGCTGCGCCCCCCTGCCCACGTCCGCGGCCTCTTCCACCATACTTCCTTATGTTTGGGAAAATGTACCAAAAATACCAGCAGAGAGATGGTACTGTATGAGGAGCATCCAGCTGTGTAAGGTGTATTAAACAAATTAAATCAACGTTTATATTATGTTAGTCACAGACGCTCTCACAGTATGTATTGGACCGTAATCCAACAAGCAGATATACGGAACTGTATCAGAAGTGTACAGCTGTATGCGATTTTTGTGCAACTAGCAATCTCCGTATATGTATTTACGGAGTGTCACACACACACGCTGACTAGGTATAAAAGTTACTTTAATGCGAACGGCAGATATACAATACTGTTGGAAAATCGGACAGCTCTATACAATGTGTGTAAGGAAAATTGTCAAGCTTCGTGTATTTGTATACGGACTGACACACGCTGTCTCTGTCTAGTTTTGACCGTTATCAAACAGCAGATATTTGAAACTGTTTGAAAAACGGACATGACTCTAAGGTGTAGGTGTGGAAAAATGGAAAAACTCCTCGGCTTTTTTTTTCCAGAGTCACACACAGGTAGCTTCTATTTGTCCGTGCTAGAAGGTGGTACACGGTAGTGTGTGAGGAGCGTACACCGCTGTACGGTGTGTGTATTTAAAATTGTCAAGCTCCGTGTATTTGTATACGGACTGACACACGCTGTCTCTGTCTAGTTTAGACCGTGAACAAACAGCAGATATACGAAACTGTTTGAAAAACGGACACGACTCTAAGGTGTAGGTCTGGAAAAACGGACAAACTCCTCGACTTTTTCTTCCAGAGTCACACCCAGATAGCTTCTATTTGTCCGTGATACCAGCCGGTACACGGTAGTGTGTGAGGAGTGTACAACGCTAGATGGTGTCTGTATGGAAAATTGTCACGCTCCGTGTATTTGTATACGGACTGACACACGCTGTCTCTGTCTAGTTTTGACCATATAAAACAGCAGATATACGAAACAGTTTGAAAAATGGACACAACTCCAAGATGTAGGTCTGGAAAAATGGACAAACTCATCGGCTTTTTCTTCGAGAGTCACACCCAGATAGCTTCTATTTGTGATACCAGCCGGTACACGGTAGAGTGTGAGGAGCGTACACCGCTAGATGGTGTGTGAAAAAATGAACGCTCAGTAACTCACCAGGACAAAATTTGAGTGCTTTGAAAAAAGCAGTTTGAACAGCAGTGTGCACACAGCAATGCAGCTATCAGGTAGCCTTAAAAGGCAGCCTAATCACCACCAGCGCTGCTGCACACAACAAATATCCTCCCCTTTCACTGCACACTAATTGTACAGTGAAAAGCGCTATCAGCAGAAGCAGTTTTTTTTTCTTCTTCCCTGCCTAACGCTCTCCCTGTTCAGAATCAGCAGCATCACCTCTCCCTTTTGTAAGATCGGCAGAAGTAAGATGGCGGTCGGCGTTCACAGCCTTTTATACCCCTTGTGACGCCACACAAAGCCAGCTAATCACTTCAATGCCCTTCTCTAAGATTGTGCTGGCCGCTGCCTATGTCATCGCGTTGCCCACAGTGTGCGTCCTCCATCATTGGCTGAAAAAAGGCGCTGAAAGCATAATTTGAAACGCGACTTTGGCGCGCTGATCGGCGACCTCACTTTTTTTGAATTTACCAAATGACTGCAATGAAACAAAGAGTGAAAAATTTAAAGAGGTCTGAATACTTTCCGTGCCCACTGTGCATCAGCACAATTTTGGAAACATATTTTTTTTGTGCTAGGACGTTATAAGGGCTAAAAGTTGGCCAGTGATTTCTTATTTTTACAACAAAATTTACAAAACCATTCTTTAAGGGACATTTGAAGTGAGTTTGGGGGGTCAATATGACAGAAAATTCCAAAAAGTGACACCATTTTAAAAACTGCACCCCTCAAGGTGCGCAAAACGACAACAAGAAATTTATTAACCCTTCAGATGCTTCACAAGAGCTATAGCAATGTGAAAGGAAAAAATGAACATTTTACTTTTTTCGCAAAAAATTTACTTTGGAACCAAATGTTTTTATTTTCACATGTTTATCGAGAGCAAATGGACCTCAAAATTTGTTGTGCAATTTCTCCTGAGTACGCCGATACCCTGTATGTGGGGGAAAGCCACTGTTTGGGCTCATGGCAGGGCTCAGAAGGGAGGGAGCACCTTTTGACTTTTTGAACGCAAAATTGTCTGGAATCAATCGCGGGAGCCATGTCGCGTTTAGAGACCCCCTGATGTACCTAAACAGTGAAAACCCACCAATTCTAACTCCAACCTTAACACAGCCCCAACCCTAACCCCAACACACCCCTAATCCTAATCCCAACCTTAACCAGAACCTCAACCACAACCCTAAACCCAACACCACAGCCCTAACCAACACAAACCTAAACCAAACACAACCCTAACTCCAACACAACCCTAACCCTAGCTCTAAACATAGCCTCAACCTTAACACTAGCCCAACTCTAGCCATAGCCTCAACTCTAACCCTAGCTCTAACCCTAACCCTAGCCCAACCCTAACCCTAGCTATAACCCCAACTATAATCCCAACCATAACACAATCCCTAGCCCCAACCCTAACCCTAGCTATAATCCCAACCATAACCCTAATACTAGCCCTAACCTTAACGGACAAAATATATTTTATTTTTTTATTTTATTATTATCTAACTAAGGAGGTGATAAAGAGGGGCTTGATTTACTATTTTTTTTTAGTTTGATCACTGTGATAGGCATGCGCCTGCCATTTTTTTCCTGGGAGAAGACGCCGAAGGCTGGGGGACACAGCCAGAGGGATTGGGGAACATCGCAGGTACCCGGGGGGGGGGCCTCGGGGACCCCATTTCTCTCTCCTCTGATGTACTAATCTTATCAGAGGAGAGAGAAATAAATAGGAAATCTGACTTTTTTTTTTGCCGAGACCCTGGAGATTTTCTGATGCTGGGGGAGCTATAACCTTATTTCTCAGCGCTGTTAACAAGCAGTGCTGAGGAATAAGTACCCTTATCTGCCGCCGTTAAAAGGCATATCGGTGGTCATTAAGGGGTTAAAAATGTAGTGAATTTTATTATATTCTATAGATCAATTATTCCTTGTTAGTGTCCATGCACATGATATTGCAATCACACATGGATGATGTCCAAAATATGGTGTCTCCATGGGGCTCTCCACTTCATGAGGAGCATTTCTTATGATACAACATGACATAGAACTAGAAAATATTAGAAATAAGAAATAATTTGTGGCAGATGGGCCAAAACTGGATTTATACGTTAATTATCCATAATACACCAGATATGACCCCTAAAAGGTAATCTGACCTGTTGGAAACAGTATATGATCTTATATCTGATATTATAGAGCAGAAGGAGATGATCACACTGATATACAGTAGATATACAGTACATTTTTTTGTGGGAAAAGTTTCAGTAAAACTTCCTGAGTGTTCCTATTCAATGACTGACATTCTCTTCCGTATGACTGTGGATGCAGAGATAACTGCCAATCACTGAGTAGGACCACACACTGGACTCATCTGCATAGAAACATAATGTAATGAAATATATCCTTTTTCCTTTAACTGGGATGCCAAATACATATATTGTACTATCTTTCTTGACGTCAAAGTCCAGTGATCTTCATTTGGTCTAATTGTTGAGTATCCGGAAATTAAAAATCCTTAATACAGATTAGAGCGATACTTGATGCAATTGTTGAATTAAAGCAAAGAGTATTCATTACTTCATTTTGAAATATTGCTATTATTAAGTGCCCACTGTGGAGAGATTTAAGGCACATTTTTACTTTTTGTACATTTCGAAAACAAATGGCATCCATCAAATCAAGAAGGGTGGTTCCAAGGTAGTGAATAATATCTGCATATTCACTAATATGATTTTAATGAAATTCTGCTTTGTGAGGAAATTAAACTGTCAATCTTCTTTTTCACTAACTCACATTGAGATTTCTGAACCCAAAATACTCCATATCGAAACCAGAGTGATTATAGAGTGATTAAACATTTAGATGCAAAAATGATGAAGGCATTTTGAAATTGCACATTTCTATATTCCATTGACATCAGACTAAGATAGCTGTACGTCTCAAGTATCTTAAACACTTAATAACATTTTCTTGCCTAAAGTTCTTATTTGCCACTTACCACTCCTGCATCAGGAGGTGAAAAGAGCTGCTGACAATGCATCAATGTGTGCACCATACCTGCTGGTTATGGAGGAGACCTGTAAAGTGACAGATGATGTATGATCAACAGCACTTCCAGCGTCGGACTCGAGCACCTTGAGCCCACCAGAGAATATCATTTTTGGGGCCCACTATGTAGCTGCATAGCAATAAATACAAGACCACCAATTGTGCGGTAAAACATGATAATATCAGGGTATAATATAAGGTAGTACACGTCTTAATTATGTAGCAGGGGTTGGGTTAGCCCCCGCATAGAATACAATGTAGCCCCCTCATAGAATATAAAGTAGCCCCCCTCATAGAATGCAATGCAGCCCCCCTCATGGAATATAATGTAGCCCTCCTCATGGAATATAATGTAGCCACCCTCATGGAATATAATGCAACCCCCTCATAGAATATAATGTAGCCCCCTCATAGGGCAAAATGTAGACCCCCTCATATAGTATGATGTAGCCCCCCAGAATATAATGTAGCCCCCTGAGAGAATAATGCAGCTCCCACACAGAATAGATTTCCCCCCCCACAGAATATAATGTAGCCCCCTCAAAGTATAACACAGCTCCCCTCATAGGGCATAATGCAGCCCCCTTGATAGGGTATAATGCAGCTCCCCACCTCTATCATTGTCCTCATCACCACCTCCATCATTGTCTTCTCACCCACCACCCCTATCATTGCTTTTTCCACCACCTCCATCATTGCCTCCTCCCCACCACCATTGTCCTTTCTACCACTACCATCATTTTCCTTTCCACCACGTCCATCATTGCTTTTTCCTTTTCCTTTCCACCACCTCCATCATTGCTTTCTCCCCCACCACCCCCATAATTGCCCATTCCAATACCTCCATCATTGCCTCCCCCACCACCACCATTGTCCTTTCCACCACAACCATCATTGCCTTCTCCGCCACCACCTCATCATTGCCCATTCCACTACCTCCATCATTGCATCCTCCCCACCACCCCATAATCCTTTTCACCACCAACATTGCCTTCTCCCCCACCACCCCCATCACTGCTCTCTCCATCACCCACATCATTGCCAATCTCCAATACACACATCTCCAATACACAGCACCACACACACACAGCACCGCACCGCATCATATACATGCAAGCAGGCAAACAGGCAGACACATAGCACCACTCACCTCTCCACACGTTTCCTGCAGCACATTCCGGCAGCATATTCGTCTCTGGCATTTGTCTCTCTGAAACAGCTGCGCTGAATGATGACGTCATCCAGCCATGCTGTGTCAGACAGGAAGCACCGGGCAGGAAGCAGGACAGCATCGGATCCCTGCAGCTCCGCTCTGCTGCCAAGCTGCAGGGATCACCCGCCGATTGCCCTCAGGGTTAGCTGCCCTGCAGGGGCCCACTTCCGGGGCCCCGATGCAGCCGCACCGACTTTACATGCGGGCAGTGTTAGCCTCAGCCTGCAGCTAACATTGCCCACTATTAAAGTGAAATGAATACTCACTCTTCTCCATGCCCATGGGGGCATGGGGAAGCGTGAATATTCATTTCTCTTTAGCAATGGGGACAGGCTCCTGTCTCCAGCTGCTGCTCCGCTGGCACTGGGTGGGCCCCCTGACTCAGGGGCCCATAGCTGCTGGGTGTGCCGCTATTAACGACATGCCACTGGCTGGGGGCCCTTAGAGCAGTGGGGGCCCTAGGCAGGTGCTGGCCAGTATGCCAGCAGGTGTCAGTGCCTGGGCCCACCGGAGAATTCTCCGGTGGGCCAGTCCAACCCTGAGCACTTCACATTTTCTGATGTGGAATTTGGATCCACAATACACTTCACAAAACTATCTATGGGTTGATTGTGACTTGTAGGATCGCTACTACCAATAGGTGGCGCTGTAGAGTAAAAGTCCTCTTTCTTTCTGAAGAGGCAATTTGCATATTATTTTCCCAGAGGAGCATTGCACGGCGAATAAGCCTCCTTACCTTGACAAGCCAGAGCTGGCATGTCACTCTCCGCAAGGAGAAACCTTACCTCTTAGACCTTAGTCCAGAGCCTCTCACCTAGCCAAATCAGATCTCATACTTTGCACTGATGAGAGCCAACAGCTCGAAACACTGTGTCTGCAAATTGAGATTCTGATTTGGCTTTTATCCTAAGTCATATTACAAGACTCGTTAAAGGGTTGATTGTGACTTGTAGGATCGCTACTACCAATAGGTGGCGCTGTAGAGTAAAAGTCCTCTTTCTTTCTGAAGAGGCAATTTGCATATTATCTAAGGTATAATTTCACATGAAGAACCTTTAGGAAAAAAGTGCAGCATGTTTCTTATAATGTCACACTACAGATGTAGTCATGAGTGGTAAATTGAGAGGAATTACTGACAGAAATAATTATTTACTTTTCAATGAAACATATAGCACCAGTCAAAAGTTTGGAACCCGTTTTATGCAATGTTTTTTTTGGTTCTTATTGCAAGAATGGGGAACCTTTTTTCTGTCAAGGAATATACACTCACTGGCCACTTTATTAGGTACACCATGCTAGTAACGGGTTGGACCCCCTTTTGCCTTCAGAACTGCCTCAATTCTTCGTGGCAGAGATTCAACAAGGTGCTGGAAGCATTCCTCAGAGATTTTGGACCATATTGACATGATGGCATCACACAGTTGGCGCAGATTTGTCGGCTGCACATCCCTGATGCGAATCTCCCGTTCCACCACATCCCAAAGATGCTCTATTGGATTGAGATCTGGTGACTGAGGAGGCCATTTGAGTACAGTGAACTCATTGTCATGTTCAAGAAACCAATCTGAGATGATTCGAGCTTTATGACATGGCGCATTATCCTGCTGAAAGTAGCCATCAGATACCTGTTCTTAGCTGAGAGAAGTGGTACCCAGTGTGGTCTTCTGCTGCTGTAGCCCATCTGCCTCAAAGTTCGACGCACTGTGCGTTCAGAGATGCTCTTCTGCCTACCTTGGTTGTAACGGGTGGCAATTTGAGTCACTGTTGCCTTTCTATCAGCTCGAACCAGTATGCCCATTCTCCTCTGACCTCTGGCATCAACAAGGCATTTCCGGCCACAGAACTGCCGCTCACTGGATTTTTTTTCTTTTTCGGCCCATTCTCTGTAAACCCTAGAGATGGTTGTGCGTGAAAATCCCAGTAGATCAGCAGTTTCTGAAATACTCAGACCAGCCCTTCTGGCACCAACAATCTTGCCACGTTCAAAGGCACTCAAATCACCTTTCTTCCCCATACTGATGCTCGGTTTGAACTGCAGGAGATTGTCTTGACCATGTCTACATGCCTAAATGCACTGAGTTGCCGCCATGTGATTGGCTGATTAGAAATTAAGTCTTAACACACAGTTGGACAGGTGTACCTAATAAAGTGGCCAGTGAGTGTATATGCATTACTTCGGGAGCCATACAATATGATCAACTTGAAAATTACCCTGTTATATTTGGTCAAACTTTTAATTAACTCTCTCCTAATGTGATGGGTGAAACTGCTTCTCTTTGGTGCGGCTGTGATGTTTTGTGGTATTGATGATGTTGCTACTCGTAACTGCTTTTCCAGATTTGGACGATCTGGAGTGCAGGTGACTCTTTGTGATAAGTTTTGCTAACAACTGGCAGCACTAAAGTAGTACTGAACACAGATGTATTTTACACTGCAGGTCTCCTCACAATGGGAAGTTCTTCACTGCTTATGTTACATTTATAGAACTCAAGCAATGGGGGGTCTGCAGTACATATTACATAGAGGACACGAAGACTGCTGTATTTACATCACATAGGAGACACCAAGACTTCCGTGTACATTACATAGGAGACATCGAGACTGCTGTTTATACATCACATGGGAGACACCGAGACTGTTGTATACATCACATAGGAGACACTAACATTGCTTATATATCACATAGGAGATACTGGGCTGAGAGGATACACTGGGGTATTGACATCACAGGAGACACAGGGGCGGTGGCACATACACCACAGGAGATGCTGGGACTGAGAAATATACTCCACATGAGATATTGGACCTGTGGCATGGACATCACTGGAGAGGCTAGGGCTGCTGCATAGACATCACAGAAGTCCCTCAGGCTGTGGAATAGATATCACAGGAAATGCTGGGGCAGAAGTATATACTCCACCGGAGATGCTAGGGCTGCTGCATAGACACCACAGGAGCCACTGGAGCTTCCGGCATAGACATCACAGGAGACACTTGGGATGTTGCATAGACATCATAGGAGATGTTGGGATGCGGCATAGACACCATATGAGACATTAGAACTGTGACATAGACACCACATGGGATGCTGGGGCTTCTGGCATAAACAACACATGAGATGCTGGGACTGTGGCATAGACAACATAAGAGACGTTGGGTGTCAGGATTAATACCCAACAGCTCTTGGGTACCTGTCAGCAGCTCTTCCCTCTGAGCTATTCAGCTCACTGGACAGTTCCTTGCTAAATAAGATACTAGTACCTGCTTGAATTATGAATGATTCCTTCCTGAGTTCTTGATTTTTGCCACCCCAAGTTCCTTATTGGCTCAACCCTGTGATCTCCTGATTGAACACCCTACTTAAACCTGGCACTGCACTTCCTTCCTTGTGAGATTATTGAGCTCCCAACCTTTAATCTAGCTTCTTCCAATTTGCTGCTTATCCTCAAGATCCTACTGCTGCTCCGTGTACCTACCTCAGGCTATATCCTGACTACGTTACCTGCTTATCCTCCTAACTATACTGCTGCTCCATGTACCAACCTCTGGCTATATCCTGGTTAGGATTCTTGCTTATCACCAAGATCCTACTGCTACTCCGTGTACCGACTTCTGGCTATACCCTGACTACAATACCTGCTGATGCTGCCCCTAGTGATTGTAATACCACTACTCCAATCCAAGTCAGTCCATAACAGAATAATTTCACACACAAAATGGAGTCTGTTGTAACCCAGCTGAGGCAAGTTGCTGAACTTCAGAATTTTGCTGCTACATACAGTGGGGCAAAAAAGTATTTAGTCAGTCAGCAATAGTGCAAGTTCCACCACTTAAAAAGATGAGAGGCGTCTGTAATTTACATCATAGCTACGTAGACCTCAACTATGGGAGACAAACTGAGAAAAAAAAATCCAGAAAATCACATTGTCTGTTTTTTTTCATTTTATTTGCATATTATGGTGGAAAATAAGTATTTGGTCAGAAACAAGCAATCAAGATTTCTGGCTCTCACAGACCTGTAACTTCTTCTTTAAGAGTCTCCTCTTTCCTCCACTCATTACCTGTAGTAATGGCACCTGTTTAAACTTGTTATCAGTATAAAAAGACACCTGTGCACACCCTCAAACAGTCTGACTCCAAACTCCACTATGGTGAAGACCAAAGAGCTGTCAAAGGACACCAGAAACAAAATTGTAGCCCTGCACCAGGATGGGAAGACTGAATCTGCAATAGCCAACCAGCTTGGAGTGAAGAAATCAACTGTGGGAGCAATAATTAGAAAATGGAAGACATACAAGACCACTGATAATCTCCCTCGATCTGGTGCTCCACGCAAAATCCCACCCCATGGGGTCAGAATGATCACAAGAACGGTGAGCAAAAATCCCAGAACCACGCGTGGGGACCTAGTGAATGAACTGCAGAGAGCTGGGACCAATGTAACAAGGCCTACCATAAATAACACACTACGCCACCATGGACTCAGATCCTGCAGTGCCAGACGTGTCCCACTGCTTAAGCCTGTACATGTCCGGGCCCGTCTGAAGTTTGCTAGAGAGCATTTGGATGATCCAGAGGAGTTTTGGGAGAATGTCCTATGGTCTGATGAAACCAAACTGGAACTGTTTGGTAGAAACACAACTTGTCGTGTTTGGAGGAAAAAGAATACTGAGTTGCATCCATCAAACACCATACCTACTGTAAAGCATGGTGGTGGAAACATCATGCTTTGGGGCTGTTTCTCTGCAAAGGGGCCAGGACGACTGATCCGGGTACATGAAAGAATGAATGGGGCCATGTATCGTGAGATTTTGAGTGAAAACCTCCTTCCATCAGTAAGGGCATTGAAGATGAAACGTGGCTGGGTCTTTCAACATGACAATGATCCAAAGCACACCGCCAGGGCAACGAAGGAGTGGCTTCGTAAGAAGCATTTCAAGGTCCTGGAGTGACCTAGCCAGTCTCCAGATCTCAACCCTATAAAAAACCTTTGGAGGGAGTTGAAAGTCCGTGTTGCCAAGCGAAAAGCCCAAAACATCACTGCTCTAGAGGAGATCTGCATGGAGGAATGGGCCAACATACCAACAACAGTGTGTGGCAACCTTGTGAAGACTTACAGAAAACGTTTGACCTCTGTCATTGCCAACAAAGGATATATCACAAAGTATTGAGATGAAATTTTGTTTCTGACCAAATACTTATTTTCCACCATAATATGCAAATAAAATGAAAAAAAAAAACAGACAATGTGATTTTCTGGATTTTTTTACTCAGTTTGTCTCCCATAGTTGAGGTCTACCTATGATGTAAATTACAGACGCCTCTCATCTTTTTAAGTGGTGGAACTTGCACTATTGCTGACTGACTAAATACTTTTTTGCCCCACTGTACCAAGTTGCAAACACAGGTGTTGGGTCAGCAAAAGGAAATTATTGAGCTACAGAGGCAACTTCTGGATTTGCGCAACTCGGTCTCTGAATCAAACGCAAGCATGCCGCTGCCTGCAAAGTTCAGTGGGGATCGTTATCTTTATCCCCTTTAGTCCCAAGGGTGGTTTGCATGCTAATGCCCAGGCCAATTTTTACAATTCTGACCACTGTCCCTTTATGAGGTACTAACTCTGGAATGCTTCCATGGATCCCGGTGATTCTGACATTGTTTTCTCGTGACATATTTTACTTCATGTTAGTGGTAAAATTTCTTTCATATAACTTGCATTTATTTGTGAAAAAAATGGAAATTTGGCAAAAATTTTGAAAATTTTGCAATTTTCCAACTTTGGATTTTTATGCCCTTAAATCACAGAGATATGGCACACAAAAAACTTAAAAAGTAACTTTTCCCACATGTTTACTTTACATCAGCACAATTTTGGAACCAAATTTTTTTTCGTTAGGAAGTTATAAGGGTTAAAAGTTGACCAGCAATTACTCATTTTTACAACACCATTTTATTTTTAGGGACCACATCACATTTGAAGTCACTTTGAGGTGACACCATTCTAAAAACTGCACCCCTCAAGGTGCTCAAAACCACATTCAAGAAGTTTATTAACCCTTCAGGTGCTTCACAGGAATTTTTTGAATATTTTAAAAAAATGAACATTTAACTTTTTTCACAAAAAAATTACTTCAGGTCCAATTTTTTATTTTAGCAAGGGTAACAGGAGAAATTGGACTGCAAAAGTTATTGTGCGATTTGTCCTGAGTATGCTGATACCTGATATGTGGGGGTGAACCACTGTTTCGGTGCATGGCAGAGCTCAGAAGGGAACGAGCGCCGTTTGACTTTTCCAACGCAAAATTGGCTGGAATTGAGATCGGGCACCATGTCACGTTTGGAGAGCCCCTGATGTGCCTAAAAAGTGGAAACTCCACAAAAGTGACCCCATTTGAAAACTAGACCCCCCAAGGAATGTATCTAGATATGTGGTGAGAACTTTGAACCCCCAAGAGCTTCACAGAAGTTTATAACGTACAGCCATACAATTAAAAAATCATATTTTTTCCACAAAAATGATCTTTTCACCCCAAACTTTTATTTTCCCAAGGGAAACAGGACCCCAAAAGTTATTGTGCAATTTGTCCTGAGTATGTTGATACCCCATATGTGGAGGTAAACCACTATTTGGGCGCATGGCAGGGCTCGGAAGGGAAGCAGCGCCATTTGACTTTTTTGGCTGGAATTGAGATCGGACGCCATGTTGCATTTGGAGAGCCTCTTATGTGCCTAAACAGTGGAAGTCCCCACAAATGACCCCATTTTGGAAACGAGACCACTCAAGGAACTTATCTAGATGTGTGGTGAGCACTTTGAACCCCCAAGTGCTTCACAGAACTTTATAACGCCCAGGCGGGAAAATAAAAAAATCATATTTTTTCCACAAACAAGACCATTTAGTCCCCAATTTTTTTATTTTCCCAATGGTAATAAGATAAATTGGACCCTAAAAGTTGTTGCCCAATTTGTCCTGAGTATGCTGATACCCCATATGTGGAAGAAAACTACTGTATGGGCACACGTTGGGGCTCGGAAGGGAAGTAGTGACGTTTTGGAATGCAGACTTTGATGGAATGGTCTGTGGGTGTCATGTCACATTTGGAGAGTCCCTGATGTGCCTAAACTATGGAAACCTCCCACAAGTGACCCCATTTTGGAAACTAGACCCCACAAGGAACTTATCTAGATGTGTGGTGAGCACTTTGAACCTCCAATTGCTTCACAGAACTTTATAAGGTAGAGCCATACAAATTAAAAAAAAAAATTTTTTTCCACAAAAATGATATTTTTGCCCCTAATTTTTTATTTTTCAAAGGGTAACTGGAGAAATTGGATACCAAACATTGTTGTGCAATTTGTCCTGAGTATGTTGGTACCCCATATGTAGGGGTAAACAACTGTTTGGGCGCATGGCAGAGCTTGGAAGGGAACAAGCACCGTTTGACTTTTTGAACATAGAATTGGCTGGAATTGAGATCAGATGCCATGTTGCGTTTGGAGAGCCCCTGATGTGACCAAACAGTGGAACCTCCCCAATTCTAACTCCAACCCTAACCCCAACACACCCCTAACCTTAACCTCAACCCTAGCCCTAGCCCTAACCCTAGCCCCAATGGGACCCTAACCCCAACACACCCCTAACCCTAACCTCAACCCTCGCCCTAGCCCTAACCCTAACCTTAACCCTAGCCCCAATGGGAAAATAGAAATAAATACATTTTTTTTAATTTTATTATTTTTCACTTAGTAAGGGGGTGATAAAGGGGGGTTTGATTTACTATTTTTAGTGGGTTTTTATGTTTGGCAGGTGTCATACGCTAAAAGACGCTTTTTATTGTAAAAATAGTTTTTGCATCACTACATTTTGAGAGCTATAATTTTTCCATATTTTGACCCACAGTCATGAGTCATGAGAGATCTTATTTTTTGCAGGACGAGTTGTTGTTTTAATTGGTACCATTTTCGGGCACGTGACATTTTTGGATTGCTTTTTATTCCGATTTTTGTTGTGACGCAGAATGAACAAAAACAAGCAATTCATGAATTTCTTTTTTTGGGGGGGCGTTTAAACCGTTCCGCGTGTGGTAAAATTGATAAAGGGGTTTTATTCTTCAGGTCAGTACAATTACAGCGATACCTCATTTATATAATTTTTTTATGTTTTGGCGCTTTTATACAATAAAAACAATTTTATATCTAAATATATAATCGTGTTATAGTGTCTCTCTGTCTGTCTGTAACCGAAATCCCGCGGCGTTGACTGGTCGGGGCCGCCAGGCCGCGATCAATCACTGACACTGACAGGTGCAGTCGGGCGCAACGCTCAATCGGGCGCAGGGCTCTGTAAATAAAAGAGAATTAAAATTGAAAAAAGGTTATACTCACCTTCCAACTGCCCACGATCTCCACTCCACAGGCCCGGCATCACGGTCCCAGTAATGCTTTGCACCTTAGACCGGAGATGACGTCACTCTCACGAGAGCGCGACGTCATCAGCGGTGTTTCGCGCAAAGCATTACTGGGACCGCGAAGCTGGGCGCGTGGATTGGAGACGGGACCATACATACCAGGAAAGGGGGGTGAAGGGACCATGCATACCAGGAAAGGGGGGTGAGGGGGACCACGCATACCAGGAAAGGGGGGTGAGGGTGACCATACATACCAGCAAAGGGGGTGAGGGGACCATGCATACCAGGAAAGGGGGGTGAGGGGGACCATGCATACCAGCAAAGGGGGGGAGGGGGACCATGCATACCAGCAGAGGGGGGTGAGGGGACCATGCATACCAGCAAAGGGGAGGAGGGGGACCATGTATACCAGCAAAGGGGGGTGAGGGTGACCATACATACCAGCATTGGGGGGTGAGGGGTCCATGCATACCAGCAAAGGGGGTGAGGGTGACCATGCATACCAGGAAAGGGGGGTGAGGGTGACTATGCATACCAGGATAGGGGGGTGAGGGTGACCATGCATACCAGGAGAGGGGGGGATGAGGGTGACCATGTATACCAGGAAAGGGGGATGAGGGGGACCATGCATACCAGGAAAGGGGGATGAGGAGACTATGCATACCAGGAAAGGGGGTGACGGGACCATGCATACCAGGAAAGGGGGTGAAGGGACCATGCATACCAGGAAAGGGGGATGAGGGGGACCATGCATACCAGGAAAGGGGAATGAGGGGACCATGCATACCAGGAAAGGGGGTGACGGGACCATGCATACCAGGAAAGGGGGGTGAGAGGGACCATGCATACCAGGAAAGGGGGTGAGGGTGACCATGCATACCAGGAAAGGAGGGTGAGGGGACTATGCTTACCAGGAAAGAGGGGTGAGAGGACCATGCATACCAGGATTGGGGGTGAGGGGACCATGCTTACCAGGATTGGGGGGTGAGGGGTACCATGCATATCAGGATTGGGGGGTGAGAGGACTATACATATCACATGCACTAAGGGGGTTAACTAGTCAGACAGTTTTAAAGGCTGGGTCGTTACAGACGCGGCGATACTAAATATGTGTACTCTTATTGTTTTTTTTATTTAGAAAAAAAAAGAATTTATTAGGGAATATTTTTTTTTTTACATTTATTTGGGAATTTTATCTAAATTATTTTTACACGTGTTTTTTTTTTACTTTATTACATTGTCCCAAGGGGGAACATCACTATCTAATGTCAGATCACTCATCTAACACCTTGCACAGCAGTGTGTCAGATCAGCGATCTGACAGGCGCTGCAGAGGCTACCTCCATGCCTGCTCTCTGCAGACACTGAGGAAACTGCCTCCCTGCAGGCCCCCGAAGGCCCCCACGGCCATATTGGATCTGGGGGCCTGCAGGGAGGAGGACCCTTGGAGAGACGCAGCACATTGCGTCGCTTCGGAGGTCTTAGGGAAGCATGCAGGGAGCCCACTCCCTGAGCGATTCTTCCCTGTGCCCCCGGTACACTGCGATAATGTTTGATCGCACTGTGCCAGGGGTTAATGTGCTGTGGGCGATCCGTGGCTGCACCTGACACATAGTGCCAGGTGTCAGCCCTGATAATCAGCTGACACCTGACCGCGATCAGCGGCGCTCCCCCCGTGAGCGCTGCTGATCACGTTGGACGTACTATTCCATCCTTGGGACTTACCGTATTTTTCGCTTTGTAAGACGCACTTTTTTCCCCCCAAATTTGGGGGCAAAATAGGGGTGCATCTTACAAGGCAAATGTACCTTTTATTATGCCACCGCGCTGGGTCCCCCGGGTGCTGCCGCCGCCGCGCTGGGTCCCTCGGGTGCTGCCGCCGCCGCGCTGTGTCCCCTGGTGCCTGCCACCACCGCCGGGCTCTGTCCCGTGCTGCATTGGGGGGTCTGCCGTTCCATCCATGCCTTCCATCGGCATTGAAATCTCGGGAGATTACAAGATTAATCAAGATTACAGTGCCGAGATCTCCATCTGCGCTTGCATGGCGGCCACTTTCCAGGAAGCAATCCACCGCACAGGCATGGATGGAGCGGCAGAGCCCCCCACGCAGCATGGGACAGAGCTCGGCGGCGGCAGGCACCGGGGGACACAGCGCGTCGGCAGCGCCGAGGGACGCAGAAAGGTGGCGGCAGCACCCGGGGGACCCAGCATGGTGGTGGCAGCACCAGGTACAGAGTGGGTGACAGTACCCCGGGGACAGAGTGGGCGACAGCACCCCGGGGGCAGAGTGGGTGACAGCACCCCAGGGACAGAGTGGGCGACAGCACCCCGGTGACAGAGTGGGCGACAGCACCCCGGTGACAGAGTGGGCGACAGCACCCCGGTGACAGAGTGGGCGACAGCACCCCGGGGACAGAGTGGGTGACAGAGTGGGGGACAGAGTGGGTAACAGTACGAGGGGACAAAGTGGGCGACAGTACCAGGGGACAGAGTGGGCGACAGTACCAGGGGACAGAGCGGTAAGCAATAAGACGCCTGGATTATAAGAAGCACCACCATTTTATTAAAAAAACATTTTTTTCCTATTTTTCTCCTCAAAATTTGGGGTGCGTCTTATAATCCGGAGCGTCTTATAAAGTGAAAAATACAGTAGGTCCCAGGTCACATGGACTGAATAGTACGTCCAATGTAGGTAAGGGGTTATTGTGTATTCCTTAATCAATGTCGTATCTATTTCCAGATACAATCTTCTCTGTTTATCAGTGACAGGAAAAGGTTCTTTTCATCATTAATCTCCTGACTGATGATGCTCTTGCATGGGCTTCACCTTAGGTAGAAAAGAATTCTGACCTCCTGATTTACTTAGCTTCCTTTATCACAGCTATGTATCACTTGTTTTAAGAACTGAATCATTGTGCTACAGCTGAAACCACGTTGCATAACTTGCATCAAGGGCGGTGCTCTGTAGCTGTATATGCCTGCAGTAGAGAAGAAAAGGTGACGTACAGAAAATGTATGCCTCTATTGTGAGGGCACTGGACATTTCGCCATCAACTGTCCTACTAAAAGAACCATAGCTTTCACAAATGCCAAAATTGAAAGTGATTTAGATCTTTTTGAAGGGCCAGATCCATTTATGCATCTAATCTGTAATGCAGGATAAGGGCAAAGGGAAACCATCACCTCATTTTGTTATTCCCATACAGGTCATAATTGGGAGCCAAAAATTACAATGCTCTGCCATGTTAGATTCTGGAGCTAGAGGAAATTTTATGGACAATTTACACTTGATAATAACAGCAAGTAGGACTAATTCCATGTCAATCGATATGGAAACTGTGAATGGATCACCTTTATCTTCTGGACCTGTTACTCAAGAGACAATTGACCTTGAAATCTGTATTGAACTGAATCATTGTGAAGCTGTTAGTTTCCATCTTATTTCCTCTCCAAAATTTCCAGTTATCCTGGGAATTCCCTGGTTTTCAATCCATAACCCGTCTATCAACTGGGCATCGAGGACCTTTACCTTTCCCTCCGAGTACTGTAAGAACAATTGCCATGCTAATGTATCTGTTCTCAAACAAATTCAAGTATCCGAGATTTCTCATCAGAGTTATGATAACCTACCACTTCAGTACCAGCAGTTCTGTGAGGTCTGCAGTAAGAATAAAGCCGATCAATTGACTCATCATCGTTCCTACAACTGTCCAATTAAATTGCTTCCTGGAGCATCCATTTTGCTTGGGCGACTTTAGAATCTTTCTGAACTGGAATTGAAAGTACTAAAGGAATATCTAGATGAATATTTAGAGAAAGGCTTCATTCAACCTTCTTTCTCTGCCAGCTGGAGCACCCTTGTTTTTTTGTAGAAAAGAAGGACTCAACCCTGCAGCCAGGTATTTATTACTGGGAAAAAAATAAGATTTCCATTAAAAATCACTACCCACTCCCCTTAATTCCTGAGCTGCTGGAGAGACTGCCTTCTGCAAGATAGATTTTTTACCAAACTCGATCTAAGAGTGGCTTATAATCTCATACAAATTTGCCCGGGAGATGAGTGGTAAACCGCCGTTAGAACTAGATATGGACATTTTGAATACCTGGTTATGCCTTTTTTCCTTAGAAACACCCATGCCACCTTTCAGCAATTCATCAGTGATGTTTTTCAAGATTTCTTGGATCGATTTGTTGTTTTTTATCTCGATGACATTCTTATATTTTCAGATTCCTTGGAGGAGCATCGCAGACATGTCCAGTTAGTTCTGAAACGTCTACAGGAGAACCATCTCTATTTCAAACTCGAAAAATGTGAATTTGAACAAACCAGGACTCAATTTCTGGGATATAGCATCTCCAAAGAAGGTCTGAGCATGGCTCCCAGTAAAATCAGAGTGGTAGTTGACTGGCCTACCCCAATAAATCTAAAAGACAGTCAGAGCTTTTTGCATAAGATTCATTAAAAACTTTTCAAAAATCATTTTACCAATTACTTCACTCACAAAGAAAACCAAAGTGTTTTCCTGGTCCCCAGAGGCACAGGTGAATTTTTGGCAAATTAAAGACTCTTTTTACTTCTGCGCCATTACTAGACCATCCAAATCCTAAACTGCCGTTTGTTGTGGAAGTAGACGCCTCAGACTCTGCCGTGGGAGCTGTTTTATCACAGCGAGTTGGAGATAACATGTAGCTGTAAGGAGGTAGACCGGGCTGTGGGTACCTGCATGCTGGGTCTGGAACTGAAGAGGCTGCATTCATTGTTCCCTGGGGGAAGCCTGAGTGGGGCAGACCTTCGCCTGCTGCATGAGGGAGACGGAGCATCCTGCTGACAGGAGGGGGTGGGGAGAGCCAAAAAAGGGCACACAGCAGCAGAGAGATAAAAGGAGAAAGCGCGTGAAGGACAGGAGTTTGGTGCCAGGGCAGAGCACCGCACAGAGCGGTGAGTGGCGCGCTCTGCCTTCTCTTCCTTCAGAGTACCAGCGCTGTAGCAGGCGGCATAGAGAGAGGCCCGTTGCCTACAGAGCCAAGCGTGTACATCAGCAGTCAGGAGAGAGAGAGCGCTGCGGAGCCGTGCAAAGCAGAGCAGGGCTGTATATCCCGGCCAGAACCGTGCAGAACCGAGTCATGTACATATTGCTGAGACGTGGACACTGACTAGAGCTGAGCCAGTTGTGCAGCAGCCAGAGAGAGAAGTGCTAAGTCCTGAGAACTTCAGCAGTGTGCAAGCTAGTGCCAGTCATCACCAGCCGCCAACAGCGGGGACCAGAGAGAAAGAGACATCCAGCATGAGTCTGGTGACTGTCGGGAAGCGAGGCACAGAACGCTCTGTGTCCGTGAGTACTACACACAAGCCCCATAAGAGTAATCGGGGACAGGACAGACACTTGTACCCTGACCGTGCCAATAAATGTTTGCTGAGCGACATTGGACTCATACAGGATTGTGACCCATATTACCATCAGCCACTTTGGGCTCGTTTGACCAAGACTGTGAGGAGAGTTGTGCAGGAGACACGTTGAGCTTAGACAGTACCGTGGCCCATAGGCTTGTAGGCATCTGCAGTATATGGACTAGGGGCAGTGAAAGGTACTGGAGACCGACCACTGTCACCAGACGACGGGGTACTGTTTGCTTGGTGGACCCAATTAATAAGGACACCGCATTGGCCGTTGCCGTCATCATTGAGCTTGCAGCAGGAACTGCAGTTTAAGTATTTAAACCGTTGTATCTCATCTCAAGATATCCTTTGTCTTAATGCACTTTGTCTCCCCTGACTAACCCTTTATCTCCGACTGTTTAAGTCTTTACTTCCCTGTGTGGAGTATTCCCCTGTAAATAAATCTGTTAACCCTTGCTCTGCCTGCATCCCGTCACTGCATCCCACCTTACTGCTCGTACTCTTACACAGCTTCATAGATGTACATTCCTTTCCCATACCATGTCATTTGCAGAAAAGAATTATGACATTGGAAATAAAGAACTTTTAGCTATTAAAGTCACCTTCTCCAAATGGAGACCTCTTTTGGAAGGGGCCAATCATCCGGTGACTGTCCTTACTGACCACAAAAATTTAGTACTCATCGGTACAGCTAAGAGGCTGTCTGCAAGACAGGCACTTTGGGCCTTATTTTACTCCAGGTTTAATTTTATAATTTCTTATTGGCCTAGTTTAAGAAATGGCAAGGCTAATGCTTTGTCAAGGATATTTACCGAACCTAACACTTACTGTACCATTCTAACAAAAAAAATATTTTGGGAATACTGAACACAAAAGAATTTTTTCGCTCCTCACCCAACCGCCTCCAAGACTTCTCCCGAATAGCCCCATCCTCTGGAATTCCCTGCCCCAACACGTTCGGCTATCATCCACACTCGGATTCTTCAGACGGAACCTAAAAACCCACATCTTCAGGATAGCCTACAGCCTGCAATGATCCCCGTTGCCTCCTCACCACTACTAGAGCTACCGCCTCATAATCACTGGAGCTGCTGCAACCCCCCAACCTACTGTCTCCTTCCCAACCATCCTGTAGCATGTAAGCCCTAAAAGGCAGGGTCCTCTCTCCCCCCTTTATCAGTCTGTGATTGCTAGTTTGTTTACTGTAAGTGATATCTGTAATTCGTATGTAACCCCTTCTCATGTACAGCACCATGGAACCAATGGTGCTTTATAAATAAATAATAATAATAATAATAATAATAATAATAATTTTTAACAAAAATTAAAGATGGATACCAAACTAACTTTTTTCTTAACCATCCTTCTAAAGACGTTGATCTTTGTTTTAAGGAGGGGTTTTGGATTCAGAACCAACAAACATACGTCCCGGAATATGCTTGACTTGAAGTCCTCAAAGTTGTCAATGATTTTAAATTTGTAGGGCACCATGGAGTCATGAAAACATAAGAACTACTGCTTCTGTCTTTTTTGGTGACATAATTGCAGGAAGTATGTGAGAAAATGTTTCCTCCTGTTTAACATGTGCACGGAACAAGACGCCACGATCCTTACCTCTGGGACTCCTTCAACCTCTTCCAGCTCCATCCAGGCCTTGGGGATCTGGGTCACCCTCCCAGGGCTGTGGGGTACTCGGTACCGGGCCGGTCTCTCAGAGGGGATTGTCACAGCAGCGGTGACCCAGTCCGTGGCCCTGGGCGCCCATGTAAAAGGGGTGTTGAGTTGGGAATAAAGTTTATACGTGATTCGTGATGCCACCTGTGGTGTTCGGCAAGGGAGGTGTTAAGCCGACACTGCAGACAGATCCTCTGGGACAGATGGTGTAGTGCAGCAATGATGTTGTAGCCCTCCACAGGTAGTGCTGTTGGTCCCAGGGCAGTGTAGCGGAATGTTTAGGAAGAGGGTGCAGTGTTTGGCACAGAGATGTAGCAGTGCAGAGGATGTTGCAGGAAGGAGGCAGGGACACAACAGGGTGCAGTTTCTTTACCTTTACTTGGCAAATGCAGTCCAGGGTCCTGATTACAGATGGCACAGGAGCAGGCTAGCCTGGAAGCAACTCAGGGATCTCTCTATCAGATGGGTTGTGTAGTCTCCTTCCTAGTGCTGGCTTGAGGTACATGCAGTACAGTGTTACACTGACGTTTCTCCTTCTTATCGTCTCTTAGAACTACCTCGTATGGCAGACAGCTGTAGCCCTCTATCTCTCTTGGCTCACCCGTTGCTGTTGTGCCTCCGAGTCTTAGTTGGGAATAGAGCATTTACAGCTTTCTATTCCTCTGGTTTCTGTTGCAGGACCATTAGTATCCATACAACCATGGAGACCAGACTCCAGATCATTCACTCTCACTGGGAGGGAGCTCTCTTTCCTCAGCTCAACCTCCAGCTTCTCTCCACACGTCTACACACGTGGCCCTCCTCACACTAACTGACTGTTTCCCCTCCTGGCCCTCAGAGTGCGCTCCTCCCCCAATCCTGGTTCAGAGTTCACTCTGCTGGCCTGGAGTGGGAACTGTGCTGCATGAAAATGATTAACTGCTAGAGAGACCCTTCCTTGCTTCCAAGCATGACATCACCCTCCCTGGAGGAAGGTAATGCCACTGTGGCAACGATACTCCTGGGGGCGCCACAGATCAATCTCAATAGATTTTATCTTGGACCTACCTCCCTCAAAAGAAATGACTGTTATCCTTGTTGTGGTGGATCAGCTCACAAAAATGGCCCATATTATTTCAACTAGAGGGATTCTCCTACCACTGTACAAACCACAGAATTAGTGGTCAAAGAGAAATCTAGGCTGCATGGAATTCCTGAAATTGTCATTTCTGATAGAGGTGTTCAAATACATCAAAATTCTTCTGTACAGCTTTAGGAGTTACTGTCAGTTTGTCTAATGACTTCCACCCACAATCCAATGGCCAGACTGACTCACTTTGCTGGCCTGGAGTGGGAACTGTGCTGCATGAAAATGATTAACTGCTAGAGAGACCCTTCCTTGCTTCCAAGCATGACATCACCCTCCCTGGAAGAAGGTAATGCCACTGTGGCGACCATACTCCTGGGGGTGCCACATTCCCCCCTAGTGCAAGTCAGCACTCCTGGGCTGATAAAAGAAAACATGAATAACATATAAACATGTAAACAGTATGAAGGTTACAAGATTTTGAAAAATGAAAAATGTACAAAAACCAAAATTTCCAAAAATAGTCCTATGATGATAAGTCCAAGCATCAATGTCCATGGTCCATTCCTGGGCAAATGGTGAACTATACACAAATTAGTGACCACACAAGTCCTGTGGTACAATGTCCATAAAACAAAACTGGCAAATTCAAAGGAAACTCTTACAGATTACCTGTAGGCACAAACTTGAAAACAGTTACATATATACACAATTTAAACATTCACATAAACTTAGCTTTATACGATACCTGATGGGCGGTATACCTTGTGTAGTACGGGTAGACCTGCGTAACACTGGTGTGACTGGGGATCTTACTGGTTGTCTAGAGCTAACTACTGGTGTAGTTAAACTAGGTAGTATTCTCCTACTGACTCTTAGTCTCACCATGGGTATGACAGATTCACCATTGGCAGGGCGAGGGTTCTCTGGCTCAACTGCTGGTATGGCATCTGCTACCTGAACTTCCCGATTTTCAGAGCTCTCATGAGTCACTTCTTCTTGTACTACCAGTTGGGGAAATGTCAACACTGGCACCACTATAGCATCATTTACTTTAGTCCAATTTGCAGGGAATTCTCCAAGTATGGTGCTGACCTTTTCTTCTTCCATGGGTTGGACGTTATTTTGTTCTCCCATTCTTTCCTTTAGCTGGTCAGGGCATAATTTCAAATGATCCCTTGATACTGCTGCTGAGGTTTCTCCTCCATCTTTACTAATAAGGCACACCTTGGTACTGTCAAAATTTGAGGGTAGAATGGTGTAGGGTTCAGCTTCCCATTGGTCATCCAATTTATCCAGTCTTCTTTTCCTCTTGAGGACTTGTTCTCCTGGTGACAAGGGAACTGCAGGGGCATGCTGATTGTAATTCCTCTCTTGTTTTTGTCTTGCCTGAGCTAGACTCTTTCCACACATTCTTGTACTCTTCTGTACTGTTGCTGCCTCTCTGTGTCCCAGTCAGCATCTGGTGATGTCACCTCAGGTGTCAGGACTCCCATATCCAAATCAATAGGCAGTTTACCAGACCTTGCTCTCATTAGGTAGGCTGGAGTGCAGTTGGTGGAATTCACAGGAATGTGGTTGTAGAAATCTACCAGATCTGGCAACTTTTCTGGCCACAGATTCCTCTCCTCCAAAGGCAAGGTCTTCAGCAGGTCGATCACCACCTGGTTCATCTTCTCACACATGCCATTGGTCTGTGGATGGTACGGGGTTGTCCTGATCTTCTTACAACCGTACAAGTTACAGAATTTCTGGAACACTTCTGCCTCAAAAGCGGGACCTTGATTTGTAAGCACTCGGTAGCAGCTCTTCCCTCTGAGCTATTCAGCTTGCAAGATGGTTCCTTGCTAAACCAGATGCTAGTACCTGTTTGAATTCTGATTGACTCCATCCTGAGTTCTTGATTGTTGCCACCCCGAGTTCCTGATTGGTTCCACCCTGTGATTTGATGATTGAACACCCTACTTAAACCTGGCACTGCACTTCTATCCTTGCGAGATTATTGAGCTCCCAACATTTAGTCTAGCTTCTTCCCACCTGCTGCTTATCCTCAAGATCCTACTGCTTCTCCGTGTACCAACCTCCAGCTATATCCTAACCACTTTACCTGCTTTCCTCCCAACTATACTCCTCCCAACTATACTGCTGCTCTGTGTACCGACCTCTGGCTATATCCTGACTACATTACCTGCTTATCATCACAACTACACTGCTGCTCCGTGTACCGACCTCTGGCTATATCCTGACTACGTTACCTGCTTTCCTCCCAACTATACTGCTGCTCTGTGTACTGACCTCTGGCTATATTCTGATTACATTACCTGCTTATCCTCCCAACTACACTGCTGCTGCATGTACCGACCTCTGGCTATATTCTTACTATGATTCCTGCTCAACCTCTCAACTACACTGCTGCTCTGTGTACCAACCTCTGGCTATATCCTGACTACAATTCCTGCTTATCCTCAAGATTCTACTGCTACTCCGTGTACTGAGCTCTGGCTATATCCTGATTTTGATTCCTACTTATCCTGAAGAGCTACTGCTGCTCTGTGTACCAACCTATGGCTATGTCCTGACGTCACAAGCTGCCGGTGCTGCCCCTAGTGGTTGCAATATCACTACTCCAACTCAAGTCAGTCCATAACACTGGGGCTGTGGCACAGACACCGCAGGAGATGCTGGAGCTTCTGGTATAGACATCACCGGAGATGCTGGGGCTGTGGCTAGACACCTCAAGAGTCACTGGAGCTTCTGGAATAAACATCACAGGAGATGCTGGGACTGCAGCTTAGATACCACATGAGATGCTGGGGCTGCAGCATAGACACCACATGAGATGCTGGGGCTGCGGCACAGACACCACATGAGATGCTGGGGCTGTGGCATAGACACCACAAGAGATGCTGGAGCTTCTGGAATAAACATCACAGGAGACCCTGGGGCTGTGGCATAGACACCACAAGAGATGCTGGGGCAGTGGCATAGACACAAGAGATGCTGGAGCTTCTGGAATAAACATCACAGGAAACGCTGGGGCTGTGGCATAGACACCACATGAGATGCTGGGGCTTCTTGCATAGACACCACTTGAGACCCTGGGGTTGCGGCATAGACACCACAAGAGATGCTGGGGCTGTGGCATGGATACCACAAGAGACACTGGAGCTTCTGGAATAAACATCACAGGAGATGCTCGGGATGCGGCATAGACATCACATGAGATGCTGGTGCTACCACTGCTGTCTTTCTCTGTGGGAGTAGAGCGCATCGCTCGCTATCTCTGCCCACTGAGTGCGTCCAAACACTGACACTGGCTAGTGTCCGTACGTAATCTTTAAAATGCCACATGCCACAGCTTTCAGTAGTCATAGAGCAAGAAGAAATTAAAGGGCCTGTGGCGATCAAAACATAGCTGCCGGCCTGAGCATTTCAGTCCCCAGGATTCTGCCTGTGGGCTGGATAAAAGGTAATTGTGGGTCATGAACAGCACACAGGCTTGAAGTTCCCCACCCCCTTTTTATTGGAATGTGTATATTGTAGATTCAGACTGAAAGCAGCAAAACCACAAAGGAACACATATGAAATCAAGGAGCAAAGGAACATGCGTGAAATAAACCAGATTATGTATAAGACTTAGATTCCTGAAAGCACCCCCTTTTTATTCTGATGACTGCTTTTACACCCCATTGGCATTCTCAGAAACTGATTCATCAGTTTGTCACCTGGAATGGCTTTCCAACAGTTTTGAAGATGCTCCCGGAGGTGCAGAGTGCTTGTTACCTACATTGCCTTCATTCTGCGGTTTATTTCATCCCAAACCCTTTATCCCTTACCTTCTTAGTCACCTAGCCCATGCATAGCCTGGAGATGTGTTTTGAATCATTGTCCTGCTGTAACTAGATGGTCCCACAAAGTGCAAGGCAGATGGCACTACTTGTCATTCCAGAATGTTTTAAATTTGGAGTAAATAACCAAAAGAATCACTGGAAATCACTCCAATACCATCACACTTCCTTTTGTATTATTTACTCTTGGCCTCACATATGTAGGAACAGTCTCCCAATGTAAGGCATGGTATTTGACACAAAAAAAAAATTCAAATTTTGACTCATTAGACCACAGTACAGATTTTCAGTGATGTATTATTCAGTCATTCTGTTGCTTGGCCCAAATAAGTGTCTTACTGTCCTCAGCAGTATCTTCTTTACAGCAAGTCTCTGGAGGCTTGTATTTCAGATGAACTAATCCTCTGCAGCAGAGGTAATTCTTGGTCTTCCTTTCATGTCTTCATGAATGCATTTGAGGATATCTTCAAGATTAATTAAATGTTCCATACTGACTGATAGTCATGTCTTAAAGTAATGATGGACTGTCATTTCTAATTAAGTAGTTGAATTGTTCTTGCCATATTCTGACTTGGAGCACTTGTGTAATAGGGCTCATTACTGCCTCTGAAAAAAAAAACTAATGGTTACAATTACTTTCTGAAGGTTTGTGATTAGAGATGAGCGAATTTGTTTGGATTCAGTTCTGAATACGACCTGATTTGAATATTGTTTTTGCAATATTCGTCGAACACAGCTGAACTTCATTAGAGTCAATGGGAGTAGAAATTACTGAATATGTTAGGAACCGAACATAAGACATACAATCCGCACAAATAGTGTTCGAACTTGGCTTGAATATGTCACAATCAGATTCGGGGCAAAAATCCAAACAAATTCGCTTATCTCTACTTGTGATCCCACAAATGAACTCTTGATGAGGCATACCGATTCATTGGAAGCCATTCCAGGTAAGCCGGGATGCAGATGCGTTGCTAAAAGCAGACTCACCCTCGGCAACATGCTATCCCCCAGTCTCCAAAAAAAAAATAACAGCTCTTCTCCCACCTGGCTGTCTATTTAGGGCTTCCATAAATGTGGGGGCAATAGAAGTAACGTCTGCAAATATGCCCTGAACAGAAAGAAATTTTTCTCTATTTCATCTACCATCAATCACACTATTACGTCTTTTATTATCTGTGACACTAATCATGCAATATACTGTATCAAATGTCTGCACTGTCAAGTCAATTATATTGGCTGTAAAATCCACAAGCTCAAAAAGCGAATTGCAGAGAATATAGCCAATATAACCTGCAATAAAAGCTCCTGTTCTGGAGCTACCAAACATTTTGTTTGCAGCCATAAAGGCGACATTTCACAGTCATGAGAGGGGATTGGAAAAGGACTTTAATGATGAGGGAAACATTCTGGATTCTGTGTCTCAACACCAAGTTCCCCAATGGAATGAATTTCAAGAATTATCTGTTATACAGTATGTATAGTGTATATTAATAGCAAGTCACTTTTGTGGTTTTCCCTCAACTGTTTCTTTCACCTGTTGTATCTGATATGTAATCAGCGCTTGTATTGTGATTGGACATTCCTCTCTAAATAATTGTTTTTGTATTTCTTTTCTGAATCCTATGACTAAGGGTGCACACCGCACCAGAAACGCATCAGGCTGTTTTATGGATTTTTTTCTTCTTTTTTATTATGGACTAAATAAATTTGTATGAATTTTACCTAGATTGTGTGCTATCTACAATCCTTCTTCTACTGCATCCAGTGCTGTGTTTCACCAGTGGCACCAGCACCCTCCAATTCTAAAGAAAAACAAAAAAAACTGAAATGGAGTAGACTTGAATGACATGCATGATGTAAAAGCATGTTCACACTGGCCATGAAAGCAAGCAAAACCAAAGGAAAAAACAACGTGTGTATATACCCTAATGAAAATAAATAAGTAATAAAGCAAGTGCATTAAATAACATAGGGTACTTGGTAAACACTGTTTTGATAAAAAAAAAGTATAAAGCTGTCCCACCACAGCAAGGTGTACCCATTTGAGACAGTAACTACACTAACGGTAAAACCTACTTAGTGTGAATAAAAACAGTGAATAAAAAATATGATCAAAACAGTGTTTACCAAGTACCCTATGTTATTTAATGCACTTGCTTTTTTACTTACTTTTTTTTCATTAGGGTATATACACACATTATTGTATCCTTTGGTTTTGCTTGCTTTTATGGCCAGTGTGAACATGCTTTTACATCATGCATGCCATTCAAGTCTACTCCAGTTTAGTTTTTTCTTCAGTACAAATAGGGTGTGGCCTCCTTTCTACTGAACTGTGTAGTTCACTTATAGACCCTCTTAAGCTTGGTGTCCGTTTGGGACCCAGAGACTCTGCCACTATTCACACTAGGTAGGTTTTACCGTTAGTGTAGTCACTGTCTTAAATGGGTACACCTTGCCGTGGTGGGACAGCGTTATACTTTTTTGATCAAAGCAGTGTTTACCAAGTACCCTATATAATTTAATGCACTTGCTTTTTTACTTATTTATTTTCATTAGGGTATATACACACATTGTTTTTTTTCCTTTGGTTTTACCCTCCAATTCTATTTGCTGCTGCCTTTTGGCATTTGGATCCTAGCATTGAGACTCCCTACCTTCCTCTTTGGGTACTTCATGATAGTGGTAACATTTCTTCGATATGACTTGTGTTTATTTGTGAAAAAAAGAAGGTTCTTTACATCATCACAATTTTTTACACATAATTTTTAAGGTTATGTAAGTCATAAGGGTTAAAAGTTGATCGGTGATTTCTCACTTTTTCAAGAAAATTTTCAAAACCGTTTTTTAGGGACAACATTACATTTGATGTGACATTGAGGGGTCTATATGACAGAAAATACCCAAAAGTGACAGCATTCTAAAAACCGTACCCCTCAAGGTGCTCAAAACCACATTCAAGAAGTTTATTAACCATTCAGGTGCTTCACAGGAATTCTTATAATGTGAAAGGAAAACAAGAACATTAAACTTTTTTTCACCAAAATTTTACTTTAGACGCAATTTTTTTATTTTCACAAGGGTAACAGAAAAAAAACGGACCCCAAAGTTCGTTTTGCAAATTCTCATGAGCATGCCGATACCCAAATTGTGTGGGGAAACTACTGTTTGGGTGCATGGCAGGGCATGGAAAGTAAGGAACACCATTTGACTTTTTGAATGCAAAATTTGCTGGAATAATTAGCGGACAGGCTCCGACTGGCCCATAGAGTAAGGCCGGGGTCACACTAACCGACGCAAAATACGGTCAGTATTTTACATGCGTAATACGGATGAATGGCCCCTAAACAGTGCTCCGTATGTCATCTGTAATCAAGGTGTGGTCGCGTATTTTGCGCATGTAAGCATCCGTATGTAATCCGTATGGCAAGATTTTCTCGCAGGCTTGCAAAATGGACATATAATGGAGCCCTATGACAGGGTTTCTAACAGAAACCAAAGAATAGATATAGACACATAGAATGCATATATATATATATATATATATATATATATATGTATTCTATGTGTCTATATCTATTCTTTCGTTTCTTTATTAAAACTGTCAGTGTGAGTTTACTGTATAGCGCACTGAATTGCTGGCTTTGCTAAAAGACACCGGGTGCGTATTTCTCGCAAGTCACATGTGTGGTCCGTGTGTAATCCGTATTTTTTGCACACCCATAGACTTGCATTGGCGTACTACGGCCATAGTACGCTGACAATCGCAGCATGCTGCGAATGGCACGGACCGTAGAATACAGATAAGAAATATACGGCTGGTGCAAGGGACCCCATAGAGAATCATTGGTCCGTGTCTAATGCGTGCTTTTAGCGCCTCTCACTCGGCCATATTCCTCGCCAGTGTGACCCCGGCCTAACAGGGGAATCCCCTGGTGGGCCCCTGTGGAGAGCTGGGCCCCCAACCCCACTGTATGGGCAGCACTTGGGATAGTTCCCTTGAGTCACTCTGTACAGAAAAAAGCAGCATCTCATACATTAACTAAACAACCCATTTTATTATTATATAGAGATATAAGTAAATTTGTGAACAAGGTTAGTGCAATATTTGTATGCAGGTGAAAAGTGGGCCCCCCCACAGTCATTATTACAGGTGGGCCCTTAGCACCCCAGTCCGACACTGTTAGCAGATGCCATGTTGCGTTTGGAGAGCCCTTGATGTGAAACCATTTTGGAAGCTAGACCCCTCAAGGAATGTATTTAGATGTGTGGCAAGCACATTGAACCCCCAGATGCTTCACAAATGTTTGTAACAATGAGCTGTGGAAATAAAAAAGAAAATCACATTTTTCCCACAAAAATATTTTTTTAACCCCAAAATTTTGCATTTTCCTGAGAGTAATAGGACAAATTGCACCATACAATTTGGTGTGTTATTTCTCCTGAGTATGCTCATACCCAATTTGTCGAGGAACACTATTGTTTGGGCACACGGCAGGGCTCAGAAGGGCAGGAGCGCCATTTGACTTTTTGAATATAAAATATGCTGGAATAATTAGTAGACGCAATGTTGTACTTGACGAGCCCCTGATGTACCGTGTAAACTCCTCACAAGTGACACCATTTTGGAAACTAGGCCCCTCAGGGAACTGATCTGCTTTCTTTTCCGATTTTTGGGAGTCAGAATGAACAAAAACCAGCAATTCAGAAATTGTTTTTGAAAGTTTTTTTATGCCGTTCCGTGTCAGGTAAAATTGATAAGGCAGTTTTATTCTTTGGGTCTGTACGATTACAGCAATACCACATTTATATTTTTTTTTATGTTTTGGCTCTATTATACAGTAAAAACTATTTTATAGAAAAAAATAATTATTTTTGCATCGCTTTATTCTGAGAGCTATAACTCTTATTTTTCCACTACGAAGCTGAATGTCAGCTTGTTTTTCACGGGACAAGTTAACGTTTTCAAAGACACCATTTTTATTTACATTCGTCTTTTTGATCGTTTTTTATTCCTCTTTTTGTTGGGTGATATGATGAAAAAGCATTGTTTTTCCCCAGTTTTTTATTTTTTTATGGAGTTCACTAAAGAGGTTAAATAGCGGGACAGTTTTATGTGGCTGGTCGACACAGAAGCGGCGATACCAAACGTGTACTTTGTTTGTTTATTTTATTTTTTACATAAACAGAAATTTTCAGCATAATGTATATATACAGTAAATCTTCTGATTTTTTTAAAAATATTTTTTAATTTTTTACATTTTTTTTAGAATCATAGAATCATAGAGTTGGAAGGGACCTCCTGGGCCATCTGGTCCAACCCTCTGCTCAAAGCAGGATTCGCTAAATCATCCCAGTCAGATGTCTGTCCAGCCTCTGTTTGAAGACTTCCATTGAAGGAGAACTCACCACTTCTCGTGGCAGCCTGTTCCACTCATTGATCACTCTAACTGTCAAAAAGTTTTTTCTAATATCTAATCTGTGTCTCTTCCCATTCAGTTTCATCCCATTGCTTCTAGTCTTTCCTTGTGCAAATGAGAATAAAGTTGATCCTTCTACAATGTGACAGCCCATTAGATATTTGTAGACAGCTATTAAGTCTCCTCTCAGTCTTCTCTTTTGCAAACTAAACATTCCCAAATCCTGCAACCTTTCCTCATAAGACAGGGTTTGCAGACCGGTCACCATTCTGGTCGCTCTTTTCTGAACTTGCTCCAGTTTGTTGATGTCTTTTTTAAAATGTGGTGCCCAAAACTGGACACAATATTCCAGATGAGGTCTGACCAAAGAGGAGTAGAGGGAAATAATGACTTCACGTGATCTAGACTGTATGCTTCTGTTAATACATCCTAGAATTGCATTTGCCTTTTTTGCTGCTGCATCACACTGTTGACTCATATTCAGTCTGTGATCTATTAGTATACCCAAGTCTTTTTCACATGTGCTGTCACTTAGCCCTATTCCTCCCATTCTATATATGCTTTACCTTATTTTTACCTGTAGCCCCGTAACGTTTAAGGGCAACGAGCCCAGCCATTCACGGCCTGAGGGCCACAGATGACAGCAGTGCTGAACATTGCAGTACCGAATATTGCAGTATAAGCACTACACTGCAGATGGTAGTGAAACAGTTGGCAGCAGTACGGCAGCACAGATCGCTCATTATGAAGCAGCTTGCTACGTGGGCAGATGCCCTTTTGTCTGGGGCGAAACAGACAGGGGAACTCCCAAAGATGGTGAAGCTGGACAGAGAGAATGCTGTGATGCTGACCGGGATGGGACAACCTGGGAATGTTCTGGAAGGTGACAGTGAGAAACTAGGGAAAAAATGAAGAAAGGCAAATTGTGTGTTACCTAATGTCAATGCTGTATCCAGGCTTGGCCTGGCCTGGCGGGGTACCGGGAATTCCCCCAGTGGGCCCTCTCCTGGGCTGTGGGAAGGAGCCAACCAGAGGAGAAAAAAAGAAGGGGGTGCGGGCCCTTTAAAAGCGCAGGGGCGCGTGCACGCAGCGTTTATTTACCTGAACCGCTGTGGCGTATGACGTCAGTGTCATGCGGCGGGTGCACACATCCACCGCTGGCCTCTGCTATGTCAGTGGCCATTTTGCAATGAGCGTGCCGACCTGCAGAGGAGGAGGCCGCCGCTGCCGGGAGCTCAGGCAGGTAAGAGTGAAAGATATTTTTTTCTACCCTATCTCTCTCTCTCTCATAGGGGAGGGGGGGGCCCTGGAAGGATGCACATACAGGGGATGGGGGGCCTTGGATTTATGCACATACAGGGGATGGGGGGGCTGGATGGATGCACATACAGGGGATGGGGGGCTGGATGGATGCACATACAGGGGATGGGGAGGCCCTGGAATTATGCACAGACAGGGGATGGGGGGCCTGGATGGATGCACATACAGGGGATGGGGGGCTGGATGGATGCACATACAGGGGATGGGTGGCCCTGGATTTATGCACATACAGGGGATGGGGGGCAG
Organism: Dendrobates tinctorius; assembly: GCF_039654945.1. NCBI lineage: Eukaryota > Metazoa > Chordata > Amphibia > Anura > Dendrobatidae > Dendrobates > Dendrobates tinctorius. The sequence continues at coordinate 3,906,807 of NW_027361726.1, read as the reverse complement.
GATGGATACACATACAGGGGATGGGGGGCTGGATGTATGCACATACAGGAGATGGGGCCCTGTATTATGCACATACAGGGGATGGAGGGGCTGGATGGATACACATACAGGGGATGGGGGGCCCTGGATTTGTGCACATACAGGGGATGGGGGGCTGGATGGATGCACATACAGGGGATGGGGGGCTGGATGTATGCACATACAGGAGATGGGGCCCTGTATTATGCACATACAGGGGATGGAGGGGCTGGATGGATACACATACAGGGGATGGGGGGCCCTGGATTTGTGCACATACAGGGGATGGGGGGCTGGATGGATGCACATACAGGGGATGGGGGCCCTGGATTTATGCACATACTGGGGATGGGGGGTTGGATGGATGCACATACAGGGGATGGGGGGCTGGATGAATGCACATACAGGGGATGGGGGGGCTGGATGGATGCACATACAGGGGATGGGGGGCTGGATGGATGCACATACAGGGGATGGGGGGCTGGATGGATGCACATACAGGGGATGGGGGGGCTGGATGGATGCACATACAGGGGATGGGGGACCTGGATGGATGCACATACAGGGGAGGGGGGCCTGGATGTATGCACATACAGGGGAGGGGGGTCTGGATGTATGCACATACAGGGGAGGGGGGCCTTAAGGATGAACATACAGGGGATGGGGGCCCTGGAAGGATGCACATACAGTGGAGGGGGGCCTGGATGTATGCACATACAGGGGAAGGGGGCTTGGATGTATGCACATACAGGTGAGGGAGTGCCTGGATGTATGCACATACTTTTGATGGGGTGCTGGATGTATGCACATATGGGGAGGGGGGGCCTGGATGTTTGCACATAGAGGGGAGGGGTGTCTGGATGGATGCACATACAGGGGAGGGGGGTTTGGATGGATGCACATACAGGGGAGGGGGGCCTGGATGGATGCACATACAGGGGAGGGGGGAGCCCTGGATGGATTCACATACAGGGGGCCCAGAATGGATGATTGTATGGGGGGGCCAGGATGGATACACGTATGGGAGGGGGCTAGGATGGATACACATGGGGGCCAGGGGTAAGACAAGGGGCCAGGATGGATACACACACGATGAGGAGGGGCAGGACAAGAGGCCTGGATGGATACCCATTCGGGGGAGGCAGGATGGATACTTGTGGGGGGCCAGGATAGATATATGGGGGGCAGGATAAGAGATGAGGATGGATATATGGCGGAGCCAGGATGCATATATGTGGGGGGCCAGGATGGATTTAAGGGGGACAGGACAAGGGACCAGGATGCATATATATGGTGGGTCATGATGCATATATGGAGCGGCTAGGATGGATATATGGGGGAGGGGGCTCGATGGATATATGGGGGAGGGGCAGGACAAGGGACCAGGATGCATATATATCGGGGGGGCCTGGATACATATATATGGGGAGCCTGGATGGATATATGGGGGTGGCCAGTATGCATATATGGGGGAGGGGGCCAGGATGGATATATGGGGGAGGGGCAGGACAAGGGACCAGTATGCATATATATAGGGGGGCCTGGATGCATATAAATTGCAGGCCAGGATGCATTTATGGGGCAGCCAGGATAGATATATGGGGGGAGGTGGTGGCCAGGATAAATATATGGAGGGGGGGGCAGGATGGATATATATGAGTGGGCAAGAATTCATATATGGGGGGCCAGGATGGATATATGAGAGGAAGGGCAGGACAAGGGACCAGGATGCACATATATGGGGAGGGGCCAGGGTGGATATATCTGGGGGGGCAGGTTGCATATATGTGGGGCCAGGATGGCTACATGGGGGGGCAGGACAAGGGACCAGGAAGGATATATGCGGATCCAGGAGAGATAAATAGTGAGGCAGGACAAGGGACATATGAGGGCCAGTATGTATACCTGGGGAAGCGGGATGGATATCTGGGGGCCAGTCTGGACAAGGGACATAGGGGGTCAGGCTGGGTGAGATTAGTAAATAAAGGGGGCCAGGATGAGGGACTTTACTACTGTTTGGGGGCCAGAATGAGGAACATGCTATATTATTTTATGGTGAGAAGTTATTATTATTATTTATTTATATAGCACCATTAGTGTTGAGCATTCCGATACCGCAAGTATCGGGTATCGGCCGATATTAGCTGTATCGGAATTCCGATACTTAGTTCCGATACTTTTTTCATATCGAATACTGGAATCGGAAGTTCCCATAATGCTAGGAGCCCGCTCGATTTGATTCAGCCAGTGGGGATCCTCAGAAGTGTGGGCACATCCTGTTAGGCATGTAGGCATGTTAACTACTGGCATGGCTGTGATTGGCTGCTGAAATGATGTCATGATGCACTATAAAAACCGCAGCAGCCGCCATTTCGGGTTCACTCTGCTGTGAATTCAGTTAGGGACAGGCTGCTGTTGAAGACTGTGAGGGACAGTTAGAAATAGCGATCATCAAACATATCTATTGCTCTACCCAGGCTACATAATCCACCACTGTAGCATTTTTTTAGCCCAGCATCGCTGTTTTAATAGCTGTCTGCAAAGGCTGTGTGAGTGCAGACCCATGCTGTGTAGTGTGTCCTGCAGGAACGTCTGCTTGTAGGCCGCCCAGCGTGTGTCTCTGCCTCATACATATTTTTCTTTTATAGCTGCTTTTTTTTTCTCCTGTATAGTGTGCTTCCATACGTATCCATATACGTTGGTTGCAAACACTAAAGGAGTGGACAGTGGAGCCTTTCAGCAGCCTTTCAGTGCTATAGCCCATTTCTCTGCACTGTTTTTGGCTGTCTGATAGGTCTCTCTGTGTGTGAGTGCAGCTCACGTTGCAGTGTATTCTACAGCCACCGCTGGTTGTAGTCCGCTCAGCGTGCGTCACTGCCTCATACATAGTCCTTTTTTGCAGCTAATTTCCAGATTTTTGCTCCTATATTAGTGTGCTTCCATCCGCATCCATTGTCATTGGTTGGTTGCAAACACTATATAGGATTAGATAGAGGAGCCTTTTTGCTGGCTTGTGCCCTTCAAGGCCAGCCAGACTAGTATCACCCTATTTTTTGGAGCCTCATCAATTGCATTGTAGGTCAGCTTCCTGCATTGTAATCGCTCCAAAAAGTTTGTGATACTATAGCTTTCAAACTTTGGTCACATCCTTTTATTCCCCCCCCCCAAAAAAAAAAGGAAATAAAGTTCATCAAACACTCCACTTTAGAGTTGTGTAGGCCACATTAGATCATATTAAAGTGTAGTACACACACTCTTAGCCAAACTGGTGTTTCTTATACTGGTTAGCAGGTGTTCAGGAATAAGAACACTAAGCCCCCCCTTTTTTACTTTTCTGCCTATCTTTATCAGTCTACCAAGATGAAGAAGGCAGGGAGTAAGGCACATGGTCGTGGCCGTGGAGTTTCAGCAGGGAGAGGACGGGGGGATTCAGCAGGGAGAGGACGTCGGGATTTGGTGTCTGCTGCGGCCACCAGTGACCCGGCATCCCCCACTTTTACCAGGCAACAGTCCTTCATGCGCAGCTTTGTAGGACCTCGCCGTACTCCACTGCTGCGTGACGAACAAATTGAAGCCGTTGTCAGATGGCAGCTAACGCATCCACTTCAATGACTTCCGCATCCTCTCAAGGCCAGAGCACTGAAGAGCAACCATCTGTCTCTTCACCACCTGCCAAATTGCCCAGGCAGTCTGAGAGCCCTGGACAGGAGCCATCTCAATCTTTACCTCTGTTCTCAGAATCTGTTGGCTTGGAAAGAGGTGGCCAGCCAAGCAGCATTCTAGAGCGTGAAGAAGAGGGAGTATGCAGTGATGCACAACTGCTTTTTCCCTCTGAATCTGAAGAGGCGGGTGGGCCAGTGCCTATTGTCAGCACACCTCAGTACTCATCTGATGATGATGAGACTCAGTTGCCAATTTCTGGTGCGTACGGTGCTGGCGAGTCAACCCAGGACCAGCCGGTGCTTGAAGAGGGGAGTGGAGATGATGAGGTCCTTGACCCATCATGGCGTCAGCCACAGGAAGGTGGTGGGAGCAGCTCTGAGGAAGAGATTCCCCGAACAGCCAAAAGAGGAGGGAGAGGGCGGGGGCAGACTTGGTTGCCTGTAGCCTCCACTTTGGCACCCGTGAGGAGCAATCCTCTTCCAAAACACAAAACGGGTGCTCCCAGGACTTGCAGTGCGTGGTCTTTTTTTGACACAGTTGCAGATGACATTTGCTTTGTCAAATGCAAGCTGTGTCATCAGAAAGTTAAACGAGGGAAAAATGTGAGCAACCTCAATACCACAAATATGTGGAAACATGTGCGTACCAAGCACGAGGTGGAGTTACACAGACACACTGAAGATGTAGGCCAACCTTCAGCAGCACCTACCACCTCTTCAACTCGTGTTGGGGCCTCTTCCTCCAGCTCACACACAGCTGGTTCGGCTTCCTCACTGGAACGCCATGGAAGAACCTCTGCTACTGTTGTCCAGAGACCCAGTGAAATTCCACCCACTGAACCACGTTCTCAGTCATCAGCACACTCCCAGGCCACTAACCAGCAATCGGTAGCACAGGCATGGGAGAAAAAGCGGCCATACTCGGCAAACCATCCCCGAGCACTGGCTCTGAATGCCGGCATTGCCAAACTACTGGCCCTTGAGATGCTGTCATTCAGGCTGGTGGAGACTGACACCTTCCGGAACTTGATGTCATTGGCAGTTCCACAATACAATGTGCCCAGCCACTTTTATTTCAGCAGGCAAGCTGTCCCTGCCCTGCAAAAGCATGTGGAGGGAAAAATTAAAAATGCGCTACTAAACGCCGTCAGTAGCAAGGTCCACCTGACCACCAATGCGTGGACCAGTAGCCATGGACAGGGACGATACCTTCCCTCACTACCCACTGGGTCAATGTTGTGGAGCTGGGTACAGATCTGGAGAGTGGCTCTGTACGTATTCTGCCAACTCCAAGGATTGCAGGAATGCAGTCTGTACATATTGAGTCCTCCTCCTACTCTAGTTCCTCGGAATCAGCACTGCATGAGCCTGTTAGGCCAGATATGAGCACAGGTGTGGCCAAACGTCAACAGGCCGTCCTTAAATTAATTTCTTTGGGGAATCGGAGCCACACAGAACAGGAGCTCTGGAATGCCATCAAGCAGGAGAGCGATGTGTGGTTTGTGCCAGCGAATCTCCAGCCAGGTTTGGTAGTGAGTGACAATGGCCGAAATCTAGTTGCAGCTCTGGGCCTAGGCAACCTCACTCACATACCATGTCTGGCACACGTGCTCAATTTGGTCGTGCAGAGCTTTCTGAGGGACTATCTGGATCTTGATGCACTGCTGCACAAGGTTCGCCTAGAGTGTGCTCACTTGCGGCGTTCCAGCATGGCAAGATCGCGCATTGCATCTCTGCAACGCCGATTCCGCCTGCCAGAACATCGCATCATATATGACCTCCCCACCAGGTGGAATTCAACGTTACATATGTTGGAGCGGTTGTGTGAGCAGCAGGAAGCAGTAATGGAGTACCAGCTGCATCAGGCGCAAACAAGTCGCACTGTGCGCCGGACACACTTCACCACCACTGAGTGGGCCACTATGAGGGACATCTGCCAAGTTTTGCGTGCCTTCGATGACTCCACGTGGATGGCCAGTGCAGATGATGCACTAGTCAGCATGACTGTCCCCCTTATCTGTCTTCTTCAAAAAACCTTACAAGCACTAAGTGAGGAGGTTTTTGAAGAGGTCGAGGATGAGGAGTCAGAAATGCCATCTGCTTCTGGCAAGTCTGCGCAACGTGCTTCCACACAAAGGCCCAGGCAGGGGACACTTAGTGAGGAGGATGACGAGGAGTCAATGGAGGAGGAGGAACACATCTCTCCAGAGGACGGAGGTACACAAGGCTCTAGTAGTCAGTGTGTACAGCGAGGGTGGGGTGATGCTGAGCAGGCTGAGATGCTGCCTCAAGCTGGGGACAGCGTTTCCGGTCCAGTTGGCAGTCTGCAGCACATGGTTGATTTCATGCTGCAGTGCTTGTTAAATGACCGCCGCATCGCCAACATTCTCCACACGGCTGATTATTGGGTGTACACCCTCCTAGATCCTCGCTACCGGGACAATTTACAAAGCCTCATACCACAGTTGAACCGGGAGCGTAAAATGCGGGAGTACCAAGAAACACTTGTGCAGGCCATCGTGTTCTCCATTCCCCCCGCAAGTGTTGCTGGTAGTTCTTTTCAAAGCAGCCATGTGGACAAGGCAAGGCCAGTATGGCCCAAATGTGGAAAAGTTTTGTGGGACCGCCACAAACGGCTACACCATCACAGACGGCTCCAGTCAGCAGGAGGCAACGTTTCCGTCAGATGGTGACAGACTACTTGTCTTGCCCTGTTAGTGTACTCCCAGACGGCTCTTCCCCGTTCAAGTTTTGGGTCTCTAAGCTGGATACATGGCCAGAGCTTAGCCAGGATGCATTGGAGGTGCTGACTTGCCCTGCTGCCAGTGTATTATTGGAACGTGTCTTTAGTGCTGCAGGTGGTGTGGTAACAGACCGTCGCACGCGACTATCCGCCGATAATGTTGACCGGCTTACTTTTGTGAAAATGAACAAGGTCTGGATCTTACCTGAATTTGCCAGTCCTCTTCCAGAATAAATAATTGCCTGGCAACAGGATCCAGGTCTCCTGTTGTGTTCATGTTTCTATGACCTGAACTTTATTTCCTGGGCTACAGCAATGCCCGTTGTTGCTCAGAAGTGCTGTCCACACAGACAAAACACTCGCTCATGTGTAAGTGGGGTTTGGTAACGTCTGCTGATCCCTTGCTGTGTGTATGGCAAAGTGTCCTGCTCCCTCCAAACTGAAAGTACCTCAGATTTACACCTGTATCCAAGTAGGCCTCGGCCTACTACCTGATTTTCCCTAGGCTCCAACACCGCCAGTTGGTGCTCAGAAGTGCTGTATGCACAGACAAAATACTCGCTCATGTGTAAGTGGGGTTCGGTAACGTCAGCTGATCCCCTGCTGTGTGTACGGCAAACTCTTCTGCTGCCTACAACTTCTGACTACCTCTGATTTAATATGTTCTCTGATTTGCCCTCTGTCTCCACTCTGTTTTGAGTATTTCCTCCAGCCTACAACACCGCCTGTTTCTGCTCTCAAGTGCCGTCTGCACAATCAACACTTGTTCCTGTGTTACCTGGGTCTTGTAACATCTGCTTATCTCCAGAGGTGAGTCCGGCAATGTCTCCTGCTTTGTCTACATTCCCACTACTTGTAGTGGAAAAGTGGACAGAGCAGGAGACATTGCCTGACTCACCTCTAGGGAGAAGCTGCTGTTACAGAACCCCAGTAACACAGGAACAAGTGTTGGTTGTGCAGACGGCATTTCAGAGCAGCAACTGGCGTGGTTGGAAGCCAGAGGAAATACTCGAAACAGAGTGAAGACAGAGGCCTAATTGGAGTACGTTGACAGTTAGTAGTAGTGTAGAAACAATCTAAAACTGCCACCAAGTAGGCCTCAGCCTACTACCTGATATTCCCCGGGCTCCGACACTGCCAGTTGGTGCTCAGAAGTGCTGTCCGCACAGAAAAAACACTTGTTCATGTGTAAGTGGGGTTCGGTAACGTCTGCTGATCCCTTGCTGTGTGTATGGCAAAGTGTCCTGCTCCCTCCAAACTCAAAGTACCTCAGATTTACACCTGACTCCAAGTAGGCCTCGGCCTACTACCTGATTTTCCCTGGGCTCCGACACCGCCAGTTGGTGCTCAGAAGTGCTGTACGCACAGACAAAATACTTGTTCATGTGTAAGTGGGGTTCGGTAACGTCTGCTGATCCCCTGCTGTGTGTATGGCAAAGTGTCCTGCTCCCTCCAAACTGAAAGTACCTCAGATTTACACCTGGCTCGAAGTAGGCCCCGGCCTACTACCTGATTTTCCCTGGGCTCCGACACCGCCAGTTGGTGCTCAGAAGTGCTGTATGCACAGACAAAACACTCGCTCATGTGTAAGTGGGGTTCGATAACGTCAGCTGATCCCCTGCTGTGTGTACGGCAAACTCTCCTGCTGCCTACAACTTCTGACTACCTCTGATTTAATATGTTCTCTGATTTGCCCTCTGTCTCCACTCTGTTTTGAGTATTTCCTCCGGCCTACAACACCGCCTGTTTCTGCTCTCAAGTGCTGTCTGCACAATCAACACTTGTTCCTGTGTTACCTGGGTCTTGTAACATCTGCTCATCTCCAGAGGTGCGTCCGGCAATGTCTCCTGCTTTGTCTACATTCCCACTACTTGTAGTGGAAAAGTGGACAGAGCAGGAGATATTGCCTGCCTCACCTCTAGGGAGAAGCTGCTGTTACAGAACCCCAGTAACACAGGAACAAGTGTTGGTTGTGCAGACGGCATTTCAGAGCAGCAACTGGCGTGGTTGGAAGCCAGAGGAAATACTCGAAACAGAGTGAAGACAGAGGCCTAATTGGAGTACGTTGACAGTTAGTAGTAGTGTAGAAACAATCTAAAACTGCCACCAAGTAGGCCTCAGCCTACTACCTGATTTTCCCTGGGCTCCGACACCGCCAGTTGGTGCTCAGAAGTGCTGTCCACACAGAAAAAACACTTGTTCGTGTGTAAGTGGGGTTCGGTAACGTCAGCTGATCCCCTGCTGAGTGTACGGCAAACTCTCCTGCTGCCTCCAAATTCAAACAACGTCTTATCTTAAACTGCCACCAAGTAGGCCTCGGCCTACACCATGATTGTCCCTGGGCTCCAACACCGCCAGTTGGTGCTCGGAAGTGCTGTCCACACAGAAAAACACACTTGTTCATGTGAAAGTGGGGTTCGGTAACGTCAGCTGATCCCCTGCTGTGTGTATGGCAAAGTGTCCTGCTCCCTCCAAAGTCAAAATACCTCCGATTTACACCTGGCTCCTAGTAGGCCTCAGCCTACACCATGATTGCCCCTGGGCTCCAACAACGCCAGTTGGTGCTTGGAAGTGCTGTCCACACAGAAAAAAACACTCGTTCATGTGAAAGTGGGGGTCAGTAACGTCAGCTGATCCCCTGCTGTGTGGAGGGCAAACTGCTGCTGCCTCCAAATTGTAACTACTTCTGATTTAAACATTCTCTGATTTGGCCTCTGTCTCCACATTGTCTCTAGTATTTCCCCTGACCTCCAACACCGCCAGTTCCAGCTCACAGTTGCCGTCCACGCATTCCACACTTGTTCCTGTGTTCCTGGTGTTCTGTTACGTGAGCTGATCCCCCAATGTGGGGCCGGCACTGTCTCCTGCGCTGTCCACCTTCCCACTACAAGTGGTGGGAATGTGGACAGAGCAGGAGACATTGCCAGACACACATCAGGGGATCTGCTGACATCACAGAACCCCAGTAACACAGGAACACGTGTGGATTGGGCAGACGGCTACTGTACGGATAAACTGGCGGTGTTGGTGGTCAGGTGAAATCCTGGAAACAGAGTGGAGACAGATGCCTAATTGGAGCACGTTGACAGTCTGTTGTAGCCTACAAACAATCTAAAACTGCCACCAAGTAGGCCTCGGCCTACACCATGATTGTCCCTGGGCTCAAACACCACCAGTTGGTGCTCGCAAGTGCTGTCCACACAGAAAAAAACACTTGTTCATGTGAAAGTGGGGTTCAGTAACGTCAGCTGATCCCCTGCTGTGTGTATGGCAAAGTGTCCTGCTCCCTCCAAAGTCAAAATACCTCTGATTTACACCTGGCTCCTAGTAGGCCTCAGCCTACACCATGATTGTCCCTGGGCTCCAACAACGCCAGTTGGTGCTCGGAAGTGCTGTCCGCACAGAAAAAACACTTGTTCATGTGTAAGTGGGGTTCGGTAACGTCAGCTGATCCCCTGCTGTGTGGACGGCAAACTGCTGCTGCCTCCAAATTCTAACTACTTCTGATTTAAACATTCTCTGATTTGGCCTCTGTCTCCACTCTGTCTTGAGTATTTCCCCTGACCTCCTACACCACCAGTTCCTGCTCACAGTTGCCGTCCACACATTCCACACTTGTTCCTGTTTTCCTGGTGTTCTGTTACGTGAGCTGATCCCCCAATGTGTGCCCGGCACTGTCTCCTGCGCTGTCCACCTTCCCACTACAAGTGGTGGGAATGTGGACAGAGCAGGAGACATTGCCAGACACACATCAGGGGATCTGCTGACATTACAGAACCCCAGGAACACAGGAACACGTGTGGATTGGGCAGACGGCTATTGTACGCATAAACTGGCGGTGTTGGTGGTCAGGTGAAATCCTGGAAGCAGAGTGGAGACAGATGCCTAATTGGAGCACGTTGACAGTCTGTTGTAGCCTACAAACAATCTAAAACTGCCACCAAGTAGGCCTCGGCCTACACCATGATTGTCCCTGGGCTCCAACAATGCCAGTTGGTGCTCGGCAGTGTCTTTGGCACGGGTACTCCCTGTTGCCCAGCCTGGTTCCAGCACGCCAGCTGTTTCCAGATAGTGTCAATTTCACTTTGCCACCAATCCGTTGTCCTATCGTCTTGCGGCCGGGTTAGCCGACTCTACGGTGCCTGCAGTTTAGGTGACTCCTATGTGGGCTGCGGGAACTGGCACTGAAGGCTGGATCCGTAGTGCCAATCGGACATGGACCCCCTGTAGGACTGTGGGTTTCGGTAACTGCGGCCGGCTTGCGGCCTGGCTACTTTGCTTTGGATGGGTAGCTTCTGCTACCCACCTGGGTTCCAGCACTGTCAGCTGGTTCTCGCCAGAGCCTTTGGCCTAGGTGCCTCCATCTCGGTATCCGAGGTCCAGCAACGTCAGCTGGTCCTTGGTAGTGCTTTTTAGCACAGGTACCTTCTGCTTAGTAACCGTGGTCCAGCACCGTCAGTTGGTCCTCGGTAGTGCCATTGGCTCTTGTTCCTTCTGCTACCCATCCGGGTGCCAGCACTGTCAGCTGGTTCTCGCCAGAGCCATTGGCCTAGGTGCCTCCATCTCGGTATCCGAGGTCCAGCAACGTCAGCAGGTCCTTGTTAGTGCTTTCTAGCACAGGTACCTCCTGCCTAGTAACCATGGTCCAGCCCCGTCAGCTGTTCCTCGGTAGTGCCATTGGCTCTTGTAGCTTTTGCTACCCATCTGGGTTCCAGCACCGTCAGCTGGTTCTCGGCAGTTTCTTTGGCACGGGTACTCCCTGTTGCCCAGCCTGTTTTCAGCATGCCAGCTGTTTCCGGGTAGTGTCAAGGTCACTTTGCCACCAATCCGTTGTCCTGTCGTCTTGCGGCCGGGTTAGCCGACTCTACGGTGCCTGCAGTTTAGGTGACTCCTATGTGGGCTGCGGGAACTGGCACTGAAGGCTGGATCCGTAGTGCCAATCGGACATGGACCCCCTGTAGGACTGTGGGTTTCGGTAACTGCGGCCGGCTTGCGGCCTGGCTACTTTGCTTTGGATGGGTACCTTCTGCTACCCATCCGGGTGCCAGCACTGTCAGCTGGTTCTCGCCCGAGCCTTTGACCTAGGTGCCTCCATCTCGCTATCCGAGGTCCAGCAACGTCAGCTGGTCCTTGGTAGTGCTTTTTAGCACAGGTACCTTCTGCTTAGTAACCGTGGTCCAGCACCGTCAGTTGGTCCTCGGTAGTGCCATTGGCTCTTGTTCCTTCTGCTACCCATCCGGGTTCCAGCACTGTCAGCTGGTTCTCGCCAGAGCCTTTGGCCTAGGTGCCTCCATCTCGGTATCCGAGGTCCAGCACCGTCAGCTGGTCCTTGGTAGTGCTTTTTAGCACAGGTACCTTCTGCTTAGTAACCGTGGTCCAGCACCGTCAGTTGGTCCTCGGTAGTGCCATTGGCTCTTGTTCCTTCTGCTACCCATCCGGGTTCCAGCACTGTCAGCTGGTTCTCGCCAGAGCCTTTGGCCTAGGTGCCTCCATCTCGGTATCCGAGGTCCAGCAACGTCAGCTGGTCCTTGGTAGTGGTTTCTAGCACAGGTACCTCCTGCATAGTAACCGGGGTCCAGCACCGTCAGCTGTTCCTCAGTAGTGCCATTGACTCTTGTTCCTTCTGCTGCTACTATGGGTTCCAGTACTGTCAGCTGGTTCTCGCCAGTTTCTCAGCCTTCTTTTACCTTCTGCTACATTTCCAAGATCAAGCTTTTTGAAATTGTCTTTGGTAATCCTTATTGATCTCCATGACGACGACCCTGATGACGACGACCCTGAAGACCACACCAAAGAAGACCAGAAATATGACCCTAAATAATATGACCAAGAGGACAAAGAACATGAAGACAACCACCAAGATACAGAACAAAAGACAGAAGAACAAGAAGCAGAAGAAGCAAAAGCAGAAGAACAGAAAGCAGAAGAACATTAAGCATAAGACTAAAAATCAACATAGAAGATATCAAAATTATAAGCAGAAGAAGACTAAGCAGTAAATGGGGGTGAGTCCGTTCCTCCTTGTGGTGCCCCTGGAAAATGCCTGCTGCTGCAGGCCAAACGGAACGCGGACAAATCCTGTTGTAAATCTTTTGTGACAGGCAGAACGTAAGGTGTTATCTTAAAACTTAGGAATGCCTGTCACCATAAGAAAATGAAGAAAATGAACAATAGGAAGAAGATGAAGAAATAGCATATGAAAATTAATAATAGCTGAATAAGAAGAATATGAAGAATGGAAAAAAAAAATTAATGGGAAGAAGGTGAAGAAGAAGAAGATGAATAAGGTGAAGAAAAAGTTGATGAAAAAAATGCTACTGCTGCGGATCATGAAGGAGAAAGTGTGGGAGAAGTACAAAAGAAGGTGAAGAGCATGGAAGTTGTGAAACATACATATCTGACAAAATATAAAAAAGTTAACATAGTCAATATCTTTTTAACTCCGAATGTCTTGAAAAAAAAAAAAATGGAATTAATGCTATGCCATGTGATTTGAATAAACCACTATGCCTTTAATGTCTCCTCCACCTCCCACAATACATTCTACATTATTCTTATTTGTTTTCAATTATGTAGAATTAGCCAACAAGGAAATAAAGGGCTTTTTTTAATTCCGATACCGGAAGTCCCATTGACTTGAATGGGACTTCCGGTATCGGAATCGGCGATACGCAATATTTTTTACGTATCGGGCGATACCATCCGATACGATATTTTTGGGTATCGAACGGTATCGCTCAACACTAAGCACCATTGATTTCATGGTGCTATACATGAGAAAGGGTAACATACAAAGTACAGATATCACTTACAGTAAACAAACTAACAATCACAGACTGATATAGAGGGGAGAGAGGATCCTGCCCTTTTGGGCTTACATTCTACAGGATGGTGGGGAAGGAGACAGTAGGTTGGGGGGTTGCAGCAGCTCCAGTGATTATGAGACGGTAGCTCCAGTAGTGGTGAGGAGGCACCGGGGATCATTGCAGACTGTAGGCTATCCTGAAGAGGTGGGTTTTCAGGTTCCATCTGAAGAATCCGAGTGTGGATGATAGCCGGACATGTTGGGGCAGGGAATTCCAGAGGATGGGAGCTATTCAGGAGAAGTCTTGGAGGTGGTTGGGTGAGGAGCGAATAAGTGTGGAGGAGAGAAGGAGGTCTTGGGATGACCGGAGATTATGTGAGGGAAGGTATCGGGAGATTAGTTCAGAGACAGGTTGTAGATGGCCTTGTAGGTCAGTATTAGTAATTTGAATTAGATACGCTGAGGGAATGGGAGCCAGTGAAGAGATTTGCAGAGGGGAGATTCGGAGGAGTAGCGAGGAGAGAGATGAATTAGTTGAGCGGCAGAGATAAAGGGGTTGTCTGGGCTTTTCACATAATCTCAGTGCATATCTGGGCTGCAGAATGCTGACAATAAGTAATTTACCTTCTGTGGCTAGTTTGCAGGGTTTTCAAGAAATGATCTCTTGCTTCTATGAAAAACATCCAGGGGTGTGTGTTCTGGCACTTAAATGAGAACTGGTCGTTTCCTCCTACTCTACTAAAAACATGTCCTCTATAGAAACAACCCCACCCTCCATAGCTACAGGCCCTCCCCGTCCACATGAACAAGCCTATCCCTCCTCACACAGTAAGAAATCCTCCCCCTCCAGCAGCCTCAGTGCAGAAAAGCAAAACCACCCAGGTGCTCCTCCCACAGACACACGCTGAACAGTGATCTATGGAAAGTGAAACTAGTGAGGAGGAAACGATCAGTTCTCATTTCAATGCCAGAACACCCCCCCTGGATGTTTTTCATAGAAGCAAAAGATCATATCTTGGTAACCGTGCAGACTAGCCACAGAAGGTAAATTACTTATTATCAGCATTCTGCAGCCAAGATATGCACTGAGATTATGTGAAAAGCCCGGACAACCCCTTTAAGGATGGACTGGAGAGGTGCGAGGGTGTTAGCAGGGAGGCCACGGAAAAGGATGTTGCAATAGTCGAGGCGGAAGATGATGAGGGCATGTACAAGCATTTTAGTAGAATGAGGGTTGAGGAAGGGACGTATTCTGGAAATATTTTTGAGCTGGAGGCGACAGGAGGTGGAGAGAGCTTGGATGTGCGGTTTGAAGGACAGGGCAGAGTCAAGGGTTACTCTGAGGCAGCGGACCTCAGGTACGGGGGAAAGCGTGATGTCGTCAATTGTTATAGACAAGTCGGGTAAGGAAGATCTGTGAGATGGGGGAAAGATGATCAGTTCAGGTTTGTCTACATTGAGTTTGAGGAAGCGAGAGGAGAAGAAGGAGGATATGGCTGATAGACACTCCGGGATTCTGGACAGCAGAGAGGTGACGTCTGGGCCAGAGAGGTAGATGTGAGTATCATCGGCATAAAGGTGGTACTGGATCCATGGGACTTTATGATTTGCCCTAGGCCATGTGTATAGATTGAGAAGAGTAGGGGTCCTAGACAAGAGTCTTGGGGGACTCCAACAGAGAGAGGGTGGGATGAGGAGGTAGTGTGGGAGTGGGAGACGCTGAATGTGCATTTGGAAAGGTATGAGGAGATCCATGATAGGGCGAGGTCTTTGATGCCAAAGGAGGAGAGGATCTGTAGTAGGAGGCAATGGTCAACTGTGTCGAATGCAGAGGACAGGTCTAGAAGGAGGAGTATAGAGTATTGTCCGTTAGCTTTGGCTGTAAGTAGGTCGTTGGTAATTTTGGTCAGGACTGTCTAAGTGGAATGATGGGGACGGAAACCAGATTGTAGATTGTCAAAGAGCAAGTTAGATGAGAGGTGGGAGGAAAGGTCAGCGTGGACATGCTGTTCCAGGAGTTTAGAAGCGAATGGGAGCAGAGATATTTTGGCCGATAGCTGTACATGGCTGTTGGGTCGAGAGTTGGCTTTTTAAGAGTAGGCGTGATTGTGGCATGTTTGAAAGCAGAAGGGAAGGTACTGGAAGTAAGTGATAGGTTGAAGAGGTGGGTTAGGGATGGGATAAGAGTGGTGGCGAGGTTGGGGAGGAAGTGGGATGGGATGGGGTCGAGTGCACAAGTGGTGAGGTGTGATTTGGAGAGAAGATGAGCAAGCTCCCCTTCAGTGATGTTGGATAAGGAGATTATGGAGTTTGGGCATTGGTCTGGTATATAAAGGGTTTGTGGTGGTTGAGCAATAAAGACTTGCCGTGTTGGGTCTATCTTGTTTTTGAAGTGCGCGGCGATGTCCTCAGCAGAGATTAGGGAATTTGGAGGGGGCAGTGGTGGGCGGAGGAGGGATTTAAAAGTATTGAACAACTGTTTGGGGTTGTGCGATAAGGAGGATACAAGTGATGCAAAGTAGGCCTGTTTAGTAGAGGTGAGGGCAGATTTGAATGCAAGTGTTGCTTGTTTGAGTGCAGTGAAGTCGTCTTGGGAATGCATTTTCTTCCAGCGCCGTTCAGCAATTCTGGATGCTTGCTGAAGCTTTTTAGTGGTGTTTTTGTGCCAGGGTTGTCTATTGATTCGTTGCATTCTGCTATGCATGACAGGGGCAACTGAGTCGATGGCTGATGCAAGAGTGGCATTGTAGAAACTAGTGGCAGTGTCTGTGTCGTAGAGTGAAGATATGGAGGACAGTGGTAGGATAGAGTCAGAGAGTATCCTATGAGTGTCTAGATGTGCAAGGTTTCTGCAGGGGTGCGCATGTTGCTGGACATGGGTGACAGGTGAGGAGGACAGGGATGAGAAAGAGAAAGAGAGTAGATGGTGGTCAGATAGAGGGAGAGGGGAGGTTGTGAAGTTAGATAGGGAGCTGAGACGAGTGAAGACCAGGTCTAATGTGTGTGCATCTGTGTGGGTTGATGAGGAGGACCATTGAGTAAGTCCAAAAGATTAAGTGAGTGACAGGAGTTTTGCGGCTGCTGACTGGTGGGTGTCAATGGGGATGTTGAAGTCACCCATGATGATGATGGGAATGTCAGCAGAGAGAAAGTGAAGGAGCCAGGTAGAAAATTGGTCAATGAAGGCAGTGGTCGGACCTGGAGGTCGGTATATGACGGCCACTTGGAGGTTGGAGGGAGTATAGATGCAGACAGAGTGGACTTCAAAAGAGGGGAGGACAAGGGAGGGAAGAGGTGGGATTGGGTTGAAGGTGCAATTGTAAGAAAGAAGAAGGCCCACTCCTCCACCATGCCTGTGTCCAGGGCGAGGAGTGTGGGTGAAGTGGAGGCCGCCATAGCATAGTTCAGCAGGGGAGGCGGTGTCGTAGGGTGTCAGCCATGTTTCAGTGAGGCCAAGGAAGGAAAAATTGTGGGAGGTAAAGAGGTCGTGAATCACATGGAGTTTATTGCAGATGGTCTGGGCATTCAAGAGTGATCCCGAGAGAGGGAGCAGGGTGGTGGTCATCAGGGGCACGGATTTGAGGTGAGAAAGATTTCAGTTGTTTGCGTTGGTTTGGGAACGATAGAAGGGGGTAATAATGGGAGGTATGAGCTGTGGGGGTCCAGTGTTGGGAGATGATATGTCGCCAGCAGTGAGGAGAAGCAGAGAGAGGCAGAGCAGGTGGGAGGAGGAGAGTGGGCGATTACTTTTGTGTGTTATTAGGAGAGATCTGAGGTTGAGGAGGAGTTCAGCGGATGAGGTCAGGTGGGGGGGCAAGAGGAAAGGAGAGATTTTTACTTGGCTAGAAGGTGTTGGGGTCTGTGGGGAATAATGTGGGGAACATAATTTCTTTAGGGTCCAATTAGGGACATTATTACTACAGTAATATAATTTACTTTTTAGGAAACGGTTTTCCATGGAGGGAACAAAAGGGGATCCTGTTACTGTGCAAGGTGGTACTACGTTGCTTTTGTTCTTCATCTGACATGGTGTAGTAATCAGGGAAAAAGTTAGGCCTGTTTCACACTTCCGTTTTTTCAAATCCGTCAAAATCCGTTGTTTTCTGTAAAAAAACGGATCCGCCATTTTTTGCAGGATCCGTCAAAAAAACGGATCCGTTTTTAAAAAAACGGATCCGTTTGCATCAGTTTCCGTCAAAAAAACGGAAATGGATCCGTTTGGCGGACACAAAAACGGAAGTGTGAAACAGGCCTAAGGAAAATGCTCTGGAACCAATCAACTATTAATGACTGTGTGTTATTTTTTGCAGAAACGAGTCCTGGCTGGAAGAAGTGATGGCGGTGTGTGCTGGTTGAAGAAAAGCAAAGATGAAGGACTTCAACTGCAGACGTCACTGGTGAGTCAGTGTATTACATGCACACACACACACTATACACTATATACTGTGTACAGAGCTCCTTTGTATAATGTTACTGGTGATCACTGTATAACCTGCACACTATATGCTATATACAGAGTTCCTGTGTATAATGTCTGTGGTGATCACTGAATTACCTGTACACTGTCACTATATACAGATCTCCTGTGTATAATGTCACTGGTGATCCCTGTATTACCTGTGCACTGACACTATATATAGAGTTCCTGTGTATGTCACCAGTGATTACTGCATTACCTGTACACTGACACTATATACAGAGCTCCTGTGTATAACGTCACTGATGATCACTGTATTACCTGTAGACTACATGCTATATACAGAGGTCCTGTGTATAATTTCACTGGTGATCACTGTATTACCTGTACACTGACACTATATACAGAGCTCCTGTGTATAATGTGACTGGTATTACCTGTACACTGATACTATATATTGAGTTCCTGTGTATAATGTCAGCAGTGATTACTGCATTAGCTGTACACTGACACTATATATAGAGCTCCTGTGTATAATGTCACTGGTGATAACTGTATTACCTGTACACTATATGCTATATACCGAGGTCCTGTGTATAATGTCACTGGTGATCACTGTATTACCTGTACACTGACACTATATACAGATCTCCTGTATATATCACTGGTATTACGTGTACACTGACACTATATAGAGAGTTCCTGTGTATAATGTCAGCAGTGATTACTGCATTACCTGTACACTGACACTATATACAGAGCTCCTGTGTATAATGTCACTGGTGATCACTGCATTACCTGTACACTGACACTTTATACAGAGGTACTGTGTATAATGTCACTGGTGGTAATAAGTGTTGTTAGTATTGTGGTTTGTATTCATGATCAGTATTGTAGTATTCGGTCATTATGTGGTGGTAATTTGTGGTCTGGTAACGGTGTGGCAGTATTTCTCCTTGTATGTGGTATTATTTGGTCCCTATATCCTTTTAATATGTCATATTATTAGGTCATTATGTGGTGATAATATGTGGTCTGGTCATCTTCCCATGTACACCACCATGGAATTAATGGCGCTATATAAATAAATAATAATAATAAAATGGTGTGGTGGTGTTTTGACCCTTGTATGTAGTATTATTCGGTCTCCATGTGGTCTGATCATGGTGTTTTGGTATTTCTTCCTGTATGTGGTGGTATTGGTCTTGGTATAGTGGACTGTGATGTGTATGACAGTCATTTGTTCTCTTTGATATTATTTAGGAGAAGATTCTTTATTTCAACTAGAGATTAAATATTTTGCACACAGCAGCAGAGATGCACTTACAAGGGGTTTCCTGTGGAAAAAAGTAATCATCTCTCCACAGGATAAGTGATAACGTATTGATTGGTGGGGGTCTAACTACTTGGACCCATTCAGCAAAATGTGGAACTTTTTATCCCCATTAGACTGGAGTGGCATATCCGACTTGACCACTGATCCATTCTTCCCCTCAGAGGCTGCACTTGTTTTTTTCTAGAAGCTCCAAAGAGAATGAATGGAGCTGCAGTCAGATATTCCATCGGCCGCTCCATTTTAAAATGGGGATAAGTGTCCTATCAACGATGCAACTTTTTCATTCTTCCGATCGGTGCAGTTTCTAATGGTCGGACCGAAGCAATCACCTATCCTGTGGAGCCCATGGATCAGTGATAACTTGTTCTAACCAAAGAACTCCATTAATGTAAACTACTGTAATTGTACATCCCATTTGTGGTGGCGCACAGTAGATGTACAGGAGTCACCTGTGTTTTACAGCCGATGCGCCACTATAATGGGGATAACGACTGACAGATATTTGCATATAGCTGTAGGGTAGCCCCTAGAGTCCATTCCTCTGGTGGGCCCCAGACACCCCAGTCCGACCCTGGCTGTAACTGAAGAGAACGGACTGAGAATTCAAAAGAGTAAAGTTTCTTGTTTAAAATTGGAATTGGACTGTGTCTTCGTTTTTGCCAAAAGAGTTGGAAAAAATGCGCAGCCACTTGGGGAAGGCCCTGAAGGTGAGAAGAATGGAGCAACAGGTATGCTGACAGAGAACTGTCATGTCTATGTGAGAGAAGACCAGGGCATGCCTGAGCCTTTTATCTCAGCCATGACTACCGCCCTGGCCAACCCTTACACATGCACCGCTCCTGCACTGAGTTCCGGGTGTCAGCTGTCAGAACCAGCTGACATCCGGCAGCGATCGTGTGCTCACAACCTCTGTATGTGCAAATCGCCTGGACATACTCAGTACTTACAGTATAGGGTTGGTAAGTAGCAGCCAACCATGATGTACTGAATACATCCAAGGTCAGAAAGGGGTTAATGTGCAGGTTATTAGCGTTGTGAACCTGCCCAGAACCAACACTTAGACCCACAATGCCTGGAGAAAATGAACTTTATTCCTCCCAGCAGCATTCGGACTTCAGTCATAAGAGAGGCACCTTGGCATGTTGAGTCCCGCTCTCTGCATAGAAATTGGCGGCTGTAACCGCGCCTCCCCCAGGGACTGACAGCAGATGAACATTAGGGCCAGCTGTTTGTCAGTGCCAGGGGTGTAGTTACAGATGCCACTCTCCATACACAGAGCGGTGACTGCACCCAACCTCATCGCCTCCCGAACTAGAATCCAAATGCTGCCAGGGAGAATAAAGTTCATTTCCTCCCGGCAGTAGGGGTCTAAGCGCCGGGCGGGTTCATAATGCTACTAACATCCAGATTAACCTCATATCTTCAGGTTAGTGGTGTTTTTAGGTGACAGGTTCCCATTAAATCTGCATCACAAATCCACCTTTTCTAACTTCCCCTTTAGACTTCATTGATTCCTTTACATCTGCCTTTTGATATTGATGGTAATGTATGTAAAGTGCTGCAGAATAAATAGTATCAATACTTTTATAGTTATGGTCAGATGTGACTGAGGTCAATTTTGACACATGGTAAGGTTTTTAATATTAGACAGTCTAGGACTGTCCCAATCAGAGTTACCTTGTGGTGGTGGGATGGCTTTTATGCAATTTTTGATCAAAAGCAGTATTACTAAAAACTCTTTGTTATTTAAATGCACTTTTTGCCTTTTATTTACTTAGTTACAGCAGGGTTTTTGCTCATTTTTCCTCTTGTAGGTTTTATAAGTTTTATGGCCAATGTGAAAATGCGTTTATGTGCTGTATGTGTACCAACTCTAGTCAAGCTCAATTTTTGTGTTTTTTTCTTTGTATTATTGCATTCTGTGCAAGCTGGGGTGTGGCCTCCCTCTCCTGAGCTGGAAATTGTATATAAGGCTTCCCCAGATTGGTGTCCACTGGTTGGGCCCAGTCCTTTTGTTTGCCCTTATTCACACACAGAGGTCAATTTTGACACATGGTAAGGTCTTTAATATTAGACAGTGTATGACTGTCCCGATCAGTGTTACCTTGTCATGGTGGGATGGCTTTTATGCTATTTTTGATAAAAAAAAAGTATTACTAAAAACTCTGTGTTATTTAAATGCACCTTTTGCTTTTTATTTATTTAGGTACAGCAGGATTTTTGCTAATTTTTTCTCTTGTAGGTTTCAGATGTGACAGTGTGGATACTTTCCAATGCTTTGGACATAGTCCCAATTTACCGTATATGCTAAGAAACCTAGTAAAGTCATAATGCACCTTATTATTTTGTAGATAAGCATTTGTGATAGAAATCTAAATTTTGCTAATATTCCTGTAGGTCTATATCCTACAGCTGTTTGTTAAGTGATGTTAGTTCTATGGCATTGTAGATAATGTCCTTGTTTCTTATGTTATCTTTAGAGAAACAAAATAAATTGTTTTGGTACCATGTTAGCCAGTTGACTGAGAGCATCCAATTTTGTGCTGTCTTTGTAACATGTTTAAATTGTAATCTTAGTTTTACATTTTAGATGTTCTGTGATCCCAGCAAAACATCTGAGCTACAGAGATACTTGCAGATCCTTTGAGGAGTCAGCCCTGCAATAGGTAGATTTCAAATAGGGTTTCCAAAGAAATGCTTAGGTTTATTGGTAATATCACTTATGGTCCACAGATTATTAATGAATATGTTAATTTTTTTTTTTTTCAGAATACATTGTGTTCATTTCAATCATGTTTTTGAGTTACTGATTTAATCCAGAAAATGATGTCTACATAGCAGATATTTCCATAGTCTAGGGCAGGGTTCCCCAACTCCTGTCCTCAAGGCCCACTAACAGGTCATGTTTTCAGGATTTCCCTTGTATTTAACAGGTGATGCAATTATCACCTGAGCAATACTAAGGAAATCCTGAAAACACTAATACTAAGAAACACACAATACTAAGAAACTAAAAAACTAAAAACACTAATACTAAGAAACACTAATACTAAGAAACACACAATACTAAGAAATCCTGAAAACAATACTAAGGAAATCCTGAAAACATGACCTGTTAGTGGGTCTTGAGGACTGGAGTTGGGGAACCCTGATCGAGGGGAGGGGACGGTTTCTATTTGAGATGACATCTAAATTGGCATATCAACACCTGAAGACCAGGAAATGCAGGGGATGAAAACTGGGGAAGAAAACAGGTTACATATTGGAGGTATCAACCCTAATAAATGTCAGACCCTATTTAAAGTCTTCCTTACTAGCCAGCCCCCTGGCTTGCATTACGAGACCTAGCAATGTGCCAAGATTTTTGGTGGGAGAGAGGAAAAGCTACTTGAAAAAGGAAATGGAGCAAGGCTGTAATGGTGATAACTAGAGTTGAGCGACTTTTGCTTTTTTAGGGTCGCGTTTCGTTTCGTGAAACCCGACTTTTCCAAAAGTCGGGTCAAGCAAGATCGTCCGATTATAGGGAAAAGTCGGGGTCGTCCCGAAACACGAAACCCAATGTAAGTCAATGGGGAATAAAAGTCGGCAGTGAGAGGAGGACAGGAAACACACCTACAGTGCCCATTTGAATGCCAAAAGCATCAATTCTTCTTACTTAAGCTTGTCAACCTTAATTAACTTCATAATACAAGTTACGCACTGAAAAATGGGGGTTATTTGGCTAAATTTGTGGGGGGGGAGGGCTGGCTGCAGGTTTTCATGTGCCCTGGGCGAAAGAGCGCCCCTTTAACACATACCACAACTCATCATGCTCCGATACGGCAGAGAAATAGCGGTATAGTACAATGAAAATTACCTCACTTTTTACATCTCATGACGAGGCCCATCTATTTCTCCATACAAAATCATTGGTCCCATATAATGTTTGAAACAGTATATGATGAGCTCCACATAATGCTACAGTATATGTTGGTCCCCATGGATGAAGCTCCACTGTCTTATGGGCCCAAATAATGCTCCAAACATAATGGGCCCCATTTCTAATGCTCTAGTGTATAATGGGCCCTGTAAATGCTGCACCAGTGTCTGATGTCCACCTTTGGAATGTTCCAGTGTATGGTGGGCCCCATCTATCATTCTCCAGAGTATAGTGCTCCCCAAAAATTGCTGTCCCAACATAGAAAACAATCAAATAAGTCTCCTCGCTAGGGAATCCCTGTACTTGTCTGGACAGGTGCTGTAGCTTGCTTAACAGCTCGCCAGCCGTTCTCACGCCCAGTATGGATTGCACGTGATTGCACAAAGGTTAGAAAGGGTACCGTATCCCTGGATAACATGTATGGATAGCATACACATTCAAAATATATGTCTATACAGCATGAGGCAGGCTCAGACGGTGTTAGGCCCAGTATGGATTGCACGTCATTGCACAAAGGTTAGAAAGGGTACCGTATCCCTGGATAACATGTATGGATAGCTTACACATTCAAAATATATGTCTATACAGCATGAGGCAGGCTCAGACGGTGTTAGGCCCAGTATGGATTGCACGTCATTGCACAAAGGTTAGAAAGGGTACCGTATCCCTGGATAACATGTATGGATAGCGTACACATTCAAAATATATGTCTATACAGCATGAGGCAGGCTCAGACGGTGTTAGGCCCAGTATGGATTGCACGTCATTGCACAAAGGTTAGAAGGGGTACCGTATACCCGGATAACATGTATGGATAGCGTACACATTCAAAATATATGTCTATACAGCATGAGGCAGGCTCAGACGGTGTTAGGCCCAGTATGGATTGCACGTGATTGCACAAAGGTTAGAAGGGGTACCGTATCCCCGGATAACATGTATGGATAGCGTACACATTCAAAATATATGTCTATACAGCATGAGGCAGGCTCAGACGGTGTTAGGCCCAGTATGGATTGCACGTCATTGCACAAAGGTTAGAAGGGGTACCGTATCCCCGGAAAACATGTATGGATAGCGTACACATTCAAAATATATGTCTATACAGCATGAGGCAGGCTCAGACGGTGTTAGGCCCAGTATGGATTGCACGTCATTGCACAAAGGTTAGAAGTGGTACCGTATCCCTGGATAACATGTATGGATAGCGTACACATTCAAAATATATGTCTATACAGCATGAGGCAGGCTCAGACGGTGTTAGGCCCAGTATGGATTGCACGTCATTGCACAAAGGTTAGAAAGGGTACCGTATCCCTGGATAACATGTATGGATAGCGTACACATTCAAAATATATGTCTATACAGCATGAGGCAGGCTCAGACGGTGTTAGGCCCAGTATGGATTGCACGTCATTGCACAAAGGTTAGAAGGGGTACCGTATCCCCGGATAACATGTATGGATAGCGTACACATTCAAAATATATGTCTATACAGCATGAGGCAGGCTCAGACGGTGTTAGGCCCAGTATGGATTGCACGTCATTGCACAAAGGTTAGAAGGGGTACCGTATCCCCGGATAACATGTATAGATAGCGTACACATTCAAAATATATGTCTATACAGCATGAGGCAGGCTCAGACGGTGTTAGACCCAGTATGGATTGCACGTGATTGCACAAAGGTTAGAAAGGGTACCGTATCCCTGGATAACATGTATGGATAGCGTACACATTCAAAATATATGTCTATACAGCATGAGGCAGGCTCAGACGGTGTTAGGCCCAGTATGGATTGCACGTCATTGCACAAAGGTTAGAAGGGGTACCGTATCCCCGGATAACATGTATGGATAGCGTACACATTCAAAATATATGTCTATACAGCATGAGGCAGGCTCAGACGGTGTTAGGCCCAGTATGGATTGCACGTCATTGCACAAAGGTTAGAAGGGGTACCGTATCCCCGGATAACATGTATGGATAGCGTACACATTCAAAATATATGTCTATACAGCCTGAGGCAGGCTCAGACGGTGTTAGGCCCAGTATGGATTGCACGTGATTGCACAAAGGTTAGAAAGGGTACCGTATCCCTGGATAACATGTATGGATAGCGTACACATTCAAAATATATGTCTATACATCATGAGGCAGGCTCAGACGGTGTTAGGCCCAGTATGGATTGCACGTCATTGCACAAAGGTTAGAAGGGGTACCGTATCCCCGGATAACATGTATGGATAGCGTACACATTCAAAATATATGTCTATACAGCATGAGGCAGGCTCAGACGGTGTTAGGCCCAGTATGGATTGCACGTCATTGCACAAAGGTTAGAAGGGGTACCGTATCCCCGGATAACATGTATGGATAGCGTACACATTCAAAATATATGTCTATACAGCATGAGGCAGGCTCAGACGGTGTTAGGCCCAGTATGGATTGCACGTCATTGCACAAAAGTTAGAAAGGGTACCGTATCCCTGGATAACATGTATGGATAGCGTACACATTCAAAATATATGTCTATACAGCATGAGGCAGGCTCAGATGGTGTTAGGCCCAGTATGGATTGCACGTGATTGCACAAAGGTTAGAAAGGGTACCGTATCCCTGGATAACATGTATGGATAGCGTACACATTCAAAATATATGTCTATACAGCATGAGGCAGGCTCAGACGGTGTTAGGCCCAGTATGGATTGCACGTCATTGCACAAAGGTTAGAAGGGGTACCGTATCCCCGGATAACATGTATGGATAGCGTACACATTCAAAATATATGTCTATACAGCATGAGGCAGGCTCAGACGGTGTTAGGCCCAGTATGGATTGCACGTCATTGCACAAAGTTTAGAAGGGGTAAAGTATCCCCGGATAACATGTATGGATAGCGTACACATTCAAAATATATGTCTATACATCAGGAGGCAGGCTCAGACGGTGTCAGGCACAGTATGGATTTGACGGCCCAGATTACACAGCGGAGGAGCAGGGAGAGGTAAAGATTGCAAATGCTGGGGCCTTGGCCAAGCAAGGGGGGCCCACTCGTGGGCGTCGGTACTGGCACTGGGCCCCTCATAGTACAGCGGTGTGTCTGACGGCGGGTGTGCACCACCACCGTCAGAGACACTTGATTGCACTATGAGGGACCCTGTGCCAGTGCCCGCGCCCAAGAGTCGGCCTACCCACCTGTCCAGGGCAACGGCACTCGCACGGTGTCGTGCGCTAGGTGGTGACCCCGGCCATGGTGGGGGAGGCAGCACAGTTAGGGAGTTTTAGAAAGTGGCATATGTTGATGTTGGACATTCAACTGATGCAAAAGGCGAAATAGGTGAAGTACCAGGAAGAGGTGGACCAAAGCAAGCCATTTTTCTGTCACCCTATGTGTCATCAGGGGAAGGTGGGACAAAATCCTTGGAAACCCATGCATGGTTCATTTTAATGAAGGTTAGATCATCCACATTTTGGGTTGACAGATGGGTCCTTTTTTCTGTCAGGATTGATCCAGCTGCACTGAAGACTCTTTCCGATAGCACACTTGCAGCTGGGCAAGCGAGCTCCTGTAAGGCATATTGGGCCAATTCAGGCCAGGTGTCCAGTTTAGCGGCCCAATAGTCAAAGGGGAATGACCTGTGTGGGAGAACATCGATATGGGAGGAAAAGTAGTTTGTAACCATAGTTGACAACTGCTGTCTCCTGTCACTTTCCATCGATACAGTATTACCAGTTGTGTGAGCGGTATTTGAAAAATCAGTCCACAACATTGTCATGAAACCCCTGTCTCCAACGCCACTTCTGCTGTGTGCACCACGAACACCTCTGCCAAGCTGCCCCCGGCCCGTACGGCTCGTGTGAGAACCATCACCGCTGCTGTGTGCTGGGAATGCCTCAAGCAACCGATTTACCAGAGTTGCTTGTTTATTAGCCAATATTAGGTCAAGGCTCTCCTGTGGCATGATGTTTTGTAATTTGCCTTTATAGCGTGGATCCAGGATGCTGGCCAACCAGTAGTCGTCATCGTTCATCATTTTGGCAAGGCGGGGGTCCCTTTTTAGGATCCGCAAGGCATAATCTGACATGTGGGCCAATGTTCCCGGTGTCAATGATGCACTGCGAGTGCTGGGTGGAGGAGCACTTTCTGGCAAATCCACATCCCTCCAGTCACGCACAAACCCTGTACCAGACCTTGCCACGCCAACATTTTCACTTGCCCCACGAGATGCATCCTCCTCCCCTAAGTAATCATCCCCATCATCCTCCTCCTCCTCCTCCTCTTCTTCCTCCACCTCGTCCAGGAGAGGTCCCTGAGCAGACAATGGCTGAATGTCATCAAGGATTCCCTCCTCCTCTTCCTCCTCATCAACATTGGCTGCAGACGCCTGCTCCTTAAGGTGCGTCAAAGTTTGCATGAGCAGACGCATAAGTGGGATGCTCATGCTTAGGATAGCGTCGTCTGCGCTTACCAGCCGTGTGCATTCCTCAAAACACTGAAGGACTTTACAAAGGTCTTTCAGCTTCGACCACTGCACGCCTGTCAACTCCATGTCTGCTCTCAAAGTGCCTGGCCGTGTATCCTCCCACAAATGCATTATGGCCTGCCTCTGCTCGCACAGCCGCTCCACCATGTGCAGGGTGGAGTTCCACCTTGTTGCAATGTCGATAATGAGGCGGTGGTTGGGAAGGTGGAGCAATCGCTGCAGCTTCTGCATACGAACGGAGTGTACAGGCGACCGGCGGATGTGCGCCCACAGTCTTCGCACCTTCTGGAGCAGGGCTGTTAACTCCGGATAATTTTTGAGGAAGCACTGCACCACCAGGTTCAAGGTGTGAGCCAAGCAAGGTATGTGGCTGAGTTTTGAAAGGGCTATGGCTGCCACAAAATTACGGCCGTTATCACTGACTACCTTGCCTGCCTCAAGATGTACACTGCCCAGCCATGACTCAGTTTGTCGCTTCAAGTACTCGGCCAGCACCTCGGCGGTGTGTCTGTCGCCCAAACACATCATCTGCAACACAGCCTGCTGACGCTTTCCACTAGCTGCTCGATAGGGGGACACATCGTGTGCAACAGTGGCAGCTGCAGATGGAGTGCTCGTACGACTGCGCTCTGTGGACGAGCTGTCGCTTCTGGAGGAGGAGGAGGAGGAGGAGGGTCGAACGCCTACAGCCAACTGTTTCCTAGACCGTGGGCTAGGCAGCACTGTCCCACCACCGCTGTCCCCTGTGGACCCTGCATCCACCACATTAACCCAGTGCGCAGTGATGGACACGTAACGGCCCTGGCCATGCCGACTGGACCATGCATCAGTTGTGAGGTGTACCTTTCCGCTCACTGACTGCTTGAGTGCATGGACAATGCGGTCTTTCACATGATGGTGGAGGGCTGGGATGGCTTTGCGAGAGAAGAAGTGGCGACTGGGTAGGTCATAGCGTGGTACTGCATAGGCCATGAGTTCGCGGAAAGCTGTGCTTTCCACCAACCGAAAGGGCATCATCTCAAACGAGATTAGTTTGGCAATGTGGGCGTTCAAACCCAGTGTACGCGGATGAGAGACTGAGTACTTTCTTGACCTACTCATAGTGTCTGGGAGGGTGAGCTGGACTTGAGAGCTGCATATGGTGGAAGTAGCGGTGGACAGGGCGGACTGAGAGAGGGTTGATGATGGTGATGGAGTTGGTGTTCTTTCTGATGGCCTAGAATCAGTCTTTCGTTGATATAACAGTGGGATTCCCTGACTGCTGTGGCCTTGCAACGACACCTCAACATTTGCTGCTGTGCTAACCTGTGTGCTTACAGTGGGGGAAACAATGTAGCGTTGCTGACTACCTTCGTTGTGATCAGTTGCACATGTGGCACTTGAGGTTTGGTGTTGTGTCCACGCTTGCAAGTGCATGCTGGTTAAATGTCTAAGCATGCAACTGGTATTCAAATTTTTCAGATTTTTCCCTCGGCTAAACGTCTTTGCGCACTTCTTACAGATAACCTTGGCCTGATCATGAGGATTTTGTTCAAAAAAGTGCCACACTGCACTCTTCCTACTTTGGCAGACATTTTGCGGCCTAGCACGCTGTGATCTTTTGACCCTCTGGACAAGCTGTCCAGCAACTCTTTTGATGTTTGGAACCTGTCTTTGGAGTGCTCCGGGCCTGCCAGATAACAGCTGTTGCGATGTCGATGTCTGCTGTGGATGCTCCTCATCTGAGCTATTGGAAGCAGCACCCTCTTCCCCCAATGGATGCCAATCTGGGTCAACAACTGGGTCATCCATCACCTCCTCTTCTATGTCATGTGCACCTTTCTCTGTGTCACCGTGTATGGGGGTATAGTGTGCGGGAAGGGGCACCTGAGTCTCATCAGGGTCAAAATCTGGCTCTGTACACTGCAAGGACAATGTAGTGCTCTGAGTGAATGTACCAGCAGAATCATCCATCAGCGGCTGTGCATCAGTGCACTCCATGTCAGATTCATCTTGGCCTGGGTAATTCACCATTTTACTTGATAATCCAGGCATGGTATGTGAAAACAGCTCCATGGAGTAATCAGTAGTATGGCCTGCGTCATCCTTCAATCTTGGTTGGGGTGAAGGACACAAGGAAAGGTGTGGTTCATGAACATGAGCCTCCAATGACGACTCAGTGCTTTTACTTTTTACAACTGAAGAAGAGGAGGCGATAGAGCTGGAGGCTGAGTCAGCAATGTAAGACAAAACTTTTTCCTGATGCTCTGCCTTTAAAAGCGGTTTGCCAACTCCTAGAAAACTAAGCGTTCGAGGCCTTATGTAGACAGACGATGACGCAGGGTCAGCACCTCCTGCATTTGGTCCTATTTTGCTCTTGCCACTACCATCAGATCCACCACCAACACCATCATTACCAGCTGCTAACCCCCGCCCAATTCCACGGCCACTTCCACCAGCCTTCCTCATTTTTGGTAGAAATGTAGACAAAATCCAACAAACTATATAGTAATGTAAAACAAGGTACAAGGTGTCTATAGGACAGGGGAGTTTTAGAATTTCTGCACACACTTGTGGACAGTGGACACTTGTGGATTGTGTGCGGCCCACTGATATCTGAGCGCTATGTGACACGCTCGATGGCACAGCTGCCTGTGACCAAAGTGACGAGAGGATAATGGAGATTTTGAATCTCTGCGTACACTTTTGGACACTGGACACTTGTGGATTGTGTGCGGCCCACTGATATCTGAGCGCTATGTGACACGCTCGATGGCACAGCTGCCTGTGACCAAAGTGACGAGAGGATAATGGAGATTTTGAATCTCTGCGTACACTTTTGGACACTGGACACTTGTGGATTGTGTGCGGCCCACTGATATCTGAGCGCTATGTGACACGCTCGATGGCACAGCTGCCTGTGACCAAAGTGACGAGAGGATAATGGAGATTTTGAATCTCTGCGTACACTTGTGGACAGTGGACACTTGTGGATTGTGTGCGGCCCACTGATATCTGAGCGCTATGTGACACGCTCGATGGCACAGCTGCCTGTGACCAAAGTGACGAGAGGATAATGGAGATTTTGAATCTCTGCGTACACTTTTGGACACTGGACACTTGTGGATTGTGTGCGGCCCACTGATATCTGAGCGCTATGTGACACGCTCGATGGCACAGCTGCCTGTGACCAAAGTGACGAGAGGATGATGGAGATTTTGAATCTCTGCGTACACTTTTGGACACTGGACACTTGTGGATTGTGTGCGGCCCACTGATATCTGAGCGCTATGTGACACGCTCGATGGCACAGCTGCCTGTGACCAAAGTGACGAGAGGATAATGGAGATTTTGAATCTCTGCGTACACTTGTGGACAGTGGACACTTGTGGATTGTGTGCGGCCCACTGATATCTGAGCGCTATGTGACACGCTCGATGGCACAGCTGCCTGTGACCAAAGTGACGAGAGGATAATGGAGATTTTGAATCTCTGCGTACACTTTTGGACACTGGACACTTGTGGATTGTGTGCGGCCCACTGATATCTGAGCGCTATGTGACACGCTCGATGGCACAGCTGCCTGTGACCAAAGTGACGAGAGGATAATGGAGATTTTGAATCTCTGCGTACACTTTTGGACACTGGACACTTGTGGATTGTGTGCGGCCCACTGATATCTGAGCGCTATGTGACACGCTCGATGGCACAGCTGCCTGTGACCAAAGTGACGAGAGGATAATGGAGATTTTGAATCTCTGCGTACACTTTTGGACACTGGACACTTGTGGATTGTGTGCGGCCCACTGATATCTGAACGCTATGTGACACGCTCGATGGCACAGCTGCCTGTGACCAAAGTGACGAGAGGATAATGGAGATTTTGAATCTCTGCGTACACTTGTGGACAGTGGACACTTGTGGATTGTGTGCGGCCCACTGATATCTGAGCGCTATGTGACACGCTCGATGGCACAGCTGCCTGTGACCAAAGTGACGAGAGGATAATGGAGATTTTGAATCTCTGCATACACTTTTGGACACTGGACACTTGTGGATTGTGTGCGGCCCACTGATATCTGAGCACTATGTGACACGCTCGATGGCACAGCTGCCTGTGACCAAAGTGACGAGAGGATAATGGAGATTTTGAATCTCTGCGTACACTTTTGGACAGTGGACACTTGTGGATTGTGTGCGGCCCACTGATATCTGAGCGCTATGTGACACGCTCGATGGCACAGCTGCCTGTGACCAAAGTGACGAGAGGATAATGGAGATTTTGAATCTCTGCGTACACTTTTGGACACTGGACACTTGTGGATTGTGTGCGGCCCACTGATATCTGAGCGCTATGTGACACGCTCTATGGCACAGCTGCCTGTGACCAAAGTGACGAGAGGATAATGGAGATTTTGAATCTCTGCGTACACTTGTGGACAGTGGACACTTGTGGATTGTGTGCGGCCCACTGATATCTGAGCGCTATGTGACACGCTCGATGGCACAGCTGCCTGTGACCAAAGTGACGAGAGGATAATGGAGATTTTGAATCTCTGCGTACACTTTTGGACACTGGACACTTGTGGATTGTGTGCGGCCCACTGATATCTGAGCGCTATGTGACACGCTCGATGGCACAGCTGCCTGTGACCAAAGTGACGAGAGGATAATGGAGATTTTGAATCTCTGCGTACACTTGTGGACAGTGGACACTTGTGGATTGTGTGCGGCCCACTGATATCTGAGCGCTATGTGACACGCTCGATGGCACAGCTGCCTGTGACCAAAGTGACGAGAGGATAATGGAGATTTTGAATCTCTGCGTACACTTTTGGACACTGGACACTTGTGGATTGTGTGCGGCCCACTGATATCTGAGCGCTATGTGACACGCTCGATGGCACAGCTGCCTGTGACCAAAGTGACGAGAGGATAATGGAGATTTTGAATCTCTGCGTACACTTGTGGACAGTGGACACTTGTGGATTGTGTGCGGCCCACTGATATCTGAGCGCTATGTGACACGCTCGATGGCACAGCTGCCTGTGACCAAAGTGACGAGAGGATAATGGAGATTTTGAATCTCTGCGTACACTTTTGGACACTGGACACTTGTGGATTGTGTGCGGCCCACTGATATCTGAGCGCTATGTGACACGCTCGATGGCACAGCTGCCTGTGACCAAAGTGACGAGAGGATAATGGAGATTTTGAATCTCTGCGTACACTTTTGGGCACTGGACACTTGTGGATTGTGTGCGGCCCACTGATATCTGAGCGCTATGTGACACGCTCGATGGCACAGCTGCCTGTGACCAAAGTGACGAGAGGATAATGGAGATTTTGAATCTCTGCGTACACTTTTGGACACTGGACACTTGTGGATTGTGTGCGGCCCACTGATATCTGAGCGCTATGTGACACGCTCGATGGCACAGCTGCCTGTGACCAAAGTGACGAGAGGATAATGGAGATTTTGAATCTCTGCGTACACTTTTGGACACTGGACACTTGTGGATTGTGTGCGGCCCACTGATATCTGAGCGCTATGTGACACGCTCGATGGCACAGCTGCCTGTGACCAAAGTGACGAGAGGATAATGGAGATTTTGAATCTCTGCGTACACTATTGGACAGTGGACACTTGTGGATTGTGTGCGGCCCACTGATATCTGAGCACTATGTGACACGCTCGATGGCACAGCTGCCTGTGACCAAAGTGACGAGAGGATAATGGAGATTTTGAATCTCTGCGTAAACTTTTGGACACTGGACACTTGTGGATTGTGTGCGGCCCACTGATATCTGAGCGCTATGTGACACGCTCGATGGCACAGCTGCCTGTGACCAAAGTGACGAGAGGATAATGGAGATTTTGAATCTCTGCGTACACTTTTGGACACTGGACACTTGTGGATTGTGTGCGGCCCACTGATATCTGAGCGCTATGTGACACGCTCGATGGCACAGCTGCCTGTGACCAAAGTGACGAGAGGATAATGGAGATTTTGAATCTCTGCGTACACTTTTGGGCACTGGACACTTGTGGATTGTGTGCGGCCCACTGATATCTGAGCGCTATGTGACACGCTCGATGGCACAGCTGCCTGTGACCAAAGTGACGAGAGGATAAGGGAGATTGGATTGCTTTTAAAAAAACAGTTTGCGGAGCAGTGGGTAAACAGCAATGCCAGCGTGTCAGGAAGCCTTAGAAGGCAGCCCAACAACCAACACCACTGATACACCACAATATAGCCTCCCCTTGCACTGCACACACAGTGACTTGTGTGTTGTGCAGGCCAAATCGCTAGCAGCAGAAGCAGTTTTTTTGTCTTCTTCCCTGCCTAACGCTCTCCCTACAGAATCAGCAGCAACCTCTCCCTATACTAAGATCGGCAGAAGTAAGATGGCGGTCGGCGTGCACGCCCTTTTATACCCCCTGTGACGCCCACCAAAGCAAGCCAATCACTTGCATGCCCTTCTGAAAGATGGTGGTGACCCGTTCCTATGTCATCACGTTGCCCACAGTGTCCGTGGATCCTGATTGGCTGAAAAAGAGCGCAAAACAAACTTTTGAAACGCGACTTTGGCGCGTAAGTCGCCGACCTCGTGGCCGACCTCATCCTAGGGTCGGGTTTCGTTTCATGAAACCCGACTTTGCCAAAAGTCGGCGACTTTTGAATTTTTTCGACCCGTTTCGCTCAACTCTAGTGATAACTGTTGATATTGTTGTTACTGGTCAGGCATCGTTGTACAGCGGTACAGGATATTATACAGGTAATGGCATATTCTCTCTGATTTGTGAAGTGCTGCGGAATATGTTGGTGCTATAGAAATCAAGCCCCAAGCTTTATTTAATTGTGCACCTGTGTCTGAACCTGCATTGCCTTTCATCTATGTTTGCTGGTCAGGCAATGTGTGGAGGCTAAACCTGACATGTCTGCATTCAGACCTGGTTGGCCTTCATCTGCACTTGCTTTTTCTGGCTTCATGGGAGCGATCCAGAAATGCTCAGGTACTGATTGCACTTAAAGTGGTCTTGCTTTTAATGTATCTAGGAGGCCGTAATGGCACAGTGTTTATTAAAAACGTAGAGTAGGACCCCCCACATGAGATTGCCTTGGCGCGGCGGGGTGGCTCAATTGAATTGATCAATTTTTTTGCCAAATATCTCATTTTGAATACAGTTAGATATTATGTGCATATGCACTTTATGTTATGCGTTCTAACCTTAAGCAGCGCTGGCTTCTTTTCTTTTTTTGCATGTTGGTTTGTGGCTGACCACCACTTTTGCCGTGCGCGCTGGGTTATGTTCGCCATTTTTTCTGTGTTCACTGTGATGGATCTAGGCTGCTGTGCACACACACAGCAGCCCCGCCCTGCCCCAAGCTTTATTTAATTGTGCACCTGTGTCTGAACCTGCATTGCCCTTTATCTATGTTTGCTGGTCAGGCAATGTGTGGAGGCTAAACCTGACATGTCTGCATTCAGACCTGGTTGGCCTTCATCCGCACTTGCTTTTTCTGGCTTCATGGGAGCGATCCAGAAATGCTCAGGTACTGATTGCACTTAAAGTGGTCTTGCTTTTAATGTATCTAGGAGGCCGTAATGGCACAGTGTTTATTAAAAACGTAGAGTAGGACCCCCCACATGAGATTGCCTTGGCGCGGCGGGGTGGCTCAATTGAATTGATCAATTTTTTTGCCAAATATCTCATTTTGAATACAGTTAGATATTATGTGCATATGCACTTTATGTTATGCGTTCTAACCTTAAGCAGCGCTGGCTTCTTTTCTTTTTTTACAGAGCTCCTGTGTATAACGTCACTGATGATCACTGTATTACCTGTAGACTACATGCTATATACAGAGGTCCTGTGTATAATTTCACTGGTGATCACTGTATTACCTGTACACTGACACTATATACAGAGCTCCTGTGTATAATGTGACTGGTATTACCTGTACACTGATACTATATATTGAGTTCCTGTGTATAATGTCAGCAGTGATTACTGCATTACCTGTACACTGACACTATATATAGAGCTCCTGTGTATAATGTCACTGGTGATAACTGTATTACCTGTACACTATATGCTATATACCGAGGTCCTGTGTATAATGTCACTGGTGATCACTGTATTACCTGTACACTGACACTATATACAGATCTCCTGTATATAATATCACTGGTATTACGTGTACACTGACACTATATAGAGAGTTCCTGTGTATAATGTCAGCAGTGATTACTGCATTACCTGTACACTGACACTATATACAGAGCTCCTGTGTATAATGTCACTGGTGATCACTGCATTACCTGTACACTGACACTTTATACAGAGGTACTGTGTATAATGTCACTGGTGGTAATAAGTGTTGTTAGTATTGTGGTTTGTATTCATGATCAGTATTGTAGTATTCGGTCATTATGTGGTGGTAATTTGTGGTCTGGTAACGGTGTGGCAGTATTTCTCCTTGTATGTGGTATTATTTGGTCCCTATATCCTTTTAATATGTCATATTATTAGGTCACTATGTGGTGATAATATGTGGTCTGGTCATCTTCCCATGTACACCACCATGGAATTAATGGCGTTATATAAATAAATAATAATAATAAAATGGTGTGGTGGTGTTTTGACCCTTGTATGTAGTATTATTCGGTCTCCATGTGGTCTGATCATGGTGTTTTGGTATTTCTTCCTGTATGTGGTGGTATTGGTCTTGGTATAGTGGACTGTGATGTGTATGACAGTCATTTGTTCTCTTTGATATTATTTAGGAGAAGATTCTTTATTTCAACTAGAGATTAAATATTTTGCACACAGCAGCAGAGATGCACTTACAAGGGGTTTCCTGTGGAAAAAAGTAATCATCTCTCCACAGGATAAGTGATAACGTATTGATTGGTGGGGGTCTAACTACTTGGACCCATTCAGCAAAATGTGGAACTTTTTATCCCCATTAGACTGGAGTGGCATATCCGACTTGACCACTGATCCATTCTTCCCCTCAGAGGCTGCACTTGTTTTTTTTCTAGAAGCTCCAAAGAGAATGAATGGAGCTGCAGTCAGATATTCCATCTGCCGCTCCATTTTAAAATGGGGATAAGTGTCCTATCAACGATGCAACTTTTTCATTCTTCCGATCGGTGCAGTTTCTAATGGTCGGACAGAAGCAATCACCTATCCTGTGGAGCCCATGGATCAGTGATAACTTGTTCTAACCAAAGAACTCCATTAATGTAAACTACTGTAATTGTACATCCCATTTGTGGTGGCGCACAGTAGATGTACAGGAGTCACCTGTGTTTTACAGCCGATGCGCCACTATAATGGGGATAACGACTGACAGATATTTGCATATAGCTGTAGGGTAGCCCCTAGAGTCCATTCCTCTGGTGGGCCCCAGACACCCCAGTCCGACCCTGGCTGTAACTGAAGAGAACGGACTGAGAATTCAAAAGAGTAAAGTTTCTTGTTTAAAATTGGAATTGGACTGTGTCTTCGTTTTTGCCAAAAGAGTTGGAAAAAATGCGCAGCCACTTGGGGAAGGCCCTGAAGGTGAGAAGAATGGAGCAACAGGTATGCTGACAGAGAACTGTCATGTCTATGTGAGAGAAGACCAGGGCATGCCTGAGCCTTTTATCTCAGCCATGACTACCGCCCTGGCCGACCCTTACACATGCACCACTCCTGCACTGAGTTCCGGGTGTCAGCTGTCAGAACCAGCTGACATCCGGCAGCGATCGTGTGTTCACAACCTCTGTATGTGCAAATCGCCTGGACATACTCAGTACTTACAGTATAGGGTTGGTAAGTAGCAGCCAACCATGATGTACTGAATACATCCAAGGTCAGAAAGGGGTTAATGTGCAGGTTATTAGCGTTGTGAACCTGCCCAGAACCAACACTTAGACCCACAATGCCTGGAGAAAATGAACTTTATTCCTCCCAGCAGCATTCGGACTTCAGTCATAAGAGAGGCACCTTGGCATGTTGAGTCCCGCTCTCTGCATAGAAATTGGCGGCTGTAACCGCGCCTCCCCCAGGGACTGACAGCAGATGAACATTAGGGCCAGCTGTTTGTCAGTGCCAGGGGTGTAGTTACAGATGCCACTCTCCATACACAGAGCGGTGACTGCACCCAACCTCATCGCCTCCCGAACTAGAATCCAAATGCTGCCAGGGAGAATAAAGTTCATTTCCTCCCGGCAGTAGGGGTCTAAGCGCCGGGCGGGTTCATAATGCTACTAACATCCAGATTAACCTCATATCTTCAGGTTAGTGGTGTTTTTAGGTGACACGTTCCCATTAAATCTGCATCACAAATCCACCTTTTCTAACTTCCCCTTTAGACTTCATTGATTCCTTTACATCTGCCTTTTGATATTGATGGTAATGTATGTAGAGTGCTGCAGAATAAATAGTATCAATACTTTTATAGTTATGGTCAGATGTGACTGAGGTCAATTTTGACACATGGTAAGGTTTTTAATATTAGACAGTCTAGGACTGTCCCGATCAGAGTTACCTTGTGGTGGTGGGATGGCTTTTATGCTATTTTTGATCAAAAGCAGTATTACTAAAAACTCTTTGTTATTTAAATGCACTTTTTGCCTTTTATTTACTTAGTTACAGCAGGGTTTTTGCTCATTTTTCCTCTTGTAGGTTTTATAAGTTTTATGGCCAATGTGAAAATGCGTTTATGTGCTGTATGTGTACCAACTCTAGTCAAGCTCAATTTTTGTGTTTTTTTCTTTGTATTATTGCATTCTGTGCAAGCTGGGGTGTGGCCTCCCTCTCCTGAGCTGGAAATTGTATATAAGGCTTCCCCAGACTGGTGTCCACTGGTTGGGCCCAGTCCTTTTGTTTGCCCTTATTCACACACAGAGGTCAATTTTGACACATGGTAAGGTCTTTAATATTAGACAGTCTATGACTGTCCCGATCAGTGTTACCTTGTCATGGTGGGATGGCTTTTATGCTATTTTTGATAAAAAAAAAAAAAGTATTACTAAAAACTCATGGTGGGATGGCTTTTATGCTATTTTTGATAAAAAAAAAAAAGTATTACTAAAAACTCTGTGTTATTTAAATGCACCTTTTGCTTTTTATTTATTTAGGTACAGCAGGATTTTTGCTCATTTTTTCTCTTGTAGGTTTCAGATGTGACAGTGTGGAGACTTTCCAATGCTTTGGACATAGTCCCAATTTACCGTATATGCTAAGAAACCTAGTAAAGTCATAATGCACCTTATTATTTTGTAGATAAGCATTTGTGATAGAAATCTAAATTTTGCTAATATTCCTGTAGGTCTATATCCTACAGCTGTTTGTTAAGTGATGTTAGTTCTATGGCATTGTAGATAATGTCCTTGTTTCTTATGTTATCTTTAGAGAAACAAAATAAATTGTTTTGGTACCATGTTAGCCAGTTGACTGAGAGCATCCAATTTTGTGTTGTCTTTGTAACATGTTTAAATTGTAATCTTAGTTTTACATTTTAGATGTTCTGTGATCCCAGCAAAACATCTGAGCTACAGAGATACTTGCAGATCCTTGGAGGAGTCAGCCCTGCAATAGGTAGATTTCAAATAGGGTTTCCAAAGAAATGCTTAGGTTTATTGGTAATATCACTTATGGTCCACAGATTATTAATGAATATGTTAATTTTTTTTTTTTCAGAATACATTGTGTTCATTTCAATCATGTTTTTGAGTTACTGATTTAATCCAGAAAATGATGTCTACATAGCAGATATTTCCATAGTCTAGGGCAGGGTTCCCCAACTCCTGTCCTCAAGGCCCACTAACAGGTCATGTTTTCAGGATTTCCCTTGTATTTAACAGGTGATGCAATTATCACCTGAGCAATACTAAGGAAATCCTGAAAACATGACCTGTTAGTGGGTCTTGAGGACTGGAGTTGGGGAACCCTGATCGAGGGGAGGGGACGGTTTCTATTTGAGATGACATCTAAATTGGCATATCAACACCTGAAGACCAGGAAATGCAGGGGATGAAAACTGGGGAAGAAAACAGGTTACATATTGGAGGTATCAACCCTAATAAATGTCAGACCCTATTTAAAGTCTTCCTTACTAGCCAGCCCCCTGGCTTGCATTACGAGACCTAGCAATGTGCCAAGATTTTTGGTGGGAGAGAGGAAAAGCTACTTGAAAAAGGAAATGGAGCAAGGCTGTAATGGTGATAACTGTTGATATTGTTGTTACTGGTCAGGCATCGTTGTACAGCGGTACAGGATATTATACAGGTAATGGCATATTCTCTCTGATTTGTGAAGTGCTGCGGAATATGTTGGTGCTATAGAAATCAAATGTTTTTTATGATTAATAATGGAAGGGACATTGGTTGTTCATTACTAATATAAGATAATAGCATTTCTTGCATGCTTGAAAAATACCTGACAAACTAAAAAAAAAGTTTGGTTTGGTTACAGGGAGACCGATCAGTAGAGAGTTGCACTGAAATTCCAGCAGATTTGCACCTGCGCATTTCTTTGTATAGAGGTGAAGACTAACTTCATTTGTGGAAAAGGGTAATCCGCTCAAGAGAATAATGGTAAAACTTTTCACATAAATGAGAAAGCATTCCATTCATGTTACCCTATACAGTACTGATATAACAATTATTGCTTCATTTTATTTCAAGATTTATTTCATGGAAGCTTTGGACATTCTTCTAGTCCCTAAGCTGTTCCTAATCAGTCTTCTATTTGCTATGTTCCCAATAGTTGTCCTTTATTATGTTACATACTCAATCTGTTGCTTTCTGTAATGTTTTGACACATTTCTGCTCTTAATCTTGGTGAACAAAAGAGATTCTTTGCCATACAAAGAACCATCAATGCTGCAGAGTTTAATCAGTTTGTATTGGTCATCATATTATGGCTGGGTTCATTGTGCTCTACCAATATTTCTCCACATCTGAGGTGGGAGGCCATAGGGTTCTATAGTGATTTAAGGTAATTTCATTTTATTGTATGTGTATGCCATATTTAATTATTTTAACACCAACATATTTATGTATTTTGATTAATTGTGTTTTTAGTGATGTTGCTAAACATTGCCACTAGAGGGAGCTGCAGATTACTGCAATTGAGTGATATATGATCTGTTAACTGTTTTACAAAATGCATAGTGACTGTAACTTTACAATGGAAACAAATTGCACATCAACAAAGAAGATTCATAACCGTAAAACCTAAGCGATATTAAAATACCAATTAGTTTTTTTTTCAATTGCATGCTTTCCTCTTATTGGCTACAGTACTGTTACTCGGCCTAGCATCATTTTGGATCTTGTGTTCATCTTCAAATTTTCATTTTTTTTTTACCGCACTTTTGTCATTTGTGCCATTGGAGCAAAACAATCTCTATCCTTTGTAGGTTGAAAAGTATTCTTCTTGTAATGTGTCTGGTTTTGAACCCTGAGTCTGTGCTTTGGTGTCAGCTTCTCTGTTCGCCAAGCCACAACAGATAAACCCTTACTCTGCGTGTTTAGTTTCTGTCATCCTTGCTTCAGTCTTTTAAGGTAACAGGTGTTTTCATTTACTCATTTGTCTGCCCTATCACCTCTCGTGTGCAGATTTATATACTTTCCCCTTGCTGGTATTTCCTGCTGTTGATAGTCTCATTTGGATGACCATGACCAGCCATACTGCTGTAGTTTAAAGGGAACCTGTCAGCTAATTTGGCTGCTATAAGATGCAGCCACTGCCTTCTGCCTTTCAGTGCTTATCTACAGCATTCTATAATGCTCTAGATAAGCCCCTGATCTGACCTGCAAGATAAGAAAAATATGTTTTATTATTTGAGGGCAGAGCAAATTCCTGTAGTGTGCAGGCACCAGGTCTCTGACCTTTCCCGACACCTGCGCACTGCAGTTCTTTGGTCTGCCCTCAACAGGGCAGAGAAGTACGCCTGTGCAGGAGTGATGCCGGGGAGCGATGAAGCAAACAGGAGGGCGGCATCATAAGAAGATGGGAGGCACCTGACCCAGACCTGTAACAACCATCAGACCGGACCACACCAGATCGCCCCCCCGGGTGAGCATAATAAAACGTATTTTTCTTATCTTGCAGGTCGCTTCAGGGCTTTTCAACAGCATTATAGAATGCTGTAGATAAGCCCTGAAAAGCAGTGGCCGAATCTTATAGCGGCCAAAACAGCTGACAGGTTTGCTTTAAGGCTACTTTCACACATCCGGTGTGTGGCGTCCGGCGGCGTGCGGCGAAAAGCCGGGCCGCCGGATCCGGCCTGCAGCCGTGACACCGGATGTGTGTGCGGCGAGACAATACGGCTCGGACATTATTAAAGGAGCCGCAGGACAGACGCAGCCAATGAGACAGCTGCTGAAAGGGAGGGGAGGGGAGGAGAGGGGAGGAGAGGGGAGGGGGGTGGAGAGAGACATGGGGGGTTAACATTAGTGTCCAGGCAAGAGAATCTCTCTCTCTTGCTGGGCACTTGTGGGGTTAACCCCACAGAGAGATCTCTCTCTCTCACCCAGACACTGTGAGTGTTAACCCCACAAGTGCCCGGCGAGAGAGATCTCTCACAAGTGTCCGGGTGACAGAGAGAGATCTCTCTCTCTCTCGCCGGGCACTTGTGGGGTTAACATTCACAGAGTCCGGGCATGCGCTGTGGAAAAAGCCGGTCCGGCGCTGACAAAAAACGTTGCAGGGAACGTTTTTTTCAGATGCCGGAAGGCTAATTTATGCCGTGTCCGGCAACAACCGGACACGACGCATAACCATCCGGCACGATGTGGCGCCCATGAAAGCTTATGGGACAAAACCGGATCCGGTGCTGGATCTGGTTATTAAAAATTTCGCCGCATCGTGCCGGATGACAAAAACCGGATGTGTGAAAGAGGCCTAAGCCAGTCAGTGAAAGACCAGCTAGGGCTTATCTCTCTGCTGTTTATGTTCTTTACCTTGCTCCTATCTTCTGTTTCTTTTTAGGAAGTAGGCGGCATATTCTTTACAAGTATGTATCCTTTGTTTTGTATTTCGCGGTTTGTTTTACTCAGTCTGAGATCTCTTTCTATTTCAGCACACTTTACGTTCTGTAAGTAATTTGCATTCTGCTCTGCCCTCCGGTTCTTTAAGAGGAATGTGCAGTGCTTGATGGCCTTTCTGGCAGTTGCCATCGTCTAGTCAGTGGCTAGGGTTATCTCGGCTCATGTAGGAACCACTAGGGACTGTGGGGTCAGGAAGGATCTCTAGTCTATACAGAAACCGGCAGGGTAAGTTGCAGTTTTTAGTTAGTTATTTTCCCAAGTCAGTTGCTACACTATCATAACATTATTACCAGTCCACTCCATTTTCTGTGTGCTGTGAAACTATCATGGAGGTTGTGGACACTTTGACCACACAATTGCGTTCCCTGTCTTTGGAGGTGGCAGACATCAAGCAACAACAGCAGCAGGTGTTATCCGCCGCTACGCAGGTTCTACTCCACCCAAAACAGTCTTCTTTGCCAGTAAATTTACCAGATTGTTTTGTCTTGTAAGTTTTCTATCTTTCTTTCTTCATGTAGGTTGTATTTTTGTCTCTGTCCTACCTCATGCGGAGAAGAGTCAACACGTGGGTATTGTTCTTTCATTGCTCAGTGGAGATCCCCAGGCTTGGGCATTTTCTTGTGTTTTCCTCAATTGATGCTTTTTTCTCTGCTCTGAGGCTCATTTATGACAACCCAATAAAGTTGCTGTTGCTTAATCAATGATTCACAGGTTAGTTCAGGAAAACTGTAAAGTGAAGGACTACTACTCTCAGTTCAGACACTGGGTATTAGAAACCTCCTGGAATGACCCAGCTCTCCGCAGTCAATTCTGCCAGGCTCTTTCTAGCTAGATGTCTTCTAGCTAGATGTCTAGCTAGATGTCTAGCTAGTCTTCTCAGTCTCACCCTATTGTGGTAGAAGAACCGACGCAAATTAGGGCCTGCAGAGAGTCCAAGGAGGAAATTGAACTTGGAATGGGTCGAATGGGTCCTGTAATGGTTCCCTGTTTCAG
The DNA here is from genome assembly GCF_039654945.1 of Dendrobates tinctorius. Taxonomy (NCBI): domain Eukaryota; kingdom Metazoa; phylum Chordata; class Amphibia; order Anura; family Dendrobatidae; genus Dendrobates; species Dendrobates tinctorius. Next base: position 3,863,396 of record NW_027361726.1, on the reverse strand, counting down.
ATACAATAATGAATTTCTTAAAAGTAAAGAAAAAAAAGATTAATATGTAAGTACATGGGTTCTAAAGGTTTGAAGTTATCTCTCATGCATACTATTTGGTATTTTTTTTTTGTCATTGGTTACCAAATCTGGGATTATAGTTACCTCTGCATTTGTTAACTAAGGTTCCACCATAGATCTCATTGTCAGAGATTTTGCTATCGAGTGTGGGTACACAGTGTCAACTCTTGGTTATCCTATTCAAGTATCCACAATTGATAATTCACCCTCTTACCCAAAGTCATGTTACCTCTAAGGTTGAGAATGTGTGCATGAAAGTGGGAGTGTTACACACAGAATCTTTCATTCATGCGGTTTCCTTCCTTACCTGCTAAAGTTGTGTTGGGTAGACCCTGGTTGTTAAAACAAAAATATCAAAGACTGACCATCACTTCCAAACAGAAAGCTGGTGTGCACAGGTACATATTAAGAGTAGCCATCTCCATATATAACTAACAAATAGAGTTGCACTCTGTAACGCTATAGCATGCAAACATAAAATTGGAATTGCATTACTGCTCTAGTCTCTAGAAAATAGGAAATAAAAAAGATACTTGGCACATAAATTACCAAATTCATGTATGCCCAGCAGCCACGGAAGGCGATCTTTATTACTGGAAACCTATTGTAATGTGACTTCTCTCATGGACTGATAGCCATAGGCTGATGGGTGCAGTGCTCGGTCAGAAGGCCTATGAATGCAAATATGAAAGACTGACCATCACTTCCAAATGGAAAACTGATGTGCACAGGTGAAACACAATACTACCAATCCTACCATCAAATGGAAAACTCGCGAGGTTAAGTCTTGGGTGATTTTTTGTCTTTCCAGTTATTTATTTAAATCCCCGGCATCTATGAAATCTCTTCTTCCATATTTTTTTCAGAATTTTGAGGATGTATTTTCTGAGACCAAATGTGACATTCTTCCCCCGCAAAGGTCATATGATTGCGCCATTGAAATTATCCCAGGGGCCAAATTTCCTAAATCTTGTCTGTTTAACCTTTCTCTTCCTGAAGGAGATGCCTTGAAAGAGTACATTCAAAGTGACTCTCCAAGGGCCACATAAGACCTTCCACCTCCCCAGTCGCTGTGGGATTTTTCTTTGTTAAGAAAAAAGATGGAGGTTTGCGTCCTTGATTGGCTTTTAGAGAAATTAATAAAATTACTGTATGCCATCCATACCCATTACCTCTTATTCCTGATCGGTTTAGTCAACTAGCGGGGGCCAAGTGATTTTCTAAACTGGATCTGAGAGGGGCATATAACCTTATATGTATTCGACAATGTGATGAGTGAAAGACAGTAGCCGCCGGACGAGACCCAGCAGGTTGGAAGTAGACAGGCATGATGCTGGCAGAGAAGAAGTGACAGATGGGAAAAGGAAAAAATTGTGAAAAAAGCAGGGGGGTGGTGGGAAGTGACATAGGCAGAGGAGGGGTCCGAGCAACAAAAAGGATGCGGGAGGGGCCATACCCCTCTTTGACCAAGGATGTCCGGATAGCAAGTAACCCATCCGTGCTCCCCACCACACAGACCCCCCCTTTCTTTACTGGCATGGATATGGTCACCAGGCTCCAGGCGGCTGCCAGCGCTCACCCTCCAGGATGGCTGGAGAACTTAGTGGCAGTGGTGGTTTCTTCTGGGGCCCGCCAGCGGCCGGAAGGAAATCAGGGCCGGGATCCCGGATTAGGCAGGCGGGAGCAAACAATAGGAGGAGGGTGGGGGTCCCCTACAGGGAGCGGTTGTTCAGGTGGGAGGGCTCCATAGGTTCCACAGAGCAGCGGCGGGGACGGGGGTCTTCTGGGGGGGGTGGCCGCCGGCGGCCACAGCATGTCCCGCTCCACAGAAGGCCAGGGAGCAGAGCGAGGGCTCCCTTGCCGTACGGGGGGCCACGATGCATGGGCAGCGCCATCTTGTTTCTGGGGTCCTTCACAAAGACAAGACCCCTGCAGAAAAATCAAAAAATGCGGGGTTGTCGAGGAATATGCCTGAGGGGGAAGAGAGGGCCAGGAGACCAGCCCGCAGTATTAGGCCCCCTGAAAGGCTGTCCCTGGACATGCCTATTAGGGCTCAGCAGCACAGGGGCAGGAGTTCCTCAAGAGACGCTGGGTCAGGCAATAGCAGGAGATGCGCCCCCGGGCAGATAGTGGCCCATACAGCCAGAGCCCCCCTTAGTTTGACAGGGCAAGGTGTTATGATTAGGTCACCAAGGAGGATAGCCAGGGAATAAGATAGGAAACCAGAAAGGTTGGTAACTAAGCGGTGTTAGATTCCTGACTCTGCACAGCAGGAATCCAGAGCCAGACATCCAGCGGTCTCCCATTCTCCTCCGGCCGCTCTGGGTGCTGCTCAGGAATCACGGTGAGCCAGGCGTGTGCTCAGACTTGCTCTGACAGCCTGGATGTTGCTGCCACCTCTGTTGCAGCAATGGTAGCGCAACCTGTTCTGCAGGGAATCGCTCCAGAGGCTAAGTCCTCGTGCCGTGCTACTGGGCATGCCCGCAAGGTGACCTCTCACTGGAGAGCAGGGGTCACATGTTCAGATCCTGCGTCAGATCTGATTGGTCCTTTCCAGGGTTCTGGAAGGTCCCGGAAGCGCATGGCTATAAAAAGCCTGCATGGTGGTTCGGCCATGTGCTAGTGTAGCATATTATGCTGTGTGTGTATGGTGATGGATGCATGGTCTGGTGACTGACTTATTAAGAAACCCCTTCTCCCTCTGATAATACGAGCTACACGCCACTGTGCCTCCTGCACTGCACACTAGCGTCCGACGGTGCCCGGCTTTCCGGCGCCGTCGTTCTGCGGCTTTAGTTATTGCTGTGCTGCGGTAGCTGCGTCCATTGGCGGTTGCGGCTGCAACGCCACCCGCTGGACTTCCTGTGAACCTAACAGGGCCAGCGTCTTTATATTAGTTACTGCCAAGCGACTCTGTTTCTGAACAGAGCCGCTCTTAGTGTTCGGGTGACGTTAACCCGAGCGCAGTACTTCACCTTTTGGGGCATCTGCCATTGCCCAGCAGCGGTCTTACCATCTACCGCATGGTGGACCCCGGGCGGCGAACGCACCTCCTATTATTTATATCTGGTGCGTTCCGCCGACCCTAACAAGCGGATTGCAGACCCTAAACTAACAACACAACTAAAATTAGCCGTGGGACGTACCTACGATGCCCTAGACGCCTCGGCACAGCCAAAGAGTTAACTAAGCCTAAAGCAAGAAAGGGGAATGCTAAACTGCCCCAGAGTAGAACCCCAAAGGAATAGATAGCCTCCAAACATATATTGCCGGTGAGATAAGATGAGGCACAAACACAGGCAGAAAATTGAGTAAGGAAATTATGGGGCCCAAACTGTCTTCTGTAGATAGAACAGGACAGGAAAGATACTGTCTGCAATCACGCAAAAAATCCTAAGAAAAATCCAACACGTCTGATATGCAAAAATACTGAGGCCACACGACCTCTCCTCCACTAGATCAGCATTCTGGTGTGAACTGGAAGCAAAACAAAAGATACTGATATAACAGGGGACTTGCAATACTGAACAGACTGACATAAGCTGTGACATATGGAACAGGATCCAGCACTGGTCCCAGCTGGGAACAATGCTGAACCCACACAGCAATGCAGAAAGCAGAGAAAGGCAAAAACTGGATCAAATGCAAAAAGATTCCAGCAAACAAATCACTTATCTGAACGATGCAGGACCAAGCAGGGGGCAAGCGGACTTCAAAATGCACAGGAAGAAAACCTAATCACCAGCAGTAACTGAGGGATGCTTGCTGCCTTAAATCTTCCCAGTCTGTAACACCTGATCTCCACTCATCCTCTTCTGGTGATTGACTTCTGTCAAACTGACCAGCTCCATTACCCGCAGCAACCACTAGAGGGAGCCCAAACTCAGAAGTCAGGTCACAAGTGTTCTCAACATTGAGGGCTACTAGTAGGGAGGGGGAGCGGCAGTCGTATAACCCAGGAGAAAAGAGGGCAGTGAAGTGATAGCGAGGTGCTGCCATAAGAACCTTGGACCACCAAGCGGCGGAGGTGCAGAAGCCAAGCTCCCATGGCAATAACCACCAACAAGTGTTCACAACAGTACCCCCCCTTGAGGAGATGGCCACCAAACCCTCATCCAAGCCACCAGGCCGATCAGGATGGGCCCGGAAAATATCACTCATGAAAGATTGAAAGATGGAAGGGGCATTAGTGAGCCCAAAAGGCATCACTAGGTACTCAAAATGTCCCTCAGGAGTATTAAACGCCGTCTTCCATTCATCACCGCGCTTGATGCGAATAAGATTATGCGCCCCCCCTAAGGTCAAGCTTGGTAAACCAACTAGCACCTTTCACTCTGGGAAAAAAAATCAGAAATCAGGGGTAAGGATAGAGATGAGCGACTTTGCCTTTTTTTCGGGTCGAGTCGGGTTTCATGAAACCCGACTTTCTCAAAAGTCGGGTTGAACGAAATCAGCCGATTATCATGAAAAGTCGAAGGCCGACTGAAACACGAAACCCAGTGCAAGTCAATGGGGAAGAAAAGTCGGCAGTGAGTGGAGGACAGGAAACACACCTACAGTGCCCATTTTAATGCCAAAAACATCAATTCTTATTACTTAAGCTTGTCAACCTTAATTTACTTTATAATAATAGTTAGGCATTGAAAACTGGGGGTTATTTGGCTAAAGTTGTGGGGGGGGTAGGGCTGGCTCCAGATTTTCGTGGGCCCAGGGCCAAAGAGTGTCAATGGGCTCCTTTAACACATGCCACAATTCATGATCCTCTGATACGGCAGAGAAATAGTGGTATAGTACAATGAAAAATACTTCACTTCTTACATCTCATGTCTGATACCAATTTTAAATTCTCCAATAGCTCCAAAAACAGACAGTATATTACTCCATACAGTATTATGGCCACGGCATAGTGCGCTATACAGAGTAATGAGACCCATATATTTCTCCATACCGAATCATTGGTCCCATATAATATTTGAAACAGTATATGATGAGCTCCACATAATGCTACAGTATATGTTGGTCCCCATGGATAATGCTCCAATGTGTTATGGGCCCAAATAATGCTCTATATATAATGGGCCCCATTTCTAATGCTCCAGTGCATAATGGGTCCTGTAAAGGCTGCTCCAGTGTCTGATGTCCACCTTTGGAATGCTCCAATGTATGGTGGGCCTCATATATCATTCTCCAGAGTATAGTGCTCCCCAAAAATAGCTGTCCCAACATTGAAAACAATTAAATAAGTTTCCTCACTAGGAAATCCCTGTACTAGTCTGGACTCCTCGTCGTCCCCATCTTCCATCTCACTGCACTTGGACTGCTTAGGCAAAGGGCGTACAGACGTGATGTCATCGTGCTCTCTGACCAGAATGTCACTGTCAGGAAACGCGGAAGACGTCATGGTGGTGGAGCAGGGAGAGGTAAGTATTTCAACTTTGCAAGTACTGTGATCCTGAGCAAGCAGGGGGGGCCCACTCATTGGTGATGGCACTGGCACAGGGCTCCTCATAGTACACCGGTGTATCTGACGGCGGGTGTGCAGCCCCACCGTCAGAGACACTTGATTGTACTATGAGGGACCTTGTGCCAGTGCCGTTGCCAAACAGTGTGCCCACCCACATGTCCAGGGCAATGGCACTCGCATGGGTGCGTGCGCCAGGTGGTGACCCCGGCCCTGTGGGGGAAGGCAGCCCAGTTAGGGAGGTGGAAAAATTGGCATATGTTGATGTTGGACATTCAGCAGCTGCAAATGGAGTAATTGGAGACGTCCATGGAAGAGGAGGACAAAAGCAAGCCATTTTTCTGGCAACCTACGTGTCAGCAGGGGAGGGTGGGACAAAATCCTTTGAAACCCATGCATGGTTCATTTTAATGAAAGTTAGATCATCAACATTTTGGGTCGACAGATGGGTCCTTTTTTCTGTCAGGATTGATCTAGCAGGGCAAGCGAGCTCCTGTAAGGCATATTGTGCCAATTCAGGCCAGGTGTCAGGTTTACTGGCCCAATAGTCAAAGGGGAATGACCTGTGAGGGAGACATCGATATGGGAGGAGAAGTAGTTTGCTTCCATAGTTGACAACTGCTGTCTCCTGTCACTTTCGATCGATGCAGTATTACCAGTCGTGTGAGCGGTACTTGAAAAATCAGTCCACAACATGGTCATGAAACCCCTGTGTCCAACGCCACTTCGGCTGTGTGCACTACAAACACCTCTTTCATTTTGCCCCCTACAGCTTGTTGGAAAAACATCACCGCCGCTGTGTGCTGGGACTGCCTCAAGCAAACGGTTTACCAGAGTTGCTTGTTTGTTAGCCAATATTAGCTCTAGTTTCTCCTGTGGCATGATGTTTTGGAATTTGCCTTTATAGCGTGGATCCAGGATGCTGGCCAACCAGTAGTCGTCATCGTTCATCATTTTGGCAATGTGGGGGTCCCTTTTTAGGATCTGCAAGGTATAATCAGACATGTGGGCCAATGTTCCAGGTGTCAATGATGCACTGTGAGTGCTGGGTGGAGGAGCACTTTCTGGCAAATCCACAACCCTCCAGTCACGCACAAACCCTGTACCTGACCTTGCCACACCAACATTTTTTCTTGCTGTGCCCTGTGGACCCTGCATCCACCACATTAACCCAGTGTGCAGTGATGGACACGTAACGGCCCTGGCCATGCCTACTGGACCATGCATCTGTTGTGAGGTGCACCTTTCCACTCACTGATTGCTTGAGTGCATGGACAATGCGGTCGTTCACATGCACGTGGAGGGCTGGGATGGCTTTTCGCGAAAAGAAGCGCCGACTGGGTAGGTCATAACGTGGTACTGCGTAGGCCATGAGCTCGCGGAAAGCTTTGCTTTCAACCAACCGGTAGGGCATCATCTCTAACGAGATTAGTTTGGCAATGTGGGCGTTTAACCCCTTCCTGACATGAGACGTACTATCCCGTCCATGGGACCCGGGCCCCTATGCCCATGGACGGGATAGTACGTCTAGCGCGATCAGCGGCGCCCACGTGGTGAGCGCCGCTGATCGCGGCCGGGTGTCAGCTGATTATCACAGCTGACACCTGGCACAATGTGTCAGGGGCGGTCACGGACCGCCCCCGACACGTTAACCCCTTGCACACCGCGATCAAACATGATCGCGGTGTACCGGGGGTTAAAGGGAAGCATCGGCAGGGAGGGGGCTCCCTCCGTGCTTCCCTGAGCCCCCCACGGCAGCGCAATGTGCAGCGCTGCTGCGGGGGCTCCTTTCCTCCAGGCCCCCGAATCCAAGATGGCGACGGGGGCCTTCGGGGGCCTGAGGAAGCTGGCTTCCTCAGTGCCTGCAAAGCGCAGGCATGAGGAAGCTTTCTGCAGTGCCTGTGTCAGATCGCTGATCTGTCACAGTGATCTGTGATGTGACAGATCAGCGATCTGTCACAGGACAGTGATGTCCCACCTGGGACTATTTAATAAAGTAAAAAAAAAATAAAAAAAGTGTTAAAATAATTAAAAAAAAATCGCCAAATAAATTAGAAAAAAAAAAAAAAAATATTCCCCCAATAAATCCATTTTTTGGAAATAATAAAAAAAAAAACAATAAAAGTACACATATTAGGTATCGCCGCGTCCGTAATGACCCGCCCTATAAAACTGTCCCATTAGTTAACCCCTTTAGCGAACCCCTTAAAAAATAAAAATAAAAACGAAGCAAAAAATAATGATTTATTATCATACTGCCAAACAAAAAGTGTAATAACGCGCGATCAAAAAGACGCATATAAATATCCATGGTACCACTGAAAACGTCATCTTGTCCCGCAAAAAATGAGCCACCACACAGCATCATCAGCGAAAAAATAAAAAAGTTATAGCTCGCAGAATAAAGCGATGCAAAAATAATTATTTTTTATATAAAATAGTTTTCATTGCATAAAACCGACAAAAACATAAAAAAATGACATAAATGAGGTATCGCTGTAACCGTACTGACCCGAAGAATAAAACCGCTTTATCAATTTTACCGCACGCGGAACGCTGTAAACGCACCCCCCCAAAAGAAATTCATGAAACGCTGGTTTTTGTTCATTCTGTGTCCCAAAAATAGGAATAAAAAGCGATGAAAAAATGTCACGTGCCCGAAAATGGTGCCAATAAAAACGTCAACTCGTCCCGCAAAAAATAAGACCTCACATGACTCGGTGGGTCAAAATACGGAAAAATTATAGCTCTCAATATGTGGTGATGCAAAAACTATTTTTACAATAAAAAGCGTCTTTTAGCGTGCGACAGCTGCCAAATATAAAAACCGCCATAAATAGTAAATCAAACCCCCCCGTTATCACCCCCTTAGTTAGGGAAAAATAATAAAATTAAAAAAAAAGTATTTATCTCCATTTTCCCGTTAGGGCTAGGGTTAGGGCTAGGGTTAGGGCTAGGGTTAGGGCTAGGGTTAGGGCTCAGATTAGGGTTAGGGGTGTGTTGGGGTTAGGGTTGGAGTTATAATTGGTGGGTTTCCACTCTTTGGGCACATCAGGGGCTCTCCAAATGCAACATGGCGTCTGATCTCAATTCCAGCCAATTCTGAGTTGAAAAAGTCAAATGTTGCTCCTTCCCTTCCAAGCTCTGCCATGCGCCCAAACAGTGTTTTACCCCACATGTAGGGTATCAACCTACTCAGGACAAATTGCAAAACAATTTTTGGGGTCCAATTTCTCCTGTTACCCTTAGGAAAATAAAAAATTGGGGGCAAAAATATCATTTTTGTGGAAAAAAATGATTTTTTTATTTTCATGTCCGAGTGTTATAAACTTCTGTGAAGCACTTGGGGGTTCAAAGTGCTCACCACACATCTAGATAAGTTCCGTGGGGGGTCTAGTGTCCAAAATTGGGTCATTTGTGGGGGGTTTCCACTGTTTAGGTACATTAGGGGCTCTCCAAAGGCAACATGACACCCGCAGACCATTCCATCAAAGTCTGCATTCCAAAACGTCACTACTTCCCTTCCGAGCGCCGACGTGTGCCCATACAGTAGTTTTCTCCCACATATGGGGTGTCAGCGTACTCAGGACAAATTGGACAACAACTTTTGGGGTCCAATTTCTCCTGGTACCCTTGGGAAAATAAAAAAAATGGTGACTAAAAGATCATGTTTGTGGAAAAAATACGAATTTTTTATTTTCACGCCCGGGCGTTATAAACTTCTGTGAAGCACTGGGGGGTTCAAAGTGCTCACCACACATCTAGATAAGTTCCTTGGGGGGTCTAGTTTACAAAATGGTGTCATTTGTGGGGGGTTTCCACTGTTTAGGTACATTAGGGGCTCTCCAAAGGCAACATGACACCCGCAGACCATTCCATCAAAGTCTGCATTCCAAAACGTCACTACTTCCCTTCCGAGCCCCGACGTGTGCCCATACAGTAGTTTTCTCCCACATATGGGGTATCAGCATACTCAGGACAAATTGGACAACAACTTTTGGGGTCCAATTTCTCCTGGTACCCTTGGGAAAATAAAAAAATGGTGACTAAAAGATCATGTTTGTGGAAAAAATGCGAATTTTTTATTTTCACGCCCGGGCATTATAAACTTCTGTGAAGCACTGGGGGGGTCAAAGTGCTCACCACACATCTAGATAAGTTCCTTAGGGGGTCTAGTTTCCAAAATGGTGTCATTTGTGGGGGGTTTCCACTGTTTTGGTACATCAGGAGTTTTCCAAACGCGACATGGTGTCCGATCTCAATTCCAGCCAAAAACGTCAAATGGCGCTGCTTCCCTTCCGAGCTCTGCCATGCGCCCAAATAGTGGTTTACCCCCACAGGTGGGGTATCAGCGTACTCAGGACAAATTGCACAATAACTTTTAGGGTCCTGTTACCCTTGGGAAAATAAAAATTGGGATGAAAAGATCATTTTTGTGGAAAAAATATGATTTTTTAATTGTATGGCTTTATGTTATAAACTTCTGTGAAGCCCATGGGGGTTCAAAGTTCTCACCACATATCTAGATAAGTTCCTTGGGGGGTCTAGTTTCCAAAATGGGGTCACTTGTAGAGGGTTTCCACTGTTTAGGTACATCATGGACTCTCCAAACGTGACATGGCGTCCAATCTGAATTTCAGCCAATTTTGCATTGAAAAAGTCAAACGGCGCTCCTTCCATTCTGAGCTCTGCCATGCACCGAAACAGTGGTTCCCCCCCACATATCAGGTATCTGCGTACTCAGGACAAATTGCAAAATAACTTTTGCAGTCCAATTTCTCCTGTTACCCTTGGTAAAATAAAAAAAATTGAACCTCAAGTATTTTTTTTATGAAAAAAAGTTAGATGTTCATTTTTTTTTAAATATTCAAAAAAATTCCTGTGACGCACCTAAAGGGTTAATAAACTTCTTGAATGTGGTTTTGAGCACTTTAAGGGGTGCAGTTTTTAGAATGGTGTCATTTTTGGGTATTTTCTATCATATAGACCCCTCAAAGTGGCTTCAAATGTGATGTGGTCCTAAAAATAAAATGGTGTTGTAAAAATGAGAAATCGCTGGTCAACTTTTAACCCTTATAACTTCCTAACAAAAAAAAATTTTGGTTCCAAAATTGTGCTGATGTAAAGTAAACATGTGGGAAATGTTAGTTATCAAGTTTTTTGTGTGCCGTATCTCTGTGATTTAAGGGTATAAAAATTCAAAGTTGGAAAATTGCGAAATTTTCAAAATTATCGCCAAATTTCCGTTTTTCTCACAAATAAATGCAAGTTATTTGAATGAAATTTTACCACTAACATGAAGTACAATATGTCACGAGAAAACAATGTCAGAATCACCGGGATCCATGGAAGCGTTCCAGAGTTATGACCTCATAAAGGTACGGTGGTCAGAATTGTAAAAATTGGCCCGGTCATGAACGTGCAAACCACCCTTGGGGGTGAAGGGGTTAAAGTCAGTGTACATGGATGAGAGGATGAGTACTTTCTTGTCCTACTCAGAGTCTCTGGTTAGGGTGAGCTGGACTTGAAAGCTGCATATGGTGGAACTAGCAGTGGACATGGCGGACTGAGAGAGGGTTGGTGATGGTGATGGTGTTGGTGGTGTTGCTGATGACCTAGAATCAGTCTTTCGTAGCAATAACATTGTGATTCCATGACTGCTTTGCCCTTGCAACGATACCTCCACATTTGCTGCTGGTGGTGTGCTAACCGGTGGGCTTACAGTGGGGGAAGCGATGTAGCGTTGCTGACTACCTTCATTCGGAGCAGGTGCACATGTGGTATGTGAGGTTTGGTAGTCCGTCCACGCTTGCAAGTGCATGGTGGTTAAATGTCTAAGCATGCAACTGGTATTCAAATTTCTCAGATTTTTCCCTCGGCTAAAGGTCTTTGTGCACTTCTTACAGATAACTTTTGCCTGATCATTAAGATTTTGTTCAAAAAAGTGTCACACTGCCACATCAATGCTGTCAATAATACCAATTACATGGGGAGTTAATTTGGCAGTTGCCTTCTAAGCCCTTCAGTCTTCAACTGCTGCATTGATTTATGGTCCTGATGGTGCTGGTGTTTTTTTGGCAAGATATATTCTTGCATTAAAACACCAATGCCATGTGGCACACTGTGATTGATTTTGGTCTTCAACTGCTGCATTGATTTTTGGTCCTGATGGTGCTGGTGCTTTTTTGGCAAGGTATATTCTTGCATTAAAAACACCAATGCCATGTGGCACACTGTGATTGATTTTGGTCTTCAACTGCTGCATTGATTTATGGTCCTGATGGTGCTGGTGTTTTTTTGGCAAGATATATTCTTGCATTAAAAACACCAATGCCATGTGGCACACTGTGATTGATTTTGGTCTTCAACTGTGCATTGATTTATGGTCCTGATGGTGCTGGTGTTTTTTTGGCAAGATATATTCTTGCATTAAAAACACCAATGCCATTTGGCACACTGTGATTGATTTTCGTCTTCAACTGCTGCATTGATTTATGGTCCTGATGGTGCTGGTGTTTTTTGGCAAGATATATTCTTGCATTAAAAACACCAATGCCATGTGGCACACTGTGATTGATTTTCGTCTTCAACTGCTGCATTGATTTATGGTCCTCATGGTGCTGGTGCTTTTTTGGCAAGATATATTGTAGTGAAAAGTTCAATCTGTTGTGTGCGCTGATAAGTAAGTTGCCTTAAGTGCATTTTATATATATTTTTTTTCCCAACAGTGAACGAAATACGCACACGTTGGCGCTCGATGAAGGACCGCGGCAAGGCGCAGAAGAAAGTACCGCTACTAACGAGAGTTGGCTTTCCTGAGACCGGTCCTTGCCAGCATAGCGTAAGTATTTTTTTTTTGTCTTGTTATTACTATGTGCTTTTCAATTCAACAGGTGATGCTTCTTGTAAATAAATCAGCCGTGTTGAGAATGTGGGCGATGCGGCGGTCGTTTCTCAGGCACTGCAGCATGAAATCAACCATGTGCTGCAGACTCCCAACTGCCAAAGAAACGCTGTCCCCTGCTTGAGTCGTCATCTCTGCCTGCTCTGCATCACCCCACCCTCGCTGTACATACTGACTAGAGCATTGTGTCCCTCCCTCCTCTGGAGAGATGTCTTCCTCCTCCATTGACTCCTCCTCATCCTCCTCACAAAGTGTCCCCTGCCTAGGCCTTTGTGAGGAACCACGTAGCGCAGACTGTCCAGAAGCAGATGGCATTTGTGACTCCTCATCCTCCACCTCTTCCAAAACCTCCTCCCTTAGTGCTTGCAGTGTTTTTTGAAGCAGGCAGATAAGGGGGACAGTCATGCTGACTAGTGCATCATCTGCTCTCGCCATCCGCGTGGAATCATCGAAGGCACGCAAAACGAGGCAGATGTCCTTCATAGAGGCCCACTCAGTGGTGCTGAAGTGTGACCGGCGCACAGTGCGACTTGTTTGCGCCTGATGCAGCTGGTACTCCATGACTGCTGCCTGCTGCTCACACAACCGCTCCAACATATGTAACGTTGAATTCCACCTGGTGGGTAGGTCACATATGATGCGATGTTCCGGAAGGCGTAATTGGCGCTGCAGAGCAGCAAGGCGCGATCTTGCCGTGCTGGAACACCGCAAGTGAGCGCACTCTATGTGGACCTTGTGCAGCAGTGAATCAAGATCAGGATAGTCCCTCAGAAAGCTCTGCACGACCAAGTTGAGCAACGGGTGCCGAAGTGGAGGCTACAGGCAACCAAGTCTGCCCCCTCCCTCTCCCTCCTGTTTTGGCCGTTCGGGGAATCTCTTCCTCAGAGCTGCTCCCACCACCTTCCTGTTCCTCACGCCATGATGGGTCAAGGACCTCATCATCTACACTCCCCTCTTCAAACACCTGCTTCTCCTGGGTTGTCTCGCCAGCACCGTACGCACCAGAAAGTGGCACCTGAGTCTCGTCATCATCTGATGTGTACTGAGGTGTGCTGACCATAGGCACTGGCCCACCCTCCTCTTCAGATTCAGAGGGACAAAGAAGTTGCGCATCACTGCATACTCCCTCTTCTTCACATTCTTGAATGCTGCTTGGCTGGCCCCCTCTTTCCAAGCCAACAGATTCAGAGAACAGAAGTAGAGACTGTGATGGCTCCTGTCCAGGGCTCTCTGACTGCCTGGGCACTTTGGCAGGTGGTGAAGAGACAGATGGTTGCTCTTCAGTGCTCTGGCCCTGAGAGGATGTGGAAGTCATTGAAGTCGATGTGTTAGCTGCCATCCATCTGACAACGGCTTCAATTTGTTCCTCCCGCAGCAGTGGGGTACGGCGAGGTCCTACAAAGCGGTGCATAAAGGACTGTTGCCTGCTAAAACTGGGGGATGCTGACTCACTGGTGCCCACAGCAGGCACAGAATCCCCACGTCCTCTCCCTGCAGAATCCCCACATCCTCTCCCTGCTGAAACTCCACGCCCACGTGCCTTACTCCCTGCCTTCTTCATCTTGGTAAAAACATGTAAATCAAGAGCCGCGGAGACACCATCACATGTTTCTCAACGCAAGCAATGACTAGCCAGGTCTTTCACCGGGAAGGAACAACCACGGGAAGGGCAGTCTCCAATGAAGGAAACCACCTATGCCAAAACATAGTATCCATCCACAGACAGCTGTTTCGGGGTATTGCCCCTCATCAGTGTGGAGTAGGAAACTGGCTAGTAGGAGCAATGCCTAGTAAAAGACTGTGAAAAATGAGGATGAATGAACTCATGGAGATCAACATCCAACACTGCGGAGACACCATCACATGTTTCTCAACGCAGTGATGCTAGAGCATTGCCCCCATCCCTTATGGGAAATATGCAAAAACACGTAAATCAAGAGCCGCGGAGACATCATCACATGTTTCTCAACGCAAGCAATGACTAGCCAGGTATTTCACCGGGAAGGAACAACCACGGGAAGGGCAGTCTCCAATGAAGGAAACCACCTATGCCAAAACATGGTATCCATCCACAGACAGTTGTTTTCATCTTGGTAGACTGATAAAGATAGGCAGAAAAGTGCAAAGGAGGGGCTTAGTGTGCTTATTCCTGAACAGCTGGTAACAGGTATAGGAAACACTAATTTTATGAAGTGTGTGTGTGGACTACACTTTAATAGGAGCTAATGTGGCCTACACAACTGTCAAATGTAGTGTTTGGTGAACTTTATTTTTTTATTTATTTATTTTTTTAAATTAAAAGGATGTGACCAAAGATTTGAAAGCAATAGTATCACAAACTTTTTGGAGCTATTACAATGCAGGAAGATAACCTACAATGCAAAAGATGAGGCTCCGAAAAATAGGGTCATACTAATCTGGCTGCAGCTGAAGGGCACAAGCCAGAAAAAAGGCTCCTCTATCTACTCCTATATAGTGTTTGCAGCCAACCAATGTAGATGGATACGGATGGATGCACACTAATAGGAGAATAAAAAATGAGCTGCAATAAAAGAAAAATATGTGTGAGGCAGTGAGGCACGCTGAGCGGCCTACAACCAGACGTAGCTGCAGGACACACTACTCTGTGTGTGAGTGCAGCTCACGCTGAGACCTCTCAGACAGCCGTGAACAGTGCAGATAAGTGGGCACTAGCACTGAAAGGCTGCAGAGAGGCTCCGCTGTCTACTCCTATAGTGTTTGCAACCACCGTTTATGGATACGGATGGATGCACACTTATAGGAGAATTAAAATTTAGCTGCAATAAAAGAAAAATATGTGTGAGGCAGTGACGCACGCCGAGCAGCCTACAAGCAGACGTGCCTGCAGGACACACTACAGTGTGAGCTGCACTCACACAGAGACCTCTCAGACAGCCGTGAACAGTGCAGATAAATGGGCACTAGCACTGAAAGGCTGCAGAAAGGCTCCGCTCTCTACTCCTATAGTGGTTGCAACCAACATATATGGATACGGATGGATGCAATTGCACACTAATAGGAGAATGAAAAATTTGCAGCTATAAAAGAAAAATATGTATGAGGCAGTGACATGCTGAGTGATCTACAAGCAGACGTGCCTGCAGGACACACTACACAGCGTGAGCCGCACTCACACAGACCTTGCAGACAGCTGTGAACACTGCTGCAAGGCAAAAGAAAGCTACACTTATTGAGAATGTAGCCTGGGTAAAGCACAATATGATTTTCAAAATCACTATCACTAACTGTCCCTCAGAGTCTTGAACAGCAGCCTGTCCCTAACTGAATTCACAGCAGAGTGAACCAGAAATGGCGGCGGCGGCTTTTATAGTGCATCATGACATCATTTCAGCAGCCAATCACAGCCATGCCATTAGTTAACATGCCTACATGCCTAACAGGATGTGCCCACACTTCTAAGGATTGTCATTGGCTGAATCAAATCAAACTGGCTCATAGCATTATGGGAACTTCCGATTCTGCTATTCGATATGCTAAAAGTATCGGAACTCAGTATTGGAATTCCGATACAGTGAATATCGGCCGATACCCGATACTTGCGGTATCGGAATGCTCAACACTACTGCTGGACACTCCACCGCCACCATCAATATGTCAAGCGCTGCTCCTGTATGGAGCACCACCACCGCCAAAGCACCACCAGCTTGGAGCCAAACCACCACAGAACCTGCTTGGGCCACTGACACCACCAGTCAACACCAAAGGAGCACCGCCAGCGCTCCTCAGCAACAGAGCACCGCCAGCACTCCTCAGCAACAGAGCACCGCCAGCACTCCTCAGCAACAGAGCACCACCAGCACTCCTCAGCAACAGAGCACCACCAGCACTCCTCAGCAACAGAGCACCGCCAGCACTCCTAAGCAACAGAGCACCGCCAGCACTCCTAAGCAACAGAGCACCGCCAGCACTCCTAAGCAACAGAGCACCGCCAGCACTCCTAAGCAACAGAGCACCGCCAGCACTCCTAAGCAACAGAGCACCGCCAGCACTCCTAAGCAACAGAGCACCGCCAGCACTCCTAAGCAACAGAGCACCGCCAGCACTCCTAAGCAACAGAGCACCGCCAGCACTCCTAAGCAACAGAGCACCGCCAGCACTCCTAAGCAACAGAGCACCGCCAGCACTCCTAAGCAACAGAGCACCGCCAGCACTCCTAAGCAACAGAGCACCGCCAGCACTCCTAAGCAACAGAGCACCGCCAGCACTCCTAAGCAACAGAGCACCGCCAGCACTCCTAAGCAACAGAGCACCGCCAGCACTCCTAAGCAACAGAGCACCGCCAGCACTCCTAAGCAACAGAGCACCGCCAGCACTCCTAAGCAACAGAGCACCGCCAGCACTCCTAAGCAACAGAGCACCGCCAGCACTCCTAAGCAACAGAGCACCGCCAGCACTCCTAAGCAACTGAGCACCGCCAGCACTCATCAGCAAAAGAGCACCGCCAGCACTCATCAGCAACAGAGCACCGGCAGCACTCATCAGCAAAAGAGCACTGCCAGCACTCATCAGCAACAGAGCACCGGCAGCACTCCGCATCAAAGGAGCACCACCACCACTCCTCATCGAAAGATAACCGCCACCAATTCTCCTCGGAGTCCCCAAAGAACTTTGGCTGAGATCCCAGACAGGCAGCCTCCTGCTCGGAGCACGACCCAACTTTCTCCCCTTCTAGGAGTACTGCCACTTCCAGCAGCACCGCCACCGCCACCACAGAGCAGCAAAGTGGAGATCCGCATTCCCTTTTTTACAGGGCAACGCCACAGTCCACCGTCACCAGGCGGTCAACAAAAGTAAGGCGTTCACAGGCTGCCAGTCGGTCCGGGCAGGATATTCCTGCGCCAAAGAAAAAGAAAAAAAAAACTTTGTTCATCCATCCACCCTCTCCTCCTAATGTCTCTCAACATGCCTCCTTGTCCATTCCAGAGGTCCCTTCCCCCAGTACTTTCGTTGCCCCTTCTCCTAGAACCCCTTCCTCAACCTCCAGTCGTTCCTCATCTCTCCACAAACCCAAAGTATCCCAAACTTCCCCCAAACGTCATTCCTAATAAAATATTTATTTATTTTTTATATAAAATAAATGTGCACTTGTGCTTTCACAAAATCTGGATTGGTTACCGTGTCTATCGCCAACTACACACACTGCGCCGTACACACACTGCGCCGTACACTTAGCGTTTTTGCCACCAGATATCTCCATTACTGACATGTTTCTTGTGTCAGTCTTGGAGATATGTGTTGTCAACGCAACAAATCTACATGACTTGTCTTTTCCACAGCAATCTCTACATTCTTGTAATATTGTGTGGCGCCCCTGAGGCTCAGTCGCCACAGAGGTACTGCACCTTCTCCTAAGGTGTAGTGCCCCGCCATCCAGGTAAGGTGGGAACTCCTTTCCACACTCCAACACTCGCACCCCACACAACAGGGTAGTTCTGCACAACCACATTGCGGCGCAGTGCTTAGAGAGTAGCAGAGCACTTTTGGTGGTTCCCTGCTTGGAACACTGGATGTGCTGGGAGGTGGGTGGAGTTAAGATACATAAAAGAGTGGGAAAGTGTAGGATGACAGGTCAGTCTGACAGAAGGTCAGTCGGGTAGGAAGTCACTCAGACAGGAGTGAGGATCCCTGGAAGAAGGGATGGAGGAAGGAGTGCTGCAGCTGACTCAGTGATCTGAGCCAGCTGGCACGGGAATGGAAAAGAAGGAGAAAGACGTAGAACTGAAACCTAAGCTTCCATAAGAGAGAGAAAGACAAGTACGGAACAAAGGAGTAGAGAACAGAGAGGACGTGGGTTAGAAGAGGAACCCTGCCTATAGGCTCTCAGCACAAGGCCAGGGCCCAGTCCCCGAGGTTGTATGGACACTTATGGTTCTGCAGCAGACACCGGTGGAGTAGTTGGCTGTAAATGCATTGCTCCCATCTAAGACTTGGGTCACAACAGCAATTGAATAGAGAGCCGGGACTCAGGAGAAGGGAGTCCCCGAAGCAGGCTACAGCTGTCTGCCGTACAAGTAGAGTTCTTGGGAACATCTGTTAGGAGGAACTCCAGAGTGCCACGGTACTGGAGATCTTCACACTTAAAGGCGCTATAGAGGAGACGTTCAGGAAAGGCACATAAGTTGGCGGAGTGTTGGACGGGAGCTTTCCATCTTGCCTGGAGGATGACTGAGTCCCTGACTTGGAGGACACGGCACAGAAGCGGGCATTACTGACTGTGAGTAATGCTTTGGAACTACATGCCCTGGTGTCCTCCATTCCTTCCTGCGTCCGTCTGCCTGACACTGCTACATCCCCTGCGCCGGACACTACACCACTTAAGTGTCCCCACATCTACACTGCCCTGGGACAACAGCCCTGCCTGTGGAGGGCTATACCATCCTCGCTGTACCACACCATCTGTCCTGGAAGATCTGTCTGCAGCGTCGGCTTAACACCTCCCTTGCCGAACACCACAGGTGGCGTCACAAACTATTCCATTCCATTAACTACATTCCCCCATTAATTGGGCGCCCAGGGCCACGGACCGGGTCACCGCTGCTGTGATACATTCCCCTGACACCGACCCGGTACCGAGTACCCCACGGCCCTGGGAGGACGACCCAATTTGACGTCACTAACAGGATGACGAGACCCGATGCCATCGGGTTCTGTGTGCCTGAGATTTGTTGGACTTTGAACTTTTGAGGATGTGCAGAAGACCCAATTTAATAGACTGTGACATAAATATTAAAAATGGCCGCTGACACGGAGAAGAAGGGCGTGAAGAGATAGGAGGTCCAAGGAAAAGACAGCGAAGAGTCTTGGTCCTCCCCTGCCTGAATTACTATGTAACAGCAACATGGCCCACCCCCTGAGGGGTTCGTATACTGGCTTGGTATGGAGGCGCTGGAAGAAGACGCCTCCCCCGGAAGGAGGGGCAGAAGAAGCCAGTGGTGGGAAAGGGGCCGAGGCGGGGAGAACACCAGAACGCCATTTTGGAGAGAGAGGGAAGGAGGCCTGTAGAGCGCGTGGAGGTTGAGTTGGATCTCCCTGGCGCCATGGCTGAAGGCTCCGACCCCGTCTCTGAGATGAGCCGCCAGCAGCTAGAAGATGACATCGCCCAGCTGACGTGCCATCTGCGGCTGAGGCAGGAGGCCTTGTGGAGGCTGAGCAGGCCGCGCACCCAGGAGGGGCCTACACCACCGGCACCTCTGGACCTGGTACCTGCGACACCGGTACCTGCCCCCGCTGCACTGTCCTCAGGTAGCGCCAGTGTACACCTCCACGCTCTCCATACAGTTGGTCGCGGCCTGCCCGGAGGAGTCACCGGAGACCCCGGGAGCCGAGGCCGTGCTCTCACTTGGACCTGACGTGGCTGCGCAGGTCCCACCGGAGGCCCCTGCGGACCCAGAGCCACCATCCACTCCACCACCGCCGGCACCCAGACCAGCCATTCCGGTGGACATCCCTGCAGCGGCCCATCGCTTCAAGCCTGCACCGGAGCCGGAACACCGCCAGGAGGCCCCAGGTATGACCGCAGTCCCTGCACCTGGGGAGGCCCTGGGGTGTATGCCCGTGGTAGCGGCAGGACAGGTCGTGCTGGACCTTGTCTGGGACCGGGATGCTAGTACCAGGGGGGAAATGTTTGAACCCGCGGGTCCCAGTGGGTAAAAGCAGGTCCCGGGAGGAAGAAGAGAAGGTTGAGGCCTATTGACAGCAGACCATCCGGAAACTGGCAGCCGAACACCGGGAGAGGGAGCAGCGCCGGCTAGCGATATTAGGCTCAGATCTGGATGGGAAAGAAGGCCCGCGTGGTTCGCTACGGTCCCCGGGACTCGGCTGGATGGGGGCAGGTCCTCAACGTGAACAGGGATTGGGGGTTTGGATTCATTGCAGACCCCCAGAGGATCTCCGATTTATTCTTCAGCCGGAGGGACGTGGAGTCTCACCTACGGAAGGGACACCCAACGTGGGACCTACTGCCAGGGGAATAAGTCACCTACACCCAGCATGGGGGACTATGCGGCTGGTATGCGTTAAACATCCATTGTATACCAGAAGCCTTACTGTCTACCTAACTGAAGGAGAAAGCGCGTGTTCCTTCCCTGGTACCTGTTGCCGCCCCTGTTGTACCTCAGGCAGCAATGGATCAGAAAGTCATCAACCCACCAGGAGGTGGAAACCCAGAGCATCTCCCCTGGAAGCAGCCTAAGCCAAAGGTACAGGAGGCCGCGAATTTCACTCCTTGGGAGGAAGAGTACCTGCAGAAAGCCAATTTGTTTTTCACCCCAGGAGGGGATCACCATGAATAAGTTGTAACTCTCGTGACCCAGGAGGGTATTTAGCACCATTGTGTAGAGTTGAGCGACTTTTGGTTTTTTAGGGTCGCGTTTCGTTTCGTGAAACCCGACTTTTCCAAAAGTCGGGTCGAGCAAGATCGTCCGATTATAGGGAAAAGTCGGGGTCGTCCCGAAACACGAAACCCAATGTAAGTCAATGGGGAATAAAAGTCGGCAGTGAGAGGAGGACAGGAAACACACCTACAGTGCCCATTTGAATGCCAAAAGCATCAATTCTTCTTTCTTAAGCTTGTCAACCTTAATTAACTTCATAATACAAGTTACTCACTGAAAAATGGGGGTTATTTGGCTACAAACTGTGGGGGGGAGGGCTGGCTCCAGGTTTTCATGTGCCCTGGGCGAAAGAGCGCCCCTTTAACACATACCACAACTCATCATGCTCCGATACGGCAGAGAAATAGCGGTATAGTACAATGAAAAATACCTCACTTTTTACATCTCATGACGAGGCCCATCTATTTCTCCATACAGAATCATTGGTCCCATATAATGTTTGAAACAGTATATGATGAGCTCCACATAATGCTACAGTATATGTTGGTCCCCATGGATGAAGCTCCACTGTCTTATGGGCCCAAATAATGCTCCAAACATAATGGGCCCCATTTCTAATGCTCTAGTGTATAATGGGCCCTGTAAATGCTGCTCCAGTGTCTGATGTCCACCTTTGGAATGTTCCAGTGTATGGTGGGCCCCATCTATCATTCTCCAGAGTATAGTGCTCCCCAAAAATTGCTGTCCCAACATTGAAAACAATCAAATAAGTCTCCTCGCTAGGGAATCCCTGTACTTGTCTGGACAGGTGCTGTAGCTTGCTTAACAGCTCGCCAGCCGTTCTCACGCCCAGTAAGGATTACACGTGATTGCATAAAGGTGAGAAAGGGTACCGTATCCCCAGATAACATGTATGGATAGCGTACACATTCAAAATATATGTCTATACAGCATGAGGCAGGCTCAGACGGTGTTAGGCCCAGTATGGATTGCACGTGATTGCACAAAGGTTAGAAAGGGTACCGTATCCCCGGATAACATGTATGGATAGCGTACACATTCAAAATATATGTCTATACAGCATGAGGCAGGCTCAGACGGTGTTAGGCCCAGTATGGATTGCACGTGATTGCACAAAGGTTAGAAAGGGTACCGTATCCCTGGATAACATGTATGGATAGCGTACACATTCAAAATATATGTCTATACAGCATGAGGCAGGCTCAGACGGTGTTAGGCCCAGTATGGATTGCACGTGATTGCACAAAGGTTAGAAAGGGTACCGTATCCCTGGATAACATGTATGGATAGCGTACACATTCAAAATATGTCTATACAGCATGAGGCAGGCTCAGACGGTGTTAGGCCCAGTATGGATTGCACGTGATTACACAAAGGTTAGAAAGGGTACCGTATCCCTGGATAACATGTATGGATAGCGTACACATTCAAAATATATGTCTCAGGAGGCAGGCTCAGACGGTGTTAGGCCCAGTATGGATTGCACGTGATTGCACAAAGGTTAGAAAGGGTACCGTATCCCCGGATAACATGTATGGATAGTGTACACATTCAAAATATATGTCTATACAGCATGAGGCAGGCTCAGACGGTGTTAGGCCCAGTATGGATTGCACGTGATTGCACAAAGGTTAGAAAGGGTACCGTATCCCTGGATAACATGTATGGATAGCGTACACATTCAAAATATATGTCTATACAGCATGAGGCAGGCTCAGACGGTGTTAGGCCCAGTATGGATTGCACGTGATTGCACAAAGGTTAGAAAGGGTACCGTATCCCTGGATAACATGTATGGATAGCGTACACATTCGAAATATATGTCTCAGGAGGCAGGCTCAGACGGTGTTAGGCCCAGTATGGATTGCACGTGATTGCACAAAGGTTAGAAAGGGTACCGTATCCCTGGATAACATGTATGGATAGCGTACACATTCAAAATATATGTCTCAGGAGGCAGGCTCAAACGGTGTTAGGCCCAGTATGGATTGCACGTGATTGCACAAAGGTTAGAAAGGGTACCGTATCCCTGGATAACATGTATGGATAGCGTACACATTCAAAATATATGTCTATACAGCATGAGGCAGGCTCAGACGGTGTTAGGCCCAGTATGGATTGCACGTGATTGCACAAAGGTTAGAAAGGGTACCGTATCCCTGGATAACATGTATGGATAGCGTACACATTCAAAATATATGTCTCAGGAGGCAGGCTCAGACGGTGTTAGGCCCAGTATGGATTGCACGTGATTGCACAAAGGTTAGAAAGGGTACCGTATCCCCGGATAACATGTATGGATAGCGTACACATTCAAAATATATGTCTATACAGCATGAGGCAGGCTCAGATGGTGTTAGGCCCAGTATGGATTGCACGTGATTGCACAAAGGTTAGAAAGGGTACCGTATCCCTGGATAACATGTATGGATAGCGTACACATTCAAAATATATGTCTCAGGAGGCAGGCTCAGACGGTGTTAGGCCCAGTATGGATTGCACGTGATTGCACAAAGGTTAGAAAGGGTACCGTATCCCCGGATAACATGTATGGATAGAGTACACATTCAAAATATATGTCTCAGGAGGCAGGCTCAGACGGTGTTAGGCCCAGTATGGATTGCACGTGATTGAACAAAGGTTAGAAAGGGTACCGTATCCCTGGATAACATGTATGGATAGCGTACACATTAAAAATATATGTCTATACAGCATGAGGCAGGCTCAGACGGTGTTAGGCCCAGTATGGATTGCACGTGATTGCACAAAGGTTAGAAAGGGTACCATATCCCTGGATAATATGTATGGATAGCGTACACATTCAAAATATATGTCTCAGGAGGCAGGCTCAGACGGTGTTAGGCCCAGTATGGATTGCACGTGATTGCACAAAGGTTAGAAAGGGTACCGTATCCCCGGATAACATGTATGGATAGCGTACACATTCAAAATATATGTCTCAGGAGGCAGGCTCAGACAGTGTTAGGCCCAGTATGGATTGCACGTGATTGCACAAAGGTTAGAAAGGGTACCGTATCCCTGGATAACATGTATGGATATCGTACACATTCAAAATATATGTCACAGGAGGCAGGCTCAGACGGTGTCAGGCACAGTATGGATTTGACAGCCCAGATTACACAGCGGAGGAGCAGGGAGAGGTAAAGATTGCAAATGCTGGGGCCCTGCCCAAGCAAGGGGGCCCACTCGTGGGCGTCGGTACTGGCACTGGGCCCCTCATAGTACAGCGGTGTGTCTGACGGCGGGTGTGCATCACCACCGTCAGAGACACTTGATTGCACTATGAGGGACCCTGTGCCAGTGCCCGCGCCCAAGAGTCGGCCTACCCACCTGTCCAGGGCAACGGCACTCGCACGGTGTCGTGCGGTAGGTGGTGACCCCGGCCATGGGGGGGAGGCAGCACAGTTAGGGAGTTTTAGAAAGTGGCATATGTTGATGTTGGACATTCAGCTGATGCAAAAGGCGAAATAGGTGAAGTACCAGGAAGAGGTGGACCAAAGCAAGCCATTTTTCTGTCACCCTATGTGTCATCAGGGGAAGGTGGGACAAAATCCTTGGAAACCCATGCGTGGTTCATTTTAATGAAGATTAGATCATCCACATTTTGGGTTGACAGACGGGTCCTTTTTTCTGTCAGGATTGATCCAGCTGCACTGAAGACTGCACTGAAGACTGATAGCACACTTGCAGCTGGGCAAGCGAGCTCCTGTAAGGCATATTGGGCCAATTCAGGCCACGTGTCCAGTTTAGCGGCCCAATAGTCAAAGGGGAATGACCTGTGTGGGAGAACATCGATATGGGAGGAAAAGTAGTTTGTTACCATAGTTGACAACTGCTGTCTCCTGTCACTTTCCATCGATGCAGTATTACCAGTTGTGTGAGCGGTATTTGAAAAATCAGTCCACAACATTGTCATGAAACCCCTGTCTCCAACGCCACTTCTGCTGTGTGCACCACGAACACCTCTGCCAAGCTGCCCCCGGCCCGTACGGCTCGTGTGAGAACCATCAAAGCTGCTGTGTGCTGGGAATGCCTCAAGCAACCGATTTACCAGAGTTGCTTGTTTATTAGCCAATATTAGGTCAAGGTTCTCCTGTGGCATGATGTTTTGTAATTTGCCTTTATAGCGTGGATCCAGGATGCTGGCCAACCAGTAGTCGTCATCGTTCATCATTTTGGCAATGCGGGGGTCCCTTTTTAGGATCCGCAAGGCATAATCTGACATGTGGGCCAATGTTCCCGGTGTCAATGATGCACTGCGAGTGCTGGGTGGAGGAGCACTTTCTGGCAAATCCACATCCCTCCAGTCACGCACAAACCCTGTACCAGACCTTGCCACGCCAACATTTTCACTTGCCCCACGAGATGCATCCTCCTCCTCTAAGTAATCATCCCCATCATCATCCTCCTCCTCCTCTTCTTCCTCCACCTCGTCCAGGAGAGGTCCCTGAGACAATGGCTGAATGTCATCAAGGATTCCCTCCTCCTCTTCCTCCTCATCAACATTGGCTGCAGACGCCTGCTCCTTAAGGTGCGTCAAAGTTTGCATGAGCAGACGCATAAGTGGGATGCTCATGCTTAGGATGGCGTCGTCTGCGCTTACCAGCCGTGTGCATTCCTCAAGACACTGAAGGACTTTACAAAGGTCTTTCAGCTTCGACCACTGCACACCTGTCAACTCCATGTCTGCTCTCAAAGTGCCTGGCCGTGTATCCTCCCACAAATGCATTATGGCCTGCCTCTGCTCGCACAGCCGCTCCACCATGTGCAGGGTGGAGTTCCACCTTGTTGCAATGTCGATAATGAGGCGGTGGTTGGGGAGGTGGAGCAGTCGCTGCAGCTTCTGCATACGAACGGAGTGTACAGGCGACCGGCGGATGTGCGCGCACAGTCTTCGCACCTTCTGGAGCAGGGCTGTTAACTCCGGATAATTTTTGAGGAAGCACTGCACCACCAGGTTCAAGGTGTGAGCCAAGCAAGGTATGTGGCTGAGT
This sequence comes from Dendrobates tinctorius, assembly GCF_039654945.1. Lineage (NCBI taxonomy): Eukaryota > Metazoa > Chordata > Amphibia > Anura > Dendrobatidae > Dendrobates > Dendrobates tinctorius. The sequence continues at coordinate 3,837,560 of NW_027361726.1, read as the reverse complement.
TTTGAAAGGGCTATGGCTGCCACAAAATTACGGCCGTTATCACTAACTACCTTGCCTGCCTCAAGATGTACACTGCCCAGCCATGACTCAGTTTGTCGCTTCAAGTACTCGGCCAGCACCTCGGCGGTGTGTCTGTCGCCCAAACACATCATCTGCAACACAGCCTGCTGACGCTTTCCACTAGCTGCTCGATAGGGGGACACATCGTGTGCAACAGTGGCAGCTGCAGATGGAGTGCTCGTACGACTGCGCTCTGTGGACGAGCTTTCGCTTCTGGAGGAGGAGGAGGGTCGAACGCCTACAGCCAACTGTTTCCTGTACCATGGGCTAGGCAGCACTGTCCCACCACCGCTGTCCCCTGTGGACCCTGCATCCACCACATTAACCCAGTGCGCAGTGATGGACACGTAACGGCCCTGGCCATGCCGACTGGATCATGCATCAGTTGTGAGGTGCACCTTTCCGCTCACTGACTGCTTGAGTGCATGGACAATGCGGTCTTTCACATGATGGTGGAGGGCTGGGATGGCTTTGCGAGAGAAGATGTGGCGACTGGGTAGGTCATAGCGTGGTACTGCATAGGCCATGAGTTCGCGGAAAGCTGTGCTTTCCACCAACCGAAAAGGCATCATCTCAAACGAGATTAGTTTGGCAATGTGGGCGTTCAAACCCAGTGTACGCGGATGAGAGACTGAGTACTTTCTTGACCTACTCATAGTGTCTGGGAGGGTGAGCTGGACTTGAGAGCTGCATATGGTGGAAGTAGCGGTGGACAGGGCGGAATGAGAGAGGGTTGATGATGGTGATGGAGTTGGTGTTCTTTCTGATGGCCTAGAATCAGTATTTCGTTGATATAACAGTGGGATTCCCTGACTGCTGTGGTCTTGCAACGACACCTCAACATTTGCTGCTGTGCTAACCGGTGGGCTTACAGTGGGGGAAACAATGTAGCGTTGCTGACTACCTTCGTTGTGATCAGTTGCACATGTGGCACTTGAGGTTTGGTGTTGTGTCCACGCTTGCAAGTGCATGCTGGTTAAATGTCTAAGCATGCAACTGGTATTCAAATTTTTCAGATTTTTCCCTCGGCTAAAGGTCTTTGCGCACTTCTTACAGATAACCTTGGCCTGATCATGAGGATTTTGTTCAAAAAAGTGCCACACTGCACTCTTCCTACTTTGGCAGACATTTTGTGGCCTAGCACGCTGTGATCTTTTGACCCTCTGGACAAGCTGTCCAGCAACTCTTTTGATGTTTGGAACCTGTCTTTGGAGTGCTCCGGGCCTGCCAGATAACAGCTGTTGCGATGTCGATGTCTGCTGTGGATGCTCCTCATCTGAGCTATTGGAAGCAGCACCCTCTTCCCCCAATGGATGCCAATCTGGGTCAACAACTGGGTCATCCATCACCTCCTCTTCTATGTCATGTGCACCTTCCTCTGTGTCACCGTGTATGGTGGTATAGTGTGCGGGAAGGGGCACCTGAGTCTCATCAGGGTCAGAATCTGGCTCTGTACACTGCGAGGACAATGTAGTGCTCTGAGTGAATGTATCAGCAGAATCATCCATCAGCGGCTGTGCATCAGTGCACTCCATGTCAGATTCATCTTGGCCTGGGTAATTCACCATTTGACTTGATAATCCAGGCATGGTATGTGAAAACAGCTCCATGGAGTAATCAGTAGTATGGCCTGCGTCATTCTTCAATCTTGGTTGGGGTGAAGGACACAAGGAAAGGTGTGGTTCATGAACATGAGCCTCCAATGACGACTCAGTGCTTTTACTTTTTACAACTGAAGAAGAGGAGGCGATAGAGCTGGAGGCTGAGTCAGCAATGTAAGACAAAACTTTTTTCTGATGCTCTGGCTTAAAAAGCGGTTTGCCAACTCCTAGAAAACTAAGCGTTCGAGGCCTTATGTAGCCAGACGATGACGCAGGGTCAGCACCTCCTGCATTCGGTCCTATTTTGCTCTTGCCACTACCATCAGATCCACCACCAACACCATCATTACCAGCTGCCAACCCCCGCCCAATTCCACGGCCTCTTCCACCAGCCTTCCTCATTTTTGGTAGAAATGTAGACAAAATCCAACAAACTATATAGTAATGTAAAACAAGGTACAAGGTGTCTATAGGACAGGGGAGATTTTGAATTTCTGCACACACTTGTGGACAGTGGACACTTTTGGATTGTGTGAGGCCCACTGATATCTGAGCGCTATGTGACAGGCTCGATGGCACTGCTGTGACAAAAGTGACTAGAGGATAAGGGAGATTTTGAATATCTGCACACACTTTTGGACACTGGACACTTTTGGATTGTGTGAGGCCCACTGATATCTGAGCGCTATGTGACAGGCTCGATGGCACTGCTGTGACAAAAGTGACTAGAGGATAAGGGAGATTTTGAATATCTGCACACACATTTGGACACTGGACACTTTTGGATTGTGTGAGGCCCACTGATATCTGAGCGCTATGTGACAGGCTCGATGGCACAGCTGTGACAAAAGTGACTAGAGGATAAGGGAGATTTTGAATATCTGCACACACTTTTGGACACTGGACACTTTTGGATTGTGTGAGGCCCACTGATATCTGAGCGCTATGTGACAGGCTCGATGGCACAGCTGTGACAAAAGTGACTAGAGGATAAGGGAGATTTTGAATTTCTGCACACACTTGTGGACAGTGGACACTTTTGGATTGTGTGAGGCCCACTGATATCTGAGCGCTATGTGACAGGCTCGATGGCACTGCTGTGACAAAAGTGACTAGAGGATAAGGGAAATTTTGAATATCTGCACACACTTTTGGACACTGGACACTTTTGGATTGTGTGAGGCCCACTGATATCTGAGCGCTATGTGACAGGCTCGATGGCACAGCTGTGACAAAAGTGACTAGAGGATAAGGGAGATTTTGAATATCTGCACACACTTGTGGACAGTGGACACTTTTGGATTGTGTGAGGCCCACTGATATCTGAGCGCTATGTGACAGGCTCGATGGCACTGCTGTGACAAAAGTGACTAGAGGATAAGGGAGATTTTGAATATCTGCACACACTTTTGGACACTGGACACTTTTGGATTGTGTGAGGCCCACTGATATCTGAGCGCTATGTGACAGGCTCGATGGCACTGCTGTGACAAAAGTGACTAGAGGATAAGGGAGATTTTGAATTTCTGCACACACTTGTGGACAGTGGACACTTTTGGATTGTGTGAGGCCCACTGATATCTGAGCGCTATGTGACAGGCTCGATGGCACTGCTGTGACAAAAGTGACTAGAGGATAAGGGAGATTTTGAATTTCTGCACACACTTGTGGACAGTGGACACTTTTGGATTGTGTGAGGCCCACTGATATCTGAGCGCTATGTGACAGGCTCGATGGCACAGCTGTGACCAAAGTGACTAGAGGATAAGGGAGATTTTGAATCTCTGCACACACTTTTGGACACTGGACACTTTTGGATTGTGTGAGGCCCAATGAATATCTGAGCGCTATGTGACAGGCTCGATGGCACAGCTGTGACAAAAGTGACTAGAGGATAAGGGAGATTGGATTGCTTTTAAAAAAGCAGTTTGCGGAGCAGTGGGTAAACAGCAATGCCAGCCTGTCAGGAAGCCTTAGAAGGCAGCCCAACAACCAACACCACTGATACACCACTATATAGCCTCCCCTTGCACTGCACACACAGTGACTGGTGTGTTGTGCAGGCCAAATTGCTAGCAGCAGAAGCAGTTTTTTTTTCTTCTCAGCAGGACAAAAAAAAAAAATTGGGATTGCTTTTAAAAAAGCAGTTTGCGGAGCAGTGGGTAAACAGCAATGCCAGCCTGTCAGGAAGCCTTAAAAGGCAGCCCAACAACCAACACCACTGATACACCACTATATAGCCTCCCCTTGCACTGCACACACAGTGACTGGTGTGTTGTGCAGGCCAAATCGCTAGCAGCAGAAGCAGTTTTTTTGTCTTCTTCCCTGCCTAACGCTCTCCCTACAGAATCAGCAGCAACCTCTCCCTATACTAAGATCGGCAGAAGTAAGATGGTGGTCGGCGTTCACGCCCTTTTATACCCCCTGTGACGCCCACCAAAGCAAGCCAATCACTTGCATGCCCTTCTGAAAGATGGTGGTGACCCGTGCCTATGTCATCACGTTGCCCACAGTGTCCGTGGATCCTGATTGGCTGAAAAAGAGCGCAAAACAAACTTTTGAAACGCGACTTTGGCGCGTAAGTCGCCGACCTCGTGGCCGACCTCATCCTAGGGTCGGGTTTCGTTTCATGAAACCCGACTTTGCCAAAAGTCGGCGACTTTTGAATTTTTTCGACCCGTTTCGCTCAACTCTACCATTGTGCCTTTTTGTTTGCATATCATGGTTTAGTTTTTGGTTTTCCAGAGTTGCCCTGTTTTGATTGGCAGCGTTTCTACATTTGGAACTGAGGAGATCATGAACGCTGTATGATCCAAAACTGTTACATATAAATAGTTGCACCTCTTTAGGTGCCCTCTCTTGGTTTTACATAAGGACACTTTGCGAAGATGATGTCTACCTCAAAGGACACTGCAAGAGATCCCAGCTGGGAGTGGTGTCCAGCACTTACAAGAATAATTGTTGAAAGTTTTAATGTGAAGTATGTGATGATGTGTCTTATGATAGCTTTTATATAGAATTAGGAATGTTTTTGATACAGAGGTGAGAGATTCGAATAAAGAGTTGAGAATGTAGATGGTGAACCAGGTCACAATTGTCACTTAAAAGCAAATAGAAAATGTGCACTAGAAAGAGAAGAAATGTGTACTAGAGAAAGAAAGATGAAGAATACTTAAAGTGATAGTGAGTCACAGATAATAGCACTTAGAATTACGTAAAGTATGAAAAATTGCACTTTTGACTTGAAGTTTAGATAGTGTGAGAACCAGGTGGGAATAGTGGATGAGGGCAGGTATATCTCGCCCAGATTCCTTTCCTATGTGGCCTAGTCTGGTCAGTATCGCACCTGCTTGCTAATGAATAATGGGAGGTGGATATAAAAGGATGCAAGGTGGTTGTGTGAGTGTCTCAGCCTGGGAACACAGAGAGCCTGTCTGTGTGAGAGACACACGTGAGTGGAAGCAGTGCCCACTGCAACTGTGGTTTGGCTGGATGGGAGAAGCCCGCCAGTTGGTAGTTAGGTTGTCCATTGTTTAGTTAGTGCCGGACAGGCAAGGACTTGTTTTATGTTTTATTTCCTTTTTGCATTGCTTTCACCGTTAATAAACCTGACCCAGGGTCAGTTACACCCGAATCCCAGCTCTGCGCCTGAGTTTCATGCTGAACGCACGTGACCTTTGACCCCAGCAAAGGCGATCCCGGAGTGTTTTATCACATTGTGGTGGAGAATGCGGGCATCACGTTGCAAGCATGAGCATGGAGGACGTGGTGAAAGCGCTGGTACAGTCCACCGCCGTCCAGCAAGAAGCTAATCGGGTGATGATGGCCCAGCTGAAGGAGTGGACATGACAGCTACCGATCGTTCGCTTCTCCAGCAGGTGGCACAGCGCCTGGCAAGCCTACAGGAGGTTAACCTGGAAGCCGAGTCGAGAGTGATTCACGTGAGTCGGTACTGGCAGAAGATGACGACCGAAGATGACGTCGAGGCATACCTGACCACGTTTGAACGGACGGCGGTGCGAGAAAAATGGCCGAAGGCATGATGGGCCGGCCTGATTGCCCCGTTTCTTTCCGGTGAGGCCCAAAAGGCGTATTATGACTTGGAACCTGAAGCTGCGCAGGACTTTGACAAACTGAAAGCCGAGATCTTGGCCCGGCTGGGGGTGACGACCACTGTCCGTGCACAGAGAGTGCATCAATGGACTTATCAGCCGGATAAACCACCGCGGTCACAGATGTTCGACCTGATCCACGTGACGAAGAAGTGGCTACAACCCGAGGTGTTGACAGCGCCAGAGATAATCCAGAGAGTCGTCATGGACAAGTACCTGAGAGCTCTACCGCCAGCCCTGAGGAAGTGGGTAAGCCATGGAAATCCTACGACGGCAGATCAACTGGTGGATCTGGTTGAACGTTACTCCGTGGCGGAAGGACTCCGAGACGACGCTACCCCACCTCGTTCTTCATCATCTCCACGTGGAACCGGTAAGACTGTTCCAGGGAGTAGGGGAGATGGAAAAATCCCTAAGACAGTGGGGGAGGAAAACGGGACTGCCCGCACTGCTAGGCCGAGAGTAACGAACTATGGTTTAAGCAAGGGGCCCGTTAGGTGTTTCCGCTGCCAAGAGATGGGACATATTGCTGCAAACTGTCCGGTCACTACTGAACCCATGCAGTGCGACGTCACAGACTCTAAAAACCGCATGTCTATGGTTGCACGGGTAGTGAGTGTGAATGCCGGTCAAAAGGATGTGGAAAAACACTTGTGTGATTTAACTGTTGATGGCAAAAATGTGGTGGCATTGTTAGACTCGGGAATTGTGGTGACTCTGGTGAAGGCCAGTCTGGTGTCAGCCCCGACTGGACCATCAGACAAATTTTCTGTAACGTGTGAGCATGGAGACACCTGTTCGTACCTCACCACGGTCATATGCATTACTACTTCCTATGGGTCTGTGCAACATAAAGTGGGACTCGTCCCGGCGTTATTGCATGATGTTATCCTGGGCCGGGATTTTCCCCACTTCTGGCAATTGTGGGAGAATCAGTTGATGCCCTCGGGTAATAGTGTACATGATTCTTCTCCCAGGGAGCGTGTGGGTCCCGAACCCCTGGAAGAGGTCTCCCCGGAAGACTTGGGGGAAGAGTCTGCGGGAAATGACCTGCAGTTCCCGTTTTCAGTCATGGCGGGTGATAATGAGGAGACCGGGGAAGAGGAGGAGGCTGACAGCCGTCCACCTCCCCGTTTGCCAGATTTAGAAGTTCAGAAAGATGACTTCCAAAGTGAGCAAATAAAGGATCCTACCCTTTCTCAGGCTAGGACAAATGTAAAAGTGATAAATGGGGTACCCGTAGAACCTGGCTCTAGGCTGGCATATCCTTACATGGTTCTGGAGAATGATTTACTCTATCAGATAGAGAAAAAGGGGGAAGATACGGTGCAACTATTAGTCGTGCCAAAACCCTACCGGCGGCAGGTGCTGGACCTGGCCCACGGACATGTGATGGGAGGTCACCTGGGAGTCCAGAAAACCACCGAAAGGATATTACACTGTTTTGTTTAGCCAGGCATGCATCATGATATTCGTGTATATTGCGAGTCTTGTCCTGACTGCCAAGCCTCTGCACCTAAGCCCCGGTTCTGTAGCCCTTTGGTACCCCTACCTATTATTGAAGTCCCGTTTGAGAGGATTGGGATGGATTTAGTTGGGCCACTTCCACGGTCTGCACGTGGACACCAACATATCCTGGTCATCTTGGATTATGCCACTCATTACCCGGAGGCTAGAGTTAAGCGAAACAGGTCGAAAAATTTCAAAAGTCGACGACTTTTGACAAAGTCGGGTTTCATGAAACGAAACCCGACCCTAGGATGAGGTCGGCCACGAGGTCGGCGACTTACGCGCCAAAGTCGCGTTTCAAAAGTTTGTTTTGCGCTCTTTTACAGCCAATCAGGATCCACGGACACTGTGGGCAACGTGATGACATAGGCAGGGGTCACCACCATCTTTCAGAAGAGCATGCAAGTGATTGGCTTGCTTTGGTGGGCGTCACAGGGGATATAAAAGGGCGTGCATGCCGACCGCCATCTTACTTCTGCCGATCTCAGTATAGGGAGAGGTTGCTGCTGATTCTGTAGGGAGAGCGTTAGGCAGGGAAGAAGACAAAAAAACTGCTTCTGCTGCTAGCGATTTGGCCTGCACAACACACAAGTCACTGTGTGTGCAGTGCAAGGGGAGGCTATATTGTGGTGTATCAGTGGTGTTGGTTGTTGGGCTGCCTTTTAAGGCTTCCTGACAGGCTGGCATTGCTGTTTACCCACTGCTCCGCAAACTGCTTTTTTAAAAGCAATCCAATCTCCCTTATCCTGTAGTCACTTTGGTCACAGCTGTGCCATCGAGCCTGTCACATAGCGCTCAGATATTCATTGGGCCTCACACAATCCACAAGTGTCCAGTGTCCAAAAGTGTGTGCAGACATTCAAAATCTCCCTTATCCTCTCGTCACTTTGGTCACAGCTGTGCCATCGAGCCTGTCACATAGCGCTCAGATATTCATTGGGCCTCACACAATCCACAAGTGTCCAGTGTCCAAAAGTGTGTGCAGAGATTCAAAATCTCCCTTATCCTCTCGTCACTTTGGTCACAGCTGTGCCATCGAGCCTGTCACATAGCGCTCAGATATTCATTGGGCCTCACACAATCCACAAGTGTCCAGTGTCCAAAAGTGTGCGCAGAGATTCAAAATCTCCCTTATCCTCTCGTCACTTTGGTCACAGCTGTGCCATCGAGCCTGTCACATAGCGCTCAGATATTCATTGGGCCTCACACAATCCACAAGTGTCCAGTGTCCAAAAGTGTGTGCAGAGATTCAAAATCTCCCTTATCCTCTCGTCACTTTGGTCACAGCTGTGCCATCGAGCCTGTCACATAGCGCTCAGATATTCATTGGGCCTCACACAATCCACAAGTGTCCAGTGTCCAAAAGTATGCGCAGAGATTCAAAATCTCCCTTATCCTCTCGTCACTTTGGTCACAGCTGTGCCATCGAGCCTGTCACATAGCGCTCAGATATTCATTGGGCCTCACACAATCCACAAGTGTCCAGTGTCCAAAAGTGTGTGCAGAGATTCAAAATCTACCTTATCCTCTCGTCACTTTGGTCACAGCTGTGCCATCGAGCCTGTCACATAGCGCTCAGATATTCATTGGGCCTCACACAATCCAAAAGTGTCCAGTGTCCACAAGTGTCTGCAGAAATTCAAAATCTCCCCTGTCCTATAGACACCTTGTACCTTCTTTTACATTACTATATAGTTTGTTGGATTTTGTCTACATTTCTACCAAAAATGAGGAAGGCTGGTGGAAGAGGCCGTGGAATTGGGCGGGGGTTGGCAGCTGGTAATGATGGTGTTGGTGGTGGATCTGATGGTAGTGGCAAGAGCAAAATAGGAGCGAATGCAGGAGGTGTTGAGCCTGCGTCATCGTCTGGCTACATAAGGCCTCGAACGCTTAGTTTTCTAGGAGTTGGCAAACCGCTTTTAAAGCCAGAGCATCAGGAAAAAGTTTTGTCTTACATTGCTGACTCAGCCTCCAGCTCTATCGCCTCCTCTTCTTCAGTTGTAAAAAGTAAAAGCACTGAGTCGTCATTGGAGGCTCATGTTCATGAACCACACCTTTCCTTGTGTCCTTCACCCCAACCAAGATTGAAGGATGACGCAGGCCATACTACTGATTACTCCATGGAGCTGTTTTCACATACCATGCCTGGATTATCAAGTCAAATGGTGAATTACCCAGGCCAAGATGAATCTGACATGGAGTGCACTGATGCACAGCCGCTGATGGATGATTCTGCTGGTACATTCACTCAGAGCACTACATTGTCCTCGCAGTGTACAGAGCCAGATTCTGACCCTGATGAGACTCAGGTGCCCCTTCCCGCACACTATACCACCATACACGGTGACACAGAGGAAGGTGCACATGACATAGAAGAGGAGGTGATGGATGACCCAGTTGTTGACCCAGATTGGCATCCATTGGGGGAAGAGGGTGCTGCTTCCAATAGCTCAGATGAGGAGCATCCACAGCAGACATCGACATCGCAACAGCTGTTATCTGGCAGGCCCGGAGCACTCCAAAGACAGGTTCCAAACATCAAAAGAGTTGCTGGACAGCTTGTCCAGAGGGTCAAAAGATCACAGCGTGCTAGGCCGCAAAATGTCTGCCAAAGTAGGAAGAGTGCAGTGTAGCACTTTTTTGAACAAAATCCTCATGATCAGGCCAAGGTTATCTGTAAGAAGTGCGCAAAGACCTTTAGCCGAGGGAAAAATCTGAAAAATTTGAATACCAGTTGCATGCTTAGACATTTAACCAGCATGCACTTGCAAGCGTGGACACAATACCAAACCTCAAGTGCCACATGTGCAACTGATCACAACGAAGGTAGTCAGCAACGCTACATTGTTTCCCCCACTGTAAGCCCACCGGTTAGCACAGCAGCAAATGTTGAGGTGTCGTTGCAAGGCCACAGCAGTCAGGGAATCCCACTGTTATATCAACGAAAGACTGATTCTAGGCCATCAGAAAGAACACCAACTCCATCACCATCATCAACCCTCTCTCAGTCCGCCCTGTCCACCGCTACTTCCACCGTATGCAGCTCTCAAGTCCAGCTCACCCTCCCAGACACTATGAGTAGGTCAAGAAAGTACTCATTCTCTCATCCACGTACACTGGGTTTGAACGCCCACATTGCCAAACTAATCTCGTTTGAGATGATGCCCTTTCGGTTGGTGGAAAGCGCAGCTTTCCGCGAACTCATGGCCTATGCAGTACCACGCTATGACCTACCCAGTCGCCACATCTTCTCTCGCAAAGCCATCCCAGCCCTCCACCATCATGTGAAAGACCGCATTGTCCATGCACTCAAGCAGTCAGTGGGCGGAAAGGTGCACCTCACAACTGATGCATGGTCCAGTTGGCATGGCCAGGGCCGTTACGTGTCCATCACTGCCCACTGGGTTAATGTGGTGGATGCAGGGTCCACAGGGGACAGCGGTAGTGGGACAGTGCTGCCTAGCCCACGGTATAGGAAACAGTTGGCTATAGGCGTTCGACCCTCCTCCTCCTCCTCCTCCTCCTCCAGAAGCGAAAGCTCGTCCACAGAGCGCAGTCGTATGAGCACTCCATCTGCAGCTGCCACTGTTGCACACGATGTGTCCCCCTATCGAGCAGCTAGTGGAAAGCGTCAGCAGGCTGTGTTGCAGATGATGTGTTTGGGCGACAGACACACCGCCGAGGTGCTGGCCGAGTACTTGAAGCGACAAACTGAGTCATGGCTGGGCAGTGTACATCTTGAGGCAGGCAAGGTAGTTAGTGATAACGGCCGTAATTTTGTGGCAGCCATAGCCCTTTCAAAACTCAGCCACATACCTTGCTTGGCTCACACCTTGAACCTGGTGGTGCAGTGCTTCCTCAAAAATTATCCGGAGTTAACAGCCCTGCTCCAGAAGGTGCGAAGACTGTGCGCGCACATCCGCCGGTCGCCTGTACACTCCGTTCGTATGCAGAAGCTGCAGCGATTGCTCCACCTTCCCAACCACCGCCTCATTATCGACATTGCAACAGGGTGGAACTCCACCCTGCACATGGTGGAGCGGCTGTGCGAGCAGAGGCAGGCCATAATGCATTTGTGGGAGGATACATGGCCAGGCACTTTGAGAGCAGACATGGAGTTGACAGGTGTGCAGTGGTCGAAGCTGAAAGACCTCTGTAAAGTCCTTCAGTGTTTTAAGGAATGCACACGGCTGGTAAGCGCAGACGACGCCATCCTAAGCATGAGCATCCCACTTATGCGTCTGCTCATGCAAACTTTGACGCACCTTAAGGAGCAGGCGTCTGCAGCCAATGTTGATGAGGAGGAAGAGGAGGAGGGAATCCTTGATGACATTCAGCCATTGTCTGCTCAGGGACCTCTCCTGGACGAGGTGGAGGAAGAAGAGGAGGAGGAGGAGGATGATGATGGGGATGATTACTTAGGGGAGGAGGATGCATCTCGTGGGGCAAGTGAAAATGTTGGCCTGGCAAGGTCTGGTACAGGGTTTGTGCGTGACTGGAGGGATGTGGATTTGCCAGAAAGTGCTCCTCCACCCAGCACTCGCAGTGCATCATTGACACCGGGAACATTGGCCCACATGTCAGATTATGCCTTGCAGATCCTAAAAAGGGACCCCCGCTTTGCCAAAATGATGAACGATGACGACTACTGGTTGGCCAGCATCCTGGATCCACGCTATAAAGGCAAATTACAAAACATCATGCCACAGGAGAACCTTGACCTAATATTGGCTAATAAACAAGCAACTCTGGTAAATCGGTTGCTTGAGGCATTCCCAGCACACAGCAGCGGTGATGGTTCTCACACGAGCCGTACGGGCCGGGGGCAGCTTGGCAGAGGTGTTCGTGGTGCACACAGAAGAAGTGGCGTTGGAGACAGGGGTTTCATGACAATGTTGTGGACTGATTTTTCAAATACCGCTCACACAACTGGTAATACTGCATCGATGGAAAGTGACAGGAGACAGCAGTTGTCAACTATGGTAACAAACTACTTTTCCTCCCATATCGATGTTCTCCCACACAGGTCATTCCCCTTTGACTATTGGGCCGCTAAACTGGACACCTGGCCTGAATTGGCCCAATATGCCTTACAGGAGCTCGCTTGCCCAGCTGCAAGTGTGCTATCGGAAAGAGTCTTCAGTGCAGCTGGATCAATCCTGACAGAAAAAAGGACCCGTCTGTCAACCCAAAATGTGGATGATCTAACCTTCATTAAAATGAACCATGCATGGGTTTCCAAGGATTTTGTCCCACCTTCCCCTGATGACACATAGGGTGACAGAAAAATGGCTTGCTTTGGTCCACCTCTTCCTGGGACTTCACCTATTTCGCCTTTTGCATCAGCTGAATGTCCAACATCAACATATGCCACTTTCTAAAACTCCCTAACTGTGCTGCCTCCCCCCCCATGGCCGGGGTCACCACCTAGCGCACAACACCGTGCGAGTGCCGTTGCCCTGGACAGGTGGGTAGGCCGACTCTTGGGCGCGGGCACTGGCACAGGGTCCCTCATAGTGCAATCAAGTGTCTCTGACGGTGGTGGTGCACACCCGCCGTCAGACACACCGCTGTACTATGAGGGGCCCAGTGCCAGTACCGACGCCCACGAGTGGGCCCCCCTTGCTTGGGCAGGGCCCCAGCATTTGCAATCTTTACCTCTCCCTGCTCCTCCGCTGTGTAATCTGGGCCGTCAAATCCATACTGTGCCTGACACCGTCTGAGCCTGCCTCCTGAGACATATATTTTGAATGTGTACGCTATCCATACATGTTATCTGGGGATACGGTACCCTTTCAAACCTTTGTGCAATCACGTGCAATCCATACTGGGCCTGACACCGTCTGAGCCTGCCTCCTGAGACATATATTTTGAATGTGTACGCTATCCATACATGTTATCTGGGGATACGGTACCCTTTCTAACCTTTGTGCAATCACGTGCAATCCATACTGGGCCTAACACCGTCTGAGCCTGCCTCCTGATGTATAGACATAGATTTTGAATGTGTACGCTATCCATACATGTTATCCGGGGATACGGTACCCTTTCTAACCTTTGTGCAATCACGTGCAATCCATACTGGGCCTAACACCGTCTGAGCCTGCCTCCTGAGACATATATTTTGAATGTGTACGCTATCCATACATGTTATCTGGGGATACGGTACCCTTTCTAACCTTTGTGCAATCACGTGCAATCCATACTGGGCCTAACACCGTCTGAGCCTGCCTCCTGATGTATAGACATATATTTTGAATGTGTACGCTATCCATACATGTTATCTGGGGATACGGTACCCTTTCTCACCTTTGTGCAATCACGTGTAATCCATACTGGGCGTGAGAACGGCTGGCGAGCTGTTAAGCAAGCTACAGCACCTGTGGTTTGCACACGTAAGTTTTTAATTTTTTCAGGAGTGACGGTTAGGCCTAATTCCGGAACTGCGGTTGACCTGCACTTACTGGGAAATCATCGTTCGCGGGTAATAATTGTAATCAGTGATCCCCATCACTAACGTTGTTCAGCGGGTTATCTGCACCCGTAAGCGACAAACGCTGGCCTTTTCAGTGTAGCGCACATGCAGCCACGGACATGTAAGGGCATGACACACCAGTTTTTGGCCAATCTCATGTGCCAGAGCCTCACGTGTCCCTCTAGTAAGCCGGACTCGGACCGCGGGCCATGACAGAGTCTCGTTCGTTAACGGAATTAAGCTTGCAATGTGTGCATCTGTTCTGTAGCTGGCATGGTTGAGGTTTCCCAGGTGGAGTCGAATTTGACCGTAGGCTCCACTCCTGGTGGTGCCCTTCTGGACATTCCTTTAAGGTTCAGCTTTGCAACCATACTGCCCACGTAAAACAAACACTTTACCTTCATGAACGCTGTTTGGAGGGTCATGACTCGTGGGAATAACGCCGCCCAATCAGTTAACCTGCTAGAGAGATCGTTCGTTGCTCCCAAGCATGACATCACACTCCCTAGGAAGAAGGTAATGCCACTGTGGCGACCGTACTCCTGGGGGCGACACAAGTGCACTGATGCCCAGCCACTGCTCGATGAATCTGCTGGTACATTGACCCAGACCACTACATTCCCTCGCACGCTACACGACCTGAATCTGACCCTAATGAAACTCAGGTTACCCTTCCCATATACAGTTCCATCTTACACGGTGACAAAGAAGAAGCTGCAGATGAAAGTGCAGGTTCGGCCCACCCGCCATCAGACACACCACAGTACTATCATGGGCCCTGTGCCAGTGCCGTCGCCAATGAGTGGGCCCCCCCTGCTTGCCCAGGATCACAGCACTTGCAAAGTTGAAATACTGTGCAGTGAGATGGAAGATGGGGACGACGAGGAATCCAGAGAAGTACAGGGATTCCCTAGCGAGGAGACTTATTTGATTGTTTTCAATGTTGGGACAGCAATTTTTGGGGAGCACTATACTCTGGAGAATGATAGATGGGGCCCACCATACACTGGAACATTCCAAAGGTGGACATCAGACGCTGGTGCAGCATTTACAGGGCCCATTATACACTAGAGCATTAGAAATGGAGCCCATTATGTTTGGAGCATTATTTGGGCCCATAAGACAGTGGAGCTTCATCCATGGGGACCAACATATACTGTAGCATTATGTGGAGCTCATCATATACTGTTTCAAACATTATATGGGACCAATGATTCTGTATGGAGAAATAGATGGGCCTCGTCATGAGATGTAAAAAGTGAGGTATTTTTCATTGTACTATACCGCTATTTCTCTGCCGTATCGGAGCATGATGAGTTGTGGTATGTGTTAAAGGGGCGCTCTTTCGCCCAGGGCACATGAAAACCTGCAGCCAGCCCTCCCCCCCCACAACTTTAGCCAAATAACCCCCATTTTTCAGTGCGTAACTTGTATTATGAAGTTAATTAAGGTTGACAAGCTTAAGTAAGAAGAATTGATGCTTTTGGCATTCAAATGGGCACTGTAGGTGTGTTTCCTGTCCTCCTCTCACTGCCGACTTTTATTCCCCATTGACTTACATTGGGTTTCGTGTTTCGGGACGACCCCGACTTTTCCCTATAATCGGACGATCTTGCTCGACCCGACTTTTAGAAAAGTCGGGTTTCACGAAACGAAACGCGACCCTAAAAAACCAAAAGTCGCTCAACTCTACCGGAGGCCATCCCTTTGCGTAACACGGCCACCAAGACGATTGCCAAGGAGCTGGTGCATGTGTTTAGTCGGGTCGGTATACCAAAACAGATACTCACCGACCAGGGGACCCCCTTTATGTCCAGGATAATGAAGGAGCTCTGCCGATTGTTACAAATCGAACCGTTACGCACATCCGTGTATCACCCTCAAACAGACGGGTTGGTTGAACGGTTCAATAAAACTCTGAAGCAGATGCTGAGAAAGGTGATAGACAAGGATGGGAAGAAGTGGGACTATTTACTTCCGTATTTGCTTTTTGCCATCAGGGAAGTACCCCAGTCTTCCACGGGATTCTTGCCTTTCGAGTTATTGTACGCCCGACGTCCTCGCGGACTGTTAGACGTTGCAAAAGAAACCTGGGAGGGTCAGGTCACTCCATTTAAAACAGTGATAGATCACGTCACACAAATGCAGGACCGTATTGCGGCTGTTATGCCTATCGTCAAAGAACACATGATACAGGCTCAAGGAGCCCAAAAAAGAATCTATGATAGGGGCGCCAAGATCCGTACGTTTGCACCCGGAGATAGGGTGTTGATCCTGGTCCCCACGGTGGACAGTAAGTTCCTGGCAAAGTGGCAGGGCCCCTTTGAGATCAAGGAAAGAGTTGGTGAAGTAAACTACAAAGTATACCAGGCAGGTAAACGGAAACCTGAACAGATTTATCATGTAAATCTGATAAAGCCCTGGAAGGATCGGTCTGCCTTGTCAGCGGAGCTGGCCCGTCCTGTCTGCTCGCATACCGTACCGGAGGTACGGGTTGCAGAGACTCTCTCGGAGCGGCAAAAGACTGAGGTCAGGCAGTTTCTACTTCACAACCAAAAGTTTTTCTCAGAAAAACCCGGGCAGACTATGCTAATGAAACATGACATCGTAACGGAACCTGGTGTCACAGTTCACGTAAAGCCCTACCGAATCCCGGAAGCGCGCCGTGAAGCCGTTTCCCGAGAAGTGAAGGCAATGTTAGAGTTAGGAGTCATTGAGGAATCGCACAGTGCGTGGTCCAGCCCGATTGTGCTAATTCCTAAACCGGACGGCACCATCCGGTTCTGCAATGACTTCAGGAAACTGAATGCGGTCTCAAAATTTGATGCCTATCCTATGCCCCGGGTCGACGAGTTAATAGATCGGTTAGGAAAAGCCCGGTATATTACGACCCTAGATCTAACAAAGGGGTATTGGCAGATCCCTCTGGCTGAGGCTGCCAGAGAAAAGACGGCATTTGCTACACCGGAAGGTTTATTTCAGTATGTGTATATGCCGTTTGGACTGCACGGGGCACCGGCGACCTTCCAGAGACTGATGGATTGAGTCTTGAGGCCACATAGGCGGTACGCTTCGGCCTATTTGGATGACATTGTCATTTACAGCTTGGACTGGGAGACTCATCTCCAGAAAGTACAAGCTGTGATTGACGACCTGTGGGAGGCAGGTCTAACCGCGAACCCCAAGAAATGTCACATCGGGCTAGAAGAAGCCCGGTATTTGGGGTATGTAATTGGGAGGGGTGTTGTTAAACCCCAGGTTGATAAGATTCAGGCGGTTCAGGACTGGCCACAACCTGTCAACAAGAAGCAGGTGCAAGCCTTCCTGGGGATCGCCGGCTATTATCGCCGGTTCATACCCAATTTTGCAGCCATCGCTACCCCCCTGACGGATCTTACAAAAGGGAAAGACTCCGTCATGATTAAATGGAGTTTAGCGGCTGAAGAAGCCTTCCATAGCCTAAAACGGGCACTTTGCTCTCAGCCCGTACTGGTGACTCCGGACTTCCGCAGCGAGTTTGTGGTACAAACGGATGCCTCTGATACCGGTATCGGGGCTGTACTCTCACAAGTGAGGGACGGTGTGGAACACCCAGTCCTCTATCTCAGCAGGAAGCTGAATAAACACGAGCAAATGTATGCAGTCGTAGAAAAAGAGTGCCTCGCCATTAAGTGGGCTCTAGAGGCCCTCAAATATTACCTGGTGGGCCGAAAGTTCAGGCTGATCACTGACCATGCCCCTCTCAAGTGGATGCACTTGAACAAGGAACGGAATAGCCGGGTGACCCGGTGGTTCCTTGCCCTGCAGGCCTACACTTTTACGGTGGAGCACCGCCCAGGGGTACAGATGGGGAATGCAGATGCCCTGTCCCGAGTGCACTGTTTGGCGGGTGTCATTGCTCGACCAGAGTGGTCTGAGCAGAGGGGGGATATGTGAGAATCAGGTGGGAATAGTGGATGAGGGCAGGTATATCTCGCCCAGATTCCTTTCCTATGTGGCCTAGTCTGGTCAGTATCGCACCTGCTTGCTAATGAATAATGGGAGGTGGATATAAAAGGATGCAAGGTGGTTGTGTGAGTGTCTCAGCCTGGGAACACAGAGAGCCTGTCTGTGTGAGAGACACATGTGAGTGGAAGCAGTGCCCACTGCAACTGTGGTTTGGCTGGACGGGAGAAGCCCGCCAGTTGGTAGTTAGGTTGTCCATTGTTTAGTTAGTGCCGGACAGGCAAGGACTTGTTTTATGTTTTATTTCCTTTTTGCATTGCTTTCACCGTTAATAAACCTGACCCAGGGTCAGTTACACCCGAATCCCAGCTCTGCGCCTGAGTTTCATGCTGAACGCACGTGACCTTTGACCCCAGCAAAGGCGATCCCGGAGTGTTTTATCACAATAGTTAATTAAGAATTGTTTGCACCGTTCAAGAAACAATGCCTCCTATATAAGGAAGTTTAGTATAAGAAATGTTTATGCAGCATTACAAAATTTTGTATGTTCCTGTACTGTCAACTTTGTTTATCTTGCAGCCCACGGACGTGCTGTGTTTAACGGGGGGGTACGTGGCGCCCCTGAGGCTCAGTCGCCACAGAGGTAGTGCAACTTCTCCTAAGGTGCAGTGCCCCGCCTTCCAGGTAAGGTGGGAACTCCTTTCCACACTCCAACACTCGCACCCCACACAACAGGGTAGTTCTGCACAACCACATTGCAGCTCAGTGCTTAGAGAGTAGCAGAGCACTTTTGGTGGTTCCTTGCTTGGAACACTGGATGTGCTGGAAGGTGGGTGGAGTTAAGATACATAAAAGAGTGGGAAAGTGTAGGATGACAGGTCAGTCTGACAGAAGGTCAGTCGGGTAGGAAGTCACTCAGACAGGAGTGAGGATCCCTGGAAGAAGGGATGGAGGAAGGAGTGCTGCAGCTGCCTCAGTGATCTGAGCCAGCTGGCATGGGAAAGGAAAAGAACGAGAAAGACGTAGAACTGAAACCTAAGCTTCCATAAGAGAGAGAAAGACAAGTACGGAACAAAGGAGTAGAGAGAACAGAGAGGACGTGGGTTAGAAGAGGAACCCTACCTATAGGCTCTCAGCACAAGGCCAGGGCTCAGTCCCCGAGGTTGTCTGGACACTTATGGTTCTGCAGCAGACACCGGTGGAGTAGTTGGCTGTAAATGCATTGCTCCCATCTAAGACTTGGGGCACAACAGCAATTGGATAGAGAGCCGGAACTCAGGAGAAGGGAGTCCTCGAAGCAGGCTACAGCTGTCTGCCGTACAAGTAGAGTTCTTGGGAACATCTGTTAGGAGGAACTCCAGAGTGCCACGGTACTGGAGATCTTCACACTTAAAGGCGCTATAGAGGAGACGTTCAGGAAAGGCACATAAGTTGGCGGAGTGTTGGAGGGGAGCTTTCCATCTTGCCTGGAGGTTGACTGAGTCCCTGACCTGGAGGACATGGCACAGAAGCGGGCATTACTGACTGTGAGTAATGCTTTGGAACTACATGCCCTGGTGTCCTCCATTCCTTCCTGCGTCCGTCTGTCTGACACTGCTACATCCCCTGCGCCGGACACTACACCACCTAAGTGTCCCCACATCTACACTGCCCTGGGACAACAGCCCTGCCTGTGGAGGGCTATACCATCCTCGCTGCACCACACCATCTGTCCCGGAGGATCTGTCTGCAGTGTCGGCATAACACCTCCCATGCCGAACACCACAGCTGGCGTAACGAACTATTCCATTCCATTAACTACATTCCCCCATTACTTGGGCACCCAGGGCCACGGACCGGGTCACCGCTGTTGTGACACACTCCCCTGACACCGGCCCAGTACCGAATACCCCATGGCCCTGGGAGAGCGACCCAATTGCACGGTTACCCAATTCCAGTCCTCATGGGCCACCAACAGATCATGTTGTAAGTAATCCTCTTTTGATTTCATTACAACATGATCTGTTGGTAGACCTTGAGGAGTGGAGTTGGGGAACCCTGGTGAATCCAGTCTGTGCAATATAGAATAATGTAGAGACTGCTGTGGAAAAGCCAAATCATATAGATTGGTTTGGTTTTTTTGAAACCAATCTACATGACTTGTCTTTTCCACAGCAATCTCTACATTCTTGTAATATTGCACGGTTCCCCAACTCCAGTCCTCCTGGGCCACCAACAGATCATGTTATATGGAATCCTCTTTTTATTTCATTACAACATGATCTGTTGGTGGACCTTGAGGACTGAAGTTGGGGAACCTTGCTGTATCCAGTCTGTGCAATATTACACGAATGTAGAGAGTTACCTACTTAGGAGTATTAGTGAATTCATGATGCACAAAACACAGCATCATAAATTCACTGATACACCTGGCTACTTGCTAATGGTATTGGAAGTGTAAAAACAGAGAATGCACTCAGTACAGGTATCAAAACAGTTTTTTTTATTAACATACCAACAACATGCAATAACATTTTTTTACAACATTTGCTCTTGCCATACCACCCGTCCTACATCTGAGTTGAAGTAGGTCACAAATTGGTCCCTCATTTGGCCAACTTCAACGGATGACCTGAGAGGGTGATGTGTAAATTCTGGCAAAGGATTAGGAGCAACATCATCAAGATCAAAGTTCAGGTGCTCTTGAGAAATTACAAAATTATGTAGAACAACACAGGCCTTGACCACCTCATCCACTGTTTCCAGTTTAAGATTAATAGCTGTGCCAAGAATGCGCCATCTCGATACAAGTATACCAAAATCACACTCTACTGTTCTCCTGGCCCTGGTCAGTCTGTAATTAAAAATTCTTTTTTGTAGGTCCAAGTCCCAGCTGGAGTAGGGTTTGAGGAGGTTTTGGCACATCTGGAACGCTTCATCACCAACCATTACAAATGGCTGTGGCGGACCTTCGGTGTTGGGAAGAGGACATGGCATGAGGAAATCGAAGTTGTTGCCATACAACCTCCTGCCCATGTCCGATGTCTTAAAAGCCTGGGAGTCATTCCCACAGCCAAATGCCCCAATGTCCACTGCATTAAACTTACAGTCTGCATCCGCAATGGCCATCAGTACAGTAGAAAAGTACTTTTTGTAGTTATAGAACTCAGAGCCAGTTCTTTAGGCCTTGATAATCCGGATGGGTTTCCCATCCACCACTCCTAAACAGTTTGGGAAATTGCATACAGTCCAGAATCTTTCGGCGATTTCCAACCACTTTGCTGCATTGGGCATGGGCATGAATTCGGGACAAAGACCGTTCCAGAGAGCCCGGCAGGTGTCCGCTACAATTCCAGACAATGTGGAGATTCCAATCTGGTACTGGAAGTGCAGTGACGAGAGGGTCTCTCCAGTAGCCAGGAATCTGTAACACAAAGAAAACAATAATTAATATTTATGTATATGTAATTTTTTTACACACGTTTAATTAAAAAAAAAAAAAAAATTCTGCAGCCTTTGGTTTATGAAAACTGCGTACCGTAATGTGACCAGGAGCCATTCCTCAGGAGTAATCGCACGCCGGAGCAGCGTGTCCTGTCTCAGGATGACTTCTTTTACCCGACCAAGCAAACACTGAAAGGTTTCTTTGGTCATCTGGGTATAATCCGTAAATTTCTCTGGGTTTGCCTGGAGCTCACTGTAGAGGGTGTAGTACACTCCACGGCTCTCCCGGAGTTCAATAATGGGATGTATCCACATACGCCGCTGCTGCCATCTTCGCTGCTTCTCTCTCTCTCCCTCTGTTCATGGCAAGCAACGGCATAAGCCTGAGCCATCCTCATGTCCAGATCCAAGTCAAAGTAAAAGCTCTTCCAGCGCAGATCCATGTTTCTCAAGTCAAATGCAAGCAAATGTGAAGAATTCAGCTGTAAAATGGGGCTATATAAAGAATTTCCATAAGACACGCCCACTGTTTTCCCATTGCTTGAGTGTGTTGCAAGAATTTTCCAAGGATTTTTTCTCTAGTTTATTGCACATAAAAAATGCAAACGCATGAAAAACGCTTACAAACGCATAAAAACTCTGCGATTTTTGGTCGTTATGCCCACAATAATGCTACAAAAAAACGCAGCGTTTACAAGCGTTTGTATGCGCTTTTCACATGCGTTTCATGTGCGCTCCTAACGCAGCGCAAAAAAACGCTAGTGTGAAACTAGACTTACCTGCTGCTGTTTGTATGCATTCAACAAGAATTCTTAAAGGAATCAAAGTCTTTTCTGGATTCTTTGTAACATGTGTGCCAGCAGCTGAGTTGAGCTATCTGTGACCGTCGCCAATTGTAAGTAAGGTGAAGAGATCCAGCATCTCACAGAGCCATATTTGCAGCCACAGGCCCCGGGGACAGAATAGTAAAAAAGACTTACCAGATTCATCTATAAAGTCACCTACAGCTTCTATAAAGCTACAGAACTTCCTGCATAGCATCTGCTCTCAGCATATAAGAGACTATACAGCTCCCCTTCTCCCTGTGAATCAGGATGGCTGAAGGAATGACTACACGGTCTCTGCCAGACCCATTGTTAGAGGAAGAGTGCATAGAATTTGATCCACCATCTAGTGAGAAGGCTAGATGTCCCACAAAGTTAACATGGAAAGTAAGGGAGAATCTAGAATCCAGTAAACATGATCTTCTCTGAGCTATAGTAGAGCTATGGCAAAAACTGCTGAGTCACATAGACAGCCTGTCTCAGCCGGCTTCTCTTGAACAACCACCAGAGGGAACCCTTGCACAACTGTGTTCAGATTATCAACAGTATGCAAAAATAGCAGACCAGTACATCTCAGTGGTAAAGAGACTTAACCCATCAGTTACCTGCAAAGAGCTGCAAGCTTTCCATCAACTTAACTCTGAGAGAAAAAGCATGGTGCGCAAAATAAAAGCCAAGACAGAGGCAAGAATCGCGCTATTAGCCAACAAGTCCTCTTGTATTTCTGGCTCAGCCAGACAGTCAAAGCAATCATCTAAGTCACGGTCTTCAAAATCCTCAACCCTCAGCGAACAGCTTGTAAAAGCACGTGCTGAAGCTGAGGCCACGAAAATACGAGCTGCCTTCGCTCTAAAGAAAACTGAGATGGAAATAGAGGCAGCTGAAGCAGTGCACAGAAAGGCAAAAAAAGGACAGAAATAGAGGCCCTAGAGAAGGAATGCAAACACGCCACAGCCATGGCAAAGTTAAAGGTCCTGGAACAAGCCATCAGTGGGAGCCAAAGAGACAGCATCAGTTTAAGTGATTTTGATACTGAAGAACCTCTTAAGCGTGCTATAGACTATGTACAAAGCCAATACAGCGCTACCCTTGCTCCTGCAATCCTTCCTGACCGCACAGATGCTTCCCCGAGACAACAGGACACAGAGTGTTTACCCATATCCTGCACCCAAGGTCAGTATAATACGCTGCCAACCTTGCATTCTGATCCTCCTCTGTGCACCGAAATGTACTAGAAACCTGCACCTCACCAAATCTTATACACAGAAACATAGGTGCAGGCCAATATGCAGGCAAGTCAACGTACTCCGGTCAGTCACACAATTCCAGTCCCATGTGTGGCAGAAACTAAGCTCATTTAGTCAGTTAATGGACTGAACGCCTATGCTGCCCTATATGTACCTGCATTCCCAGGTCAAAACACAGACTGTATGAACACTGCTATCCAGCCAGCATCGGTCCTTCCAAAATCGGAGGATGCTGATATGACTGGCCTTGCAAGGTACATGATTCGGCGTGATCTAACTAAGACCGGTCTTACAAAGTTTGACGATAAACCTGAGAACTACAGGGATTGGAAGTGTACCTTTAAAACCACAATCAGTGACCTCGGCATCACCGCCGCTGAAGAGCTAGACCTGCTAATCAGGTGGCTTGGGCCACAATCCACGGATCGGGTCAAGAGACTTAAATCCGTCCACATCAGTAATCCCGTTGCGGGTCTCACCGCTTCATGGAAAAGGCTAGAAAGAAGCTATGGCAGTCCTGAGGCCATAGAAAAGGCCCTGTTCAAGTGACTAGAGGATTTTCCAAAGGTATCTAGTAAGGACAGTACAAGGTTCCAAGAGCTCAGCGACCTCCTGCTAGAGCTTCAGCTGGCCAAAGCAGACCCGTATCTTCCTGGCCACAGCTACCTGGACACTGCTCATGGGGTAACCCCAATAGTTTCCAAGCTGCCGTCCAATATCCAAAATAAGTGGGCCATGCTTGGATCAAAATACAAAAGGGAAAACCAAGTCTCCTTCCCTCCATTTTCCTACTTCTGCGAGTTCATCGAAAATATTGCAGAGTGTAAGACCGATCCAAGTTTTTCCTATGGAGAACACAGCAACCCTGTTTCATCTCCTAAAGACGACAGTCAACATCTTAACTACAGGAACTGCCGAGCTCCAATGCCCGTCAAGAAGACTGATGTTCTTCCCACACCTTCAGTATCACAAGATAAGAGTGACAAAGGTGAGAAGGTTGAGAATCCTAATCATATGTGTCCCATTCACAAGAAACCTCATCCCTTAAAAAAGTGCATCAGTTTCGGAAAGAAACCACTCCAGGAATGCAAAGAGCTTCTGAAGAACTTTGGGATATGTTACAGGTGCTGCGCTTCTACTGAACACTTTGCTAAGGACTGCAAAACATCTATTAAGTGTTTGGAGCGGGACAGCGAGGAGCATGTGCAAGCGCTCCATCCATCCCAATCTAACACTGCACAGCTTACGCCTTCCCCCACCACAAGGCAAGGCGGGGAGGATGATGTTCAAACAGTGAATTCTAGCTCAATATCTTCTTCATGCATAGAAGTCTGCGGAGAAGGCCTCTGGGACAAGTCATGTGCGAAGATATGCCTGGTGAATGTGTATCCCAAGGGTCAACCAGAGAAAACTTCAAGGGTGTATGTTATCCTGGACGATCAGAGCAACCGGTCACTTGCTAGGTCAGAGCTCTTTGTCATGTTTGTTTTAAAGGGATACTCTCACCCCTACACCCTAGGCACCTGCAGTGGTGTTACGGAGATCTCGGGGAGAAGAGCCAATGGACTCATGGTGTCTTCTCTTGAGAACAATGTGGAGATACCCTTACCCACTCTGATTGAATGCAACCAGATACCGTCCAACAGAGAGGAAATTCCAACTCCAGAGGCTGCACTCCATCACCCTCATCTAAGGACTTTGGCAAGCAAGATACCAGCTCTCGACAACAGCGCAAACATCCTGATCCTGCTTGGCAGAGACATTCTGCGACTACACATTGTACGTCAGCAAATAAACGGGCCACACGACGCTCCTTTTGCTCAACGCTTAGACCTAGGCTGGGTTATCATAGGTAATGTCTGTATAGAAAAGATGAAGAGACCCACGAGAATTTCCTCATTTAAGACTCACGTCCTACCAAATGGTCACAGCACTTACTTACAACCATGCCGACATCATTACTGGGTGAAAGAGAAAATAAGCGACAACAAGTGGAAGAAAGAAACCTCTGACGATATGAACATATTTCTGTCCCGTAATGATGACCTCGGGTCAACAGTGTTCCACTCTACAAGAGAAGACAACCAGCTAGCACCTGCAAGGGAGGACAAAGAATTTATAAAGATTATGGAAAAGGAATTCGCCCAAGATGATTCAAATAGCTGGGTAGCACCTTTACCTTTTAGTTCTCCAAGAATCAGGCTACCTGATAATCTGCAACAAGCAACGGCAAGTTTATCATCCCTAAAACGCACCTTAAAGAGAAGGCCAGAGATGGAGAAACATTTTGTCGACTTCATGCAGAATATCTTCGATAGAGGTCACGCAGAACCTGCACCCCCGCTAAAAGAAGGTGAAGAATGCTGGTATCTTCCGTCCTTTGGTGTCTACCATCCTCGCATACCCGACCAAATTAGAGTGGTGTTTGACTCCAGTGCTCAGTATGAAGGCATCTCCCTAAATAGCCTGCTCCTCACTGGGCCTAATCTAAACAACAGCCTTATAGGAGTACTGATTTGCTTCAGACAAGAACCTGTTGCAGTAATGGCCGATATTCAACAAATATTTCATTGCTTTATTGTGAGAGAAGACAGCAGAAACTACCTCAGATTCCTATGGCACAAAGACAACGACTTCCGCAACAAGGTCATAGTCTACAGGATGAAGGTGCATGTCTTCGGGAACAGCCCCTCGCCTGCAGTCGCCATCTATAGACTAAGACAGACAGCACGGGAAAGTGAGAGAGAGTATGGGTCTGATGCTCGTCTATTTGGGGAAAGAAATTTCTATGTAGATGATGGGCTTAAGTCTCTTCCCACAAGTGAAGAGACTATCGATCTGCTCGCTAGGACTCAAGAAATGCTGTCAACAGCAAACCTTAGACTCCACAAAATCATCTCCAACAGTGAAAAGGTAATGAAAGCATTTCCATCTGAGGATCACGCTGCTGGTGTAAGGGATCTTGTTCTGGGTTCTGACGTTCCTCCCACGCAACGCAGCCTCAGTCTGCTTTGGGATATTAAGCAGGACGTGTTCACTTTCCAGGTGTCAGCTTGTGATAAACCTTTCACTAAATGAGGAGTCCTATCTATTGTGAACAGCATCTATGAGCCTCTCGGGTTTATAGTACCCATCACCATTCAAGGCAAGATACTTTTGAGACAGTTGACCGCCGAGAGTACGGACTAGGATACTCCGCTACCATCCCAGAAACAACAAAGGTGGGAGGCGTGGAAGAAGTCTCTGAAGGTCTTAGAGAATTTCCAAGTCCCACGTTGTTATTGCCCAGGCACCCTTTCAGCCACCATCAGAAGAGAAGTCCACATTTTCTCCGATGCTTCTACAGAGGCTATAGCTGCCGTAGCCTACCTGAAGACTTTAGAAGAAGGTACCAAGGTGCATTGTGGATTCATCCTCGGTAAGGCAACACTAACCCCAAAACCTGCTCACTCTGTTCCAAGACTCGAACTTTGTGCCGCCGTTCTGGCAGAGTAGTTAGCTGAAGCTATAAGGGACGAAATGGACATTGCTATTGATTCATTTACCTTCTACACAGACAGTAAAGTGGTACATGGTTACATCTATAACCAAACAAAACAATTTTATGTCTACGTCAGCAATAAATTAGATCGTATCAGAAGCTTTTCTACCCCTGACCAGTGGTACTACGTTCCTACTGACATGAATCCAGCTGACTGAGGGACGAGACTCACTGCCGCGTCTAAACTCAATGACAACACGTAGGTGTCACCTCCAAGGATCCTGTATGAGGATTCCAGCTCAAGGGACTTCAACAACATTTACGAGCTGGTGGAACCAGAGTCCGACAAAGAGATCAGACCAATCTTTTCTACTCACTACACTTCTGTGATGCCAAAATTGAAACTGAGGTCTCTCCGCTTTGAGCGCTTCTCAAGATTGTCAGAAGACATCACATGAAAGTCATTGTTTATGGACACAGCTCACGGCGGGGAGCCTACCACCATATATTGCTCCATCTGCGTTGGAACATTCTAACATTTGAACCTTCTCCAGCGGATTATTGGGTTGGTGGAAGTGTTTGCACATTGCAGCTTCCCCAGTCTGAAGATGGGTTTACATATGGACTCGGTCTATTCCGCTGTTGAGGACTTCATGCCTCCAACTGAAGATTGGACCATGCCAATTGGACTACAACTGTTGTTGCTGTTATTACTTGCATGCTTGTTTTCCCTTTGTTTTTCAGGTCTACATTGACATCTCCAGAGGACATCATAAAAATTATGAAATCTATAGATTTCAGACAGGGAGTGTTATGTCCCATGAATGAGACATTTTACAGACTGTCTGTGCATTTTACATGCTCTATTGCAGTCTCTCATATTGTTTTATTGTTGATATGTGTTCCTGTGTTTTGCATAGCTGAAATCCTCCCTTTCCATCAAGTTTGTCCCTTCTGTCTCCCTGTCTCCCTCTTCTGGATGTGAAGTCGCTTCCTTCTTCTTCCCCCTGTGTCTCATTCTCCATCTTGGCTTCATTAGAGGCACATGTGCTTTCAGCTTCTCTGAAGAAAGTCTTTTTACCTGCTGCTGTTTGTATGCATTCAACAAGAATTCTTAAAGGAATCCAAGTCTCTTCTGGATACTTCATAACGTGTGCCAGCAGCTGAGTTGAGCTATCTGTGACCGACGCCAATTGTAAGTAAGGTGAAGAGACCCAACATCTCACAGACCCATATTTGCAGCCACAGGCCCCGGGGACAGAATATATGGGAATAAACATACAAGAAATAGGAGGAAACCACTATGGTTAAATAGAGCTGTAAGGGGAGCAATAAGTGACAAAAAGAAAGCATTTAGAGAATTAAAGCAAGTAGGCAGTGATGATGCATTAAATAAATACAGAAAATTAAATAAATTCTGTAAAAAGCAAATCAAGACAACAAAGATTGAGACAGAGAGACTCATTGCCAGAGAAAGTAAAAATAATCCCAAAATAGTCTTTAACTACATAAATAGTAAGAAACTAAAAAAGGATAGTGTTGGCCCCCTTAAAAATAGTCTGGGTGAAATGGTGGATGAGGATGAGGAAAAAGCCAATATGCTAAATGACTTTTTTTCAACAGTAGTTACACAAGAAAATCCCATGACGGATAACATGATCAGTGATAAAAATTCTCCATTAAATGTCACCTGCTTAACCCAGCAGGAAGTACGGCGGCGTCTACCGGGCCCGGATGGGATGCACCCCCGAGTACTGCAGGAATTAAGTACAGTCATAGATAGACCATTATTTTTAGTCTTTAAAGATTCCATAATAACAGGGTCTGTACCACAGGACTGGCGTATGGCAAATGTGGTGCCAATATTCAAAAAGGGGACTAAAACTGAACTTGGAAATTATTAACCTTAACTGTGGGTAAAATCCTGGAGGGTTTTCTAAGAGATACTATACTGGAGTATCTGAAGAAGAATAACCTTATGACCCAATATCAACATGGGTTTATGAAGGACTGTTCCTGTCAGACTAATCTGATAAGCTTTTAAGAAGAGGCAAGTTCTGGACTGGACCAAGGGAATGCAGTGGACGTGGTGTACATGGACTTTTCAAAAGCTTTTGATATGGTGCCACACAAAAGGTTGATACATAAAATGAGAACAATGGGGATAGGAGAAAATATGTGTAAGTGGGTTAAGAGCTGGCTCAGGGATAGGAAACAAAGGGTGGTTATTAATGGAGCACACTCAGACTGGATCACGGTTAGCAGTGGGGTACCACAGGGGTCAGTATTGGGCCCGCTTCTGTTTAACATATTTATTAATGACCTTGTAGGGGGCATAGAGAGTAGAATTTCAATATTTGCAGATGACAATAAACTCTGCAGGGTAATCAATACAGAGGAGGACAATTTTATATTACAGGAGGATTTATGTAAACTAGAAGCTTGGGTTGATAAATGGCAAATGAGTTTTTATGCGGATAAATGTTGTGAATTCACTTTCTGGCCTGCCTCTGGTTACTAGTGAAGGTAGTGGAGCTGGTTGTATTGACAGAGGGGTCGCGAGTTCTCTTTCCGGGCTCCCTCTGGTGGTTACAGGAGGTAATGGAGCTGATCTAATTAACAGAAGCCTGCCACCTGATAATGAGGAGGACGATGGGAAATTTGGAGTTTCTGACTGGATTTAAGACAGCCGACTCCCTCTATCCCTGCTGGTATTTTTTTCCTGCCTCCTGAGGTCTTAGTTTCCAGCTCAGTCCCTGCATGCTCAAGCTAAGTGTTCTTTTGCTATTGTTCACATTTAATTTGGTTCTGTCTATTTCAGCTTTGTGTGGTCAGCCAGCCCCGGCTGGGGCTGTGCTGAATTTCCATCCTTATGTTACTGTTTGTGCCAGTTTGTTTTTGTCCCTTATTAGATTGGCTTCTCTTTGCTCTGCTTTCAGAATATACCAGAGTGCTGATATAGTGGGCGAAGTCTGGTGACTTCAGTATTTTTTCTATCAGACGTGTTGGGCATTTTTTGCAGGGTTTTTTGCGTGATTGCAGACAGTGTCTTTCCTTTACTGTCCTGTCTAGTTAGTTTGGGCCCCATCGTTTGCTCAGCCTATTTTCCTCCCTGTGTTTGTGTTTTCATCTTGTCTCACCAACAATATATGTTTGGGGGCTATCTATTCCTTTGGGGTCTGCTCTGGGGCAGTTTAGATTTCCCCTTTCTTGCTTTAGGCTTATTTAGTTCTCCGGCTGTGTCGAGGCGTCTATAATCATTGTAGGTACGCTCCACGGCTACTGCTAGTTGCGTGGATAGGATCAGGGGTCTGCAATCCGCTTAGTTACCAACCTCTCTGGTTTTCTGTGGCTAAGCTTGGTCTTGTTTTCCTCCTCGGTGACCCAATCATAGCAGTCATGCACTTGGGTAGAACAAGCAAGATGTGCTTAATTATAAAGCACTGGGCAAAACTGTCACTGAAAAAGACCTGGGTGTATGGGTGGATGACAAACTCACATTTAGTGGCCAGTGTCAGGCAGCTGCTGCAAAGGCAAATAAAATAATGGGATGCATTAAAACAGGCATAGATGCTCATGAGGAGAACATAATATTACCTCTATATAAGTCACTAGTGCGACCACACTTAGAATACTGTGTACAGTTCTGGTCTCCGGTGTATAAGAAAGACATAGCTGAACTGGAGTGGGTGCAGAGAAGAGTGACCAAGGTTATTCGAGAACTGTGGGGTCTGCAATACCAAGACAGGTTATTACACTTGGGGTTATTTAATTTGGAAAATCGAAGGCTGAGGGGTGATCTTATTACAATGTATAAATATATGCGGGGACAATACAAAGACCTTTCTAATGATCTTTTTACTCTTAGACCTGTGACGGGGACAAGGGGGCATCCTTTACGTCTGGATGAAAGAAGGTTTAAGCATAATCATAGACGCGGATTCTTTACTGTAAGAGCAGTGAGACTATGGAACTCTCTGCCATATGATGTTGTAATGAGTGATTCCCTACTAAAATTTAAGAAGGGACTAGATGCCTTTCTTGAAAAGTATAATATTACAAGGTATATACACTAGTTTCCTTAATATTGCGTTGATCCAGGGAGCTAGTCTGATTGCTGTATGTGGAGTCGGGAAGGAATTTTTTCCCCAATGTGAAGCTTACAGTTTGCCACATGGTTTTTTTTTTTCCTTCCAATGGATCAACATGTTAGGGCAAGTTAGAATAGGATATGGGTTGAACTAGATGGACTTAAAGTCTTCCTTCAACCTTAATAACTATGTTACTATGTTAGAAGGTGCTCAGAGCGTGGCCGCGTGTGTACAAGGTGTACGGAGCAGAGCCGCATGTGTACAAGGTTTACGGAGTGAAACCATGTGTTTACTGAGTGCGATGTATCTGGAGCGGAGCCGTATGTGTACGAGGCATAGAGAGCGGAACGTGTGTGTATGAGTGTACAAGGGAATGCTTCAGATCCATCACCGTCTCCTCTGACAGCGCGGACAGCGGGATCGCCTTGGCCTCGGGGATGTCAGCCATGTGAGCAGATCATGATATGTCTTCCAACGGGAGGCTCAGGTGGGCACTACAATGGGAACTGGGCTGCTATAGTATCTTTATAGAATCTTTCTTTCTTTCTCTCTCTGTTTCTTTCTCTCTCTGTTTTTTCTTTCTCTCTCTGTTCTTTCTTTCTCTCTGCTCTTTCTTTCTTTCCTCTCTTCCTTTCTCTCTCTGTTCTTTCTTTCGCTCTGTTCTTTCTTTCTTTCTTTCTTTCTTGCCTCTCTTTCTTTCTCTCTAATCTTTCTTTCTTTCTCTTTCCAAACTTTCTTTCTCTTTCTCTGTTCTTCCTTTCTCTCTCTCTGTTATTTCTTTCTCTCTCTCTGCTCTGTTCTTCCTTTCTCTCTCTGTTCTTTCTTTCTTCTTCTCTGTTCTTTCTCTCTCTGTTCTATCTTTCCTCTCTTTCGCTCTCTGTTCTTTCTTTCTCTCTGTTCTTTCTCTCTCTCACTATTCTTTCTTTCTCTATAATGTTGCCCCCTTCATATGGTATAATACAGCCCCCCAAAGAATATAATGTAGCCCCTTTAGAATATAATGCAGCCCCCCTCATAGGGTGTCATGCTGCCCTCCCTTATATGGGGTATCATGCTGCCCCCCTTATACGGGGTATCATGCTGCCCACCTCATGTGGGGTATCATACTACCCTCCTCATACAGGGTAGCATGCTGCCCCCATCATACGGGGTATCATGCTGCCCCCATCATAAGGGGTATCATGCTGCCCCCTCCTCATATGGGGTATATCATGCTGCCCACTCACACGGGTATCATGCTGCTGCCCCCCCATACAGGGTATCGTAATCATGCAACCAGGACTCACTATATAAATAAAAAAACTATACTCACCTCTCCTCCTTGTTCCCATGCTGATTTCGGCGGCGGCTCTGCTCTGATGTCAGGAGCTGCGCTGCAGTCAGACCGGCACACAGCAGGGACGCAATGAAGTGACATCATCGTGCACCCGCTGTGTGTCGGAGGAAGAGGGTAATGATGGGAGAGGGAGTGTCATGTGACTCTCTCTTCCATTATTGCGGCGCACACTGGGGAGTCACGCTGACGCCGCAATAATGGAATATATATATATATATATATATATACACTCACTGGCCACTTTATTAGGTACACCATGCTAGTAAGGGGTTGGACCCCCTTTTGCCTTCAAAACTGCCTCAATTCTTCGTGGCAGAGATTCAACAAGGTGCTGGAAGCATTCCTCAGAGATTTTGGACCATATTGACATGATGGCATCACACAGTTGGCGCAGATTTGTCGGCTGCACATCCCTGATGCGAATCTCCCGTTCCACCACATCCCAAAGATGCTCTATTGGATTGAGATCTGGTGACTGAGGAGGCCATTTGAGTACAGTAAACTCATTGTCATGTTCAAGAAACCAATCTGAGATGATTCGAGCTTTATGACATGGCGCATTATCCTGCTGAAAGTAGCCATCAGATGTTGGGTACATTGTGGTCATAAAGGGATGGACATGGTCAGCAACAATACTCAGGTAGGCTGTGGCGTTGCAACGATGCTCAATTGGTACCAAGGGGCCCAAAGAGTGCCCAGAAAAAATTCCCCACACCATGACACCACCACCACCAGCCTGAACCGTTGATACAAGGCAGGATGGATCCATGCTTTCATGTTGTTTACGCCAAATTCTGACCCTACCATCCGAATGTCGCAGCAGAAATCGAGACTCATCAGACCAGGCAACGTTTTTCCAATCTTCTACTGTCCAATTTCGATGAGCTTGTGCAAATTGTAGCCTCAGTTTCCTGTTCTTAGCTGAGAGGAGTGGTACCCAGTGTGGTCTTCTGCTGCTGTAGCCCATCTGCCTCAAAGTTCGACGCACTGTGCGTTCAGAGATGCTCTTCTGCCTACCTTGGTTGTAACGGGTGGCAATTTGAGTCACTGTTGCCTTTCTATCAGCTCGAACCAGTCTGCCCATTCTCCTCTGACCTCTGGCATCAACATGGCATTTCCGGCCACAGAACTGCCGCTCACTGGATTTTTTTTCTTTTTCGGACCATTCTCTGTAAACCCTAGAGATGGTTGTGCGTGAAAATCCCAGTAGATCAGCAGTTTCTGAAATTCTCAGACCAGCCCTTCTGGCACCAACAATCATGCCACGTTCAAAGGCACTCAAATCACCTTTCTTCCACATACTGATGCTCGGTTTGAACTGCAGGAGATTGTCTTGACCATGTCTACATGCCTAAATGCACTGAGTTGCCGCCATGTGATTGGCTGATTAGAAATTAAGTCTTAACACACAGTTGGACAGGTGTACCTAATAAAGTGGCCAGTGAGTGTATATATATATATATATATATATATATATATAGATTATATAGATTATCCAAGCAACAACATTGGCCTTAGATTGATGGCACTTCCCACCTATTAACTCATCCAAAAAGATCACGGAAGCTTCTAGCCATATAAAAGTATCAAAGCTTTATTAGATCCAATACAAAAAACATAGACATATAGACAAGTTAAAAGGAGAAGAATACCCAATATAACACCACAAATGACATATACAAAATGATGCATAGGTGATAGTTCACATACTAGCACTTAAAAAAGTTGCTGAAAAGATATCAAATATAATAAATGAACCAAAGTGTTCAAAAATATTCAGAATATATAAATGCATCATATAAACATGACAGTTCATATCGTGAGTCCAGGCTGGGGAGGGTAGAGATTGATTTACAGGCCACAAACCACCACCAACAACAGCGCGGTCATCTGCTGAGGTTCTCTGGTTAGGGGCTCACTTAGAAGTTTCGCCCCCCTGAACCAAAATCCTAGCTATGCCTCTGAGAGGACTTAATGGAGTTTCTGTCTCTGGCTGAGTTTGCTCTCAATAACCACACCTTTACTGCTAGCGGTACTTCACCTTTTTTTTGTTTTGGAAGTTTTCATCCAGTTTTTGGAAATTTTTTGAAGTCTGCAGTCCCAGAGGAGGAAAGATATTCTTCTCATTCTCAGAAGTTAAAAAGGTCTTTAGGTAACTTGCGATAGAACCAAGAGAACGGTGAGCCACAGATGTAGGAGGGCCAATGTCTTTAAGGTGAGAGGTTTTGTTTTGCTACATTCAAAAAATCTTCATCTTAAAGTACTATTAAGTAAACGTATTCCTAAATTTGTTGGTCTGTATAAGGTAATTAAGATCATTAATCCTGTGACGTTCAAGCTCCAACTCCTTGTTGCGTGGAGTATTAATAATTCCTTCCTTTCCTCTCTTTTTAAAAAGTTTGAGGGGATGCTGGGTCCTGAAGACATCATTGAGGTTGACTTGGAGGAGGACAAGGAGTATGAGGTAGGGAACAACTTTTGGGTTCCAGACGTGTGAAATGTCCACTGAAATATCATTAAATGGAAGGATAATTTCTGCGTTGATACAGAAAATTTGCATGTGGATCCACTAATAAGGAAGTTCTGTCAGCAGCGTAAACTGTTGGGATCTCAGTGGGTCCAGTGAACCCCTTGTAGAAGGGGTGGTACTGTTATGCGTCTGTGTTTGAACCTTGGAATCTGTGCTTTGGTGTCAGCTTCACTGTCTGCCGAGCCACAGCACATACACCTATTTTCCAGGTGTTTAGTTTCTATTATCCTTGCTTCAGTCTGTTGGAATATGTTTGGGCAACAACTTCATTCCTGTGTATGAGTGTTCAGTTACTAGATTTGTGTGCTGTTTATAAAATTAGAACAACAACAAAAAAACCTCCCTGAGGCTCACACAGGGAGAGCATGTGACTGTATTTCCTGTTTTTCCTGTGTCTGTGTATGAGAGAAACAGCCTGCTGTAGATGCTGCACAGACACACAAATGATTTCTTCCTATTAAGCTTATAATATATTGTTCTTATTTGTTCCTGAATAAAGAAGCTATGTTGTCACACACTTGGATAGTATCCTAAATAATCTGCTGCCAACAGGTTATGAGCCCAGAGTGACACAGAACCCCAGAGTAACACAGCAACAGAAGTCCATAGCAAAAGCAGCATAAAGCAACAGAGAAGATATCCATTAGCAGCAATCCTGTCAAGTTCTCAGTGCCAAGCCTCACTAACCAGAACTACCAGTCCTGGAAATTCAAGGTGAAGATGCTGCTCATAAGAGAAGGTATGTGGAAATATACTCATGAACAAGTGCCTCATCCATTACCATATGACTGGCTAGAGAAGGACAAGAAAGTACAAAGCATGATCTCCCTCAGTGTAGATGCATATATGCAAGTGTTCAACTGCAAAGGAGATGTGGGATGAGTTACAGAAAGTGCATGAAAGATCAAATCTCAGCAATAAGCTTTATCTCATGAGAAAGTCTAAGGTAAGTGATGAACAGAATATGCAGGACTATATAAGAAACACCTTAGAGATTGTGGAGCGTCTCAGGGTATTGGAGAAGAAATGAAAGATTTTCATGTTACTGCACTTTTAAGTGGTCTTCCAGAAAATTATGACACACTCGTGACTGCACTAGATGCACGGTCAGATGATGAGCTGACACTAGAGTATGTTAAAGGCAAACTTGTGGATGAATTTGAGAGAAAAATGTAGCATGTAAGCAGCAGTAATCAATCCAGAGAAGAAACAGCAGTAAAGACATAGGATTTCCCTAAATATAAGAGCAATCTAAGAGAAATTTGTGAATATTTTGTCTGTAAAAAGCCTGGCCACCTTAAAGCAGACTGCAGCATATGGAAAGCAAGAATGAGTCATCTTAAAAAGCAGAACAGTCATCAAAGGGTTAAAACAGCTGTAAAGGAAGATTCTGCGTGTGCTGAAGTTGCATTTAATGCCAGTACAGGCCCATCTGCAAAGCATATATGATGTACAGATTCTGGTGCAAGCAGTCATATGACAAATAGCAAGGATTTCTTCACTGACCTTAATGAAAGCAAGTCAGAAAAGGTCATCTAAGCTAATGGTCACTATATGACTTCAGAAGGAGTAGGAGTCTGCTACCTCCACTGTCCAGTTTCCTCAGCACAAAACAGAAAGATCCCAGTAAAGGTTGCTCTCTATGTTCCCAGCCTTGAAAGCAATCTTCTGTGAGTAAAGAAGCTCACGCAAAAGGGGAATGTGGTTACTTTTAGAGATAACAGCTGTGTCCTCTCAAAGAAGGGTCACACTCTTGCAGAAGGAAAAATCCAAGATGAACTTTATTGGCTAAAATGCAAAGAAAGAGGGTACAGTGCTAGACAAGATCTGCATAAGCACTGTATCCATGTATGGTGCAGACCTCTTCGGCACAGAGACCCAGAAGCAGTAAGAAAGCAAGCTCAACTTGCAAGTGGTATTGAAATCAACCAGTGTAGTCAAATGATGAAGTGCACTAGCTGTATAAGGCTGTGTGCACACGCTGCGGATTCCGCTGCGTTTCCGCAGCGGTTTTGGCCGCTGCGGACACGCAGCAGTTTTAGCTGCGGTGTACAGTACCATTCATTTGAATGGGAAAAAAAAAACGCTGTGCCGACGCTGCGGAAAAAAACGCGCGGATTTGCTGCGGTTTTGAATCCGCAGAAAGAATTGCATGTCAATTCTTTCTGCGGAAACCGCTGCGGGTTCCTATCTCCACCATTTTGGAGATAGTGAATCCGCAGGACCAAACCGCAGGCAAAACCGCAGATAATCCGCAGGTCTTTGGACCTGCGGATTATCTGCGGTTTTTGCAAAATCCGTGCGGATTAATCCGCAGCGGATTCCGCAGCGTGTGCACGTACCCTTAAAGGAAAAATGTCCAGAAAATCCTCTCCTAAAATAAGCACCACTAGATTTGCACAGCCACTGGATCTGATACATACAGACGTATGTCATCCAATGAGTGTTTAAACTCCTAGCAAGAGGAGATATTTTCTCATATTTATTGATGACTACTCCAGATATAAAGTCACCTACCTGCTTCACAGTAAAGATGAAGTTCCACAGAAACTTGAAGAATATCTGCTGCTGTCAGGAACACCGCACTGCACTTGCTCACTGAGCCAGTGCACGTGTCCTGAGTAAGACAAACTGTGCTCAGAGATACCTGTGGAGCGGGCAGCAGCAGAGAAGGTGCGTGCTTCAGACCAACAGGACCTGAAGCATGTGACTGCTGAGGGCGTGGCCTAGACCTCAGAGAGCTAGGAGCTGCAGGAAAACTCCTTGCAGGGTAACGATGGGACAAAGTTACAAAGGGGCATAGACAAGGACGTGTTGTGAACTTATTTTCTTGTCTGTCTCTGGTTTCTGGTGAGGGAGCTGGTTGTGCTGACAGAGGAGTTGCGAGTTCTCTTTCTGAGCTCCCTCTGGTGGTGGCAGGAGGTAATGAAGCTGATCTAATTAACAGAGACCTGCCACCTGATAATGAAGAAGAGGATTGGACATCTGGAGTCTCAGAATGGATTTAAGACAGCCGACTCCCTATTCCCATGCTGGTGATTTTTTCCTGCCTCCTGAGGTCTTAGTTTCCAGCTCAGTTCCTGCCTTCTTAAGTAAAGTTGTCTTTGCTTATGTTCACATTTGATTTGGTTTGGTCTATTCAGTTTTTTGTGTGGTCAGCCAGCCCCGGCTGCAATCCGTGTAGTTACCAACCTCTCTGGTTTTCTGTGACTTGGCTTGGTCTTGTTTTCCTCCTCAGTGACCCATTCATAACAGGGACGTAAACAGATCAGGCCGGGGTCAAAACACGAGATAGCATGACAAAACCAGGGGTTTAGACAGAGCGGATAGTCAGGACGTAGCCAATGAGTCATACACAGATATAGCTGCAAAGTACAAAAGGGGCGAGCAAAGAATAGTCGGGTCACAGGCAATGAGTCATACACAGAGAGGTTAGCGCAGTACAGAATCAACAGGCAAACTCACAACGGAAGACAGAACCTGGTCAGAACCATATAGCAAGCTAGAAGATGATGCACAGGCACACAGGGATAAACACACTCGGCCAAAGGCCAAAGTATAACTGACAGGGATTGGAGTTTCTCAGGGCTATAAGAAGTTCTCACAGAACCAAAGAGAGGCCACAATAATTAAACCCAGGCATGCAGGTCAAAGCCTGCACTGAGCTCAAGACATTAACCCCTGACGTGCAGGTCAAAACCTGCACTGGGATCATGACAGCTGTATTGTTTAACAAATTTGGAAGAATGCCAAAAGCCCTGCATGCAGATAAAGGAGCTGAATATGTAAGTGTTAAGGTGCAAACCATTTTGAAAAAGGATGCAATTGTGTTCCAGACTATCATTCCATACAACCCAGAACAAAATGGCATTGCAGAGAGAAAGAACCGTACTCTCTGTGAAAGTGAAAGAAGTATGTTGTTTGATGCGAATCTACCTACAATGTATTGGGGAGAAGCCATCATGACCGCTTGCTATCTTCAAAACAGAGTGCCAGTTAAGGCCACAAATAAAACTCTATATGAGCTAAGGAACTTTGAGAAGCCTAACCTGAAGCACCTCAGGATATTTGGAAGCAAAACATTTATGTATCTTCCCCAAAAAAACATTCCAAGTGGGAATCACATGCAAATCTAGGAGTCCTGGTGGGCCTTTCTTATGTGGTCAGAACACTTCCTGAACCAGAGCCATAGCCATGGCAAGAAGCAGAAGTGGATTAATGCTGCTAAAGAGACGGAGTCCCTTCACCAACTCCAGACATGGGAGCTTATTGAGCTACCACAAGGAAAAAGAGCTATCGGATGTAAGTGGGTCTTCAAAAACAAATATGACAAAGCCATTATCAGAAGCCAAGTTTGTGGACTTCAGAACTGCAATGGGTCTAACAGGATAAGTAGTTGTTGTGTGGGGGTGTTGGAATATGTTTGGTGCAACAACTCCATTATTGTCTATGAGTGTTCAGTTGCTAGATTTGTATGCTGTTTATAAAGTTAGAACAAAAAAACTCCCAGAAGCTCATGCAGGGAGAGCATGTGACTGTATTTCCTGTTTTTCCTGTGTCTGTGTATGAGAGAAGCAGCCTGCTGTAGATGATGCACAGGTTGAGACACACAAATGATTTATTTCTGATCTATTAAGCTTATTATATATTGTTCCTGTTTTGTTCCTGAATCCTGAATAAAGAAGCTCTGTTGTCCCACGCTTGGAGAGTATCCTGAATAATCCGCTGCCAACACAGTCTTTTTAGGGTAACAGGGCAGACGAATGAGCAAATGAAAACACCTATGACCTTTCAGGTGAGGCTGTATATAATTTCCCCCTGCTGATATTTCCTGCTGTTGATAGTCTCATGTTGATGTTCTGCGATAGTGCTGTAGCTTAAGCCAGTCAATGAAAGAGCAGCTAGGGTTCATCTCTCTGCTGTTTGTTCTATTCCCTGCACCTTCTTCTATTTCTTTTTAGGAAGTAGGCTGCATATTCTCTAACAGTAAGTCTTTATTCGTTTATTTTGTACTTCATGGTTTGTTTTACTTACTCTGGAGTCTGATTCTATTTCAGAACACTTTACCTTCTGTAGGTAATTTGCACTCTCCCTCTGGTTCTTTAGGTGGAACGTGAAGAGCTCGATGGTCTTTCAGGCAGCATAGGTTCCATTTGCCATTGCATAGGCTGTGTTTACG
This sequence comes from Dendrobates tinctorius, assembly GCF_039654945.1. NCBI lineage: Eukaryota > Metazoa > Chordata > Amphibia > Anura > Dendrobatidae > Dendrobates > Dendrobates tinctorius. Next base: position 3,797,747 of record NW_027361726.1, on the reverse strand, counting down.
GCTATCTCTGCTCATGCAGAGACTGTGGGGTCAGGATCTCTAGTCTGTACAGGAACCGGAAGGGTCAGTTGCAATTTTTAGTGTGTTACCAGTCCTGCATGAGTGTGTAATGGAACACTGAGAATTAGAAAATTAAAGAAGTTGTCCTGGACTTTTTTTTTTCTTACTATGAACCTAAAAACTAAGAGGCTGGTACTTGCCAACTTCCTCTCGTTCTACGCTGTGCCTGCTTAGAGCAGTCACCGACTGCTCCTGTGCAATTCAGTAAGCAGCTATTCCTCCTCTGCGCTGCTCTGTCGACAAGGCATGATTGCTGACGTCATGCTGATTGACAGCTGGCTCTCCGCTGTTAGGCAACAGGGAGCAGGCTGTCAATCAGCATGATGTTGGCAGTCACACCCCATCAACAGAGCAGAATGGAAGAGAAGCCGCTGCTATGTTGATGTGAAGTCATCAGAAGCCACTGAATCGAAGACATGAGCGGTCTGTGCAGAGATCGGCGCTGGGCCCAAAATGTAAGTAGTGAGCAATTACTTGCCTGTTAGTTATTAGGCACATAGTAAAAAAAATTAAATAGTCTCAGATAACCCCTTTAAAGCTGTTCTACCCGTTTTGCAAAAATGTTCCAAAAAATTCCAAAAATGTTCCAGCATTGCCAAGAAAAATTGTAGAACATTCTTCCCATTTGTACTCATTTTGCCCTTCAGTGACCCTTTTCCATCCATACAGGGTTGGACTGGGGTGTCTGGGGCCCGCAGGGGAAATTGACTCTAGGGGCCCACTCTACAGCTATATGCAAATACCTGTTAGCCGTTATCTCCGCTCTAGTGGAGCATGGACTGTAAAACACATGCGGCTCCTGAACATCTACTGTGCCCACCATAACTGGGATATACAATTATGGTAGTTTGCGTTAAAGATGTTCTTTGGTTAAAACACACCGATTCATGGGTTCCACAGGATAGGTGATAACTTATTGATCGTATAAATCCAACCATTGGAAACTGCACCGATCAGAAGAATGGGGAATTCTTATTCCTTACAGGATATGTATCCCCATTTTAAAATGGAGCCGCAGGTGGGATGTCTGACCCCAGCTCTATTCATCCTCTTTGGGGCTTCCAGAAATAAACAAGAGCAGCGCTCGCAGCCACTGAGGGAGTGAATGGATTAGTGGTCAAGTCGCACATGCCACTCCAATCTAATTGGGATAAAAGCTCCACATTCTACCGAATGGGTACCATCAGTCAGACCCCCACCAATCAATATGTTATCACTTGTATAGAGGTGATTACTTTTTTCCACCGGAGAACCAATGTAAGTGCATCTCTGCTGCTGTGTTTCAAGTATTTAATCTCTAATGGAAATAAAGAATTTTCTAATTCATTTCAGAGAGAACAAATGATTGCCATACACAACACAATACACTATGCCAAGACCAATAATACCACATACAAGAAAGAAATACCACCACACCATGACCAGACCACATATTTCCACCACATAGCGACCAAATAATTACCACATACAAGCGACAAATACTGCCACACAATGACCAGACCACATATTGCCACCACATAGTGACCGAATAATACAACATTCAAGAGATAAATACTGTCACACCTTGACCAGATCACATATTACCACCACAAAGTGACCGAATAATACAACATACAAGGGGCAAATACCGCCACACCATATATTATCACCACATACTGACCGAATAATACCACATACAAGGGACAAATACCACCACACCATGACCAGATCACATATTACCACCACATAGTGACGAAATACTACCATATACAAGGGAGAAATGCTGTCTCACCATGACCAGACAACATATTACCACCACATAGTGACCAAATAATACCACATACAAGGGACAAATACTGTCACACCATGACCAGATCACATATTACCACCACATAGCGACCAATAATACCACATACAAGGGACAAATATCACCACACCATGATCGGACCATTTATTAACAACATATAGTGACTGAATAATACCACATACAAGGGATAAATACTGCCACACCATGACCAGATCACATAAAACCAGCATATAGCTACCAAATAATACCACATACAAGGGAGTAATACTGCCACACCATGACTGTAGCAGCAATGTAGTTTTAAGGAGCAGCACATAGCTTAATAATAATAATAATCTTTATTTAGCGCTAACATATTCTGCAGCGCTTTACAGTTCGCACACATTATCATCACTGTCCCTGATGGGGCGCACAATCTAAATTCCCTATCAGTATGTCTTTAGAATGTGGGAGGAAACCGGAGTACCCGGATGAAACTCACGCAAACACAGGGAGAACATACAAACTCCTTGCAGATGTTGTCCTTGGTGGGATTTGAACCCAGGACCCCAGTGCTGCAAGGCTGCAGTGCTAACCACTGAGCCACCGTGCCGCCCATAGCTTAGTCAGAGATAGCCAGGGGTCGGTACACGGAGCAGCAGTAGAATCTTGAGGATAAACAGCAGGTGAAAGGACGCTTGACTAGAGGCTGGCAGCTCAATAATCTTGCAAAGAAGGGAGTGCAATGTCATGTTTAAATAGGGTGTTCAATCAGGGTGGAGCCAATCAGGAACTCGGGGTGGAGACAATCAGGAACAACACAGGTACAAGTATTTGAGTTAGCACAGAACTGTCCAGCAACCTGGATATCTCAGAGGGATGCTGGGTTAGAGTGCTGACATTACCACATACAAGGGACAAATACTGCCACACCGTGACCGTACCACAGATTACCACAACATAGTCACTAATACTATAATACTGATCATGAATACAAACCACAATACTAACAACACTGTTATTACCACCAGTGACATAATATACTAGAGCTCTGTATATAGTGTATAGTGTAAGTGTACAGGTAATACAGTGATCACCAGTGACATTATGCACAGGAGCTCTGTAAAAAACATCAGTGTACAGGTAATGCATGATCAACAGTGACATTATACACAGGTGCTCGGTATATCTTGTAAGTAGTGTTGAGCATTCCGATACTGCAAATATCGGGTATAGGCCGATATTCACTGTATTGGAATTCCGATACCGAGTACTGATATTTTTACAATATCGGATACCGGAATCGGAAGTTCCCATAATGCAATGAGCCACTGTTGTGGCTGTGGGTGGCTGCTGAAATGATGTCATCATGATGTGCGGTCTGTGCGCATCATGATGCGTGGTCTGTGCGGACTGCCGGGGGTCTGTGCGGGCCTGCCGGGGGTCTGTGCGGGCCTGCCGGGGGTCTGTACGGGCCTGCCGGGGGTCTGTGCGGGCCTGCCGGGGGTCTGTGCCGGCTGCCAGGGGTCTGTGCAGGCCTGCCTGGGGTCTGTGCGGGCCTGCTGGGGGTCTGTGCCGGCTGCCGGGGGTCTGTGCGGACTGCCGGGGGTCTGTACGGGCCTATCGAGGGTCTGTGCGGGCCTGTCGGCGGTCTATGCGGGCTGCCAGGGGTCTTTGCGTCTGTGTCCCATTGGGCTATGCCTGCTACAATGACAGTGATTGACACATTAGCCAATGATGGGACAGTAGGAGTCCCATCATCCGGCTAATGTGTTGAATGTAAAAAAAAAAAAATATACATGCTACATACATACTACATATACACAACATTCATACAGCATACATACATACTACATGCATACTACATATATACTACATTCATACAACATACATACATACTACATATATACTACACTCACACAACATACATGCATACTACATACATACTACATATATACAACATACATCCATACTACATACATACTACATACATTCTACATTCATACAACATACATAATACATACGTACTACATATATACAACATTCATACTACATATATACTACATTTATACAGCATACATACATACTACATACATACTACATATATACTACATTCACACAACATGCATACTACATACATACTACATATATACTACATTCATACATACATAGTACATACATACTTCATATATACTACATTCATACAGCATACATACTACATACATACTACATATATACTACATTCATACAACATACATACTACATACTACATACATACTTCATATATACTACATACATACTACATATATACTACATTCATACAACATACATACTACATACTACATACATACTCCATATATACTACATTCATGCAACATACATACATGCATACTACATACTACATACATACTACATATATACTACATTCATACAACATACATACATGCATACTACATACCTCATACATACAACATACATACAACATGCTACAGACATACAAAATACATACTACATACTTACTACATACATACAACATACATACATGCATACTACATACATACTACATATACTGTATACTACATTCATACAACATACATGCATGCATAGTACATACTACATACATACAACACACATACAACATGCTACAGACATACAAAATACATACATACATACTACATACGTACTACATACATACTACATACATACAACATGCTACAGACATACAAAATACATACTACATACATACTACAGACAATACATTCATACATTCATACAATACATACATATAGACATACAGTACATATAACATAGAGTACATACTCAACTTCACTTGTCACTTTGTTCCCCGAATCCAGTGTCATCTATAGAAAATAACAAACAAGCAATATACTCCCTGATCCTCAGAAATCCACGAGTGTCCCACTATGATCTCCTGCACTGCATCACTGAGAGGTTACTATTGTTCACTGGTCTCACTTTATGGCAAAAGCTGCATGGGAACTTTCTCACACAGCAATGCCAAAAGTGAGACTAGGGACAATTTTTTTTACAGTGGCGGAGGAATACAGTGCAGAAGGATACCTACCTCCCATCATTGTATTCCTGGGGCCCCTAGAGAGCAGTCGCATCAGCTGATGCTGCTGTTCTCCACGGGAGATTGTTGTGGGACACTCGTGGATTTCTGCGGATCAGGGAGTATATTGCTTGTTTGTTATTTTAATATTTCTTACAGTGAGATGACACTGGCTTCGGGGAACAAAGTGACAAGTGATGGTGAGTATGTACTCTATGTTATATGTACTGTATGTCTATATGTATGTATGAATGTATTGTATGTAGTATGTATGTTGTATGTCTGTAGTATGTATGTAGTATGTATTTTGTATGTCTGTAGCATGTTGTATGTATGTTGTATGTATGTAGTATGTACTATGTATGTATGTTGTATGAATGTAGTATATATGTAGTATGTATGTAGTATGCATGTATGAATGTAGTATATATGTAGTATGTATGTAGTATGTATGTAGTATGTATGTATGTTGTATGAATGTAGTATATATGAAGTATGTATGTAGTATGTATGTATGCTGTATGAATGTAGTATGCATGTATGATGTATGAATGTAGTATATACAGTATATAGTATGTATGTAGTATGTAGTATGCATGTATGTATGTTGTATGAATGTAGTATATATGTAGTATGTATGTAGTATGTATGTTATATGAATGTAGTATATATGAAGTATGTATGTAGTATGTATGTATGCTGTATGAATGTAGTATATATGTAGTATGTATGTATGTTGTATGAATGTTGTATATATGTAGTACGTATGTAGTATGTAGTATGCATGTATGTATGTTGTATGAATGTACGCATGACGCCTGCCCCAATTCTTGGAGGACTGAGGTGTTGCACTGAGTATGCGCCGCTATTATGGTCTGATTACATCTTTATCATTTATTGAGCTCTGACACTTTTTGTCAACGCAATACACTGCGCAGGCGTCTAGGGTAACGATGCTTTCTAGTTTTTTATATGAGTGCGGTTTTTTGTGACCATACTATTAATCACTTCCTGGTTTGAGTGAGCTGCATTGCGCATGCTCTGTCCGCTGCCTTTGGTTGGTAGACCTGCCCTATGTGACCGTTTTCAAGTGGGAGGTCTTTCTGCATAAAAACACCTCAGTCAACACTCCCTTGATAAAGCGCCTGTGGCGGGCGCGAAACGCGCGTCGGGGGTCGTTGCATGGGCCTTCACCTCCTCTGCTCCCCGGTAAGCAGCCTGCCTTTACTTGGTTTCACACTTCGGTCATTTGGGTTGTTTCCCGGGTTCTCTCTGGCACAATTGCGCAGTTTTGATATGTCGATAGATATGTCATTAACTATTTAAGAATTTTTCACATGTCATGTCATGTTATTAGACATATGTCTGTTATGTGCAATGCCCATGGGCTGACTGTATGTTGTGCCATGTAGATTTGGAGCACTGGTATCATTTCATTCACCCTGTCCTTGTCTGTCCTGATTGTTGTATCATTGGGGTTTATCCCCCCCATTTTAGTCAACTTGTATACTTGTCAACACTTGATGTGAGTACTAATAAAATTTATACTTTTGCATATTTTGGATCCGTTACTCCGTTTTCTCCTTTTTAAGAGTAGTATATATGTAGTATGTATGTAGTATGTATGTATGTTTTATGAATGTAGTATGTATGTAGTATGTATGTATGCTGTATGAATGTAGTATATATGTAGTATGTATGTAGTATGTATGTTGTATGAATGTAGTATGTATGTAGTATGTATGTAGTATGTATGTATGCTGTATGAATGTTGTATATATGTAGTATGTATGTATGTTGTATGAATGTAGTATATATGAAGTATGTATGTAGTATGTATGTATGTTGTATGAATGTAGTATGTATGTAGTATTTTATTATTTTTTTTTTACATTCAACACGTTAGCCGGATGATGGGACTACTACTGTCCCATCATTGGCTAATTTATCAATCACTGTAATTGTAGCAGGCATAGCCCGATGGGACTTGTAGTCCCATCGAACGATGCCTGCACACACACACAACCCCCGGCAGGCCCTCACAGACCCCCGGCAGCCCGCACAGACCCCCGGCAGGCCCGCACAGACTCCCGGCAGTCCGCACAGACCCCTGGCAGGCCCGCACAGACCCCCGGCAGTCCGCACAGACCCCTGGCAGCCGGCACAGACCCCCAGCAGGCCCGAACAGACCCCCAGCAGGCCCGTACAGACCCCCGGCAGCCAGCACAGACCCTCGGCAGGCCCGTACAGACCCTCGGCAGGCCCGTACAGACCCCCGGCAGTCCGCACAGACCCCCGGCAGTCCGCACAGACCCCCGGCAGGCCCGCACAGACCCCCGGCAGGCCCGCACAGACCCCCGGCAGGCCCGCACAGACCCCCGACAGGCCCGCACAGACCCCCGGCAGTCCACACAGACCGCCGGCACAGACCCCCAGCAGGCCCGTACAGACCCCCGGCAGTCCGCACAGACCCCCGGCAGCCAGCACAGACCCTCGGCAGGCCCGTACAGACCCCCGGCAGGCCCGTACAGACCCCCGGCAGGCCCGTACAGACCCCCGGCAGGCCCGCACAGACCCCCGGCAGGCCCGCACAGACCCCCGACAGGCCCGCACAGACCCCCGGCAGGCCCGCACAGACTCCCGGCAGTCCGCACAGACCCCCGACAGGCCCGCACAGACCCCCGGCAGTCCGTACAGACCGCCGGCACAGACCCCCAGCAGGCCCATGCAGACCCCCGGCAGGCCCGTACAGACCCCCGGCAGGCCCGTACAGACCCCCGGCAGGCCCGTACAGACCCCCGGCAGGCCCGTACAGACCCCCGGCAGGCCGCACAGACCCCCGGCAGGCCCGCACACACAGACATGCACAGTGTCCGCCCACGTACCGCCCACACTCTTCCCCCCTCCCGAATAGGATGTGCAAGTACAGAAAGGGGTTTTTTTTAATTCCGATATTTCTGTCCCATTGACTTGAATGGGACTTCCGGTATCGGAATCGGCGATACCCGATACTTTTTGGGTATCGGCCGATCCAATCCGATCCAATATTTCTCAATATCGGATGGTATCGCTCAACACTAAATGTAAGTGTAGTATATATGAAGTATGTATGTATGTTGTATGAATGTTGTATATATGTAGAATGCATGTAGTATGTATGTAGTATTTTATTATTTTTTTTTACATTCAACACATTAGCCGGATGATGGGACTACTACTGTCCCATCATTGGCTAATGTGTCAATCACTGTAATTGTAGCAGGCATAGCCCGATGGGACTTGTAGTCCCATCGAACGATGCCTGCACACACACACAAACCCCGGCAGGCCCGCACAGACCCCCAGCAGTCCGCACAGACCCCCGGCAGCCGGCACAGACCCCCGGCAGTCCGCACAGACCCCCGGCAGCCGGCACAGACCCCCAGCAGGCCCGTACAGACCCCCGGCAGTCCGCACAGACCCCCGGCAGCCAGCACAGACCCTCGGCAGGCCTGTACAGACCCCCGTCAGTCCGCACAGACCCCCGGCAGCTGGTACAGACCCCCGACAGGCCCGCACAGACTCCTGGCAGTCCGCACAGACCCCCAGCAGCCGGCACAGACCCCCAGCAGCCGGCACAGACCCCCGGCAGGCCCGCACAGACCCCCGGCAGGCCCGCACAGACTCTCGGCAGTCCGCACAGACCCCTGGCAGGCCCGCACAGACCCCTGGCAGGCCCGCACAGACCCCTGGCAGGCCCGCACAGACCCCTGGCAGGCCCGCACAGACCCCTGGCAGGCCCGCACAGACCCCTGGCAGGCCCGCACAGACCCCTGGCAGGCCCGCACAGACCCCTGGCAGGCCCGCACAGACCCCCGGCAGGCCCGCACAGACCCCCGGCAGGCCCGCACAGACCCCCGGCAGCCGGCACAGACCCCCAGCAGGCCCGTACAGACCCCCGGCAGTCCGCACAGACCCCCGGGAGGCCCGTACAGACCCTCGGCAGGCCCGTACAGACCCTCGGCAGTCTAAACAGACCCCCACGGCAGGCCCGCACAGTCCCCCGGCAGGCCCGCACAGACCCCCGGCAGGCCCGCACACACAGACATGCACAGTGACCGCCCACACTCTTCCCCCCTCCCGAACAGGATGTGCAAGTACAGAAAGGGTTTTTTTTAATTCCGATATTTCTGTCCCATTGACTTGAATGGGACTTCCGGTATCGGAATCGGCGATACCCGATACTTTTTGGGTATCGGCCGATCCAATCCGATCCGATATTTCTCAATATCGGATGGTATCGCTCAACACTAAATGTAAGTGTCCAGGTAATATTGTGATCACCAGTGACATTATACACTGGAGCTCTCTCAATAGTATATAGTGTATAGTGTTCGTCATGTACATGTAATACACTGACTCACCAGTGATGTCTTTAGGTGAAGTCTTTCATCTATGTTTTTCTTCTTCATCTGGCACAGACTGCCATCACTTCATCCAGGATTCGTCTCTGCAGAAAATAACACAGTTATCAATAGCTGATTTTTTTCTAGAACACATTCCCCACTTTTTCCCCGACTCCTACACTATGCCAGATAAAGAAAAAAAGTGATGTAGTGTGCCCGGCACAGTAACAGGACACTCCTTTTGTTCCCCACCATGGAAAACAGATTCCTAAAAAGTAAATTATATTACAGTAGTAATGATGTCCCTAATTGGACCCTAAAGTAATTATGTTCCCTATTTGCCACCATAAACTAATAATGTATGTTACTGATTCTGGCCCCCAAACAGTAATTAAGTCCCTCATCCTGTCCCCCTTTATTTAATAATGTACCCCAACCTGGACCATCACGTCCCTTGTCGAACATAGTCCTCCATGTCCCTTGTCCAGCCAGGCCCCCCATGTCCCTTGTCCAGCCTGGTTTCCATTTGTGCATCCTGGCCCCCATATGTCCCTTATCCTAGCCTCCATATGTCCCTTGTCCTATCCCCCATATGTCCCTTGTCGTGGTCCCCATATGTCCTTTGGCCTGGCCCCCATATGTGCATCCTGGTGCACAGATATCCATCCTGGCCCCCTTATGTGCATCTTGGCCCCCATATATCCATCCTGGCCCCCCCAGATATCCATCCTGGCCCCCAAATGTCCCTTTGCCTGGTCCCCATATATCCATCCTGGCCCCAATATGTCCCTTGTCCTGGCCTCCATATGTGCATACTGCCCCCTCTCACCTATATATCCTTCCTTGCACCCATATGTCCTTTGTCCTGGCCCCTGTATGTGCATTATTGTCCCCCCATATATCCATCCTGGCCCCATATGTCCCTTAGCCTCGCCTTCATATGTGCATCCTGCCCCCCTCGTCCATATGTCCATTCTAGCCCCCATTGGCTCCCATGTGTGCATCCTAGCCCCCAGATATCCATACTGGCCCCCTTATGTGTATCCTGCCCCCAGATATCTATTCTGGCCCCCATATGTGCATCCTGCTCTCCTTCACCCAGATATCCATTCTTGCCCCCATATGTCCCTTGTCCTGGCCTCTATATGTGCATGCTAGCCCCCCATATATCCATCCTGGCCCCTATATGTCCCTTGTCCTGACCTCAATGTGTGCATCCTGGCGCCCTTATATATCCATCCTGGTCTTGTCCTGGCACTCATATATCCATCCTGGCCTCCATAAGTCCCTTATCCTAGCTTCATATGTTCATCCTGCCCCCCATATGTGCATCCTTGCCCCCATATATCCCTTGTCCTGGCCCCCATATGTCCCTTGTCCTGCCCACCATATGTGCAGCGTGCCCTCATATGTGCATCCTGGTCCCCATATATCCATCCAGGCCCCCATTTGTCCCTTGTCCTGGCCCCATATGTGCATCCAGTCCACGCCCCCCCTTATATCCGACCTGCTCTCCCATATATCCATCCTGGCCCCTGTATGTGCATCCTACCCCCTCTGCCCGACATATTCATCCTGGCCCCCATACCATGCTGCATCCACAGAACAAAAAAACATATTCCTCTTACCTGCCAGTGCTCCCGACACCTCTTCTAATAGATCCGGTGTGCTGCTCATGTTAAAATGTCCGCCGACCAAGCAGAGGCCGGCTGATGATATGAATGCGCATGATGCAGGCGGCACACGACAGTGACATCAGACGCCGGTGACGTCAAATGCACAATCATCAGCGTTCATCGTGACGTGCAACACGCTGGTTCAGATAACTCTGACTGCACTTTTAAAGGGCCTGTGCCGCTAAAAACCGTAGGCTTTTTTTTTCTTTCCTTCCCCCCTCGATCTCTCGTCCACAGCATGGGTCCACCAGGGATTTCCCCTATACCCCACCAGGTCAGTCCGACCGTGCATCCATATACATACTAAACATTATTATGGCTGGTTACAGGTATTGAGCTGTACCTGATTACACATCATACATCATCTGCTATACATCTCTTAAATGCAACTCACAAGTCAATCTCCAAATGTGACCGTGGCAGCAAAAATTAGTGGTTGTAATGGTGACTATGTAAGGGAGGGACAGGACTGTAGTCGTGACCCGAATTACTGCAACATTGCCAGTCCAGTCCTTCCCCTACAGAAAACTGTACTCTTCTCTTCAGCATACCTGCATCTCCAGATTCAGCTTCCTCTGGGCACTTTCCAGGTGACGACGTTCCCTCTTTCAGGCGACCACCAGCAATGGAGACACAGTCCAAGTTAACTTTAACATTTTCTTTACTGAGTACTTCACACGTTACATCCACAGTTGGTACATCATGTCATTTGCTGGTTTCCTCATCTTTCCCTTTCTGGCTGTCGCTTCTGTGCCATACACGCCCGGACCAGACTGTCCTAGACTGCTCCCCAGTTCCTTCCAGACCTGACTTCGCCATGATGACAATTCCTTCTGCCTGTTTCGCCCCAGACTCGAAATCATCAGTCACCAGGTTCGGTTGCCTCTGGTAAAGCATCCAGCCCACCTGTACCAATCTCATTGAAGCTCCAACTTCTTTCATCTGCCCAACCGTCTACTGCCCTAAAAGCATCTGCCCAGGTGATTAGTTGTCACATCTTTCTTTTCTTATTCTCGCCCACTGCTATGCCACACAGTGGCTGTGGGTAACGTGGGCTGCAGCGCTTTACCGTTGCGTGGCTGCCAAGCTGTCTGGGCCTATAGCTCTTGTGGACACTAGAGCACCCTGACCCCATCTGACTTAACTTCCTACAAGCTTCCCTTTAACTACCCGGCAGCCCCTCCTACAATTAACTCTCTATATACATCCTATCAGCTATACCTATAAGGCCCACTAGTATGCCCCCCATCTAATGGCCCACAACAGAACTACACTTACCCTATGTACTAAAGTGCCCTCCTCTAATGTCCCCAAAAGAATGCACTTACTTACCCTATACTACACATGAACATCAATATACATCACTTTATATTATATACAGTGTAGCTCTAAGGAACGCAGACTCTAAAACATGGTAACACATTATATTTGTGGCAGTACCAGTAAAGTGAGCGGTAATACATCTTTATATGTAGCAGTACCGCAAGCATTCAACATATACATTATCAATATTAGCAATATGTACATATTTACAAATCAAAGGGAATTAGAGGAAGGGAGGCAAAAAGGACATTATATCTCACCCCCTTACAATGACACTACACAGCTAGTTTACCTAGGAGTAAGTCCAACACTTCATCTATGTATCATTCTTAAATCTATTTATTGCTGAAGGCAGAAACCATGTGGCATGCATATTTTGTCTTTAACGTTGGCTAAAGGCCACATTTAAGGAGAGGTGCTTGCAGCACTGTTCATTTCCTTGTTAATAAGGCCACAACGATGCACCATTTCTATGGGAATTACAGTCAGTACAAAGCTTCACAGGCATACCACTATTACCCCTGGAAAATCTTCAGCTTATAAACTTCGGTGACTTCAAATAGTTTTTACTTCTACATTAGCGTTTAAAGTGAAAAGTTTTATGGCAAATGGGTATGTAAAGTGCAAGCGAAATACCATTAAATCATCATCCTCATAGCATGAAGCTTTAGTAACAATGAACAGATACAATCATGAACAGAGGCTTTATAAGAATTATTCCTGGGAGGAATTTTTTATGATCTCAGCAGTAGCAGAAAACTGGTCATTTTCTAGTCTCTCATTCTGCAGAATGAGGCATGCTAAAAAATCATGAAGGAATGCATATTTTTCAACATCGTGGTCTAATGTTCGTAGTTAAAGTTTTATGTTCTGTGAAGTTACCTTAACATCAAGATGACCTGTGTGATCCATACAGGCAGAGGCTTTCTGGGCTGTATGGTTTAATATGTGACTGCTGCCTTTTTAAAAGTTAAGGGGTTCTCTACTGTGTACAATCTTACTAGTAAGTACAGTACCTTGAAAATCAAGTAATGTACAGTGTCCCTCTAATGGAACGCCCAGTGATCAGGGGTTATCTATGGGGACCGTAAGTGTTCAATTTCCCTGCAGAACCTCCACAAGTACTGCACAATTCCCATTTTTAAATCATTGGGTTGTCTTTTAAATCAGATCAGGCTTGGGACAGGCTCTCTATAGTGAAAGATGCTGGTAGTAACCAAGAGATGAAGGTCATTCTGTTCAGTTTCTTTGTAGTCCCAATTATGTACCTATATGAAAATCAGTTTCATAAACTGGACAGCAACTTTTAAAGTTGTTTTCTGATATGCTCAGACAAACTGGAGTTGTTCTCATCTTCTTGACTAGATCTTTTTTGCGCAAAAGCAAGGTAGATGTCATAAAGTGGCTAACATCAAATCCATGTTGGCATTGTGTCTCTTTTATTTTTCATGGATTCTCTTGAAAAAAATAAAGCATAGAAAGGAAAAGCATAATCATGCACTTTTCTAAGACATAAAACCTTTATGTAAAGATACCTAAGAAATAGAATGGTACAATGATATGGCAGATGGCATCAAGTACTGTGACTTGCTAAAGTTCTCACCCCACCTTGGCATTTTTCATGTTTTGCTACCTCACAACCTGGAATTTTACTGTGTGTTTTGATGGTTTGCATCAGGCAGAGAAGTATATTTCCCGAGGCAGGGGCTTCCTCTGTACAAAGAAATTATCTCTATCCAATACTTATGGGAGATATATTTTCAACATCATGATGAAGGGACGAACATAATGCATTCATTCACATCATCAAAAGGCTGGCCTAACACCTCCAACTTAATATTGGGCTGATGGATGATGCTATCCATGCCATGCTTTTCTTCTGTAGGAACATAAAATTGTGATGGGAACATGCCCCCTGGGGCGAAGATATCATGACAATTGGAGATCTCATATTTATCTAAAAAAGCAAAGTTTTGTGTTTTCATCATTTGTCAGTTCTGGAACACACAGTGCTCTGTGGTCCTGTCTGTTGCTCTAAGGAGAGTTTCCCTCCGCTAAGCTCTGAGCCATGTCAGTGACACAGGTTTAGTATTTTTCTTATGTTATTCCTTTTATCCTGTGTGATTGTCCGGTGTCTTAAATGTCTGCTGTCCAATTGGCAAACTATTGGTGGTGGCAGTTGGTTTTTCGTGGGTTATTGGGAAGATTGGCAGTGACTGTACCTTATATCACATGCGTTGGAGTCTACTAGTGAAAGCAGCTGCGGCCTCGTCCATTAATCATCAGCCAATTGCTTAAATGTCTTGATTATTGGAGGCAGCGGAGTGTTGGTTTATGAATGTCAAAGATCACAGCCAAGAGCGTCGCGCTAAACTTACCACTCTGTTATTTTTTGCAATGAACAGCCCTCTGCTGCCCCCTATCATCAGGACAATTACACAATTGACCGACGATTAAAGGATGAGGCTGTGGCTGTTACCACTGATAGATCGGTTATTGGAGAAATAAGACTAAGTTCACATCACTTTCGCATGTGTCCTGTGAGCCTATCTTTAACATTGTGTATGCAAACACATGCATTGTATGTGGATGCGTAATTTTGACATGACCACTGAACGCAAGAAAATGCAACATGTTGCGTTCAGCAGTCACATCAAAACTATGCAAAGGAATGCATCCGCATACAATGCATGTCCCCACGTACACAATGTTAAAGATAGGTATGCAGGACGCATGCAGAAGTAGGCGCAGCTTAAGGAAAGAAGTCCGCAGCACCACGCTACGGACTCAAACGCTTATGTGAACCCATCCTAACAGTGAACGTATGGTATATACACCTCCGATTCCAACATATGGAGTATATATATATATACACCGTTACAGTCACTGCTAACTCCACGATAACTCAAGAACTACTCGCTGCCACCACCAATAATTTTTTACAGGCCAATCGGATTCCTGGTTTCTATTAGCGTATCTTTTTCAAGAGTGTGGTTCACAGAACAAAAGGAACAAAATTATTAAATTTTATATTTAATTCAGAGCGATAGGCAGTGTTTATAAAATATGTACAAAAGATTTTACAAAGGGGAAAAACAATGCAGCATATATAGTTACATAAAATAAAAGGGATTAACGGAGAAACTTATGCTGGTCACAGAGTTCGCTCAGCTTAGCAAAGGAGAGCACTTCTATTGAAAACGTTCTGTGAATGCGGATCATGCAGACACTGATAAGTTTCTTTCTGCAGGAACCCAGATCATAATTCACTTTGTCCTTTTATTAGCACCTAAGTTACACCCACACACCTACCATTGCTGGATCACAACAGGATTGGTCATGGGATGTGGCTTCAGTTTCAGAATTTTATGATATTCCTAACATTCACAATATCTTCACTCCTGATGATCAATCAGAGGCATTCGATATCGCTGTCATATTTTTTATCTGATTTTTACTTTTCCATAGATAGAAAACATGGCATGGCTGCTGACAGCGATCTGGCCACTATTGATTTGGGGCTTATAGGCGTGTCTCGCAGGTATGAAAAACTATGCATATTCTTCCCCGATTAGTCCTGAAGTTAAAAATGTATATCTCATCAATATCAGATTTATACAAACCCCAAAATTTATAACTGTCCACCGTTGCTCAAATGTCTAGTTGCAAATGTTAAATTTCCTTTCAACTCAGGATGTGGTTCTTGGGGACAAAGGAGACTCCTCCATCTGTGCGTAAAGACATGTCCTTTTGTTATCTGGGCCTCAGAATTGGTCTTTTCTGTTCAATTACACTGTGTTACCAAGGTTTTGTCCCTCGGACAATTTTGATTGTTCCTGATAGATTTTTTCATGCTGATTTCAGAAATGACATCAGATTTTTCCTATCACGTAAGGTTTTTGAGAAATGATACGAAACATTATAATATTCTATTATAAATCTAAAAACTCATGCATGAACTTTTCTGAAACAGTATATTTTGAATTTTCCATGAAATAACGTAAATCACTGATCTACACATATGCAAGCACTTATTAGGTGAATTCCGCACAGGCACAGTGAATCACTCAGCTGACTGTGTACGGTGCATACCACATCTCCTGGGCAGGGGAGGAATCAAAAGACAATACTGACATACTTTGAGCATGAGTGAATGGATCACGACCTTCAATGCCGTTCGCTGTCCCAATGATATGGAGAGAGCAGAGAGATCATGTAACAGATTGATAATTCTGCCTTACAAATGTAACAGGATTGACCAAGAAATCAATAGAATATCCTTCAGCCATAAGACCAGTGCCACACGATGAAAGTCTTCATGTTTCAAAGACGCGCAAAGTATGGACAATGGAGGACGATGAAGATGAACTAACAATGTCAGTGGAAAATGAAACTGCTGCAGACCCAGACTTTGAGCCTTCTACATCTAATCCACATCTGTTCAATCAAGCTGATCTGAGTGACTTGGTCAGAGATTTGAAATTGTCAAAGAGGCAGGCAGAATTATTGGGATCAAGGCTACAAGAACGGAATTTCTGTTTTTCGCAGTCGTCAAGAAGACCTTAATCAATTTTTCAACCATGTCAACAGGTTAGGTTTAGCCTTTTCCAATGACGTCTTGGGGTTGTTTGGTGCTCTTGGATGCGAACATGACCCGAAGGAATGGCGACTGTTCATTGACTCATCAGCTTTAAGTCTGAAGGCTGTTTTACTACACAACGGAAATATCTATCCTTCTATACCTATTGGACATGCCATACACATGAAAAAAACATATGAGAATATGGAGTTACTGTTGATCCACATTAATTATAGAAATTATAACTGGAACATATGTGGTGATCTAAAAGTTGTTGCACTTCTTCTTGGACTGCAGCTTGGATATACCAAGTATTGTTGTTTCATTTGTGAGTGGGACAGTCGTGCACGAGAAATGCACTATTTCAGAAAGAAATGGCCAAAAACCTGGTTGCTGGACAGAAGAATATTAAACATAATCCTCTCGTTGACCCAGCAAAGATATTTCTCCCTCCTTTGCATATTAAACTTGAAGAATTTTGTCAAAACAATGAACAAAGATTCGTCAGCCTTTTCTTACTTGTGACAGAAATTTCCAAGAAGAAGTGATGCAAAGATTAAAGAAGGTATTTTTATTGGCCCACAGATCAGAGATAATGAATGACAGTAGCTTTGATGGTCTTTTGCAAGGTGCTGAACAAGTGGCATAGACAACCTTTAACCCCTTCCTGACATGAGACGTACTATCCCGTCCACGGTACCCGGGCCCGTATGACCGGGGACGGGATAGTACGTCTACAGCGATCAGCGGCGCCCACGTGGTGAGCGCCGCTGATCGCGGCCAGGTGTCAGCTGATTATCACAGCTGACACCCGGCACAATGTGTCAGGGGCGGTCACGGACCGCCCCCGACACGTTAACCCCTTGCACACCGCGATCAAACATGATCGCGGTGTACCGGGGGTTAAAGGGAAGCATCGGCAGGGAGGGGGCTCCCTCCGTGCTTCCCTGAGCCCCCCACGGCAGCGCAATGTGCAGCGCTGCTGCGGGGGGCTCCTTTCCTCCAGGCCCCCGAATCCAAGATGGCGACGGGGGCCTTCGGGGGCCTGGGGAAGCTGGCTTCCTCAGTGCCTGCAAAGCGCAGGCATGAGGAAGCCTTGTGCACTGCCTGTGACAGATTGCTGATCTGTCACAGTG
Source organism: Dendrobates tinctorius (assembly GCF_039654945.1). Classification (NCBI taxonomy): domain Eukaryota; kingdom Metazoa; phylum Chordata; class Amphibia; order Anura; family Dendrobatidae; genus Dendrobates; species Dendrobates tinctorius. The sequence continues at coordinate 3,779,750 of NW_027361726.1, read as the reverse complement.
ATCTGTGATGTGACAGATCAGCGATCTGTCACAGGACAGTGATGTCCCACCTGGGACTATGTAATAAAGTAAAAAAAAAATTAAAAAAAAGTGTAAAAATAAATTTAAAAAAATCGCCAAATAAATTAGTAAAAAAAAAAAAAAATATTCCCCAATAAATTCATTTTTTGAAAATAATAAAAAAAACAAACAATAAAAGTACACATATTAGGTATCGCTGCGTCCGTAACGACCTGCCCTATAAAACTGTCCCAATAGTTAACCCCTTTAGCGAACCCCTTAAAAAACAAAAATAAAAAACGAAGCAAAAAATAATGATTTATTATCATACCGCCAAACAAAAAGTGCAATAACGCGCGATCAAAAAGACGCATATAAATATCCATGGTACCGCTGAAAACGTCATCTTGTCCCGCAAAAAACAAGCTGCCATACAGCATCATCAGTGAAAAAATAAAAAAGTTATAACTCGCAGAATAAAGCGATGCAAAAATAATTATTTTTTATATAAAATAGTTTTCATTGCATAAAACCGACAAAAATATAAAAAACGACCTAAATGAGGTGTCGCTGTAACCGTACTGACCCGAAGAATAAAACCGCTTTATCAATTTTACCGCACGCGGAACGGTGTAAACGCACCCCCCCCAAAAGAAATTCATGAAACGCTGGTTTTTGTTCATTCTGCGTCACAAAAATCGGAATAAAAAGCGATCAAAAAATTTCACATGCCCGAAAATGGTACCAATAAAAACGTCAACTCGTCCCGCAAAAAATAAGACCTCACATGACTCGGTGGGTCAAAATACGGAAAAATTATAGCTCTCAATATGTGGTGATGCAAAAACTATTTTTACAATAAAAAGCGTCTTTTAGCGTGCGACAGCCGCCAAACATAAAAACCGCCATAAATAGTAAATCAAACCCCCCGTTATCACCCCCTTAGTTAGGGAAAAATAATAAAATAAAAAAAATGTATTTATTTTCATTTTTCCATTAGGGTTAGGGCTAGGGTTAGGGCTAGGGGTGTGTTGGGGTAGGGCTAGGGCTAGGGTTAGGGCTAGGGTTAGGGCTAGGGTTAGGGCTAGGGTTAGGGTTAGGGGCGTGTCGGGGTTCGGGTTGGAGTTAGAATTGGGGGTTTCCACTGTTTGGGCACATCAGGGGCTCTCCAAATGCAACATGGCGTCTGATCTCAATTCCAGCCAATTCTGAGTTGAAAAAGTCAAATGGTGCTCCTTCCCTTCCAAGCTCTGCTATGCGCCCAAACAGTGTTTTACCCCCACATGTAGGGTATCAGCCTACTCAGGACAAATTGCAAAACAATTTTTGGGGTCCAATTTCTCCTGTTACCCTTAGGAAAATAAAAAATTGGGGGCAAAAATATCATTTTTGTGGAAAAAAATGATTTTTTTATTTTCACGTCCGAGCATTATAAACTTCTGTGAAGCACTTGGGGGTGCAAAGTGCTCACCACACATCTAGAAAAGTTCCGTGGGGGGTCTAGTGTCCAAAATGGGGTCACTTGTTGGGAGTTTCAATAGTTTAGGTACATCAGGGGCTCTCCAAACGCACATGACACCCGCAGACCATTCCATCAAAGTCTGCATTCCAAAATGTCACTGCTTCCCTTCCGAGCCCCGACGTGTGTCCATACAGTAGTTTTCTCCCACATATGGGAAATCAGCGTACTCAGGACAAATTGGACAACAACTTTTGGGGTCCAATTTCTCCTGGTACCCTTGGGAAAATAAAAAATGGGGACTAAAAGATCATGTTTGTGGAAAAAATACGAATTTTTTATTTTCACGCCCGGGCGTTGTAAACTTCTGTGAAGCACTGGGGGGGTCAAAGTGCTCACCACACATCTAGATAAGTTCCTTGGGGGGTCTAGTTTACAAAATGGTGTCATTTGTGGGGGGTTTCCACTGTTTAGGTACATTAGGGGCTCTCCAAAGGCAACATGACACCCGCAGACCATTCCATCAAAGTCTGCATTCCAAAACGTCACTACTTCCCTTCCGAGCCCCGACGTGTGCCCATACAGTAGTTTTCTCCCACATATGGGGTATCAGCATACTCAGGACAAATTGGACAACAACTTTTGGGTCCAATTTCTCCTGGTACCCTTGGGAAAATAAAAAAATGGTGACTAAAAGATCATGTTTGTGGAAAAAATACAAATTTTTTATTTTCACGCCCGGGCGTTGTAAACTTCTGTGAAGCACTGGGGGGGTCAAAGTGCTCACCACACATCTAGATAAGTTCCTTGGGGGGTCTAGTTTACAAAATGGTGTCATTTGTGGGGGGTTTCCACTGTTTAGGTACATTAGGGGCTCTCCAAAGGCAACATGACACCCGCAGACCATTCCATCAAAGTCTGCATTCCAAAACGTCACTACTTCCCTTCCGAGCCCCGACGTGTGCCCATACAGTAGTTTTCTCCCACATATGGGGTATTGATACTCAGGACAAATTGGACAACAACTTTTGGGGTCCAATTTCTCCTGGTACCCTTGGGAAAATAAAAAAATGGTGACTAAAAGATCATGTTTGTGGAAAAAATACGAATTTTTTATTTTCACGCCCGGGCGTTGTAAACTTCTGTGAAGCACTGGGGGGGTCAAGGTGCTCACCACACATCTAGATAAGTTCCTTGGGGGGTCTAGTTTACAAAATGGTGTCATTTGTGGGGGGTTTCCACTGTTTAGGTACATTAGGGGCTCTCCAAAGGCAACATGACACCCGCAGACCATTCCATCAAAGTCTGCATTCCAAAACGTCACTACTTCCCTTCCGAGCCCCGACGTGTGCCCATACAGTAGTTTTCTCCCACATATGGGGTATCAGCATACTCAGGACAAATTGGACAACAACTTTTGGGGTCCAATTTCTCCTGGTACCCTTGGGAAAATAAAAAAATGGTGACTAAAAGATCATGTTTGTGGAAAAAATACGAATTTTTTATTTTCACGCCCGGGCGTTGTAAACTTCTGTGAAGCACTGGGGGGGTCAAAATGCTCACCACACATCTAGATAAGTTCCTTAGGGGGTCTATTTTCCAAAATGGTGTCATTTGTGGGGGGTTTCCACTGTTTTGGTACATCAGGGGTTTTCCAAACGCGACATGGTGTCCGATCTCAATTCCAGCCAAAAACGTCAAGTGGCGCTGCTTCCCTTCCGAGCTCTGCCATGCGCCCAAATAGTGGTTTACCCCCACATGTGGGGTATCAGCGTACTCAGGACAAATTGCACAATAACTTTTAGGGTCCTGTTACCCTTGGGAAAATAAGAATTGAGGGTGAAAAGATCATTTTTGTTGAAAAAAATATGATGTTTTAATTGTATGGCTTTATGTTATAAACTTCTGTGAAGCCCATGGGGGTTCAAAGTTCTCACCACACATCTAGATAAGTTCCTTAGGGGGTCTATTTTCCAAAATGGTGTCATTTGTGGGGGGTTTCCACTGTTTTGGTACATCAGGGGTTTTCCAAACGCGACATGGTGTCCAATCTTAATTCCAGCCAAAAACGTCAAATGGCGCTGCTTCCCTTCCGAGCTCTGCCATGCGCCCAAATAGTGGTTTACCCCCACATGTGGGGTATCAGCGTACTCAGGACAAATTGCACAATAACATTTAGGGTCCTGTTACCCTTGGGAAAATAAAAATTGGGGTGAAAAGATCATTTTTGTGGAAAAAATATGATTTTTTAATTGTACCGCTGTACGTTATAAACTTCTGTAAAGCCCTTGTGGGTTCAAAGTTCTCACCACATATCTAGATAAGTTCCTTGGGGGGTCTAGTTTCCAAAATGGGGTCACTTGTAGGGGGTTTCCACTGTTTAGGTACATCAGGGACTCTCCAAACGTGACATGGCGTCCAATCTGAATTCCAGCCAATTTTGCATTGAAAAAGTCAAACTGCGCTCCTTCCATTCTGAGCTCTGCCATGCGCCGAAACAGTCGTTCCCCCCCACATATCAGGTATCTGCGTACTCAGGACAAATTGCACAATAACTTTTGCAGTTCAATTTCTCCTGTTACCCTTGGTAAAATAAAAAAAATTGAACCTGAAGTATTTTTTTATGAAAAAAAGTTAGATGTTCATTTTTTTTTAAATATTCAAAAAATTTCATGTGACGCACCTAAAGGGTTAATAAACTTCTTGAATGTGGTTTTGAGCACCTTAAGGGGTGCAGTTTTTAGAATGTTGTCACTTTTGGGTATTTTCTATCATATAGACCCCTCAAAGTGGCTTCAAATGTGATGTGGTCCTAAAAATAAAATGGTGTTGTAAAAATGAGAAATCGCTGGTCAACTTTTAACCCTTATAACTTCCTAACAAAAAAAAATTTTGGTTCCAAAATTGTGCTGATGTAAAGTAATCATGTGGGAAATGTTAGTTATCAAGTTTTTTGTGTGCCGTATCTCTGTGATTTAAGGGCATGAAAATTCAAAGTTGGAAAATTGCGAAATTTTCAAAATTTTCGCCAAATTTCCGTTTTTCTCACAAATAAACGCAAGTTATTTGAATGAAATTTTACCACTAACATGAAGTACAATATGTCACGAGAAAACAATGTCAGAATCACCGGGATCCATGGAAGCGTTCGAGAGTTATGACCTCATAAAGGTACAGTGGTCAGAATTGTAAAAATTGGCCCGGTCATGAACGTGCAAACCACCCTTGGGGGTGAAGGGGTTAAAGATGTGACCTTCAACTTCCTTGGCAACAGCAGGGCACCGGACTTTGAACAACTCGTGGACAACATGCTCACAGCATATCATTTGATGAAATGCAATATGTCACTAAAAATACATTATCTACATTTTTACTTGAACTTTTTCCCAGCCAATCTTGATGCCATTAGCGATGAACACGCTGAAAGATTTCACCAAGACATTGCGCTGATGGAGAAAAGGTACCAGGGAAAGTGGAGTACGTCAATGCTGGCTGACTATTGCTGGAATCTTATTTGAGAAGCATCTGACACGGATTATAAACGATAGTCGTATGCAAAACACTTTTGAACAATTGCTTTTGCTACTGACATTGATGCTCATGTATGTAGTGTCTTGGATGTCATAATGTAGACTACAGTGCTGTGCAAATTAATTGGGACAAAGCATTTTTTAAGTAAAATCGTAAGTTGATTACCAGTCAGTGATTCAAACCAGTTTTAACTGCTTTGAACAGGTGTGAGTGACAGGTAACCAACTTACGATTTTACATAAAAAAATGCTTTGTCCCAATTAATTTGCACAGCACTGTATAAACTTGTTGTTTCTTAACCCCTTACTGCCCGCTGGCGGAATAGTACGACAGCTGGCAGTATCCCCCGCTTTGAGGTGGCCTCTGGCGGTGAGCCCACCTCCAAGCCTTTACATGAAAGCTGTGATTGGGGGTCATCTCTGCGTTGCCATCACAACCAGAGGTCTCCTCGAGAACTCTATGGTTGTTGATGGCAGATTGCTATGAGCGCCACCCTGTGGTTGGCGCTCACAGCAAGCCTGTAATTCTGCTGCATAGAGGTGATCTGAGCATCACCTCTATGTAGCAGAGGCGATTCCGCTATGGCAGCTTCTAGCCTCCTATGGAGGCTATTGAAGCATGCCAAAATTTAAAAAAAGTGTTTAAAAATATAAAAGTTCAAATCACACCCCTTTCACCCCAATCAAAATAAAACAATTAAAAAAAAAAAAAAAATCAAACCTACACATATTTAGTATCGGCGCATTCAGAATCGCCCAATCTAGCAATAAAAGAAAAAGAATTAACCTGATCACTAAACGGCGTGGCGATAAAAAAAATCAAAATGCCAGAATTAGGTTTTTTTGGTTTCCGCGACATTGCATTAAAATGCAATAACGGGCGATCAAAAGAACGTATCTGCACAAGTGGTATCATTAAAAACGTCAGCTTGTCATGCAAAACATAAGCCTGTACCCAACCTGAGATCACAAAAAATGGAGATGCTACGGCTCTTGGAAAATTGTGCAAATTTTTTTTTAGCAAACTTTGGAATTTTTTTTCACCACTTAGATAAAAGAGAACCTTGACATCTTTAGTGACTATGAACTCATAATGACCTGGAGAATCATAATGGCAGGTCAGTTTTAGCATTTAGTGAACCTAGCAAAAAAGCCAAACAAAAAAACAAGTGTGGGATTCCACTTTTTTGGCAATTTCACCGCACTTTGAATTTTTTTCCCATTTTCGAGTACATGCCATGGTAAAACCAATGATGTCGTTCAAAAGTACAACTCATCCTGCAAAAAATAAGCCCTTGCATGACCATATTGATGGAAAAATAAAAAGTTATGGCTCTGGAAAGAAGGGGAGCGAAAAAACGAAAAATAGAAAAAAAAGCCGAGGTCATGAAGGGGTTAAAAACCTTTGGTGATACAGACTTTTGGAGCACATATTCATGTTCAGCATATCAAAATCTATAAGATACAATAAAATTTTCTCAGGGGACAAGAACTTCTCTGAAATTTGTTGTGCAGTGTTACCTGTACTCTGCAGGGAGCCTTAATTAGTTTTGTCACTTTTCAGCTATAAGTAATCTCCTCACTTCCAATATGTGCAATTCTACTTCAATTAGACTCTTAGATTGCAAGCTGTTTTTTCCTTGAGATATTTTGAGTGAGAGAAGAGGGGGTGAATACTCCCTCCCTGGAGATGTGTTATGGATTTTAATGTTTTGTATGACCGTGAACATCATGCAACGGCGGTGAGATATCTGCAGGATCTTCCGGCTGTTCCCTGACATGAAGATAATTGGATTCCATGCCTGGTAGTTTGCTCACCCGTCCACCATAAAAATTTTATTCTAACTAAAAACTATCAGAGATGAGCGACTTTGCCTTTTTTAGGGTCGAGTCGGGTTTCATGAAACCTGACTTTCTCAAAAGTCGAGTCGAATGAAATCGTCCGACTATCGGGAAAAGTCGAAGGTCCGACTGAAACACGAAACCCAATGCAAGTCAATGGGGAAGCAAAGTCGGCAGGGAGTGGAGGACACCTACATGCCGGACCGCTTTTTTAAAGTGCACAAAATCTCTATCTCTCTCGCTCTCTCTCTCCCAGGACGCTGCACATGTCATCTCGTTGCCCACAGTGTACGTCCTTGCTCATTGGCAGAAAAAAAAGTTACGTGCAAGCATTCTGTGAAATCCGAATTTGGCGCTCGGGTCGACGACCGCACATGGTCGGGTTTTGCTTGGCGAAACCCGACTTTGGCGAAAGTCGGCGACTTTTGATTCTGATCGACCTGTTTCGCTCAACTCTAATTATCGCATCTTTCAAATAAATTGGAGTCTATTCCAAACCGTGGAACAAACTAGATGAAATGTAATGGGAGGTCAAAATATATTTACTGTGGCTTTTCTAGTCTAGCACTTTGTAGGGTAGTTCAATCAATAGAAATGTGCAACTGATGTCAAAGGGTTTGCAACTGATGTCAAAGTCTGGTATTGGTGGGGTCCCAGGTCACAAACCTGGTCCAAAATAACTTTCTCGCATGTCAATGACATATCAGAATATCTGTATCATAAACAACCCTCATTAAAGACAGTAAAGCATTGATGCAGTTAAAAAAACATTAATTGGTGACTCTATTGCTTAGGATACATGATTCCAGTGCCAGGAGGTCTATTGTTAAGTGCTATATTAAAATAAGGTACAGAAAGTTGGCATAGAAAATTTGCAATTAGGCTGGGTTCACACGTAGCAGAACTCTCGCGGAAATTACCGCGAGAATTCCGAATTCCATTCCGCGGGAAAGTCGCATTTTAAATTCCCATGATTTTCCCACGGAAAAACTAGCATTTTGCAAGCGTTATTAGCTTGCAGACTTGCTAGCGTTTTCCAAGCGATCTGTAGCATTGCTTGGAGAACTGATTGACAGGTTGGTCATATTCGTCAAACATAGTGTTTGACGAGTGTGACCAACTTTTTACTATTGAGACCGCCTATGCGCCTACGCCTATGTGTGCGCTGGGCCGCAGGGGAAATGGGCTACCAACTGGCTCTTAGGTCATTCACAGCACATTACTCGACATAACCCCCTTTTTGAAGTGGACCACATATATAACTGAGAGAGAGAGACCATATGGCCATATACTTGCCTTTATCCCCTTTGAGTTGCTCCCTCCCTGCCTTCTGAGCCGAATTCAAATCCCCATCGCTTGCCTCTAGCAGTTAAAATCTAAGGCTAGTCAAAACGAGTAGACAAAACACACCTTTGTTATCTGGTTTCAATTGGCCATTCAACATATCTATGTATCTCCCCTCCCTGGGGTGCTAGAACAGATTGAGACACTGGAAGTCATTAGCCATGATCCGGAGATCTTGGAAATATACACGATTTACGCTAGGAGGTATAGTATCTCCATAACTCCTAATGAAATTATGTTTCTACAGTATTCTTTCTGCATGACTCTATATTGCAAGCAAGCCTTTGACCTGCTCTGAGCTGGCTCAAGGTGTGAGATCTGTCATTTACAGCTTTCTCCTTGGGTTAAGCAGAGTTAAGAATAGCACCAGACTGTAAAAAGTGGGGCTGCTTGAGAGGTATTAGTTCACCTCACCATCTGGTTCTCTTTTTTTCCGTAGTCAGGCGTGCTACATCTCTAGCCTCTTCACTATAGGCCAGGACTTCTGGTGCATCATAAGGTTGTGATTAGGATGTGACAATATAATGCACAGTGAGCTCCATCCTGCATGTGGCAGGGAGTCTTAGTCTATAGGAACGGAGAAATGGCATGAGATGGTGGAAAGAAGGGTACTAGACTGTGGTCGCAGAGGTTAGCAGTGAGTTGAGTATATTTTAGGTTTGTTTCTTTTGAACATTAATGTTCGGCACTAGGTGTCATACGTAGGTTGGGGACTCCCTGTAGAAGGATCAACAATGAATAAATAGTTGTGATTGACAGCTTTGTTTTTCATGTGTCCCTCATTAATCAGAGTAGCAGTGAAGCCATGGTGAACATGCACCAAATATTAAATTGCAAGGACATCTCAGTCACAATCAAATAAAGACTGATCATTGCAATTGTGTTCCCAATTGTGACATGTGAATGTGAGACGCAGACCTTTATGTAAGCAGACGGAGGAAAAATTGTTGCCTTTGAGCTGTGGTGCTGGAGAAGACTTCTACAATTCCCATAGACAGCTAGGAGCACCAACAGATATATTCTTGATCATATAAACCCAGAATTGTCCTTGAAGGGCAAAATCACCGGACAGAACTGACTTGTTTTGGACATATTGTAGGTACGTGTGCTGACTGGGGGGTGGTTTCTTTTTGACACAAATAGACTGGAGACAGAGACTGACGTGCATTCAACAGGTCCTCTTTATTGGCCGTCCTCCGGATGACCACTGCAACATGGCAGCAACACGACAGATTCTACGCACAGGCCCGGGTTCCTTCCAACTCCTGCTTTCCCGTAATGAGACGTCCCTCACGGTTCTATCACTGTGGCTGCCTTAGGCCCACCACCACAGCGCTTCCCCTGGCCGAGTCCCTGGGAAGCATAGCAAAAATTGGCCTACAGAAAATCCAAGGGTCCAACATGACTGAATGGTAGAATCAGAATAGCTGGGGGTCTTGTTGGAGATTTTGCATTAGGGCTCAGGAGCTATCTTCTCCGCTGCCTTCCACCTTCCTGGGTGCCGTTCACTCCTTATTGATTGACATTTCAGACTGGCAAGATTATGTCACGGCTGCTCCCAACTGTGCACCCTGCTTTATAAGGTAGCTTGCCTCTGCATCATCGGAGGATCACAGGGACAGTGCGGCCGGCCAGGATCAGAACAGCCTTTGTAAGTTCTGTAGCAAAGAGTGGCGCTATAAGCAAGGCGCCTATTGCCAAGAAGACAGACCGCTCTCATAGATTGCAGCGGTGGCCAGTAACCTAGGCAACGAGGAACGTCTACAGAATTTTAAAAAATCCCTCCATGAGAGGATTTTTAATTACAGAGGTGCTTATTTTTACAAACACTTTGTATTTTACCTATGAATAATAATAATGAGAGAAACTCTTTAATAAAGCCATTTTAACAACCTAAGATATTTAGTACAATTTTGCTATTTGCATGTACTTCTATATGTGTGATTTTTACAATGAATAGGGTCCCTATAAATAAATTACAAAGATTTAGTCCAAAAAAAACCCCGTTGAGTTTAGGCTTACTGGGGTAGATTTCAGCCCAGAACAAGTCAAATGGTTCTTATTTACATAAGGTGATGCAAATGTAGGGAAGTGGACTGACCCATGGACCTGTCTGAAGAGGAACAGTGAATGTAAGATGGGCAGTAAATATACTTGACGTTAATTTTGTATATACGTGTGGGGAAACAGCTGGAATCAGGAAGAGATGGTGTAGGACCGGGTTTTTGCCACTAGAGGGAGACAAAGAATAACAGGAAAAGGAGATGGTGCAGTACTGAGGTTTGGCCACTAGAGGGAGACAAAAGAAAGCAGGGAAAGGACATAACAGCAGCTAATGCTTAAGAAACCGCAAAGTCATGGTGGGCAGAGTTACGGGGACTCAGGAGGGGAATTCTCAGGCAAGGGAATAAAAAGAGAGAGAGAGTGGGGGGGGGGGTTGGGGGAGAATCCAGTCCATGAGGAGTTCAGCGCAGCCCAGGAGGAAGGAAGGACGAAGGAAGAAGGACGAGCTCCAGAGGGGACTGGAAGTAGAGACAGTCAGGGGGTGGCCCTGACAGGATAGCCGCAGGACAGAGGACACCTGGGATACCAGACAGACGGACTCGGCCAGGTGGAAGCGCTGTGGTGGTGGGCCTAAGGCAGCCACAGTGAAAGAACCGCGAGAGACGTCTCTTTAGGGGAGAGAAGGAGGTAAAAGGTTCCCGGGCCTGTGCGTAGGAGCTGTCATGCTGTGGTTGTCGATAAAGAGGACCTGTTTGAACACATGTTGGTTTCTGTCTCCAGTCTTTTCGCGGCCGAAAAAGGACCACCCCCAGTCGGCGTACGTACCTACACAAACTGTATGGAAAACAAGCATTGTGTTAATACAATTATTCAGCTCTAATAATTATGACAATTTGTCCATTATGCTGACAGTACTTTCCCTGTCTGCATGATGAAATGTGCGGCCAAGAGCAGTGATTTCTAAGGGGGCTTTACACATAGCGATATCGCTAGCAATGTCGCTAAAGCGTCACCGATTTTGTGACGCAGCAGCAATATTGCTAGCGATATCGCTATGTGTGATACTTACCTCCGACCGGCTCCCCCGCTGTCTGTCGCTGATCGCGCGAGATCGTGCAGCTCCATTTCCTGCTGGGCTTCCTTCTGGCGCCGACGAGCGATGCATGGACGCGGGCGGGAGGACGTCAGGATCGCCGCATCTGAAAGGTAAGTAACGACCGCTGCTGCGTCGCTACGTCGCTGTGAGACCTGCCTGTGTGGCAGCTCACTAGCGACCATTTATCGCTAAATGTAAAGGGGCCTTTAGGCCTCATAACTGATCCAATGAGCTGATAAAAAAGCGATTTCCTTGTTCAGCAACTGATTGGTGATGGTAAACCAAAGTTGGCTATTATGTAAACGAGCCTTTAGTAACTAGGATCCTTAAATCTCCATTTTGAAAAACATCTAGTAGACATACTCCTCTGTGAAAAAGAGGGAGTAAAGGTAAACACATCAGGCCTTTTCCTGCAGAACACGCTAATAAAGGCTTGATAAATCTTCCTTATTTTATCTCGACAGTAGAACTAAGGAGTTTGCATAACATGGGGCTTCAGCATCAACACTTCCTACAAATAGCTCTTGTCAGTTGATAAAAGAAATAATCGGGACGTCTATGGTAGCGAGTACTCAGGGATCCCGCATTGACTGTATCGTACATTTTCCCGCTACCCATTAGGAAACCGTCTTTTATCAGCAAACACAATGTGCTGCGGGTACACACTCCGTGTAGCTGTTGTGCAAATGTTTGGCAGAAATGCTGATTTTCCTTACTCGTAGGCATATCTGTGGCTTTCTGAATCTATAAACAACTGACAGGACCGTGGAAGAAGAGTGTATCTGAAACTGTTTATACAAAAGAATTCCATCTGTCAGTCTGTTTATAGTTCACATGTGAGAAGCAGGCAAAAACCTTTAAGTTGGAGGCCACGCAACTCACACACATACATACTGTACGTATATATAGACATACATACATACACTCACATACATACACACATACGTATACACACATACATATATACACATACATATATACATACACACATACACCCACACATGAACACACACATACATACACACATACATACTGTACATACACACAAACATACACACACATACATATATACACACATAGACACACATATACTCATATACACCCATACATGAACACATATCAATACACATACGCACACACACACATACAGACACACACACCCGTACCTATATATACACACACACGCATACATACACATATATACACATTCACACACATGCACTCATACACACACACACACATACGCACACAGATAGACACACATCAGTCTGTTTATAGTTCACATATCAGAAGCCATCAAAAACCTTTATTTTGGAGGCCACACAACACACACATATATGCACACATATGCACAAACATACACATGCATACATATTCACACACACACACACACCTATACACAACACATACATGTAAGGAGGAAGACTAGGCTGCCGTAACCTGTGCGGAGCCAGGTCTGGAACTATTGAGGCTGCGTCCTTTGTTACCAGGGGGAAGGCAAAAAGGACTAGACCGGTGCTCTGATCCGGAAGCTTGGGGCGTGGTTAAAAGTGAAAGCGCGCGCAGCCTCGGGGAGTTTCCCGCTAGCCGTGAGAGGGGCAAGGTGCGTGTGCAGCATGCTCTGCAAGGTGCGCAACCGGACTGGGACGAAACGAGGCCGACCTTACTCCAGGACGCTGCCAGAGCCTGCCACAGTAACAGGGCGAGAGCCAGGAGCCCTGTTCAGCTGAGCGCCACACGTAAAGCTTAAGAGCCTGGGCAGGGTGCAGGACTGTTTGTTGCTGCCCACATTGCCGGACTTTGCCACACCGTTCGACCAGGACCCTGACAGTATTGCCGTCTTGCCTGCGTTGGACGCAGCCACTTATGGACTAGGTGCCCAGTGGAAGGTACCAGACACTGCCGCCAGAAGACAGACCACCATTACCAGCAGGACTTTCTTGGACAAGCACTGCGCCAGCTGTTGTTGGCACTACTGACTTTCAAGCAGCATCTACATGTAAAGTTTAGCCAGGACTGTAGTCATGGCCGAGGACACCTGGGCATTAGTGTCCTGTTCTCCCCTTACAGAAACATATTCACCATTTATCAGCATACCTGTGCCTTCAGGTCCAGCTATTTTTGATTCCCTTCTCTCTGCTGTGGGAGATCCTCTCCAGATAGGTCAGGAGAAACTGAGACACAGTCCAATTCAACTTCAATAATAACATCTTTACTGGTTTCGTTACACAGCACATCCAAAGACTTCACATTCTTAACGACAGGTTTCACAAAACAATGTTCCTTTTCTTTCCCTTCGTTACTCTCGTGATCACAAAGCACGGGCCTGAGTTGGACCGTCCCTGATGATTCCTCAGCACTCCCTCTGTGTAATTCTGCTACAGATATGCCTCCCTCGGTCTGTTTCGCCCCATACTCAAGATCATTATTTAACAAAGAAGAAAACCACTGAAAGAGAGTACTGCCCTTCTGTTCTGCCTTTTTTGTCAGCACCGCATCTTTACGGTCTGTGCTCACTGCTTCTGTGGGGTCCCTTGACTGTTTCGCCCCGGTACTAAGGATTTCTGCCCAAACAATGAGTTGCCACATTCTGGCCCTTCAAACTGCACTGACCTGTTGCTTATCTGTTCTGATGCTGTGGATGGCTGGGATTCTCTTCACTTCAAGTTGCGTGACTGCTGCGGCATCCTGGGCCTATAGCCCATGTGGACAGTTTGGGCATCCCTGACCCTCTGGTTCTAACTCTTCCTGTGTCTAGCCTTACCACACAGCAGCCCCTTTTATCTTAACTATTTCCTATCCCTATTCCTATACTGCACACTATACACTACCTGAGAGCCTTGAACACTATAATGCCCCCATCTAGTGGCCACTATTAGAAACTACGCTTACCCTATTGTAAGAATACAATAACACCTCATTGTACATTATACACAGTTCGCATCATGGTAATACACATTCAAGTGTAGTAATATCAATAAAGCACAATGGTAATACACATTTAAGTGTAGCAGTACCAATCAATAGAATAATTAACTTAACAGTAGAAATAATAACATATTACAGAGTACACTCTACACAAACAGATACACTCATAACATGACAGTACCAGGATGACAGGTACGTCATGTATAGCATATTCCTACATACAGTCGGAGGAACTTTGGACACGGTAAGTGTACAAAAGAACTTCTGTTACTTTGTTCATTATCTCTGCATATCCTTTGCAATTGAACTAGGCTAGGGCAGCTTCTTGCATGCCTCACCCGTGGAATGGTGAGTGAGAGGAGTGGGGGAATGTAGGAGGATGGACCGAGCTAGGGCAGCTTCGTGCGTGCCCGGGCTGGAACTATTGGGGCTGTCACCAGTGTTGCCGGGGGGAAGGACTTCCTGTAGGACTTTCTGACCAACGCAGACCTCTGCACCTGACTATAGGGGGCAGGGTGGATATAAAAGGAGTGGAGCGAAAACGGAGCTTCTGGCGGGAAGACAGTACACGCTGAAGGAGAAGGTTGACTCCGCCTCCGCTGCTTCTGACCAACCAGTGGGCTTACTCTGCAGCCTGTCTGTGTTAGAATCTGTTTAGTTTGTGATTATCAGCCATTATCTTGTAGTGTTCTGGCTGCTGGTCTTTTTCCTCTGGTGCTGGGTTTGTCTTGTGTCAGGTGATTGTATCACCCTTTATTAACCTGCACCTGTCTCCCACTCCTTGCTGGACAACAGTGTTAATCTTCTTGAGTTCTAGCTTGGAGCTTTGCTTTGCCTTCTGTGTGTTTACTTAGTGCAGTGCTGCGATCTCTGGTTCAGCTAGTCTTAGTTTCTGTTTTCAGTTTGTTTCTGCAGTCTTCTCTTTGTTTTCTATTAGGAGGTGATCTGTTTTTGTACCCAGTCCTTAGATCTTCCCCCTTTCTATAAGTCTTCGCTTGAGACTAACCTAGAATCGTCAGTGGGTCTATTTGCAGGAATGGGTCGCCCACTCCATCGTAGGGTATCAGCCTAGTCGTAGTGTGGGGTCGTTTTCCCCCTTCTACCCTAGTCCTGTGCTGCAGAACCGTAACAGTCTGCCCCTACGCGCACTACTTGTGCACCTACCAGACTCAGCACCTCGCAAACTCCGGCACCCGAGAGCCCTGACTGGTCAGCACCCCTGACGACTTCTGACGTGCCGTACCGTGCCGACCCTACAGTGCATGCCTGTCAATGGGGTCCTGCTGTGGCCTCCACCCCGGAACTTTGTTTCACACCCCTTGAGGCAACGCCTATCCGTCACATAACACCGTGTTCCAGGACTTAGGGATTACATCAGGACAAGCCAGGCCATGCCGCTGCGGTACAGAGACAATGCCTTAAGTTTATCTGGGATTGCTTCAGAGACGTCTCATGGCACTGCGTCACCATTGTGGGATCTTTCAACCTCGTCCGTCCAGAAGCTACAGACTGATAAGTTGAATCGTTTTGTGCTATCTGTTGCTAACATTGTTTTATCCACCGCTCCCCTTCCTGCATTCGTACTGTATCATTACTGCAAACTCCCTGCGTGGAGAATTGACTGTACACTACTTTGCAGTGCCCGTTAACTCTTGCCCTGCCTCCTGCTCTTCACCGCATTCCGCTTTCCTGCTAGCATCTAACACATACACACACAAACACACACATACATACACTCACTCCTGCACGCTAAAAAAATATTTAAATTAAGATCTATATAGCAGTTTTATCAGAAGAGTACAACGTGAGGCTTACTACAGAGACCAACATATGCAAACAATTTGGGGTTGGATGGACATATAAAAAGCACATTTTTTTATCTTGTATAAATGTGCAATAATTAAATAGATGCAGACAATAGTGGAGGTGAGCCAGAAACTGATGGGAATAAGCTACAGGACTCTCCTTGTAAGTTCATGAGTGCTTCTGCTCCGCAGCCCAGCCATGTCTTCATTGCTCAGCATTATCATGGAGACCTTTGATGTAGAATGGTATTTAGATTTAACAGTTTGCAGGGATCCAGACCTGTAGAAGGCAGTTTGTTCCTTCTCTCGGCTCCCTTTCTATGTGTGACACAAATCCCTATGGTAATAGGAGGCAGAGGAAGTTCATGCTCCTCATTATACGCTGGTATATTGTATCAAATGAGCTCATAGATGGAATAAATAAAACCTGGTGGACCATGTGGACAGCAGGTTACCCTAAGGGCAACATATGGCTCCCTTGACCGTGACAATTTTCAACTAAAGGATGTTTTTTTCTCTTGTCCTATAACCAACAACTTTACATAGTGAATTGATTAAATACTATATATGTGACTAGACTGTGATATCAAGTCTTAAAGGGGTTGTTCCCTTTCAGAAAAAATTTTTTTTCCTACAATCTCAGTTAGTGATAAAAAAAAAATTAACTTCTTGACTTACCCTGCCCGGGTCCGGCAGTGTGTCTGTTATCTGCAGCACTGAAGTCACATGGACAATACTGCAGACAACTAAACTCAGCGGCAACAGTGTGCAGCTTCCTAAAAAAATGGAAAAAATAAATTCTGAAAAGGGGACAACGGCTTTAAAGCTGTTCACTGTTAGCATACACAAAAAGAGAGAAGGTGGGTGTAACAGTTTTACCTGTGCCTACACTGCTTACAGAGGAAGACGGTGTGACAGGGCAATACATGCACACATTATTTACTGAAAAGGACTGTGGGGTAGTAAATCATTTATAGGGAGGGACACTATCTGTGCCTACACTCTGAATTTGGAGGAACAGCATGGCAGCGCTCTCTGGGCTTACACAATTACAGAAACCGACGGTGTGGCAGAACTATCTGTGCCCATATCCTTATACAGAGAGAGTCAGTACAGAAAGGGCCAGTATGGAAGTACAATTTGGGCCTACACTATTTACTGTGAAGGACATCATGCTACGGTAGTTTTCTCTGGGTTTACACAATTGGCTGAAAGGTACAGTATTGCAGAACAATCAGCACTCACATGATTTACAACGAAAGTGTGGCAGTACAATTTGTGCCTGCACCATTTACTGGTAGGGAGAGTTAGGCAGCACGATCTGTGCCAACAATATTTACAGAAAGGCAGAGTGAGGCAGCACTATCTGTGCCAACAATATTTACAGAAAGGCAGAGTGAGGCAGCACTATCTGTGCCAACAATATTTACAGAAAGGCAGAGTGAGGCAGCACGATCTGTGCCAACAATATTTACAGAAAGGCAGAGTGAGGCAGCACTATCTGTGCCAACAATATTTACAGAAAGGCAGAGTGAGGCAGCACGATCTGTGCCAACAATATTTACAGAAAGGCAGAGTGAGGCAGCACTATCTGTGCCAACAATATTTACAGAAAGGCAGAGTGAGGCAGCACTATCTGTGCCAACAATATTTACAGAAAGGCAGAGTGAGGCAGCACGATCTGTGCCAACAATATTTACAGAAAGGCAGAGTGAGGCAGCACTATCTGTGCCAACAATATTTACAGAAAGGCAGAGTGAGGCAGCACTATCTGTGCCAACAATATTTACAGAAAGGCAGAGTGAGGCAGCACTATCAGTGCCTACATCATATACAGAGAGGACCGTGTGGGTAAACTACCTGTGCCTACATCATTTTGCATTCACTAATCAAATCACTAATCAAAGTCATTTTATGTGTAAGTGTGCATGTGTAGCCCATTCACTATCTCCATCCATCCCTCACTCCCTCAAGACGGCCGGACCATCACTGTAAATACACACCTGTACTTTGTATGTCCCCCACCCCATTGGAGATTGTAAGCTCTCACAAGCAGGGTCGTCTTATTTTGCTTTCATTATTGTATTGTTAATGTTGTTACTTATGACTTGTGTAACTGTAAAGCGCTGCGGAATATGTTGGTGCTATATAAATAAAGATTATTATTATTATTATTGAATTTGAAGGCATGTACTGCTTCCTCTGGCAAGGTGACAACCCATTTCACTGAAACAGAAGCAGAGAGATGGTGGTCACCTTGTTGCTAAAGGCCCTCTTTGTTGCAAGAATTTGGCCCTATTTAGGTACGTGTAAAAAACGATGAATGATAATAAAAAGAAAAATGATCATAGTTTTTCTTTGAGAATTGTAGCTTTTGGTGTCAAAACAGCATTGTGGTTGCCATGCATTAAATTAATGTATCAAATTAGTGGCCTAAGAAAAGACACATAAATTATGTTAAACCTAAAGAAAATTGTGGGTGAAAGGCCAACAATGAAAGAGCAGATGAAATATACATCCAATACATCCTTCACTAAGCCAGATTCACTGTTACATATAGCAAGCATGTTGCTGACCAAAGTGTGAAGATATTCCTTTCCTGTCTAATTTAGCGTTTCTTTCATTGGTAACCCTAAGTTTATTTACCTTTACAGGCAGCTCATTAATTTTATGTTGTAGCTGCGTAGATGATTTATGAATTGCACATTGTGTTTTTTACATAGTGGTTTGTGCTTTTGTGAGACTTCCTACGTGAATCTTGCCCAAGTTTGATTTGTTTCTAAAACTGATGAGTGACAGGACTAGTAACAAATACCAGAGGGTAAAAGGGTAATGCTAAATGACTGAAGCAAAATAAATTGTTGCATCCTGCTTATATTAAATATTGTCACTTCCTAGATAAGAGACCGTCTCGCATCCAGAGCATTTCAAAGGTTTAGGGTAAAGAACACAAACTGAAATTTGAAGATACGGGAGTTTTGTATATCATTTTTTAATATACTTTTTTTTTAAATTATTTAATAACTGGTAATGAGCTTTGAGATGTGACAGATTACATGAGTTTCCTTTGTAACCGATGTAGCAAATTGTTATAAATGCTTCAAAAAATGTTTTACCCATTTTAGCACAGCATATGTCTACTTACATGTGTACTATTAGAAAGCTTTGAAGGGTACCTGTCCTTTCACAGGCAGCCTGCAGGAAAGCATGGCCTTGTTGCGCCCTTAAGCCGCAAACTGGTTTTGATCCACATACCGGTTAACTATGACCAGCAACTGTTTCAATTATCTTGCTCTGTAACCTGCCATTCACTTTTTTGAATAGCTGGTTCCATTTCATTATCATTTTGCCAACACTACAGGTGCTGGGACTTCCTTTACCTCATATTTCATCATGCATTGGCAACTGCCATTGTCCAGTAGATTGCCTAACCCAACCCCCCCAAAATTGCCTCTCTGTTATGCCTTTATACAGTTGGAAAGACAAGAGAGCAAGACAGCCCTTCCCCCATGAGAAAGAAAGACTCACCCATTTCCTGTAGTGTGTTATAAATCCCACCCCCATTTCCTATAATTTGTGAATAAAGTGATTTGTAGATTCTCGTTATCACAGTATGAATGAGATTAAGTTGTCTGAAAGTGCAATGAGAAATGAAGTAGAAATGGCTTTTTTCTGCTATAGGCTAGTGATTGCTAACCTGAGTGTGGTGTCAGAGGTGACACTCCGAGACCTTTTTGCTGATAGGCAGCAAGTAGAGATGGGAAAAAATGAACAGTAAAGTTCGGCGTCTGTACCACGAACACATACTGCCTGGGCATAGACAGCGAACACGGACTTCACCAGTGTTACTGTTCGGCCTCAGAACATTTGGTGCTTCTTGCACTGTTATGCTGTCAGGCAGCTGCAGTTCCCATGCTCAAATGAGAGCGTGAGCATCAAGTTGTGATCTGTGAGATGTGCCACTGGTGTTGTCTGATGGGACTACTGCTCCGATCAGCCTACGCCTGCTGCCACTAATAACAGAGACAGCAGGTGGCGACTGATGGGAGTATTCCTCAGCTGGTGCCTGTGCTTAAAATAAATAAAAAGCCAGCGTGGGTTTCCCTGTATTTTTGATAACCAACTAGACAAAACTGACAGCTGTGGGCTGCAACCCTCAGCTGTCAGTATTAGCAAGGCTAATCAAGAATAGAGGGGTCCTACTCCAGCACGCCATATTTTTAATTATTTAAATTAAATTGTGTGGGGTACACCCCATTTTTTATATCCAGCCAAGCTAAAGCTGACAACTGGGGGCTGGTATTCTCAGGCTGGTAAGGGGCCATGGATATTGTCCCCCCAGCCTAAAAATAGCAGCCCGCAGCTGCCCATAAAAGGCACATCTATTAGACGCAACAATTCTGATGCTTTGCCCGGCTCTTCCCACTTGCCTTGTGGTGGTGGCAAGTGGGGATTATTTGTAAGGTTGATGTCACCTTGTATTGTCCAGTGACATCAAGCCCATGGCTTAGGGTACCGTTACACATAACGATGTCCCAGCAATCCCACCAACGATCCGACGTGGATGGGATCGCTGGGACATTGTTAGCTGATCGCTGGTGAGCTGTCACATAGACAGCCCCTCCAGCGATCACGACCAGCGAGCACGCTGGTTACCAATGTAAACATCAGGTTTCTAAGGGCCGCGGGGCTGTGTGTGGGGAGGTTGAGCTGACGAACAGGTCTGTCTGTAGTAAGAGACAGAGAGATAGCGCAGTGCAGGCTGAGATAAAGAGAAAAGGGTGTTATGTGGTAATTTGACCATTAGAGGGCAGTGGGGAGTATAGGAAGGTGACTGTGTAACTGCCATTGGTCAAAGGTTACTGTCAGGTGATAGTGGGTGGAGCTATTGGGACTGGGAGTATAAGAGGTCAGGGAAGGTTCTGGAAGTTCCAGTCAGCAAGGGGAGCTCACAAGAGAGGAGGGTCTGCTGTGAGCAGAGGCAGCAGAGAACCCTTAGAGAGAGAGACTGACAGTGGAGACGGTCATGGGGGGTGATCCAAAAGGACAGTGGCTGCGGACAGAGACAGAATGTGAGTCTCAGGTGGACGGCGTACTCTAAAGGGTGCAACGCTGTGGTGAAGGTGCTTAGGGCAGCCACAGCGGGAAAGAGCGATAGAGGATGCCACGAACGGTAATACAAGGAAGAGAAAGTACCCAGGTCTGTGTAAAAAGCGAAGTGTGGACTAATTCTGTGATGAAGTACGGTGGTTGTCCAGAAAACGGCCAATAAAATCTGAACTGTTAGACACAACCCTTGTCTCTGTCTCGTGTCTGCCGACGCCAAGAAGCGGGTCACCCCCCATTCCTGTGAGTACAGCACACCTCCGCCGCCTACCAGCCACATCTCCTAAATACGACAGCACGCTACCCTCCGCCCCAGCCTGCCACGCGAACCATACATGTGCACCGCTCTGCCTCCACCTCCTGCCATGCCTGCAGTGCACAAAGGTATCTAAGGTAAACATCGGGTTTCTAAGGGCCCAGTGGCCCTTAGAAACCCGATGTTTATGTTGGTAACCAGCGTGCAGCATCGCTCATCGCTGGCTCCCGCTGCCACACGCAGCAATGCGCGCTGGCCAGCGGGAGACCAGCGATCAAAAAACGGGCCAGGACGATCCAGCACGATCAGCGATACCCTGCAGGGGGGCCGATCGCTGCTGGATGTCACACACAGTGATCTCGCTGGAGAGATCGCTGATGTGTCACAAAATCAGCGATCTCGCCAGCGAGATCGCTGTGTGTAATGGGCCCTTTAGTAATGGAGAGACGTCTATAAGAAACTTAACCATTACTAATCCTATTTACATGGTAAATAAAGACACAGCCAGAATAAAGTCTTTTATTAGAAACAAGACTAAGCACAGTTTCCTTTTTTATTTAACTCACCCAACACATAATTCCACTGAATCCCTCGTTTCCTGTAATAAAACAAAAATAAAAAACAGCAATATCCCTCACCTATGCGACGTTATGTCCCATGTCTGGGAATAAACAGTTTTCAACCTGGACGGTGCCAAGATGGGACCATCCAGGCTGAGAACCACTGGGGAATGAAATGTTGTGAGCGGAGCATCAGTGACTAGAATTGATGTCATCGAGGATACCACCGGTCACTGATTCTGTGTTCCCATCATCCGGGCCCCTGAACTACGTGGCCCTCGGTGAGATCACCACTAGCACAGTGAAAAAATGTGAACACAGTGAACACTCTGAGCTCAGTGCTGCACTGTGAGACTTTTTCCTGTCTGGAAATGCAGTACATACCGTATTTTTTGAACTATAAGATGCACTTTTTTCCCAAAATTTTTTTTGGGGAAATGGGGATGTGTCTTATATTCGGAATATACTTGCAAGTAGTGTGGAAGAAGCAGGAGTCGGGCGATTCTGAGGCGGTCCAACTCTGCAAGGCGATGATCACACTCTCTTCCCAGGCTGGTGCGTCAGTATTCGGCGGTGCGCATTGTTGCGAGGGCTCCGGTGACATTTTCTGAAAGACTGGAGCCCCCGCACTTCCATTGCTGTGATGGATGGCCACCAGGAAAATGGCTGCAAGAAGCAGCGCATGCGCAGATTGAGAACTCAGCAATGAGATCTCATCCCAAGATCTCGGGAGGCGAGATCTCGGTATCGAGATCTCAATCTGCGCATGCGCCGACCTGGCGACCATTTTCCCGGAGGCCACCGCATCGCAGCAGTGGAGGTGTGCGGGGCTCTGGGCTTTCAAAAAATGTCGGCGGAGCCCCTGCACCACTGAGCACCAACGAGCCTGCCTCACCAGCCTGGGATGGGATTACCCGGAGGCCACCGCTTCACAGCAATGGATGTTAGGGGGCTCTGGGCTTTCAGAAGATTTCGGCGGAGCCCCTGCACCACAAGCACCACAGAACCTGCCACAACAGTCTGGGATGGGAGTCATATCATCGCCAGACCACCGAACACCCCATGTGACCACGCTCACCAGCGCTACTGCCCCAGTAAGCTGAATTCGGACTGTAAGAACGACCCTCATTTGATGCATACATTTTTTCCCTGTTTTCCTACTGAAAATTTGGAGCGCATCTTATAGTCTGAAAAATATGGTATATTAAAAATATAACTTTTTGTTATTAGAGCTACAAGTATCACAAAATAATGGATTTTTGAAGAAGTGACACACCATCCGAGCTATGCTCGTTTTTTTTTTTTACGAATTTTGACACACTGGGCTCAAAAGGTTGGCCGTCACTGCTGTAGGCTCTAACTAGACCATGGCAAAAAGATTTTAAATATAATGACTCACAGACACACTAAATTAATTATTTTGCTATACAATTTGGCCTATTGTGTGTGTTTGAGATAGGGAGATTAACATGTGAATCTAAAGGCCCCCATAAACATTAACCTAATGTCAACCGAACCCGCCAATATGAACACAGGAGCACTTCACTGAAGCACTGCACTGCTGACAGCCATCTAATGATATATATGGCCAGCTTAACTGGATACGAGGATTTATGCTAGCTGTTACTGTATTTTTCGGATTATAAAGCACTAATAATATGGTGGTGGTTTTTGTAGACCATGCATCTTATTGCTTAATGGGGGTGGTGGCTGCGGTGAAGCGGGGGTCCCAGGGTTGCTGCTGGAGGAGGCAGGAGTGGAGTGATATTGCAGGCTGCAGGCTGGGATGAGGGGGTGTTCCGATGTGCGGAGCACCTCTGCAGGTGTCTGGTACTGCTGCAGGGGTATGGCGCTGCTGCAGGGGTCTGGCACTGCTGCTCGGTGTTGCTGCGGGTGTCTCCGGTGCTGCTGTGGGTGCCCGGTGGTGTTACGTGGGTGTCCAGCGCTGCAGGGGTGTCTGGTGGTGCTTCCCGATGCAGCTGCAGTGTCTGCAGTGCTGCGGGGGCTCTGCTGACGTTTTGTGAAAGGCCAGAGCCCCAGCAGTTCCATGGTTTTCTGTGTGGGGGACTCCAGGAAAATGGCGCATGCACAGATGGAGATCTTGGCATTAAGATCTCAGGAAATGTTTTACCTCACAAAATGAATCCGCTTTGATCCCCTGCTGTAATACCAGTATTGTCTTTTGCTTCCTCCCCTGCCCTGGAGATGTGGTATGCTCCGTACACGGTCAGACACAGACAATGTTTAAAATGAACTTTCATTCATGGGAGAACCCCTTTAATGTGACCGGCTTCTTCTGCCTGTAGACACGTCACGCATCTGCCGCCGGGATCAGCCTGAATGATTCACTGCGCCTGTGCGGAATTCAATGGTGTTCCGCTGGTGGTACCGCGCAAGAGGCTGCATGAGTGTGACTGTGAGTGTGTGAGCGTGAGTTTGAGTGTGTGTGTGTGAGTGTGTGTGAGAGTGGTGCATATAGTGTACAGAGTGTGTGTGGTGTGACGGTGTTCTGCTGGTGGTACTGCGCTATAGGTTGGTACCAGCAGCAGTTTCCATATTGAGACACCCATCACTTGGGTGTCCCAATATGGCGGTCGGTGAACTTCCTCCGCTTGGAAGTCTGGGATACAGTGACATCAGGACAGAACAGGAGATGAAAACATTACAAGGCAATTATATAAATAGATACTAATGGTTTCTTCCAGGCTCTGGGGTTTGCAGTACCTGTAGGAAATCCCTGCTTCCACTCTTCATTATCCTATTACAGCCCTTCCATGCACACCACACTGACCTGTGACGTGCAGTCGTGGAGCATGAATCCCATGCATGCTCCCTGCACTTGTTCGACAATTTGTACCTTTTCTCTCCATGGTCAGTGTATTCAGCATTCTTGTGCACCTGCACCTGCGCACAAGAACCCTGAATACATGGACCACAGAAAGAAGGAAGAGGTACAGATCGTCAAGTGAGTGCAGTGTGCATGCGCTGCAATGAAGAGTGGATGCAGGAATTTCTTCCAGGCACCGCATACCCCGGAGCCTAGAAGAAATCTTTAGCATGATTTCTATAAAAGCATCAAGAAATGCAATCTGCAAGTGCTAGTGATTAACGCAACAAATCATGGGAAGTCACTGAATCCAAGAACTAGCGTTGAATTCCACTGAATTTTTGTAAGTATCACAAAATGAGTTGCTAAATAATGGGTTTGGCATACAAAAATCAATGGACACCAAGGATTATGGCAATAAAACACAATATTTATTTGTGAAATGTCTTTTGAGCATGGAGTTTCTAACCATTGCTTATCAAGAAGTGGCAACCTTTGCCTCCTCTTGAAGTAATGTTCAAAATCTGGCAGATTTTGAGGGCATCTACTTTGTCAAGCGTCATTGTAAGTTCACCCACAGATTTTCAATTGGATTCAGGTCTTATCAGGACTGATATTTGGAACTGTTCATGACTATTTCTACCCTGACCTAAGCGCCAGCTTTCAGCTGACGAAAAACAGCCCGAAAGCATAATGCTGACTTCACCATGTATCACTGTGGGTTTGTTGTTTTTGGTGATGCGCAGTGCTGCCTTTGCGCCAAACATACCTTTTAGAATTATGGCCAAAAGGTTTAACTATGGTTTCATCAGACCATGGCACGTTTTCCCACATGTTTTTTGCAAGACTTGATGTAGGATTTCACAAAACATATTTGGCCTTGGTTGCTTTTTTCTGTATGAAAAGTTTTCCATCTTGCCACCCTATCTCACATATAATACATATGAAGAATACAATACATTTTTGGACATGCAGTAGACGATCAGTACTTGCCAGAAATTCCTGCCGCTCTTTTAATGTTGTTGTAGGTGTTTTGGAAACCTCCTGGACCGATTGTCTTATGTTTTTTTTTCACCAATATTTGAGGGACGCCTAGGAAATGTCACTGTTGTGCAAAATTTTAGATGCTTCTTGATTTCTTCACAGTCATCCATGATTTATCTCATGCCTTGGAAATTTATTTTGTATACTTCTCCTGAGAGATAACTTTCCACAATGAGATTCCCTTGTTGTGTGTTTATTTACCATGGCTTTTGCAGTAAAATGCAACTAAGAAAATGTCAGAAAAGTCTTCCTAAAACAGCAAAACTTTATATGGGGTTAATCCGAATCCCTGTGAGTGATGGCGACTGTGTATTGGATACTATATAACATGAATTTAGAGGTAGTTGGCCAATTCTAAAAACAACCACGTCCCAAATAATAAGAGGGTGTTCACACTCATGCAACCAACCATATTACTTTATTTCTGTAATTTTTATTTTCCCGCTCATAAAGATTTCAGTGTGTTTCTCAATGGATGTCTACAGATTACGTATGTACGACTAGTGTTGAGCATTCCGATACTGCAAATATCGGGTATCGGCCGATATTCGCGGTATTGGAATTCCGATACTGAGTTCCGATACATTTTGCATATCGAATACCGGAATCGGAAATTCCCATAATGCAATGAGCCAGTTTGATTTTATTCAGCCAATGGGGAATCCTAAGAAGTGTGGGCACATCCTGTTATGCATGTTAGGCATGTTAACTAATGGCATGGCTGTGATTGGCTGTGAGTAGACCACCCAGCTGTTCCTCCCCCAGACACACGCTGAACAGTGATCTATGGAAAGTGAAACTAGTGAGGGAGGAGAAAATGACCAGTTCTCATTTCAATGCCAGAGCACACCCCCCCGGACGTTTATCATAGAAGCAAGAGATGATATCTTGGAAACCGTGCAGACTAGCCACAGAAGGTGAATTACTTATTGTCAGCATTCTGCAGCCTATATATGCACTAAGATTATGTGAAAAGCCCGGAAAACCTGTTCTGTTATGTATTTCCGCCAAGTTGGATCGCCCGCCAGGGCTGGTGGGGTACTCGGTACCGGGCCCGTTGGTTTCAATGGGAGATGTCACGGTAGCTGTGACCCGGTCCGTGGCCCTGGGCATCCATTGTAAAAGGGAAATGTTGAACGTGTGGATGAGGATTAAAGTTTATGAGTGAATGATTCGTGACGCCACCTGTGGTGTTCGGCAATGAAGATGTTAAGCCGACGCTGTAGACATATCCTCTGGGACAGATGGTGTGGTGCAGCTTTGATGTTGTGGCCCTCCACAGGTAGGGCTGTAGTCCCAGGGCAGTGTAGATGGAGAGGTAGTGAAGAGACCTAGATGGTGCAGTGCCAGGCACAGAGATGTAGCAGTGCTGAGTGTGTTGGCGCAGGAATAACTGGAGGACACCAGGGTGTGTAGTTCCAAAGCTTTACTCACAGTCTGTTGTGTATACAGGTGCCCGCATCCGTGCCGTGTCCTCTGGGTCAGGGGCTCAGTCAACCTCCAAGCTAGATGAAGCACTCCGTTCCAACACTCCGCCAACACGTGACTTTTCTGAACATCTCCCTCTATTGCTACACAACCCCTTTAACATAGTCAATATCTTTGTAACTCCGAGTGTCTTAAAAAAAAAAAAAATTCCTGCTATTCCATTTGATTGGGCTAAACCTCTATGCCTTTAATGTCTCCTCAACCTCCCCCAATACATTCTACATTATTCTTAGTTGTTTTCCTTCATGTAGAATTAACCTACAAGGAAAGAAAGGGTTTATTTTCATTCCGATATTTGTGTCCCATTAACTTGCATTGGTTTCCGGTATCGGAATCGGCGATATCCGATATTTTTGGGGTATGGGTCCGATCCGGTCCGATCCAATCCGATCCGATATTTCCCGATATCGGAAGGTATCGCTCAACACTATGTACGACATTAAAGATGGAAAAAGTTCTGAAATTCTTCTTCTTTTGTATGAATAATAGACTCTTTCTATCCAAGGCCATCGAATCTAAGAAAACTGCTGATAAATGCTCTGAAAGGATAAAGCCCAAAAACAAGTTTGCATAATTGTAGTAAAATTACTCAGTAACAAAATACTTTTTCCAGACGTATTTGTCCATTGTTTCATTTATTAAGTTCTAAATTTTATAATTTTTTTGGATGTTATGCTTGCCTGTGCCCTTTAGTTCCTAACCCCTTGCTGAGAGACAGACCAGCCGCGTAACCCCTCACAGATTACCTCACTGCAGACACCAACTGCCAAGAACAAAAGAGAGGAAAAATTAAACAAAATAAAAACAAATGCTTACACAGTAATAGGAGATATTTACATTATCCAAGGTTTCAAAGAAAACAGCGGCATCACAAATTATATTATTCAAATGAGGTTTAAAAGAACCGTTGTCTAAAAGCTTTTGTTGCAGAACTGACTAAGACTTCTTTGATTGTCTGTTTTGTTTTGTGAACATTTTTCTGCATTTTAAAAGCCTGGTTCCTTTTACCAAGTATTTTTTTTTTTTTTTAGCTTGTGCTAACAATTCTGCCTATGCAATGTGCCAGAACCCAGCTGCTTTCCAAAACCCTTGGGAATAGGTTGATTACATCTCCTCTTCTGTCAAATCTGCAAGAATAACTGCACTTTGCCAAGCAACGCATGAGTGATAAGAGGCAGCAAGGGCTTAATACAGTGTGCAGGACCCATGGAAGGAAAACACCTGTGGAAAGATGCTTGTAGACTTCTCAGAAAACTTAAAGTATTTATTATTCCCCTTCTTTACTTCGCTTATAACAGTAAAACTCTGTAATCCAGCATTCGTGGAAACTGAAAACAGGTCAAAATATTGTATATTCTATGTCAAGAAAAAAACAAATTCGGCACATAAAGGAAATCTTTGTTCCAAATGTGAAGTCAAGAGATTCTTCTACCGAAGTGGATAAGGAACCGAGATGGAAGTGTCATTCATGTGCATGAATGACACCTCCATCCTGGTTCCTTATCGAGTTTGGTCCATTTTTGCGACCGGTGTCCTGCAGCAGCTGATATGTATGGCCATTAGACGTTGGGTTTGAGCAACCATACCAGGTGAGTGGATCCATTTAATTTGACACCCCATTGTTAGCGAATAAGACCCTATTGCTCTTTATCATTCCCAGTCTCTCATCTTCTACAGACGTGGACATTCATCAGACCATTGGACTGTGACAAACCCAATATAATGATTGTGCTATTATTCAGTGATCATTGATCAAAGTTCTAGTTGTTACAAAATTACATACTCGTAAAACATACTGAACATGGTTTCCATCTTCTTATCCAAGAAAATCGGAGAACATTGAGATCACACTCTGATTAAACTCGGATCAGAGTGTGATTAGCATAATGGCCCGATTCTCTTGGATAAGAGAAAATCCTTAGTAGGATTCCCTTAGTAGTAGAATTGTTTCCATTATTGGTGGAAATGTCCTGGTTAAAAGCCCAGTCATGTGGTGGCAAAAAGCTGGACAGTTCCTCCCTAATTTGTTACATGACCTGGGCTGCTTCCTGCTGCTGTCTGTGGTGGCATGTCACTGAGCATGAGATTGCAGTATTCTTGATCTCCTTTTTTTCTGCAAGATAGCATTCAAATGCATGGACTTGGCATGCTCATATTTGTAGTTTTTCACTTTCGCCGACCAGTATCCAAATCTGGAAGTAATAAACTGGACCTCTGGAATTGTAACATTTACCGTATTTAAACAGTTCGGACCTGCAATACCATACACATCCCCAGGACAGGAGTGTCGCTGCTAGAAGAGCGCAGAAATGTTTTTCTAATTTCAATCAATCCCTTAATGAAATAAAATTGCAAAAATAAACTACAAGAAATCAGACCACTGCACGATAGATTAACGAACAGGTATTAACTCTGGCGTTTCATATTCGTTTTGGCTCGCTAAACCCACTGCGTATTAAATTGTATGAAAGATAAAATCACAAGCAAATCCCTTCTAAAAACTACATTCTTTTTCCATGTCGATAAAACCATTAGCATCTCCGAATTTTATTTTTTTCCCCTTCTTTTTTTCAAATGTGAAAAACATTCTCGATGGAAAATATCTGATGGACTGCCTTGCATGTCTTATTTAAAAGCAGTGACACAGACTTCCAGGACTGCGATACAGCTTAATGCTCCAAGATGTTTCTCAATATCAAATCACAGTAAGAAAACAGATCTACCCCTGTTTAACACAGGTAGTATTACACACGGGAAAGCTAATGACTTCAGCAAAGATTTTCCACCTACATGCTAGCGATTGATGTCATCTCCATCTGCTGTAGATAATTTTTAAAACTCACATTTTAACAAGTCTTGTCACCTGCAGTAAAAAAAAAAAGTCCAAAAATACTTGGATTAGGCTAAGCATGTTTATTTTAGAAATATAGAATGGACACGTTGTATCTCAATTGTTTTTTGTTTTTCATGAGAGGTCATTAAATGAATTATTACAGCTGTGTTGCTAGGTGTCATTTAGAATTCTTTATTTGGGCAAAATCTTTATATTGTGGTTGTGACACAGAAAAAAAATATCCCATTGTATGAATGTTAAAAAAGACACAAACAAACTTGTTATAGCTAGTTGCTTAAAAAAGGACAAACTGATTTGGACTTTATTTTATGGAGTAATTTACCTTCTCCCTAAACAATAATGAGCAGATATAGAGTTTTCTTAGGCTAGGTTCATATTGCATCCGTTTAAAGGATCTGTTAAACGGATGCGCTAACGCTGATGTCATTTTTGACATCTTTTATGCCCTAGCGCTAGCGGTATGCGCTAACGCATGGTAGCATTTCGCTACCATGCCTTAGCCATACAGGTCTATGCACAGCAAACATATCCGTTTGCTGTGCGCTAGACCCGACGCACTCAAAAACGCTGCAGACCGTGTTCGAGGGTGCGTCATAAAGTAACGCATCATTGCTAATGCATGCAGATATCGGCATGCATTAGAATGCGTTACGATAATTGCGGCCAATGGGTGCGTTAATGCACCTGTTACATAGCGTTAGCGCCACTATGTAATGCCCCTAGCGCAATGTGGACCTAGCCTTTGAATGCTGAAGGCATTGGAATGCATCAATTGATACGTTATGATACATTTCTGATATGTAAAATATTAATGAGAAGCAGCCCATGATACGCTGCTTACTGGTAATAATTTCCCAACCAAAATTAAGAAACTTTCAAACTTTTTTTCAATTTGATTTTAGTGCGGTAAAGCTACATTCACAAATCAGGCTGCACGTTGCTCCCTTTAGGTTAATTAAGCCTTACATAGGGTATTACATGTCCACCAAAGTGAATGAGATTTCTATAAGTGTCATGCCAACTGTGCTTTTTTAAAATGCTACAGAAATTGACCTGCAGTTCTATTTTGAAATCCGCAGCATGTTAATTCCTATTACACTAAACATGTGTTTTATTTTCCATATTTTCCCCATAGACTTGAATGAGGTGCAAACATTGTAGAGATTAAAAAATACATAAGTGTCATTGGACTGCAACTAGTCGGAATGTGGCTGAAAGGAACTTATCTCATATTGTTCCCCTGGATATAAGGCAGCCTCTGCTTTAACCGTTTCAGGAGGTCCTATCCTTTTTTCCCGTCCACTTTTATTAACCTCCTTTGTCTTTCAGGTAGTTCTTTAAGACCTGCCTGCGTTGGACTTGTTCGCAATTGTTTAACATTTCATTAAGTTTCTTTTCAGTATCATATCTGTGTTTCCTAGTTTAGTTTACCGCTGAAGACGCGGATCTCAAGAAGGTTGGTTTCAGTGCAATTTCCTTTTCAGGTTTATCTCAACTAAGGCCTATTTGCCTGTTTCTGCTTTGTCAGAGCGATTAATATGAGTCTTAAAATTTGCTCCTATAATATCAGAGGGCTTAATAGCCCTCAAAAGAGACACACTCTATGGAGAGAGTTATTAAAATCAAAGGTAGACATTGCGTGCATCCAAGAAACTAAATTTTTGGCAGGCAACCACCCCTACTTCAAACACCGTAGCTTTCCTCATATTTTTGAGGCCTGCAATTCTAGTAAGAGAGCGGGGGTGGTTACCTTGATCAAAAAGAGTATACCCTTTGAGGCTATTGAGGAATATGGTGATGACAAGGGAAGGTTTCACATCTTAATCTGCACAATCAATGGTCAAACATGTACACTAGTGAACCTGTACGCACCAAATAAGAGTCAAACTAGATTCTTAACTAAGTTGATGAAAAAGGTCACCGAGGTGCAGAGAGGGACTCTTATACTGCTGGGCGACTTTAATGTCACTCCGAATAATGTGTTGGACTCTTCCTCTGTCTCCAGACCGTCCTCGGACAACCTAAATTGGTGGCTGGATAGAAGTGAACTGTACGATACTTTCAGATGCCTGAATTCTAGTTCAAGGGAATTCACTCACTTCTCTGCAGTTCACCAATCAGCATCGAGGATAGACCTGATTGTGGCAGATATTTTCTCTATTGAGAAATTCAAAAAAGTATACATAGGAGACAGAACGATATCGGATCACTCACCAGTGTATGGTGAGATCTTCATTGGGCCTGCACTTAAAAACGTAAAAATGTGGAAATGTAACTCCACCATCACGCACGATCCCTTACACAAGGTCACAATTCAAAAAGCAATAGATGATTACTTCACAGAGAATACACCAGACTTCACCAACCCATCTACTAACTGGTGTGCCCATAAGGCAGTCATCAGGGGTATCTTAATAAGTATTTCCTCTAGAATCAAGAAAGAGAACAGGGATAAAATTAATAAATTACAGAAATCGATTCGTAATCTGGAACAATCCCTTCTAGTCTGTCCCAGTCCATCTACCGAGAACCAAAATAAATTAGCCAAATTAAGACAGGAGTTGAGGAACCTGCTCTATGCACCCTATGAAGCGGCACTTAACTCCTCCAAATTTAAATTTTACTCCTCCATAAATAAACCCACAAGATACATGGCCAATAGAATCAAAAGACTAAGAACCCAAAATACCATTAACAGAATTTCCTCCATCACAGGTAATAATGTCCTATCTCATCCCCAAGACATTGTGAATGAATTTTCTAAATATTACACTAAACTTTACAATCTAAACTCGGACCCCTCATCTCTCCCTCCAAATGAAGCCGACATTAAATCATACCTTGCTAATATTGATCTGCCATATTTGTCAGTTGATGACTTGAACTCCTTATCTGCACCGTTCAATACCATGGAAGTAGAAGGCGTTATTAATCAGCTCGATCTCCATAAATCTCCAGGGCCAGACGGTTATAATAATGCTTACTATAAGGCCTTCTGCACCAGTTTGTCTCCACATCTGGTGAAAATGTTCAATTACGCTTCAGTAATAGGCTCCTTCCCCCCAGAGATGCTAGAAGCTTCAATAACATTAATTCCTAAACAATCAGGCGATCCAAAATTGGTTGGCAGCTATAGGCCGATTTCCCTCATAAACACCGATATAAAAATCTTCTCTAAAGTACTAGCAAATAGACTGAGCCTCATTTTACCTAAACTAGTGGCAAATGATCAGATGGGATTCATTAAAGGTAGACAACCGGCGGACGCCACGAGGAGGGCATTGGATTCCATTAAACTTATTAATTCTACTAAGACCCCAACCGTTCTCATTTCGCTCGACGCCGAGAAGGCATTCGATCGTATCGACTGGTACTTTCTCAGGCAGGCCCTAATTAAGTTTGGATTTGACAAACACTTAATCACCACCTTCATGTCACTTTACAAAGGTCCAACGGCAAAAATTGTTAGCAATAACCATGTCTCAGACATTTTTGCTATAAATAATGGCACGAGACAGGGCTGTCCCCTTTCACCACTGCTATTTAATCTTGCATTAGAACCCCTAGTAGAACACATTAGAACAAATCCCAAAATTACCGGTCTTAGTACGATTAACCGCCAACACAAGATTAGCCTCTTCACAGATGATATTATCCTGACTCTTACTAACCCCGTTACATCCACTACAGAAGCCCTAAAGGAATTGGAAATATTTTCTTCCCTTTCAAATTTCAAAATAAATGGCCCCAAATCCAATATCCTACCTATCCACGTCAACTCTGAAGATACTAACCTGTTAAAAGCAACAACATCACTTAACTGGTGTTATGACGAGTTTCTTTACCTCGGAGTCATTATCAATAAAAATTTGGCTAAGACAGTTAAATCTAACATGAAGACTATAACTGATTCAATTATTAGGGATAGTGCCGTCTTCAAAGACAGAGGCTTGACTTGGTGGGGAAGAACTTTGGCAGTCAAACTGTTTACCCTGCCAAAAATTTTAGACATTTTGAGATGTATTCCACTACCTATCTCTACGCCATGTTTGACAAATATTCAGTCCCAGGTGAATAATATAGTTTGGAACAATAAGAAATCCCGAACCGACACTAGAACTCTGTTTAAGAGTAAACCACATGGTGGTCTAAGCCTTCCTAACATCACTGCCCAGTACCATACACTTTTATTAAAGCAAAGTGCTCCGTGGCTTTCAGATCTTCCTGCTCCCGCATGGCTGGATCTTGAAATTGAAATCAATAAAGGTAAACACCCTAAACTCCTGATCAATAAAGCCATTTCCAATCTCCCGACCTGCGAACAGTCACATCCGTTATTCCAAGCAATTACTTCGGCTTGGTACAAAATAGCTAGAATTGACAGTCGTAGCCAGAAACGGTCTACGTTACATAAAGTACCTATAGCCTTTATTTACTCTTTCCTGGGTCTTACCGCACGCTATCAGTGGGCCGACTTTAACATCCGAACATTGGGAGATATCTCTGAGGGTCCTAACCTTTTAAGTTTCAGCTCTATTAAAACTGTATTCAAAGTACCATCCTCCACCTTCCACGAATACATGTTATTAAAAGAATACGCAAAGACGTTTCTTAACAAGAAACCGAGATTTTCAGAGGCGTCCTTAAAGATTATGACCAACCCAATGCACCGGATCTTTTGGGGACATAAGTTTATTTATAATTGCTTTAATAAAGATTCATCTGTAACTAAGAGTTCTTATATGAATGCTTGGGAGAAATCCCTCAGCCTTTCTGTCTCCTCAGAGGAGTGGGAAGATGCTTTTACGTTTTCCAACAATGCCACAATTTCTATGCCCCTTCTGGAGTCGCACTTCAAAGTGTGCTCCAGATGGTACTACACACCATCTAGATTGGCTCATATGAACTCTTCAAATTCTCCACTTTGCTGGAGAACATGCGGTTTCAGGGGGGACCTGTTACATGTTTTCTGGAGCTGTCCTACAGTGATGGCTTTCTGGTCTGAGATTTCCTCTACCATTATTTCTAAACTCACAGGTTTTACATTTACTCTATCACCTCAATTGGCCTTACTTTCTCTGGATACCAAATGCTTAGATAGAACTCTGCAATCTATTGTCCTACACATTTGTATGGTGGCTAAGAACTGTATTGCCTTTCATTGGAAAAGCCCCACCTTACCCAATTCTAGTTTCATAATCAAATTACTCTCTCAACACAGAGCACTGGAACTTAAATTTGCTTTATCTAATAATAGTTTTGGTAAGTTTTACCAGAAATGGTCTAGGTGGGACCAGGCCTTTCCACCCTCACTAGTCTAAATAGATCTAATAACCAGATTTTAGGCCTATGATATGTTATGTCGTTGCACTGTCTCTTCTGATCCGTGTATCTTTATGACTTTATGATACTGCTATTTGTCAAGGGATGATTCCCTTGCTTTTCAGGCTAAAATGTTGCTAGCCTTTAACTATATGTTATGTTATGTATGTTCTGTTTTGAGTTCTCCTTCCCCTTTCCTTCCCTCTTTCCTCGTTCCTTCCCCCCCTCCCTGCCCTTCCTTCTCCGTCCCTCCCTACACTTTAAATTTAAAAACCCAATAAACTGTTGGAAAAGAAAAAAAAAAAAAAAATAAAATACATAAGTGTTTTTATCATGTTTGCACTGTGGACTCGTGTTAAAAACCCATGTAATCTCCACACTGTCAATAAACTTTTATGAAAGCAGAGTTACTGAGGAAACAGGAATTTTTCAAAACTATTTTTTTTATTCATTTATTTATTTTTAAAACTTCACCTAACAAAAAGAGACAGACAAAACCCACAGCTGTATAGAAGAAAAAAAATTAATGTAACCTAAACTAGGTAATTGGAGCAGAAATGCTGATAACAATTTACAGCATTAAAAATGCAACAAAACATCATAATTTGAGCTTAGCCTTTGAGTCATTCACCCCATTCAGAAAATAATTAAATTGTCACGGGGACACCACGACAGAGAAGCGCCAGAAGACTGCAGTGTCTGGCATCACAAACTCCTGCACTGGCTAGAAGTACTTCACTATCTTATTAAACATTGTAGTTTTTTTCCTTGCTGGAAGTACAATTGTTAACCTGTTCAGTTGAAGCTCCTGCAGCTTTCCTACCTGGATTGTCTCAGCTGTTCAGTGTTAGCCACTCCCCTCTATATATAGCTTGCATCTGTCACTTAGGGATTGCCAGTGTTAGTTCTCACTGCCTGGTTTTGGAGTTGAAGGTGTAGTTCATGTTTGGAGTTGGTGTTTGGAAATTGTTCAGGAGATTGTTGCTTGGAGTTTTGTCTGTTTGCACATCCTTATCCTCTCATATTTGGTTTCCCCTTCCTTTAACTCTCTTGAGCCCCATTCCAAAAGTATAGATAACAGCATATTCTTTTTGGCTTGCTAAAAATAGTCATTTGGGTAATTAAGATATAATCTGCTTTATTCACAATAACCATTATAAATCCAAAGGATGTATACATTCAGGACCATAGTTACCACCTGGCTTACTCTGGCAAGTGCTTGGGGCTTGAGCAAATGGGGGGGCACTCGACATCAGGGACACCGCCACGCTACGGGGCCCGCTGCCACCGGCCGCCACCTTGTGATTTTGTTGCGCCCCTGAGGGTCCAGTTGCCACAGAGGTACTGCAGCTCATCCAGAGGTATGGTATCCCACCCTCAAGTAAGGAGGGGACACCACACAGGACTCCTATCACTTGCACCCAATACACACCAGACTGGCCAGAAAAGGGTGTTGGGAGGCAGGTGGGAATGGTAGGTAGAGGGGGAGGAGCTTAAGTAGTGGAGTGATAGTTGGGCATCCAATCAGATTGAGAAAGGTGACAGTTGGAGGGAGGAGCTAGTCAGTCGGTGACAGGACAGCGGAGGAGCAGTACTGACAGAGTGAGAGTCCAAGTCAGTGAGAGAACCAGCTAGAAGGAAGCTCCTAAGAGAACAGAAGGGGTCCTAGGGGCACGGATTGTGCGTTAAGCCAACCGTGGGACCTGCATCCTGAAAGGGAGGACCAGGCAGCAGTGAGGAAGCCGGACCTTCAGGCTAGTAGAGTACTATAAGGCTCAGCTAGAAAGCCGGAGGCCGAGGTAACTTTAAGTGCCTCGGCCACAACCATATACATTCCTGGCAAAGGTGGCTGTAGAGGATTCCGGGGCCTGACCCACGTCGCTCGGTGAGATCCGTGGCTGCTGGCTTGGGGACACTGTGTGCGAAGGCGCAGGGCAGGAGTGAGAGGAGAATACAGCGCAGAGAGACGGCCTAGAAAGGTTAACACAAAGAGGAGTCCTGAAAGGTGTACCCAATTTATCTGGGAGTTGGCTGGACCCCTCACCCATAGGACACGGTACCAAGTGGGTCATCATGTAGCAAGATGCATGAGTAAAAACCCAGAAACTGCACCCAACTGTGTCCTTTGTCTTATTACATATCTCCTGCCTCACACTGCAAACAACACCATCACCGTCACTGGCTCAACTGCCCTGGGACACAGCTCTACCTGTGGAGAGCTTTACCATCCCCGCTGCCCTAACACTGTCCCAGAGGATCTGCAGAGCAGCGCCGGCTTAACACCTGCATTGCCGAATACCACAGGTGGCATCACAAATCCCCTTTTCCCTACAACTATCCTACCATCTTCCCCTTCATCTGCACTTCCATCATGTACATTGGACACCCAGAGCCACGGACCAGGTCACTATCACCACCGTGACACACTTCCCCTTTGAAAGAGCCTGAAAAGCCTGGTTTCGAGTAAGCCCCGGCCCTGCAGGGCTCCACTTTAATCTCTTTAAAATACTCACCTCTCCTCATTCCTCGCTGGCCGCAGGCCCTGCCTCTTCCGTGTCTTCTGACTCTGACATCTCAGGGAAGAGGGCGTGATGACATCACTACAGTGCCCCCTGTGCTGAGCAATGCAGACAGTTAGAGGAGGCTGAAGACACTGGAGCTGAGGAGACCAAAACTGCAGCCAGCGGGGAATGAGGAGAGGGAAGTATGTGATTTTTTATTTTTTGTGTATGGAGCATTACATGGGGCCCATTCTGTATGGAACATTATATGGTACCCATACTGAATGGAGCATTATATGGGGCCCATTCTGTATGGAGCATTATATAGGGCCCATTCAGCATGGAACATTATATAGGGCTCATACTGTATGAACAATATATGGGGCCCATTCTCTATGGAGCAATATATGGGGCCCATTCTGTATGGAACATTATATGGGGCCCATACTTTATGGAGCATTATATGGGGCTTATTATTCTGTATGGAGCACTATGTGGTGCCCATAATACTGTATGGAGCATTATATGGGACCTGTTCTGTATGGAGTATTATATGGGGCCCATTCTGTATGAGGCATTACATGGGGCCCATCCTGAATGGAAAAATATTTGGGGCCCATTCTCTATGGAACAATATATGGGGCCCATACTGTATGGAGCATTATATGGGGCTCATTCTTCTGTAAAGAGCACTATGTGGTGCCCATAATACTGTATGGAGCAATATATGGGGCTCATTATACTGTATGGAGCAATATATGGGGCTCATTATTCTGTATGGAGCAATATATGGGGCTCAATAAACTGTATGGAGCAATATATGGGGCTCATTATACTGTATGGAGCAATATATGGGGCTCATTATTCTGTATGGAGCAATATACGGGGACCATTATACAGTATGGAGCAATATATGTGGCTCATTCTTCTGTAAGGAACACTATGTGGTGCCCATAATACTGTGTGGAGCATTATATGGGGCTCATTATTCTGTATGGAGCACAATGTGGTGCCCAATAATACTGTTTGGAGCATTATATGGGGCTCATTATTCTGTATGGAGCATTATGTGGTGTCCATAATACTGTATGGGGTACAATGTCATCTGGTTTCTGACCTGTTGTAGAATATTACAATAGATAATGTAAGAAGTGAAATCTTTGGCACTGTACTATACTCATATTCCTCTGCCATATAGTATCTGTGCATCATGAATTGTGGTATGTGTTAAAGGGGCCACTGAGACTCTTTCGCTAGGAGCCCATGAAAGCCTAGAGCCGGCCCTGTATACTTTTAATATAATCTTTCAGAAATCCGCTATTGAGGAAACTCGAGACACTTGTGACATGCTCGGCTTTAGCAATGCATTCAATCCAATCTGGATATCAGTTTAACTGCTCATAATTCCCCAGACCGATTACAGAAAGTCTGTGTTATCTGGGAAGTGTCGACCCACCGCACACAGTGGTGGTCCCAGCAGCGCCATATATTGATTATCGCTGAAGTAAACATGTTTCTTTACAGCTCTTCAGCTTTAAAGTACATTTTCATAGAACATTCATTTTATGACGCCCTGTCCACTAGGAATCTGTCTGATTATTTATGTGAGGTGGCAGCTATAGCTCTTCTTGGAGGTCCAGATGATAAAAAAAAGCTTTACCAACGTGTAACTAGTGTCAGAGGACTTGTATAAGTCACCTGTTGAGAGTAACGAGACAGATGAATGTGAAAAAAGCACATGTTTCTATAATTGAAATTGTAAATGATCTAAAAATAAAATGCTAATTTTTAGTGACTGGCATCTAAAGGACTCCACGAACGTGTGTGATTATTGATGATTTTGGTATTAAAAACATTAATTCCTATTGGCATAATACAGGAAAATAATTGTTTCAATATAGCAACAGTCTCAACCTCTCTGAAGGAAAAGAGCACCCACATAATGGTGGAAGCTCTTCTTGCCCACAGTCATCAGCCTATAGAATGCGGCCCTGATACTACATGATCTTCAGTATCAGAGAAAGCACAAAATATTTGCCTAGATAATGGTGGAAGCTTTTCTTACCCACAGTCATCAGCCTATAGAATGCGGCCCTGATACTACACAATCTATAGTATGTAAGGTTCTAGCAGGAACGCGGGATGCTGTGACGTGCAGGAGGCAGAGCAAGATTTAACGGGTTGTATATAAAGAGTTAATATAACAGTCAATACTCCACGGAGAGGGAGTGTGAGGGAATATAGGTGAACAAAGCATATACAATTATGGAACAATAGTATAAGTTCAAATAAAGGGTTAACTTATCAGTCTGTCGTTCCCGGACAGAGGAGGCAGGAAAATCCCACGATGGCTTTGTAAGTGACGCATGAAGTCCTTGACCTGATCCCGTAGAAAGGTGAAGAGGAGTAATGGTCTCTGGAGATACACAGTCTGTACATGCGGGGGATGAGAGAGTGCAACGCGGGCCTGCTTGTTGGCATCAGTCTGGGGAGAGGGAGTCAACCTCCTGTAACACATGCTGTGTTTCCTCCAAAGGCCCTGTCCTGGCACGCCCCGTCCCTTTTACCTCAGTCCTGCCCCTACAGCCAGGTGCAAAGTTCTCTTCCAGTCAGAAAGTGCTTCCCCAGACAACAATCGTTACAGCTCCAACAGTTCAGACCCTGACACGAGTGAGATACACACCATCCATCTCCCTACAGTATAAAGGTACTGTCACGCTTAGCGATGCACCAGTGATCCCGACCAGCGATATGACACGGTCAGGATCGCTGGTGCATCGCTAAGTGGTTGCTAGTGAGCTGCCACACAGGCAGATCTCACCAGCGACATAGCAGGGGTCGGGGGTCGCTACTTACCTGTCAGACGAGGCGATCCTGACGTCCTCCCGCCCGCGTCCACGCGTCGCTCGTCCCCACAGCAGGAAGCCCAGTAGGAAGCTGACGACGAGAAACGGTCCAGGACGTTCTCGCGCGATCAGCGATAACCAGCGGGGGAGCGGTCGGAGGTAAGTATCAGACATAGCGATATTGCAAGCAATATCGCTATAACGGCACAAAAACCAGTGACGTTATAGCGATATTGCTAGCGATATCGCTTAGTATAACAGGCCCTTAAGAGAAAACACAAGATAAATGCTCAGAAAATGGCGGGAAGCTCTTCTTACCAACAGTCAGCAGCCTATAGAAAGTGGCCCTGAGACATACTAATAGGGAATTTAGATTGTGAGCCCCATCGGGGACAGTGATGATGATGTGTGCAAAATGTAAAGCGCTGCGGAATATGATAGCGCTATATAAAAATAAAGATTATTATTATTTATTATTATTATAGTACTATAGATTGTGTATTGGAGAAATCACAAAATAAATACTAGTTGCAGAATGGAAGGAAAAATTAGCACATAGTTGTCACCAAGCATAGTAGTCTGTATAGTACACAGGCATATTCCATACAATTCTTGGCTATCTAGCCTCATGGCAATTAACGCTCATGAAAGTCCTAGTACTGACTTGGCGTACAACAAAACTGTACTTAATTCATTTTATTTTATTTTTTTTGCTATTGCCTAATGGTTATTTTTATATAGAACATGTCCTATAATATACCGTATTCTTTATGCATTGTGCATATATTTTGTTTTCATTATTCTTATTTGTATGCTTTTTTTTACCGTGATCTTTTAAGGTTTTTGAAGCATTTCCTCTCTTTTTATTTTTTTTCCCTCCGTAACTGATGCTGATCTTCTATACATCTTCAATTTTACAATAACGAAAATGCTTCTCGCTGACAAACAGAGAAGCAACAATATTTTGTGTGGATTGGAAACATTCGTTTTTAGGCTTAGTGTTACTCTGACAGCTTTATCAAAGGCATGATGGTAGTAATTTAGGGGTTAAAGGAATTTACCTTCATGTATTATACATTGGTAATGACCATGCACTGATAATTTATACATCTTCACTTAGAGGCTTACAACAAATACTATTTATTTTTTTACTTCTGTTACACAGTTTTTATTGATAGCATTCAATATTACAAATACGTAGTCACTTTATATGAAATATACAATTTTTTTTTTCCCAAAAGTCCAAAAAAGATTTTTATTTGGTGGTTTGAGATTGTGCTATGACTTCTAAAAATGGCACAAATAATGAGCATTCATAATTACAACTCTCTGCAGGTCAGCTCTGAATTATATCATGGAACATTGGGAAAGGGTTCTGCAGTTAATTACTTGTCTAATGTTCTGTGCTTTACAATGGGAAGTCAGATACTGTCTTGTTTAGTCGCCAAGAGACGGCTCTTTAACCTTTGCAATTCGTTTCAATCATGCCCAGGACCCAGCGCTTTGGAAGGCCTTGATAATGGAAACATGTGCTCTCGGTGGGGTGTGATATATTACGTGTGTGACTTCAAAATAAGATTTAATTAACTTGGTAGACAATTTATAACAGTTCCACTGTCAGCCTGACAGCTTGTTTTACTGTCACTGAAATAATAGTGGCACTCTTGTCTTAGAGGACCTGAGAGAGTCGCTGAAGATTTGTTATTGAATCAACCTGTCTAATGAGCCACATTCTAATGATTGGAGCCCGGGAGACTCAAGGAAGAAGGAAAAAAGCATTTTTGACAGCTTTATTACGTTATTATTCTCTGCATGTAATTCATGGATAATTAAAGCATGGCAAAGAGCGCTTTTCAAATGTTTGTTAAGTTCTAGGGTGGAAACTTGATGAGGCAGCCATGTAATACAGCAGAACCTCTCAATTATTCACACATTTGGAGGACAATAATCACATAGTATTATCTATGTCTACAGACTACACATGCTAAAAAGAATTACCACTGGATATTGCTATGATATAATTGGTAGCGCATGGCAAAGCCTATAAAAGATAGCAGATTGCTTTTAAAGGAGAACATTAATCTGAATCACACAAGAGACTCATCGATCATAATGAAAGTAGTCAGCAACCTATTCTGGTGTTTCCTGAGGAAGGCTGGACCTTTAATGGGCAGTTTAGAGAATGCGGCCATTGCATCTCACATTCTCAGACTTCTTATCTAGGGAATGTTCTGAGAGATGCCAGTGTGTCATAATCATTTTCTGCTTTGGATTTTTGGATTTTTATTGTACTAGGGGTATGATTGGCTGTTGCTATAAAGAAAGTGATCACAATACCTGCTGATTTTATGTGCTGCCATTTTAAGTAAGATCGGCAGCAAAACTCTCTGATAAAATGTCTATGTACATTACATGAGCATTAACAAACCCATAGAATTTTCAGCAGGATTACCTGACCTGATGACATTTG
The DNA here is from genome assembly GCF_039654945.1 of Dendrobates tinctorius. NCBI lineage: Eukaryota > Metazoa > Chordata > Amphibia > Anura > Dendrobatidae > Dendrobates > Dendrobates tinctorius. The sequence goes on along the minus strand of NW_027361726.1, from coordinate 3,736,468 downwards.
TTTTTTAGAGTGAAAGAATGGGGCATACTGACTTTGAACATGTCTGATCCTTTGTTTTCAGTCGATATATGCCGCCAGTGAAGGTGTGTGGCAGTTGCTTATTCTTTGAGCGCCACTGAGAACATGTATAGTTGGCCAAACCCGAAGGTGACAAATATAAGGGTATGGGGAGGAGTAGCTTCCAGCTGAAAAGGATTTTCCAGAAAAAAATACAAAACTTTCTGTCTGACCCTGAAATGACTCCTGAAACCGATTACTTTTATTTTTCTTTTTACCTCCACTTGAATTCTTGCAATCATCCTCACGGTCTGTTAATATTTGCAACCTGAAATTCCCGCCAGCTTTCCCTCTTTGCTTCTAGAATACAAAGAAGAAGTAGGGATGTGGAGTGCTCCAGCCAGGGCTATCGGGGTACTCGGCTCCGGGCCCGTTGATCTCAATGGGAGTTGTCACGGAAGCTGTGACCCGGTCTGTGGCCCTGGGGCTCCATGGCAAAAGGTGTGAAAGAACAATGAAGTAGAATTGATGAATAGTTTGTGACGCCACCTGTGGTGCTCGGCAAGGGGGATGTTAAGCCGACGCTGCATGCAGATCCTCTGGGAGTGGTGGTGTGTTGCAGCCAAGATGGTGAAGCTCCCCACAGGTGGAGCTGTAGTCCCAGGGCAGTGTAGAAGCTGGTACCCAGATGTAGCGGTACCAGGTGTGTTGGCGCAGGAATGAATGGAGGACACCGGGGCTTGTAGTTCCAAAGCTTTACTCACAGTCTTTAGTACACACAGGTGCCTGCCTCCGTGCTGTGTCCTCCGGGTCAGGGACTCAGTCAACCTTCAGGTCAGATGGAATGCTCCCTTCCAACACTCCGCCAACATGTACCTTTCTGAACGTCTCCTCTTATAGTTCCTTTAAGTGTGAAGATCTCCTAGTACTGAGTTACACTGGAGTTCCTTCTGACAGATGTTCCCAAAAACTCTACTTGTACGGCAGACAGCTGTAGCCTGCTTCGGGGACTCCTTACTCCTGAATCCCGGCTCACTATCAATGTTGCTGTTGTGCCCCCAAGTCTTAGATGGGAGTAGTGCATTTACAGCCCACTACTCCACCGGTGTCTGCTGCAGAACCATTAGTGTCCATACAACCTCAGGGACCAGGCCCTGGCCTTGCGCTTAGAACTTCTAGGCAGGGTTCTTCCTCTAACCCACGTCCTCTGTTCCCTTTTACTCCTACATTCCGTACTAGTCTTTCCTTCTCATGGAATATCAGGTTTCTGTTCAACGTCTTTCTCCTTCTTTCCTTTCCTGTACCAACTGGCTCAGATCACTGAGGCAGCTGCAGCACTCCTTCCTCCATCCCTCTCTCAGGGATCATCCTTCCTCACTCCTCTCTGAGTGACTCCCCGACTGACTGACCTCGAACACACTGAAATTCGAAACCTTCCCACTCTTTTATGCATTCTAAACTCCACCCGCCTCCCAGCACGCTTCGTGTTCCAAGCAGGGAGCCACCAAAGGTGCTCTGCTACACTCTAAGCAGGGAGCCGCAATGTGGCTTTGCTGAACTACCGTGTTGTGTGGGATGCGAGTGTTGGAGCGTGGTTAGGAGCCTCCAACTCACCTGGATGGTGGGGAACCACACCACAGGAGGAGGTGCAGTACCTCTGTGGCAACTGAACCCTCAGGGGCGCCACATTCCCCCCGTTAAACACAGCACGTCCGTGGGCTGCAAGGTAAACAAAGTTTACAATACAAGAACATACAAAATTTTGTAATGCTTAATAAACATGTCTTATACTAAACTTCCTAATATAGGAGGCACGGTTTCTTGAACGTTACAAACAAATTAACTGTCTAAATTTTAAATTATGCTACCTAATTTAAAGCACTATATAAGCAAACACAATATCAATTCACACTTGCTAGCAACACATCTCCCCTCCACCATCTTTCACATTTTCCTCTTTCTACTGTCTCTTCTAGACGTAGGATGACAACCATGGATACCTGGTTCATCACCTGTACTTTTCGATTCTATATTCACATCCTCAACATCTTTATTCAAAGTTCTGTTGACATTCACTATTTCTTTTTGTCAAGATACTTCCATAAAATCTGTCAATAATACTTTCATTATATTACTTCCTCATTTCTATTCAAAGAATAACATTAGGCATTATTAATAAGTGCAAAAGTAGACACTGGTCCGGCCATTGTGTCTGGAAATGTCCCTATAAAGAGGTAGGTCTTCTTTTACGAAGAGAGTCCTATGTACAACCAAGAGAGAGCACCTAAAGAGGGGCAAACTATGTACAATGACAGTTCTGGACCATTCAACGTTCATGATCTCCACAGTTCAAATGTGAAGGCTGCCAATACAACTGGGCAACACTGGAAAAAACAGAACTAAAGCATGATAGCCAAAAAATAGAAAACTGGTACAAAAATAGGAGACAAAGCACATCTGTGCAAATACCCTCCTGGGTAACGAGAGTTAAAGTGAAGAGTGTTTTAACTAGTGATTGTCCCCTCCTGGGGTTCCTGGACTGGAACTGCTACCAGATGTGAAGTTTTGGGGGTCTTCTTCTTGTTGTTGTTTGCTTGCCATACGCATGTATTCCGCTTCCCAAAGAGAGAGATAAGGGCTGGTCGGGGTAATTGAAAGGGTCATGGAAATGTCAACTGCCTGCGGGGACGGCATATCCGCTACCACCGATGGCACTTCTGCTGCTGTTGGTGACTCCACTGGCGCTGTTGCTGGTTCCTCAGAATCCGATTCTTCAGTGTCCATCGGGACCTCGGCTGACAGCACTGCAGTCGGTGGTCGCCGGCGGAGGTCAATTGGGCCATTCCTGTTCGTGGGTTCCGCTCCTAAAACTAGGGTCAGACCTGGAGCGGTAATCATACCTGGCGCTCCCAGCTGTGGTTCCCGTCCTGGTACTTGGTAGTGGACGGCAGCAGCCGCAACTCCCGGAGTTGCCGATGGGGTGGATCGCAGCTGGATTCGGGCAGGGGCAAGGCTGGTTTCTGCCGGGGCCGTCGGTGGAGGTCTGTGCAACCGTGCCCGGTCCAGACGGGGACGCGGTCCCAGCCCCCCATTCTGCTCCGGAACCCTCATATACCTCCTCCGGACGGGGCTCATCCAATGGCAATATCTGCTGTGAGGTGGTGGCGGGCACTGCAGGGGATGTATCAGCGGTTGTAGCCTCCGCAGGGGCGGCCTGGGGGCGAGTGACTTCTCCTCCCCCCGTTCTTCTGACTTCTTTTCTCTTTCCATCATGGCATTCTGGCGTTCTTCCTGTCTCCGCTCTTTTTCCGCCATTGGCTTCCGCTCCTCCTTCTTGGGGCGGCATCTTCTTCCAACTCCTCCATACCAAGCCAGTATACAAACCCCTCGGGGGGTGGTCCATGTCGCTATTGCATAGTAATTCAGGCAGGGGAGGCCCAGGACAGTTCGCGGTCTTTTCTTAGGACCACCCATATGATCACGCCCTTCTTCTCCAGGCTGTCGGCCATTTTTAGTATTCATTTCACAGTCTATCAAATTGGGTCTTCTGCACATTCTCAAAAGTTTTAAGTCCAACAAATCTTAGGCACATAGAACCCGATGGCATCAGGTCTTGTCATCCTCTTCGTGACGCCAGAATGGAGCGCCCCGGCCAGGGCTATCGGGGCACTTGGCACCGGGCCCGTTGATCTCAGTGGGAGTTGTCACGGAAGCTGTGACCCGGTCCGTGGCCCTGGGGCTCCATGGCAAAAGGTGTGAAAGAACAATGAAGTAGAATTGATGAATAGTTTGTGACGCCACCTGTGGTGCTCGGCAAAGGGGATGTTAAGCCGACGCTGCATGCAGATCCTCTGGGATGGGTGGTGCATTGCAGTCAAGATGGTGAAGCTCCCCACAGGTGGAGCTGTAGTCCCAGGGCAGTGTAGAAGCTGGTACCCAGATGTAGCGGTACCAAGTGTGTTGGCGCAGGAATGAATGGAGGACACCGGGGCTTGTAGTTCCAAAGCTTTACTCACAGTCTGTAGTACACACAGGTGCCTGCCTCTGTGCTGTGTCCTCCGAGTCAGGGACTCCGTCAACCTCCAGGTCAGATGGAATGCTCCCTTCCAACACTCCGCCAACATGTACCTTTCTGAACGTCTCCTCTTATAGTTCCTTTAAGTGTGAAGATCTCCTAGTACTGAGTTACACTGAAGTTCCTCCTGACAGATGTTCCCAAGAACTCTACTTGTACGGCAGACAGCTGTAGCCTGCTTCGGGGACTCCTTACTCCTGAATCCCGGCTCACTATCAATGTTGCTGTTGTGCCCCCAAGTCTTAGATGGGAGTAGTGCATTTACAGCCCACTTCTCCACCGGTGTCTGCTGCAGAACCATTAGTGTCCATACAACCAGAGGGACCGGGCCCCGGCCTTGCGCTTAGAACTTCTAGGCAGGGTTCTTCGTCTAACCCACATCCTCTGTTCCCTTTTACTCCTACGTTCCATACTAGTCTTTCCTTCTCATGGAAGATCAGGTTTCTGTTCAACGTCTTTCTCCTTCTTTCCTTTCCTGTGCCAGCTGGCTCATATCACTGAGGCAGCTGCAGCACTCCTTCCTCCATCCCTCTCTCAGGGATCTTCCTTCCTCACTCCTCTCTGAGTGACTCCCCGACTGACTGACCTCGAACACACTGAAATTCTAAACCTTCCCACTCTTTTAGGTATTCTAAACTCCACCCACCTCCCAGCACATTTCGTGTTCCAAGCAGGGAGCCACCAAAGGTGCTCTGCTACACTCTAAGCAGGGAGCTGCAATGTGGCTTTGCTGAACTACCGTGTTGTGTGGGATGCGAGTGTTGGAGCGTGGTTAGGAGCCTCCATCTCACCTGGATGGTGGGGTACCACACCTCAGGAGGAGGCGCAGTACCTCTGTGGCAACTGAACCCTCAGGGGCGCCACAGATGCATCTGTCCCAGCTTGCTTGAAAACAAAGAGGGCAATAAAGAGCTTGTTGCTTTAACCGAGAAGTGTTATGTTTGGAGAAAGAAAACACTACATAACAGAATAAAAACCTCATATCATCTGTAAAACATGGAGGTTGTAGTATTATGGCTTAGGCTTGTTTTGCAGCATCTGGGTCAGGACTAAAGATGAACGAATCTTTCAAGGTTTGGTTCTGTTCGGTTCGTCAAATGCCCTGATGTTCGCCGAACAGTTCGTCGAACATATCAGAACCTTATTGAATTCAATGGGAGGCAAAACCAAACACATAGACAACACCTTAAGGGGGGGCCAAAAAGCTTCTCAAACAGCTCAATTTCGGGGTAGATTCCAGGAAAAGTGACATCAACTGACCCAGAGTACAAATAGTATAATTGTGCAGCATGGATGCATGGGACAGAGCTTGGAGCAGCATTTCTATCTGAAACATTGCTCAGTAACAGGTGGATGAATGACAGGTGTAGGCCTGGTGTTCTGAGAGGTCTGCCAAATGCAGGCAATACACATGAAGGAGACCCAACTTGGAGTCCAAACATTTACAACAATTAGGGGCAGACACCGTAGAAATTTGATAATGGCACAGCAGCAGTCAGCCATGTACCATGCATAAGGTATCAGGGTCTGGGCCAGCAATCAGAGCTTTGAATTGAAGTTTAAATTAAGACAAGGTGGGTGAGGGATCGGTGTAGGCCTGTTGTGTTGGGAGCCCTGATACCTCATGCAACAGTTCAAACTGCTTGTCTGCTCAGCCACACTCTGGTGGCACAAATATCAGCTTGTTAGACTAATAATGTTAGAAACTTTTAAGGATAGTAACACAGGTAGTTGACAGAAAAGTAAGTGCAGGCCTGCCGGTCTGGGAGCCCCTTTGCCAGGGCTGCCACCAGGAATTTTGGGACCCCATACTGGCAAAATTTTCGGGCCTCCTTGAGACTCCGCCCAGGCTTCACCCCAGCTCCGCCTCCAACTCTTGAACCTTCCACAGTCCCAATGAACACTCAAAGAAAAGCTCCACATCTGCACCACGTCCTCACCAATCACACATTATCAGTTCCCATCTAACGCCAGATCACACACACAGCCAGCAGCTTTTGTTTTTGCCAAAAGATTTTTTACCACAACAAGGTAGACTCTTTTGGCAGCTCTCTCTCTACTCTAACCTATTAAAGATTTCTTGACATATCCTGTACTCTTCTTAGGTATATTTTTATTTATGTTTATTTAAGGGAATCTGTCACATACATTTTGTAAAATGAACAATAATACCACATACAAGGAACAAATACCATCACACCATGACCAGATCACATATTACCACCACATAATAACCGAATAATACCACATACAAAGGACTGATACTGCCACACCATTACAACAACACATATTACTACCATATAGTGACCAATAATATCACACATAAGTGATAAATACTACCACACCATGACCGGACCACATATTACCATCACATAGTGGCCGAATACTACAATACTGATCATTAATAAAAAACCCCACAATACTAATATTACCATAAGTGCCATTATGCATAGGAGCATTGTACATAGTATACAATGTGTAATGTCAGGAGTGTCAGTGTACAGGTAATACAGTGATCACCAGTGACATTATACACAGGAGCTCTGTATATAGTGTACAGGTGATATAGTGATCACCGCTGACATTATACACAGGAGCTCAGTTTATAGTGTATAGTGTATAGGTAATACAGTGATCACTAGTGACATTATACACAGAAGCTCTGTATATACTATCAGTGTGCAGGTAATGCAGTGATCACCAGTAACATTATACAAAGGAGCTCTGTATATAGTGTATAGTGTACAGGTAATACAGTGATCACCAGTGACATTATACACAGGAGCTCTGTATATAGTGTACAGGTGATATAGTGATCACCGCTGACATTATACACAGGAGCTCAGTTTATAGTGTATAGTGTATAGGTAATACAGTGATCACTAGTGACATTATACACAGAAGCTCTGTATATACTATCAGTGTGCAGGTAATGCAGTGATCACCAGTAACATTATACAAAGGAGCTCTGTATATAGTGTATAGTGTACAGGTAATACAGTGATCACCAGGGACATTATGCACAGGAGCTCTGTATATAGTGTATAGTGTACAGGTAATACAGGTATCAACAGTGCAATTATACACAGGAGCTCTGTATATAGTTTCAGTGTACAGGGAATACAGTGATGACCAGTGACATTATACATAGGATCTTTGTATATAGTATACAGTGGATAGTGTCAGTCAGGGCCGGCGTTAGGCCCCCAGCCAGCGGCACATCACACAGCCACTATGGGGCCCCTGTGAGGCAGGGGGGCTCACCTGCCCCCAGCGCTGACTCCCGCCGACTTCCACCGCCGCCGCATTGAAGGAGGCAGTGATGGAGGAGAGAGCGTCAGCTGATGCTCCCTCTCCCATCATTCCCCGCTCTGCCTCTGACACAGCTGGGGAGCGATGACGTCATCGCGCTCTCACTGTGTGCCAGACAGAGCAGGAGGAGGAAGGAGCAGCCAGCAACGCAGGCACGAGAAGGTGAGAAGTTTTTTTTTTTTTCAATCAGTGTGACTACTGGACTGTGAGGCCACTCTGGGGGACTATATGCCATTCTGGGCTGTATTACACCATTCTAGGGGGGCTATATACCATGCTGGGCCGTATTATACCATGCTGGGCTGTATTACACCATTCTAGGGGGGCTATATACCATGCTGGGCCGTATTATACCATGCTGGGCTGTATTATACCATGCTGGGGGGCTATATACCATGCTGGGCTGTATTATTCCATTCTGGGGGGCTATATACCATGCTGGGCTCTGGGGGGCTATATACCATGCTGGGCTGTATTATTCCATTCTGGGGGCTATATACCATACTGGGCTGTATTATACCATGCTGGGCTGTATTATTCCATTCTGGAGGGCTATTTACCATGCTGGGCCGTATTATACCATGCTGGGCTGTATTATACCATTCTGGGGGGGCTATATACCATGCTGGGCTGTATTGTACCACGCTGGGAAGGGCTATATACCATGCTGGGCTGTATTATACCATGCCTGGCTGTATTATTCCATTCTGAGGGGGCTATATACCATACTGGGCTGTATTCATGCTGGGCTGTATTATTCCATTCCGGAGGGCTATATACCATGCTGGGCCGTATTATACCATTCTGGGGGGGCTATATACCATGCTGGGCTGTATTATACCATTCTAGGGGGGTTATATACTATACTAGGCTGTGTTATACCATGCTGGGCTGTATTATACCATTCTGGGGGGGCTACATACCATGCTGGGCTGTATTATACCATTCTTAGGGGGTTATATACCATACTCGGCTGTATTAGACCATGCCTGGCTGTATTATTCCATTCTGGGGGGCTATATACCATACTGGGCAGTATTATACCATGCTGGGCTGTATTATTCCATTCTGGAGGGCTATATACCATGCTGGGCCGTATTATACCATGATGGGCTGAATTATACCATTCTGGGGGGCTATATACTATGCTGGGCCGTATTATACCATGCTGGGCTGTATTACACCATTCTAGGGGGGGCTATATACCATGCTGGGCCGTATTATACCATGCTGGGCTGTATTAAACCATGCTGGGGGGGGCTATATACCATGCTGGGCTGTATTATTCCATTATGGGGGCTATATAACATGCTGGGCTCTGGGGGGCTATATACCATGCTGGGCTGTATTATTCCATTCTGGGGGGCTATTATATCTCAATTTCTGCCACAAATTTGTGCAGACATAACAAAGGCAAATAGGCAAAAAATAGATGAATCAATAAAACCAATCATTTATTAATAAATTTCATAAAATTCTTTTTTACAAGGAAATTTCTAAAAAAAGGGAATACAAATGTAATGATAGATGCTCACAGAATTAAGCTTTATGCAACATAATCACAGAATGTTTTTTTCTTTTCTTTTTTAAAATTTTTTTACATACAAATTATCTCCAAATAGTGTTTATTTCTTAAGCATAAATTCATAAGCTATATTTATATAAACTTCTGTCTAAATATTTTTAGGGAAAGGCCCAGTAGTTCTAAAAGCAGAAGAAACACATCTTTGATTAAATAGTGTGAAATACACACTGCTGAAGGTAAATAACAATTGGGTTTAACTCCCTATACTATGTGTATACCATGATAATCAAAGACAAGGCTAACTAATCCTTAATGGAGTAATCACAATGCATAAATGCTCAGATAGTAGCGACTTTTGTTCTCAATGTTTCTCTGATTAATTACAAATACTTATAAACAAAAATCATACGCCCCCTATTGAGGAAGCCAGTATGGCGAAACAGCGCTGTCGGGGTAACCAGACACGTGTATGAGAGAGCCGCAGAAGCTTTATACATGTAAGTTGTTGTATAATTGCAAACAGGATTGCATTGTTACATCATGCAGGAATAGCTTATTTCAAATTGAATCAGTATAGCTGGCATATTAAGCAGGACACATGATTAACCTGTAGTTCTCTGCACTAGGCATTGGATATATTCACATTAAGGAGAAATTTTCTTTGCCGCACACACAGTTAGGTTGTTCCTTTGTTACAACAATTAGATACATATTTACACAATCAAGTAAGCTTATGCAATTTTGTTTATAAGTATTTGTAATTAATCAGAGAAAAATTGAGAACAAAAGTCGCTACTATCTGAGCATTTATGCATTGTGATTACTCCATTAAGGATTAGTTAGCCTTGTCTTTGATTATCATGGTATACGCATAGTATAGGGAGTTAAACCCAATTGTTATTTACCTTCAGCAGTGTGTATTTCACACTATTTAATCAAAGATGTGTTTCTTCTGCTTTTAGAACTATTGGGCCTTTCCCTAAAAATATTTAGACAGAAGTTTATATAAATATAGCTTATGAATTTATGCTTAAGAAATAAACACTATTTGGAGATAATTTGTATGTAAAAAAATTTTAAAAAAGAAAAGAAAAAAACATTCTGTGATTATGTTGCATAAAGCTTAATTCTTTGAGCATCTATCATTACATTTGTATTCCCTTTTTTTAGAAATTTCCTCCTAAAAAAGAATTTTATGAAATTTATTAATAAATGATTGGTTTTATTGATTCATCTATTTTTTGCCTATTTGCCTTTGTTATGTCTGCACAAATTTGTGGCAGAAATTGAGATATAATATGCTGAATTGAGGTGGCTATTAGTTTTGGACTATTTTGTTATGTATACATTCTGGGGGGCTGTATACCATACTGGGCTGTATTATACCATACTGGGCTGTATTATTCCATTCTGGTGGGCTATATACCATAAGGGCCGTATTATACCATGCTGGGCTGTATTATACCATTCTGGGGGGGGCTATATACTATGCTGGGCTGTATTATTCCATTCTGGGGGGCTATATACCATGCTAGGCTGTATTATACCATTCTGGGGGGGGCTATATGCCATGCTGGGCTGTATTGTACCACGCTGGGAAGGGCTATATACCATGCTAGGCTGTATCATACCATGCTGCGGGGGCTATATACCATGCTGGGCTGTATTGTACCACGCTGGGAAGGGCTATATACCATGCTGGGCTGTATTATACCATGCCTAGCTGTATTATTCCATTCTGGGGGGGCTATATACGATACTGGGCTGTATTATACCATGCTGGGCTGTATTATTCCATTCTGGAGGGCTATATACCATGTTGGGCCGTATTATACCATGCTGGGCTGTATTATACCATTCTGGGGGGGCTATATACCATGCTGGGCTGTATTATTCCTTTCTGGGGGGCTATATACCATGCTAGGCTGTATTATACCATTCTGGGGGGGCTATATACCATGCTGGGCTGTATTGTACCATGCTGGGAAGGGCTATATACCATGCTGGACTGTATTATACCATTCTAGGGGGGTTATATACTATACTAGGCTGTGTTAGACCATGCTGGGCTGTATTATACCATTCTGGGGGGCTACCTACCATGCTGGGCTGTATTATACCATTCTTGGGGGTTATATACCATACTGGGCTGTATTAGACCATGCCTGGCTGTATTATTCCATTCTGAGGGGCTATATACCATACTGGGCTGTATTATACCATGCTGGGCTGTATTATTCCATTCTGTAGGGCTATATACCATGCTGGGCCGTATTATACCATGCTGGGCTGTATTATACCATTCTGGGGGCCTATATACTATGCTGGGCTGTATTATTCCATTATGGGGGCTATATACCATGCTAGGCTGTATTATACCATTCTGGGGGGGCTATATACCATGCTGGGCTGTATTGTACCATGCTGGGAAGGGCTATATACCATGCTGGGCTGTATTATACCTGTCAGGACTCTGAACATTTTAACCTTTTTGCATTACTGCCCTTTTCCAAGATGGTGTCCTTGGTCTCATGTGCATTGTGTCCTCCTGCTATAAAACTCCACCCCAGCCTTCAGTCTGTGCTTGAGTATTCTGCCTTGCATCCAGCTCCTGACCTCTGATTGCTCCCTGGCTATATACCGTCTCCTGTGAACCTGTGTGGTGATCCTGCTGCTCTGCTCTGAGTTCCTGCTGCATACTCCAGATTCCAGAACCCTACTTCCTCTGCTGCTCGTGTTTCACTTCCATCTGCATTTGCTGGACATGTAAGCTGTTCCTGCTCTGCAAGAGCCTGAGACTATTTTCCAGGCCTCCCTGGTCAAGCTAAGATAAGATTTGAACTGCCTTTTAAGCTTGCCTATCTGTGTCTGGACTAAGACAAGGATTTATTCATGCCAAGTATCCTCAAGAATAACTGTGCTTCATAGACTTTTTGCTTGATTGCATTTTCCTCTGAAGTTCCTATAGACTGCTAAGCTCCTTCTTATATTTTCTCCAAGTGTTGTGGACGTGAGTTTCTTTCTGCATCTGTTGTATCACCGTGTGTTAATATAGACTTTACCACTTATAAAGCTGTGTCCTGTAGTCATCTTGTTCCACGCACAGAGTCTCCTGAGTTATCCCCTATAATTATTACAATACCATGCCTGGCTGTATTATTCCATTCTAGAGGGCTATATACCATGCTGGGCTGTATTATACCATGCTGGGCTGTATTATACCATTCTGGGGGGGCTATATACCATTCTGGGCTGTATTATACCATTCTAGGGGGGTTATATACCATACTAGGCTGTGTTAGACCATGCTGGGCTGTATTATACCATTCTGAGGGGGCTACATACCATGCTGGGCTGTATTATACCATTCTTGGGGGGTTATATACCATACTGGGCTGTATTAGACCATGCTACGCTGTATTATACCATTCTGGGGGGGCTATATACCATGCTGAGCTGTATACCATGCTGGGCTGTATTATACCATGGTGGGTTATATACCATGCTGTGCTGTATGCCATGGTGGGCTGGGCTGTATGCCATGGTGGGCTGGGCTGTATGCCATGGTGGGCTGGGCTGTATACCATGTGGTGCTTGGCTATATACAATGTGGTGCTGGGCTATATACTATGTGGCTGTGTTATATACCATGGGGGGTACATTTTACATTATATTCTATAGGGGGAGGCTGTGTTATATAATATGGGGGGCTATATTATATTCTATGGGGAGGTGGACTGTATTATATTCTATTTGGGGCTACATTATATTCTATGGGGGGCTGTATTATATTTATTATATTTGATGGGGGCTGCATTATACTATGTGAGGAGAGCTGCATTGTATTCTATGGAGGGGCTACATTATACTATATAAGGGGCTGTATTGTATCCTATGAGGGGGTTGCCATATATTCTATGGAGGGGCTGCATTATACTATATAAGGGGCTGCATTGTATCATATGAGGGGGTTGCCATATATTCTATGGAGGGGCTGCATTATACTATATAGGGGGTGGGGCTGCATTATATTCTATGGGGGGGTTACATTATATTCTGTGGAGTGGCTGCATTATACTCTGGGGTAGCTGCATTATTCTCTAAGTGGTGGCTGCATTATATTCTATGGCGGGGCTGCATTATACTCTGTGGGGTGGCTACATTATGCTCTATGGGGTGGCTGCATTATACTATATGTGGGCTGCGTTATACTGTATCGAGGACTATGGGGCATACAATATATGAAGAACTATGGGGTGTATTATACTATGGGAAGTGAATTGTACTACATGGGTGACTATAGTGGTGCATTATACTATATGGAGAACTATGAGGAGTGTATTATACTATATGGAGGACTGAGCAGTGTATTTTAATACATGGAGGGCTATGATGAGTGTATTATACTATATGAAGGACTGAGAAGTGTATTATACTATATGGAGGACTATGAGGAGTGTATTATACTGTATGGAGGACTATGAGGAGTGTATTATACTATATGGAGGACTATGGGGCAGACTATATTATATGGAGGACTATGGGGTGTAAACTGTAGATGTGCTGCTGATAACATGATACTGTATGGTGATCTGTTAGGGTGTGTGCACATGTTGCAGATTAGTTTGCGGCTTTTTCTGCAGAGAATCCATATCTCTTGGCAGAAACCGCGGGGTAAAACACATGCATTTTTCCTGCGGATTCCTAGCATGTGTACAGCGGATTTGATGCAGGTTCTAGTGAAGTTTGTCAGTGCGGATGAGAGAGAGATTGATTGATTGATTTGTATGTCCTGGAACGTACACTGCAGCTGCGCTTCCGCAAAAAAGAAATAACATGCTGCGGAAAATAAACTGCAGCAAATCTGCGTGGAATTTTCCGCAGCATGTGCACGGCGGATTTAGTTTTCTATAGGTTTACATGGTACTGTAAACCGCATGGAAACTGCTGCGGATCCGCAGGACCAAATCCACTGCGGATCCGCAGCAAAAACCGCAACGTGTGCACACACACTTAGTGATCCATTAGTGATTGTTCTGTTCCCATCATTCTTTCTCAGACGGTAGAAAGAGGCCGGGAAACAAGTGTTGAACGACTTCTTCAATTTTGTCGATCACACTCATTTAGCGGCCTGAACTCAGTGCATGTAAATACAATCGAAATGCTTCTGTGATGTGCAATATGTTAGCATTTGGGGCCCCATTTTAAACTTTGCCTAGGGCCCCACTTTGCCTAAAACCGGCCCAGTCAGTGTACAGGTAGCACACTGACTCATCGGTGACGTCTCTAGCTGAAGTCCTTCATCTTCATCTAGCGTAGAACACCATCACTTTTTCCAGCCAGGACTCATCTCTGCAGAAAATAACACAGTTATCTAGAGCACATTCCCCAATTTTTCTCCAACTTCCACACTATGGCAAATAAAGAAAAAAGCCACCGTTTTGCCCATCACAGTAACAGGACCTCTAACTCCCCTACTGAAATCAGTATCCTCAAAAATAAAATATATCAAAGCAGAAATAATACCCAATAATTAGCCCCTACAGTAATAATGACATACATCCTGCTCCCATATATACTCCATTCTGGACACGATGTGTGTCACTCATGGCCCCATGTCCCTCTATCCTGGCCCCATTTCTCTTAATCCTCACCCCGTGTCTCTCCATCCTGGCCCCGTGCCTCTCCATCCTGCCCCAGTGTCTCTCCATACTGCCCCATTGTCTCTCCATTCTGCCCCAGTGTCTATCCATACTGCCTCCGTGTCTCTCCATCCTGGCCCTGTGGCTCTCCATACTGCTCACGTGTCTCTCCATCCTGCCCTAGTGTCTCTCCATCCTGCCCTAGTGTCTCTCCATACTGCCCCAGTGTCTCTCCATACTGCCGTTGTGTTTCTCCATACTGTTTCATGTCTCTTCATATGGCCCCAGTGTCTCTCCATACTGCCCCCCATGTCTCTCCACATTTTGCGGCTTTACAACAACAAAGTTTCTCCTTACCGGGCCGAGATCCAGCGGTGTCCTTTCCTCGATTCATCAAAAGTGCAGTGACGTCATACGCCAGTGACGTACGCGCTTATGTCAGCTCCCAGCCTGTGATTGTCTGATGGCTATTAACTGTTGCTGTGCAGGAAACCCTTTCTGTGCGGCAATATAGATTTTAACTGAACGTGCGTCTGAGGATGCTCATTTAGTCACTGAACTGGTAGAGACCTGCTGCTGGGGCCTGATGAGCAGAATAGAGGGGACTTGATCAGCTCACCAGGCCCCATGTGCCAGTAAGGGCAGTAATGTCCTGATGGCGGCCCTGCCTATCGCTACAGTCAACACACATGAAGGAGACCCAACTTGGAGTACAAACAGTTCCAAAAATTATTGCCACACATCACTAAAAGGCATACATTTTACCAGAGTAGAAATAGTATAATTGTGCAGCACTTACTGGATGGGCTACTTGACTCCCATTCTTTGTCAGTCACACAGCAGTATTATTATTATTAGTTATTGTTATAGCGCCATTTATTCCATGGTGCTTTACATGTGAAAAGGGGTGTACATAATAAAAACCTTTTTTGAGACTGAAAAGGATTACCCAACTCACATTATCTGCCAACTTCGAAAAAAAAGACTCAGTAGAGGCAAAAATTGAAATAATTTGACTACTACATGCATGAACCGACACCTGCACGATCATCAACATGAGTTAGTCTAGGAATCTCACAGCGCTAAAATGTGGCATTGTGAGCCTCCTCCTACACATAGCAAAGCTAAGAGCTTGAACTTTACCAATTTGTTGGCCATAGAAATGCTGCTTTTCCGCCTGGTGTATAAAGACGATTTTTGAAAGCTGATGACCGTCACAGTCACCCAGTAATAGTTGCCCAGTCGCCATTACTTCTCTAAGAATGCTGTGCCTGTACTACACCAGCATGTCGCAGACAACATCACCCGTTCTTTGAAAAAATCTATATCCTTATGTAGGAGGAAATATTCTATTACGTGACCACAACTGCAGGACCAAGGGCTGCCTGCTGTGCTGAGAGAGGGTGGAGTACAGTGAACACCACAAACTGCTGGACTGTGAGTGAGGTGCAGGCAGAGATGTTATGGTGGATTAAGCAAGATGTGTTGTGCTTGGTGTCTGACATCTGTCAAAAACAGCCGGCATGTCCACTTCCGTAACAGCTGCAGGGTTCTTACTCACCCCGACTGTAGCAGGTAAACAAGTAGAGGTTCTGCGGCCGGAGACCTGTGTAAGAATACCTTGCCATGGTGATGGAGGAGGAGGATGAATAAGCAGCAGATGCGGTTTATGGGGCGTCCAGTGGTTGACGAGACACGCTAGGCTGCATTTTAGCGCTGTGAGATTCTCAGACTAAGGGCTGAGTCAGACGGCCATATAACTTGTGCGAGAATCACATCACACTGCATGGACTGGCCCGGCATCTCTCCTGACCTGAGCAAGACAGCATGATGGATTATTATGTAGCTGTCAAGCTCAGGTCAGGATAGCCGATACGATTCTCGCATGAGAAATACGGCCGTCTGTCTCTGCCCTAACGCATGTTGATCGTGCAGGTGCCGGTTTATGCATGTAGCAGTCAAATTACTGCAATTTTTGCCTTGCCTCTATTGAGTCTTTTTTTTCAAAGTTGGCAAATAATGTGAGTTGGGTCATCCTTTTTGGTCTTAAAAAACGCCCAGGCTAGGCAATCCTTGCCGCCTATGCGAACTGCAGACCGGTGACAGCTGCTGGCCACAGCAAGAGCTGTGGCTGAAGATGCAGTGCTTGTTGTAGCTGCATCACTCCACAATGCAACGTAACCTCTTCATTTTCCTCTTCCACCACCTCTGCTGAGCTATTTAGCTGCATGCCTCTGGGTTCACAACAAGTGGGATCTACAACCTCAACCTCATCCTCTGTGTTCTCCCACTCCTCGCCCTGCGAGTTGCCCTCCTCTTCCTGCCCTGACAGCACAGTACAGTCCACGTGTACCTCAGGTATCTGACACTCATTAGGATCACCTCCATCCCTGGGGGTTAACATCTGGTAACAAGAGTCTGGATTGCAACTGAAAAAATTTTTTGGCTTCATTGCAGATGCTTTCTTCCTCTTGATTCTATGTGTCTTTGGCATAGACCTCTGATGCCCAGGGAATAGAATGTGTGAACAGCTGCAGATTCACTCATATGTGGTTCCCCACAGTCAGTTGGGTAATTGGAGAGTTGTGATGTGGGGGGAAACAAGGGTAATTGCCACCTTTGAGGATTGTACTGTGTGTGATGTTAAGGTGGAGGAGAGGCCACTTGATGCTGCGCTTGCCATCCACTGGAGCACATACTCTTTCTGTCCCTTATCTACATGGCGTACCGCTGTGTGGCTGCCAAAGAAAGGGAATAGAGTGGCTCATCCAGTAACAGAAGTTGTCTGTTGTCTTTGGATAGAACGAGTCGGTGTTTGTTCAGCAGAGCTTTCAGTAACATTACCACCTAACCCAAGTACATGTCGAATACCAAGCCTATTCCCCCTTCCACTATGACCTTGTTTTTTCCCACTCATGTTGGATGTCCCTTTCTCTCTTTTAGGCCAGAGTCACACTTGCGAGAAACTCGCACAAGTCTCGCGTCTCAATACCCGGCACTGCCACCGGCACTCAGGACTGGAGTGTGCAGCTGCATATATTTCTGTGCAGCTGAGTGCTCTGGTCCCGAGTGCCGGCGGAAGTGCGGGGTATTGAGACGTGAGACTCATGGGAGTTTCTCGCAAGTGTGACCCCGGCCTTAACTTGCTGTTTCACAACCCTTGGCCCAGACCTGTCAATCACTAAATTAATAATCAGCATTTATTGGCTTATATAGGGTGGCTGGACCACAGAATTAGCACGAAAGATTTGCATGCTGAAATGTGAACTGGTAGCTGCACCAAACAATTTGCACTGAAGAATTAAGATGCTGAAATGTGGACAGGTGGCGGGACCACAGGATTAGCACAAAGGATTTGAATTATAAAATGAGGCCTGGTGCCTGCACCAGAGTGTTAGTCAAAACCATTTTGATTATGAAATCATGCCTGATGCCTGCACCACAGTATTGGCACAAAGGATTTATATTATGAAATGTGGGCTAGTGCCTGCACCAGAAAATTTGCCCAAACTATTTAATTAGGAAATGTGGACTCCTGCCTGCTCCCCAATATTAGCCCAAATGATTTTGATTAGGAAATGTGGACTGGTGCCTGCAAAATAAAATTAGCCAAAATGATTTTGATTAGGAAATAGGGCCTGGTGCATGCACCCCAATATTAGCACAAATGGTTTTAATTAGGAAATGGGGCCTGGTGCCTGCACCCCAATATTAGGCCAAACAATTTTGGTTAGGAAATGTGGCCTGGTGACTGCACCCCAATATTCGCCCAAAAGATTTTGATTAGAAAATGTGGCCTTGGGCTTGCACCACAATATTAGCCCAGACAAGTTTGATTAGGAAATGTCGACTCCTGCCTGCACAACACTATTAGCACAAAATAGTTAGATGATGCAAGTTCGATATCACATAGGATCCTATCAAAATATATGACAACTTGCAGCAGGAGCAGCTTCTCTGAGCTGTTTACACTAACAAAATGGTGCAAAAACAACATGTTCACTTTTTTATATGGAGAGGAACATGTGACTTTGGCAGCCAATGACAGAAGGCCTTGGGTCTGGACGTTGTGGATGGTTTCTGTGCCCTGATTGGCTGCTGGAATGTAGACACATTAAGTTAGTTAAAAAAAAAAAACAAAAGAAAAACAGTCTGCCACTCCTCTGACCTATACCCACTCCCTCCAATCATAAAACACTAAAACACTTTGCACCCGCTCATCATACAGCACCACTATCCTATTTACAAATTAGAATATTTTTATTATTTGCTTGATTTGGTCCTTTATCTACTTTTAGAACTTATGTGAAAACCTAAATTAATTTTTGGTCAAAATTTATGCAGAAATATGGAAAATTCTGAAGGGTTCACAAATTTGCAAGCACGACTGGATATGCCGGGTCCCGAATGAGGGACAGTCTTGGCCGCCACCCTCTACTACGACGAATCACTGATAATTCCGCAGAACCATCCTTTACATTCACACCAGCAACTGGATCCTCTGATGCTAAATGCATTTGCCATTGAAACAATGAACATTCTTCTAAAAATATAAAAACCCCATACTGTTAAATATTTTTCTTCAGACATCACAAGCAGCTGAAGTAAAAGGGAGCGCCTGTATCCTCCTATTAGTTTCTATTTCTACAGGTGTCGTGTAATGTAGCTGAAATAATGACTGTTTTGTCATTAAACTAAATGAGCAGCCAGTGGCCCGGGCTGTCACTGATACCCGGCAATATTCCACCTCTCCGGCTATTATTTATAGCACATAGCGGAGGCTGCGACCATTGCTCCACATTCCTTCTCTTTCAGGGCTTTTAATGGAATATAACATTACAGGGGAAGTAGTATTGTTTATTTTTATAGAGTGGGACCCAAGAAGATCAAACTGTGACATATGATTACCTAAGGCCCTTGCTGCATTGTAAGCGCTAGCAGCACATTAGCCTTGTGTTTATAATACCTCGCTTCCCAATGGCTGACATACTACAGCTCATTCCCCCGACACTGTGAATGCTTTCATTTACATTGCAATTTTAAAGGGAAACTCTGGTCTAAATCATTGTATTACATAGTTATATGTTTAGGAAAGCAAATCCTCAATGTGTTTAATAGCAAAACTACTAAAATTCTATGCGCTGAATAATCAATTCTCTTGGGGTTAATTATGGATACTTTACGTGGGATTTGTGCTGTTTGGTCCCAAACAGTTTCAGGATTAGGATATGACATCACCTCCATCTCATGGCATACTGGCATGACTTTTTTGTACCACCTTTGGCAATTAAGAAAAGCCATTGTGAGGTCACTAAAGACAAAATACTTGTGACTTCAATGAGTGCCGGGTCCAGTGCACAATCTCTCCGATACACAGCACCCATCATAAGCAGCACATGGAGTCTTTGGTGCATGGCTTTGCCGAATGCATAGGGCTTTAAAGTTTTTAATAGATGGTCTTTTACCACAACCTTGAGATTAAAAAGTCATGCCCATCAAAGTTTTTATCCTCTTAATAAATTGCAGTCATCATATTATGTAGCACAGTGTACTTACAATTTCTAATTTCGCCTTTCTACCCGGTTAACTCTTCTCTTTTCTATTAGGTCTATGAGATCATGTGATTAAAAACTGATGAGCTGAATCCCTCTCAGCTCTATGTAGAAACAGGAGGTCAATTTTGCCTGTACGAGTCCCTGGCAGGGGAGGACCAGAGCAGCTGGTTCAGGAGGTGAAGAGGAGAAAGATTAATGCAGAGACAAGAGACTTCCTGTTTCTCCATAGAGCAAAGAAAAGAGATGAATTAGCTGGGTAGAAAATGATCAATTGGAAGTGCACAGTGGCTTTGAGCTACCGTATGTATTAGAGAAGTTTGCATCAGCATCCACTTTACTCAGTAATATCTCCAGCAAACTCCTGCCAGCGATCAAACAGTCTGCAACTCCTTCCTATTTCAGCCCTGTGAATCCTGGTGCTATTGTAAAGGGGTTAAGTAAGATGTTCAATGTTGTATTTATTATCCATTGCTAAATGGTAATGCTACATGTTCACATGTATTACCACACAGATGGAATGGTACTGCTACTCCTTTCTGGGTATTACCATTGTTTGTCTTTACGTTTTATTGTTATTGTTGCTTTTATTTGCATATAGTTGTGATAATGTTTACAGCATCTCAAGGTTTGCCATTTACAGAATAGGGAAAGCATAGTGCTGCCTTTGGACACTAGAGGGGGGCATTCTAGTATATAGAACTGGATAGGGTTAAGTGTAGGAGGGGCTGCCGGGACTTAAGGTTAGATGAGAATGAAGTTAGTTCAGATGGGGCCAGGGTGCCCATAGTGTCCACATGGTCTATAGACCTAGGACGGCTCAGCAGCCATGCAACGTTAAGCAGCGACAGTCCAATTTATCCACGTCCATTGGACATCAGTTTAGTGGACCAAAGCAGTAAAGAAGATGTGACGACTCGTAGCCTGGGCGGACTCTCTTAGGGCGGGAGTCAGATGGAGTGAGGAACAGAAAGATGCTGTAGCTTCGCAGGGAGCGGTACAGACGGGTCGGATGCTTTTCCAAAGGCAGCCAAACCAGGTGGCAGATGGGGCAAAACAGGCAGAAGGAATTGTCATCATGGCGAGGTTAGGCCAGGAAGAAGCTGTGAAGCAGTTTAAGACGGTCCGGTCTGGGTGCGTGCCGTATAGAAGCATCAGCAAAGTAGGGAGAGCTGAGGAAGCAAGTAAAGATGAATGTGTTATCTACGATGTGCCAACTGTGGATATATGGTGTGAAGTTATCAGTAAAGAAGCCATTCAAGTTACCATGGACTGTGTCTCAATTACTGGGAGTAGCCTCAGAGAGGGGCCATCACCTCTTGGGAAGTGCCCAGGGGACCCGAACCTGAAGACACAGGTACGCCAAACAGTGGATTGCAATTTTCTTTGGGGGAAGGCCGGGACACTGATGCTTTAGTGTTTCTGGCCACGACTATAGTCCTACCGACCCTTACACTATTGCACTTTCAACTGCTGCTACGAGAATATGTGACCAGACTTATCTCAGCTAATACTTGTGCTCTTCATACTAATGTCTTTGCATGCTAGATACCTGAATATTTCTTTTTCTCTAATGTTACTGTGTGTTGTCATATCACTGGAAGTAAATAACCAGTTTGCCCATTCATCCCTGCTATCATGCTGTTAAACATTTATCTGCTGCCAGTTCCTGATAGCATGTTTCTCTACTATTAATTATTTACCTTCTGCAAGTCCCAGATTCTCTATAGATTTTTTGCTCCTGTGTGCAACCGTGCACCTGACTATGCTTTTTCTGGTATTTTGCGCTATCTGCCTTTTTAAAAATCCTGCTGTCATAGTCTTCGCTGATCCAAATTTTGACTGTCAAGGCTCGCTCCCGAGCACCATTGCCTCTGGCCCACGTGCATCCAGATCTATGACTTAGAAAATCCACCTAACGAGGTAAGCCCATAACAGTCTAAACAGCAAATTATGTCTGTTAAGGAAAATGAGACTCCGCTAAGAAAATTATATGCAGGAGCACATAAATTCAGTGTTGGAAATTAGTGCAAAGCTGAAATCAGTGGTTAAGGATACAAAACATAGCAAAAGAAAGCAATGGTTAAGTTATATAATTATGCAGCTTACCTGACATACAGAGTCCAGTGAATAGTGTACTAGAGACAAGGCTTGAGACCAACCTCACATTAGAATTTCTAAAGGCCAGGCTTCCAGATCAATACCAAAAAAGAAAGGAACTTGTGCAGGACTCAAAGACAGAGTGGAATCACTCTTAGGATTCATTCACACATCCATATTTTCAATCCGAGTGCAGTCCATGGAAAAATTGGACATCACTCAGACCAATGATATTTAATGGGGCAGTGGAGATAACCATTTTATTTACTGACCGAACCTGTGTATGAAAAAAATTGCAGCATGTACTAGTTTCTTCCGTACATCAGATGGTAATGACCCCATTCATGTCTATGACTGTGTGCGACAACACTGCATTTAATCTTAACTATCCAGACATAAATTAGGTAGGCCCAGAGACATACGTTATTATCCTTATGCTGACTTTTGAATTTGTGTCTGTGGTTGGTCAAAAAACACAGACTATTGTTCTTTTGAGCCTGTAAAGTTTACTCTTGAGTTGACGTTTGTTGTAGCATATTGTGTTGTTATCTTGGATGACAGGGAAGTTGGGTAATTGAACAATAGATGTTTGTTAATATGGTGATGATTACCTGTTGTATAAGTAAAATTACTTTGTTGACCAGCAAAACAAAGTAGGATGAACTATGTAGATTCATTAAATACTCAAGCAATGAGAGTTAAACTCATCCCACCTTCCCTCTGACCTGTGGATGATGACCTGAACCACAGAAGTGGGTATAAAAAGGGAGTTTCTATCCTTCTAAAAGAATTAGAGACTCTTTACAAAACCACAGTCAGGAACACTCTACAGGACAGCAGCCAGGACATCATGGCTCCATCCCGAGGGACACAGATTTGACATTCTACAGGATGCAAGCTTAAGGGACCATGGCTCCGGTTGAAAGAGTACAGATTTGCTCCACTGACTATCACTGAACCCATGGATATGTTTGGAGAAACATGGATTTGGACCCACTGGTCACCTGAGTCCTATGGATACGTTTGGGGAAGCCAGGATTTGGCCCTCTCGGTCATCTGGCTCCATGGAGATGTTTGGATATGTTGATATTAGTATTGTGTTTTTTTGTTAATGATCAGTATTGTAGTATTCAGTCACTATGGTGGTAATATGTTTTCCGGCCATGGTGTGGAGATATTTGTTCCTTGTATGTGCTATTATTTGGTCACCATGTGGTGGTAATATGTGGTCTGGTCATGGTGTGGTGGTATTTGTTCCTTGTATGTGGTATTATTCAGTCACTGTGGTGGTAATATGTTGTCTGGACATAGTGTGGTGTTATTTGGTCATTGTATGTGGTATTATTTGGTCACACTGGTGGTAATATGGTGTCTGGTCATGGTGTGGCTGTATTTGTTCCTTGTATGTGGTAATATACAGTAGGTCTCTATGTGGTGGTAATATATGGTTTGGTCATGGTGTGGTGGTATTTGTTCCTTGTATGTGGTATTATAGGTTACTATGTGGTGATAATATGGTGTCTGGTCATGGAGCAGTGAAATTTGTCCCCTGAATGTGATATTATTGATCATTTTAAAAATTGAAAAATAAATAAAAATTTACCTAAATTGTATTGGACATTTTAACAAATGTTTAATAGGTTAGAGTAGAGTAGAGCCCTGCCAAAAGAGACTACCTTGTCATGGTGGCAGCTTAAAAAATCTTTTGGCCAAAAAAAAGCTGCTGAATAGAGTTGAGCGACTTTTGGTTTTTTAGGGTCGAGTTTCGTTTCGTGAAACCTGACTTTTCCAAAAGTCGGGTCGAGCAAGATCGTCCGATTATAGGGAAAAGTCGGGGTCGTCCCGAAACACGAAACCCAATGTAAGTCAATGGGGAATAAAAGTCGGCAGTGAGAGGAGGACAGGAAACACACCAACAGTGCCCATTTGAATGCCAAAAGCATCAATTCTTCTTACTTAAGCTTGTCAACCTTAATTAACTTCATAATACAAGTTACGCACTGAAAAATGGGGGTTATTTGACTACAGACTGTGGGGGGGAGGGCTGGCTCCAGGTTTTCATGTGCCCTGGGCGAAAGAGCGCCCCTTTAACACATACCACAACTCATCATGCTCCGATACGGCAGAGAAATAGCGGTATAGTACAATGAAAAATACCTCACTTTTTACATCTCATGACGAGGCCCATCTATTTCTCCATACAGAATCATTGGTCCCATATAATGTTTGAAACAGTATATGATGAGCTCCACATAATGCTACAGTATATGTTGGTCCCCATGGATGAAGCTCTACTGTCTTATGGGCCCAAATAATGCTCCAAACATAATGGGCCCCATTTCTAATGCTCTAGTGTATAATGGGCCCTGTAAATGCTGCTCCAGTGTCTGATGTCCACCTTTGGAATGTTCCAGTGTATGGTGGGCCCCATCTATCATTCTCAGACGGTGTTAGGCCCAGTATGGATTGCACGTGATTGCACAAAGGTTAGAAAGGGTACCGTATCCCCAGATAACATGTATGGATAGCATACTCATTCAAAATATATGTCTCAGGAGGCAGGCTCAGACGGTGTTAGGCCCAGTATGGATTGCACGTGATTGCACAAAGGTTAGAAAGGGTACCGTATCCCTGGATAACATGTATGGATAGCGTACACATTCAAAATATATGTCTCAGGAGGCAGGCTCAGACGGTGTTAGGCCCAGTATGGATTGCACGTGATTGCACAAAGGTTAGAAAGGGTACCGTATCCCCGGATAACATGTATGGATAGCGTACACATTCAAAATATATGTCTCAGGAGGCAGGCTCAGACGGTGTTAGGCCCAGTATGGATTGCACGTGATTGCACAAAGGTTAGAAAGGGTACCGTATCCCCAGATAACATGTATGGATAGCGTATACATTCAAAATATATGTCTATACATCAGGAGGCAGGCTCAGACGGTGTTAGGCCCAGTATGGATTGCACGTGATTGCACAAAGGTTAGAAAGGGTACCGTATCCCCAGATAACATGTATGGATAGCGTACACATTCAAAATATATGTCTCAGGAGGCAGGCTCAGACGGTGTTAGGCCCAGTATGGATTGCACGTGATTGCACAAAGGTTAGAAAGGGTACCGTATCCCCAGATAACATGTATGGATAGCGTACACATTCAAAATATATGTCTCAGGAGGCAGGCTCAGATGGTGTTAGGCCCAGTATGGATTGCACGTGATTGCACAAAGGTTAGAAAGGGTACCGTATCCCCAGATAACATGTATGGATAGCGTACACATTCAAAATATATGTCTCAGGAGGCAGGCTCAGATGGTGTTAGGCCCAGTATGGATTGCACGTGATTGCACAAAGGTTAGAAAGGGTACCGTATCCCCAGATAACATGTATGGATAGCGTACACATTCAAAATATATGTCTGTACATCAGGAGGCAGGCTCAGACGGTGTCAGGCACAGTATGGATTTGACGGCCCAGATTACACAGCAGAGGAGCAGGGAGAGGTAAAGATTGCAAATGCTGGGGCCCTGCCCAAGCAAGGGGGGCCCACTCGTGGGCGTCGGTACTGGCACTGGGCCCCTCATAGTACAGCGGTGTGTCTGACGGCGGGTGTGCACCACCACCGTCAGAGACACTTGATTGCACTATGAGGGACCCTGTGCCAGTGCCCGCGCCCAAAAGTCGGCCTACCCACCTGTCCAGGGCAACGGCACTCGCACGGTGTCGTGCGCTAGGTGGTGACCCCGGCCATGGGG
The DNA here is from genome assembly GCF_039654945.1 of Dendrobates tinctorius. Lineage (NCBI taxonomy): Eukaryota > Metazoa > Chordata > Amphibia > Anura > Dendrobatidae > Dendrobates > Dendrobates tinctorius. The sequence continues at coordinate 3,710,504 of NW_027361726.1, read as the reverse complement.
GGGGGGGGGCAGCACAGTTAGGGAGCTTTAGAAAGTGGCATATGTTGATGTTGGACATTCAGCTGATGCAAAAGGCGAAATAGGTGAAGTACCAGGAAGAGGTGGACCAAAGCAAGCCATTTTTCTGTCACCCTATGTGTCATCAGGGGAAGGTGGGACAAAATCCTTGGAAACCCATGCGTGGTTCATTTTAATGAAGGTTAGATCATCCACATTTTGGGTTGACAGACGGGTCCTTTTTTCTGTCAGGATTGATCCAGCTGCACTGAAGACTCTTTCCGATAGCACACTTGCAGCTGGGCAAGCGAGCTCCTGTAAGGCATATTGGGCCAATTCAGGCCAGGTGTCCAGTTTAGCGGCCCAATAGTCAAAGGGGAATGACCTGTGTGGGAGAACATCGATATGGGAGGAAAAGTAGTTTGTAACCATAGTTGACAACTGCTGTCTCCTGTCACTTTCCATCGATGCAGTATTACCAGTTGTGTGAGCGGTATTTGAAAAATCAGTCCACAACATTGTCATGAAACCCCTGTCTCCAACGCCACTTCTGCTGTGTGCACCACGAACACCTCTGCCAAGCTGCCCCCGGCCCGTACGGCTCGTGTGAGAACCATCACCGCTGCTGTGTGCTGGGAATGCCTCAAGCAACCGATTTACCAGAGTTGCTTGTTTATTAGCCAATATTAGGTCAAGGTTCTCCTGTGGCATGATGTTTTGTAATTTGCCTTTATAGCGTGGATCCAGGATGCTGGCCAACCAGTAGTCGTAATCGTTCATCATTTTGGCAATGCGGGGGTCCCTTTTTAGGATCTGCAAGGCATAATCTGACATGTGGGCCAATGTTCCCGGTGTCAATGATGCACTGCGAGTGCTGGGTGGAGGAGCACTTTCTGGCAAATCCACATCCCTCCAGTCACGCACAAACCCTGTACCAGACCTTGCCACGCCAACATTTTCACTTGCCCCACGAGATGCATCCTCCTCCCCTAAGTAATCATCCCCATCATCATCCTCCTCCTCCTCTTCTTCCTCCACCTCGTCCAGGAGAGGTCCCTGAGCAGACAATGGCTGAATGTCATCAAGGATTCCCTCCTCCTCTTCCTCCTCATCAACATTGGCTGCAGACGCCTGCTCCTTAAGGTGCATCAAAGTGGGATGCTCATGCTTAGGATGGCGTCGTCTGCGCTTACCAGCCGTGTGCATTCCTCAAAACACTGAAGGACTTTACAAAGGTCTTTCAGCTTCGACCACTGCACACCTGTCAACTCCATGTCTGCTCTCAAAGTGCCTGGCCGTGTATCCTCCCACAAATGCATTATGGCCTGCCTCTGCTCGCACAGCCACTCCACCATGTGCAGGGTGGAGTTCCACCTTGTTGCAATGTCGATAATGAGGCGGTGGTTGGGAAGGTGGAGCAATCGCTGCAGCTTCTGCATACGAACGGAGTGTACAGGCGACCGGCGGATGTGCGCGCACAGTCTTCGCACCTTCTGGAGCAGGGCTGTTAACTCCGGATAATTTTTGAGGAAGCACTGCACCACCAGGTTCAAGGTGTGAGCCAAGCAAGGTATGTGGCTGAGTTTTGAAAGGGCTATGCCTGCCACAAAATTACGGCCGTTATCACTAACTACCTTGCCTGCCTCAAGATGTACACTGCCCAGCCATGACTCAGTTTGTCGCTTCAAGTACTCGGCCAGCACATCGGCGGTGTGTCTGTCGCCCAAACACATCATCTGCAACACAGCCTGCTGACGCTTTCCACTAGCTGCTCGATAGGGGGACACATCATGTGTAGATTGAAAGCTCCACGAGCAGGGTCGTCTTATGTTTGAAACTGTTCAACTGTAAAGCGCTGCGGAATATGTTGGCGCTATATAAATAAAGATTATTATTATTATTATTATTATTATTTATCATGTGCAACAGTGGCAGCTGCAGATGGAGTGCTCGTACGACTGCGCTCTGTGGACGAGCTTTCGCTTCTGGAGGAGGAGGAGGAGGGTCGAACGCCTACAGCCAACTGTTTCCTATACCGTGGGCTAGGCAGCACTGTCCCACCACCGCTGTCCCCTGTGGACCCTGCATCCACCACATTAACCCAGTGCGCAGTGATGGACACGTAACGGCCCTGGCCATGCCGACTGGACCATGCATCAGTTGTGAGGTGCACCTTTCCGCTCACTGACTGCTTGAGTGCATGGACAATGCGGTCTTTCACATGATGGTGGAGGGCTGGGATGGCTTTGCGAGAGAAGAAGTGGCGACTGGGTAGGTCATAGCGTGGTACTGCATAGGCCATGAGTTCGCGGAAAGCTGTGCTTTCCACCAACCGAAAGGGCATCATCTCAAACGAGATTAGTTTGGCAATGTGGGCGTTCAAACCCAGTGTACGCGGATGAGAGACTGAGTACTTTCTTGACCTACTCATAGTGTCTGGGAGGGTGAGCTGGACTTGAGAGCTGCATATGGTGAAAGTAGCGGTGGACAGGGCGGACTGAGAGAGGGTTGATGATGGTGATGGAGTTGGTGTTCTTTCTGATGGCCTAGAATCAGTCTTTCGTTGATATAACAGTGGGATTCCCTGACTGCTGTGGTCTTGCAACGACACCTCAACATTTGCTGCTGTGCTAACCGGTGGGCTTACAGTGGGGGAAACAATGTAGCGTTGCTGACTACCTTCGTTGTGATCAGTTGCACATGTGGCACTTGAGGTTTGGTGTTGTGTCCACGCTTGCAAGTGCATGCTGGTTAAATGTCTAAGCATGCAACTGGTATTCAAATTTTTCAGATTTTTCCCTCGGCTAAACGTCTTTGCGCACTTCTTACAGATAACCTTGGCCTGATCATGAGGATTTTGTTCAAAAAAGTGCCACACTGCACTCTTCCTACTTTGGCAGACATTTTGCGGCCTAGCACGCTGTGATCTTTTGACCCTCTGGACAAGCAACTCTTTTGATGTTTGGAACCTGTCTTTGGAGTGCTCCGGGCCTGCCAGATAACAGCTGTTGCGATGTCGATGTCTGCTGTGGATGCTCCTCATCTGAGCTATTGGAAGCAGCACCCTCTTCCCCCAATGGATGCCAATCTGGGTCAACAACTGGGTCATCCATCACCTCCTCTTCTATGTCATGTGCACCTTCCTCTGTGTCACCGTGTATGGTGGTATAGTGTGCGGGAAGGGGCACCTGAGTCTCATCAGGGTCAGAATCTGGCTCTGTACACTGTGAGGACAATGTAGTGCTCTGAGTGAATGTACCAGCAGAATCATCCATCAGCGGCTGTGCATCAGTGCACTCCATGTCAGATTCATCTTGGCCTGGGTAATTCACCATTTGACTTGATAATCCAGGCATGGTATGTGAAAACAGCTCCATGGAGTAATCAGTAGTATGGCCTGCGTCATCCTTCAATCTTGGTTGGGGTGAAGGACACAAGGAAAGGTGTGGTTCATGAACATGAGCCTCCAATGACGACTCAGTGCTTTTACTTTTTACAACTGAAGAAGAGGAGGCGATAGAGCTGGAGGCTGAGTCAGCAATGTAAGACAAAACTTTTTTCTGATGCTCTGGCTTAAAAAGCGGTTTGCCAACTCCTAGAAAACTAAACGTTCGAGGCCTTATGTAGCCAGACGATGACGCAGAGTCAGCACCTCCTGCATTCGGTCCTATTTTGCTCTTGCCACTACCATCAGATCCACCACCAACACCATCATTACCAGCTGCCAACCCCCGCCCAATTCCACGGCCTCTTCCACCAGCCTTCCTCATTTTTGGTAGAAATGTAGACAAAATCCAACAAACTATATAGTAATGTAAAACAAGGTACAAGGTGTCTATAGGACAGGGGAGATTTTGAATTTCTGCAGACACTTGTGGACACTGGACACTTTTGGATTGTGTGAGGCCCACTGATATCTGAGCGCTATGTGACAGGCTCGATGGCACAGCTGTGACCAAAGTGACTAGAGGATAAGGGAGATTTTGAATCTCTGCACACACTTTTGGACACTGGACACTTTTGGATTGTGTGAGGCCCAATGAATATCTGAGCGCTATGTGACAGGCTCGATGGCACAGCTGTGACAAAAGTGACTAGAGGATAAGGGAGATTTTGAATCTCTGCACACACTTTTGGACACTGGATGGACACTTTTGGATTGTGTGAGGCCCACTGATATCTGAGCGCTATGTGACAGGCTCGATGGCACAGCTGTGACCAAAGTGACTAGAGGATAAGGGAGATTTTGAATCTCTGCACACACTTTTGGACACTGGATGGACACTTTTGGATTGTGTCAGGCCCACTGATATCTGAGCGCTATGTGACAGGCTCGATGGCACAGCTGTGACCAAAGTGACTAGAGGATAAGGGAGATTTTGAATCTCTGCACACACTTTTGGACACTGGACACTTTTGGATTGTGTGAGGCCCAATGAATATCTGAGCGCTATGTGACAGGCTCGATGGCACAGCTGTGACAAAAGTGACTAGAGGATAAGGGAGATTTTGAATCTCTGCACACACTTTTGGACACTGGATGGACACTTTTGGATTGTGTGAGGCCCACTGATATCTGAGCGCTATGTGACAGGCTCGATGGCACAGCTGTGACCAAAGTGACTAGAGGATAAGGGAGATTTTGAATCTCTGCACACACTTTTGGACACTGGATGGACACTTTTTGATTGTGTGAGGCCCACTGATATCTGAGCGCTATGTGACAGGCTCGATGGCACAGCTGTGACCAAAGTGACTAGAGGATAAGGGAGATTTTGAATCTCTGCACACACTTTTGGACACTGGACACTTTTGGATTGTGTGAGGCCCAATGAATATCTGAGCGCTATGTGACAGGCTCGATGGCACAGCTGTGACAAAAGTGACTAGAGGATAAGGGAGATTTTGAATCTCTGCACACACTTTTGGACACTGGATGGACACTTTTGGATTGTGTGAGGCCCACTGATATCTGAGCGCTATGTGACAGGCTCGATGGCACAGCTGTGACCAAAGTGACTAGAGGATAAGGGAGATTTTGAATCTCTGCACACACTTTTGGACACTGGATGGACACTTTTGGATTGTGTCAGGCCCACTGATATCTGAGCGCTATGTGACAGGCTCGATGGCACAGCTGTGACCAAAGTGACTAGAGGATAAGGGAGATTTTGAATCTCTGCACACACTTTTGGACACTGGACACTTTTGGATTGTGTGAGGCCCAATGAATATCTGAGCGCTGTGTGACAGGCTCGATGGCACAGCTGTGACAAAAGTGACTAGAGGATAAGGGAGATTTTGAATCTCTGCACACACTTTTGGACACTGGATGGACACTTTTGGATTGTGTGAGGCCCACTGATATCTGAGCGCTATGTGACAGGCTCAATGGCACAGCTGTGACCAAAGTGACTAGAGGATAAGGGAGATTTTGAATCTCTGCACACACTTTTGGACACTGGACACTTTTGGATTGTGTGAGGCCCAATGAATATCTGAGCGCTATGTGACAGGCTCGATGGCACAGCTGTGACAAAAGTGACTAGAGGATAAGGGAGATTGGATTGCTTTTAAAAAAGTAGTTTGCGGAGCAGTGGGTAAACAGCAATGCAGGAATGTCAGGAAGCCTTAGAAGGCAGCTCAACAACCAACACCACTGATACACCACAATATAGCCTCCCCTTGCACTGCACACACAGTGACTGGTGTGTTGTGCAGGCCAAATTGCTAGCAGCAGAAGCAGTTTTTTTGTCTTCTCAGCAGGACAAAAAAAAAAAATTGGGATTGCTTTTAAAAAAGCAGTTTGCGGAGCAGTGGGTAAACAGCAATGCAGGAATGTCAGGAAGCCTTAGAAGGCAGCCCAACAACCAACACCACTGATACACCACTATATAGCCTCCCCTTGCACTGCACACACAGTGACTGGTGTGTTGTGCAGGCCAAATCGCTAGAAGCAGAAGCAGGTTTTTGTCTTCTTCCCTGCCTAACGCTCTCCCTACAGAATCAGCAGCAACCTCTCCCTATACTAAGATCGACAGAAGTAAGATGGCGGTCGGCGTGCACGCCCTTTTATACCCCCTGTGACGCCCACCAAAGCAAGCCAATCACTTGCATGCCCTTCTGAAAGATGGTGGTGACCCGTGCCTATGTCATCACGTTGCCCACAGTGTCCGTGGATCCTGATTGGCTGAAAAAGAGCGCAAAACAAACTTTTGAAACACGACTTTGGCGCGTAAGTCGCCGACCTCGTGGCCGACCTCATCCTAGGGTCGGGTTTCGTTTCATGAAACCCGACTTTGCCAAAAGTCGGCGACTTTTGAAATTTTTCGACCCGTTTCGCTCAACTCTACTGCTGAATATACTGTATGTGTGATCTGGTGATAGGAACTGTTAATGTGATATAGGTGAGAAGTGAAGTTTTTCCAAGAGAGCAGTGACACTGTGGACAGATAGAAGGGTGGAGGCAGGGCTGGGGTGGAACCTGGGTGGAGTCATAAGGGGGCCCCAAAAATGTTGTCAGTATGGGGCCCCAAAATTCCTAGTGGCAGCCCTATCTGTGTGCACATGGGAAATGTTTGCTCCCAGGAAGGTGCGGAGCCTGGACAAAGCAGGAGGAATCTCCATTGTTCTTACAGCATTTGTTACACTATTACTAAGCACTAATTTATACGATTTATCACCAGTTTGATTCACAAATAATTTGTGTAAGTAAAATGGCCCCAAATCATACTGTACACCCTGGGTACTGCCGATATATATCGAGGTTGTCTGCCCCCTGTGCCATGGTCCTAAATGCAGAAGCACTGCGTTTTTCCACATTTTGTCTTTAATATATATATATATTTTTCGTTCTTAACAATCTGCTCCGATTATTGGGTCATTCCTGTCTTTTTTACGTTTCCCAGTGTATGTATTTTTGGTGTAGATTTAATGCTGGGATTCTGCCCTCTAAGCACCACTTTGTGCTTTTTTTGGGGTGTTGCCCTGGGGTGGTGCTTCTAACCTAAGGTCCCTGCCCTGCTCCTATACTCCCTGCTGCCGTCTTCACCTATTATCGGCACCATCTTGTGACTACAACTTCTGTCTGTGGAAAGTCAGAAGTAACAGAAACACGTTCAGTATTTTACCTCAGTATTTGTAAGGCAAAATCAGGAGTGGAACAATCAGAAGAAACATATAATAGAAACATGCCACCACTTCTGGATTTATCACCCACTCCTAATTTGGCCTTACAAATACTGATGTAAAATACTTACCAAATACTGAATGTGTGAATGTGGCTTTAGACTGGTTTCACACATCCTGATACTTAACAGGTACTGGAGATATTCGTGCACGTGTGTGTAATACATGTGGCAACTGTGTGCCACTCATGTGACGCATCAGTACTACACGGATATCCACCGGGGAAGAAGCGCTACAGTAAACACTGTTCCTCTACCAGAGGCGCACCTAAAATGAAGCAAGTTGAATCACTTTGCCTCAGGCGGCATTGAGTCCCAGAAGTGTAAAGATCGGTGTTTCAAATATATTCCTATTTAAAAGTGTATGTATTTTACATGTGCGTCAGGTTAGGCTAGTAAAGAGTAAACCAGATTTATTTGTACTAGCTTGGCCCATGCAAAATTTTCACACATTGGTCATCTGGAGAACAGGCAATTTCAGAAAAAGCAAGATGCTCAAATGTAAATGTATTTCATGAGATGATGAGCACAGAGAGGTATTTATATATTTAGATTGGTAATACAATAAATTGGTTTCATAAGTAGAGGCCAAAAAATGCCTTCCGGTTGATGCGCCACATGCAGGTCATTGTTTCTTTCTGCAGGTTTATGAAAATGAATGTTTAAACTGTATTTAGTGATAAAATCATGAATGTGTGGTTTGTTTGGCTCTTTTCTTGCGGAAGGGGGCACGTTTACCTTTCAAATGCTGTATCATTTGTCTGTGCAGGTCAAAGTAATCAGCGAAAAAGCAGTGCATGTTTACGAATGTGTTTGTATATGTGACTCACCTGCAGTGAAGTGTGCAATCCTCCAATGTGCCTGAAATAGGCTGGGCAAGCACTTGGGCAAGCTGGAAGAACCCAAAGCAAATGTTTGTGTTAGGAACAGCGGAACGCACTAAATAAATAAATAATAAAGTGCGTTCACCCGACGTGCGCAGAGAGGGCTCTGTTAACTCACAGAGGCGCTGTAACATAAACACCGAGCCTGTTAGACTCACAGGTCTCGGCGAAATTGCACGCACGGTATCTGGTTACAGGACACGGGTCCAAGACAGAAAGGAGAGGCAGAGACCAATAAAAAGTTAAAAACTCAGCTTTTAGTCTTCTTCCAAAACCCACAACGTGTTTCCACGGTCACAGCCATCTTCCTCAGGACACGTTGTGGGTATTGGAGGAAGATTAAAAGCTGAGTTTTTAACTTTTTATTGGTCTCTGCCTCTCCGTTAGTGCTCCTATAGACCGCTTTTTTGCAGCACATTACTAAAATTCCTCTTTTGAGGACTAGCGGCAGGAGCAGCTTGGAGGGCAGTTGTTTGTGAGAGGACTTGCGGTTGCTGGGCGATACTTAAAAACACTAGGATCCTTGGTATCGTACCTACGGCTGGGGCCGGCTACAGGATTACGTCCGGAAGCCGGCAAGAGACGGACTGGACAGGAGAGCTGAGTTTGCTGACAGCCACATGCAGTGCCCTCCTGAGGTGAGAGGATACGTTTCCCACCCACCACTAATGTTTAGATCGGGGTTGTGCAAGGGTGGCACAACCCACTAAGGTGAGCACCCTGTTTATTCAGTCAGGGAAGCCAATTTTAATACAGGTACACTCATTGCGCCTCTCTTTCCATTTTTTTCCTTGTTGGACTTTACAGTAATTTAAGTTACATGTATATTTGTATTATTTTGGAATACAATCTTGCTACAATATGCTTCTGGGGGATATTCTAAGAGTCTATTATTAGCAGACTTTAATAGCTCGATTTGTCAATTCAATTCTTCTTTTTTTTTTTAAATCTCATACATACCTTATATAATTCTCGTATATTCCTGAAATCTAGTAACACCTACTCTACATCTCATTGAGCTTATTCCTAAAAGTTGAATTCTAGTATTCCACTTAATTCTCGTATAAACCCTGCCATAGGGGCGCTTGAACAAAATGGATGCTGCAACACTGAGAAACAAAACTAAGGCTCAAAAAAATTCTATGTCACACATGGGGGCAATCTCAAAGTCATATGAAGACTTTCCTAGCCTGTTAAGCCTGGGCAAGTCGATATCCCCATTGAAGGGAGATGAGTCGAGGTCTTCCTTTCTAAAACAATTGCAGATCCCAACCTATAGTAAATCTACTAAGGGGGGTAAAAAATTCAGTGTCAAAATCTCAAACTAACATGCCCTCCTCTAAAGGTAACTAAAGGGGTAGCCAGCCCTCCAGACCTGATTAATTCCTCTTTACAGGGGATGGACACCACTATTTCGGCTAAACGAAAAATTCTTGTGCTGAGGAATCTGAAAGTTTCTCGGATGATTATTCCCCTAACAATAGTCCGGAGAGACAGAGGGTTAAAAGAACACATAAACCTGTGTCAACAATAATGGCAGTGGCACCCCCTTCACTTGATTTGGACCAATATCTTGGTTCTAGTAAACAAGTTACAGAAGGTTTTCTAGCAGGGGTTTTCAAATCCTTTAGTGGCGCTATGAAAATAGGGTTTCAAACACAAACCAGGACCCTTCAGGACACATGTAACAGTTTTAACCAAAAACTTGAAAAACATGACAAAAGATTGACTACAGTAGAAAAGGACACTAGATTCCTCTCCAAACAGAATTCGGTCCTTCAGGAAGAGGTCTTATTTCTTAAAAATAAACTAACCGATCTCGAGGATCGAAATAGACAAAATAATTTGAAGTTAAGGGGTATTCACCAGATAGTCTTTCAGGGTGCACAAAACACCTATTCAAGAAATTGGTCCCCAACTTAACAGACCTTGAGTTAAATATTGACCATATCCACTGTCTCCCTCGCCCACGGGGGATTTCTCAAGGCAGGCCTAGGGACACCATTCTCAGAGTTCATTTTTTGGCACCAAGGAGAAAATATTAAGGGCTATTAAAGACAGGGGTTCCGTTCCAGACCCTTATGGAAATATAAAGGTTTTCACTGACTTTTCTAAAATCACGATGGACGCTCACAGGTCTTTTAAAGATACTACCACAAAACTCAGGGAACTCAAAGTGCCCTACAGGTGGGGCTTTCCCACTAAACTGATTATTTGGTATCACGATAAAAATCACATTATCAACACCCCTCAGGAGGGTCAGTGGTTCCTGGCATTTCTCCTGGAGGAACCAGCTTTCAGGGATAAAGATTAGGAATTGAGATGTTGTCTGTTGTTCTTTAATAACTATCTTTGGTCCTATATGCTTTTTTAGTTGGTACAATATACCTCTAAACACATAATGTCCTTCCGGGATCTCGGCCACATATTTCTAATTTTGCCCCCAAATTAAGGTGAGACTTCAGCTGTATTGAAGTTCGCTACCTTATATATTTTTTTTTTTTTAGGATATCTCTCCTTTTCCTCTTAGGTCTAACTTTTTAGGCAAGTTTGCCTATCTGTTTCCTGTTTATTTTTTGTTTTTTTTAGTTGTTAACCTGCTGTTTCCTTTGTAGGAGTGTTATGCAGATTTTATCTTACAATGTCAGGGGTCTCTTTAGCCCCCACAAGAGATTTGCAATATGGAAGGAGATCAATCACATTCACGCTGATATTGTTTGTTTACAGGAGGTAAAAATGGCAGTTGACCACCAACCATATTTCCAGCACAAAAAATACCCTCATCAATTCAAATCCTTAGGTCCTTCTAAGAAAGTTGGAGTCTTTACTTTGGTAAGTGGAGATGTTCCGTTCAAATTGCTCAATGAGGTTACTGATTTCTTGGGGAGATATCACATCCTTGTTTGTCTCCTCAGTAATAGGCTCTGCACGGTAGTGAACACCTACGTTCCCAATAAAAGACAAATTTCTTTCTTAAATAAACTCCAAAAGAAAATTAACAAAATGAAATCCGTGGACCTTGTCCTGGTTGGAGACTTTAACATAATACCCGACAGCAGCTTGGATTCTACCTCATCAGTCAGGTACAAGGCCCTAGTGCTAAAAAATTGGCTTATTCAAAATGAATACTACAACACAGTTCGCTGCCTTAATGCGTCTTCAAGGGAATACACCCACTATTCAGATGTCCATATGACATCCTCACGAATTGATCTGATTCTTACAAATATTTTTACATTAACTAAATTTCAAAGTATTAAAATCTTGAATAAGTCATTATCTGATTATTCCCCGGTCTTAGCACAATTCACACTAGGCCCATCCCCAGAGAATACCCATCTCTGGAAAAACAACCCATCACTTTTTAAAATACCTGAGTTTAGACAAGAGATTGAAAATCATATTGCCAACTTCTTCAATGAAAACCAATCAGAGGAAATTGATATTTTTACACTATGGAACGTCCACAAGGCTGTATTACGGGGAAATCTCATTCAGATTTCCTCGAGGTATGAAAAGAAAAGCAGAGAAAAAATTGCCACATTACAAAAACAGATCAATGAGAGAGAGGAACAACAAAACAATTTGACACTTACTTTTCCTGCCCTTCAAGGGGAAATCTTAAAACTTAGACAAAGCCTAAGACTCGAAATTAGCCAAGAATACGAGACAGTAATCAAGGCCCCAAAATTTAAGACTTACACATCATTGAACAGACCCACCAGATACATGATGGCGAAACTGAAACGGGAGAGAGTTAACAGAAGGATAAACAAGATAGTCTCCCTCGGGCGAACCCAAAACACACCCTAAACATATTACCAACTCATTCGCAGAATTTTACCTGTGTTTGCATAATCTTAAAGACGACCCTGGGGCCCCTGTGGTAAACCATGAATCTATTAATAATAACCTGGCGGACATCAATCTTCCCAGGTTGACTCAATCAGACTTGGAGCAAATTGACAGCCCCTTCTTGGAAGGGGAATTATTGTCCATTATCAATAAATTAAAAACCCAAAAATCCCCAGGACCAGATGGTTTCTCCTCTGAATATTTCAGGACCTTTTCTAAAGCCTTGATCCCACATATGGTCTCAGTATTTAATGCAGCGTCCTCTCAGGGGCTCCTTCCCAAAAGAGATACTGGAAGCTTGTTCTGATTCTGAAAGTGGGGGGGACCCAGAGAGGATGCAAAATTACAGGCCAATATCACTCAAACAATGACATTAAAATTTATTCTAAATTACTTGCCGAACGGTTAAAAAATATACTCCCTCGATTGCTCTCCGATGACTTGGCTTTGTATAGGGACATCAGACAGCAGATGGAACGAGGAGAGTTTTGAATTTACTTACCAGAGCAAATCTATCCAATACTAGATCGGCGTTTCTGGCGTCGGATGCAGAAAAGGCCTTTAACAGGCTGAATTGGTCTTACCTGGAAGCAACTTTAACTAAATTTGGTTTTAGCCAAGGATTCTTGTCATCGGTCTTTGTATTATATTCTGCCCCCACCGCCAGAATTTATGCTAATAATTGCCTCTCAAACCCATTCCCCATTTCGAACGGAACAAGACAGGGGTGCCCTTTGTCACCCTTGCTCTTTGTATTAGCGATAGAGCCACTGGCTGAAAAGATCAGATCCAATAAGAATATTGCAGGATTTGATTTCCCCTCCTGTCATTTTAAAATTGGACTATTTGCCGACAACCTCTTTTTGACCCTACTGGACCTCTTGAATTCCATCAGACCACTTGCTGCAGACTTGGAAATGTTTTCAAGGGCCTCTTATTTCAAGATTAACTCTCACAAGTCAAAATTCTTGACCCTCAACATGACTAAAACGGAAATCGAGGAACTAAAAAGAAGTACTGAGTTTGCCTGGGAAGATAAAGGGTTAGTGTATCTTGGAATCACTTTAGCTAGTTCTATCCAAGCAACTGTCAAAGCAAATCTAAGTGGGATCCTTGCAACTGTCTCTCAGGATATTTCCTTTTTCAGGCAAATGGAACTCTCTATGTTTGGTAGGGTGATGGTTGTGAAATCCATCATTCTGCCCAAAATACTATCTTTTTTTCGGACACTCCCAATCACTCTCCCATTCCAATCCATACCAAATTTGCAAAACCTGCTAAAATCATTTGTGTGGAATGACAGGAGGCCTAGAGTGTCGGCAGAAATTCTACATCAACATAAAAGCAGAGGAGGTACGAGCATGCCTAAACTGCATGCATACTACTCAGCCTTATTAATTAAGCAGAGCTGGTATTGGCTCAACAATAAACAAAAATTTCCAGCTTGGTTTTACCTGGAGAGAGACATAAGTAAATTTGGTTCTCTAAAAGAGTTGCTTTTCTACTTCTTGTTTCAAGAGCCTCGAAAGGTATCTTCCCATCCTATTTTCAGTCCCATCATTTCTGCATGGAGATCACTGATCAAACCATATAAAAAATTTAACAGTTAAACAGGCCTTGAGGTTTCCGCTTTGTGTAGTGGCTTTAACATTTGACATCCCTCTCTTAGAAATCTGGAGTAATTTAGGTATTAAAAAAATAAAAAACATTCACAATGGGTCTAATTTTCTCACATTCAGCAAAATAAAAGCCAAATATAATGTCCCTTCCTCTGAATTTATCCCTTACTTAATGCTGAAAGATAAGGTACAAAAAAATCCTATTAGACAAAGCATTTATGAAATTGTGTCTTCACTGCTGTGCAGCCTAAATAATAAAAATACCTGGAACTTAAGGAATATATACTGCTCTTTCAACAGAGAGGAACTCTCTTGCAAGAACATATATTTAAGGAGATGGGAGACTGACCTTGGGACTGTTGTTCCGATTCAACAATGGAACATCGCCATAAAAAATACGTATAAATCTACCATATCAATGACTCTTCACGAGTCTTACAGTCATATGTTAAAGTTTGGGCACCCCTATTAATGTTAACCTTTATTCTTTATAACAATTTTGGTTTTTGCAACAGCTATTTCAGTTCCATATATCTAATAACTGATGGACTCAGTTATATTTCTGGATTCAAATGAGGTTTATTGTATTAACAGAAAATGTGCAATCTGCCCTTAAACAAAATTTGACCGGTGCAAAAGTATGGGCACCCTTATCATTTTCTTGATTTGAACACTCCTAACTACTTTTTACTGACTTCCTGAAGCACTAAATTGGTTTTGTAACCTCATTGAGCTTTGAACTTCATAGCCAGGTGTATCAAATCATGAGAAAAGGTATTTAAGGTGGCCACTTGCAAGTAGTTCTCCTATTTGATTCTCCTATGAAGAGTGGCATCATGGGCTCCTCAAAGCTACTCTCAAATGATCTGAAAACAAAGATTATTCAACATAGCTTTTCAGGGGAAGGAAACAAAAAGTTGTCTCAGAGATTTAACCTGTCAGTTTCCACTGTGAGGAACATAGTAAGGAAATGGAAGAACACAGGTACAGTTCTTGTTAAGCCCAGAAGTGGCAGGCCAAGAAAAATATCAGAAAGGCAGAGAAGAAGAATGGTGAGAACAGTCAAGGACAATCCACAGACCACCTCCAAAGACCTGCAGTATCATCTTGCTGCAGATGGTGTCACTGAGCATCGGTCAACAATACATATAACAAAAATGGGGCGCACCAACTGTACCAATCACAAATATATAAATGAAGGTTTAGGTGCAGCAACAGTGGAATAATAAACATGAGAAGAGAAGAAAAAGAACCACTGCAAATAGCGCACACTGAACCAGTACAAAAACAATGTTTTATTGATGCAGCAATACAATTAAAAACATAATAAAAACATATGAAGCATCCCACAATATATAACAGTGAAGTATGGCATATCACAATTATAGATTATGCTGTAATAACCTGTATATCAACCATGTGGTCCAACCTCACTGCAATTAATCACAACAACCACCCCATAAACCTGCTCATGGAGACCAAGGGCCCTAATATTGCACAATCACTGCATGAAATAATTCCATGCATGTGTCCCTAAATATTCACTGGTTAGGGCACACAGGCCATAATAAGCGAACAGCAATATGGCCAATGCCCACAATCCAATATTCAATTGTACCACACAAAAATTACTCCAGAGCAACCAATAATAAGGTCGCAGTGAAAATACAGCTATAACCAAGTGGGTGCTACACCCAGGATCAAACCCCACGCGTATCGCCGCAACCCATGTGGCTTCATCAGGGGAATCTTTTCCACATCTTTTGGTGTTGCCCAAAACTAAAACGTATGTGGCTCCAGGTTTCTCATCATATTGACTCCTTTACAGACAATTTTACCCTGACTCCCCAAAAAGCATTGCTTTCTTTGGACTTGGATCAATTACACCCGTCGGTGAGACAGGTAGTTATTCACATCCTTTTGGTAGTTAAAAATAACTTTTGGAAGAAGCCTGACCCTCCTAAATTTTCAGATATCCTAGACAAAATCTACCAACATAATGCTTTCAAATGGAGGTTTGCAGTTAGCAACAATAATATTCTCGCCTATACTAATAAGTGGAATGTCTGGAACAGTAAATTTAGACGAGTTTAAATTTCTCTCATGCACCTCCTTAAGTGATTGGACTAGACCGCCTTCTTGTATCTCCTCCCCAAAGGTTCAGCATTATTGTGCCTCTTATTGACATTAATATTTTGTATACTTATTAATGTATGCTTTGTTACAAGGGTTCTCTATTTTTTATGACCTTTACCCTTTCTATGTACATTCACCCTTTTCCCCTCCCTTTTTCTTGTTCCCCCTCCCTATCCACCTCCCAGTTTTATAAAAACTTTAATAAAAATATTTAAATACAGAATAGAGAAGATGGGGAAATTAAGTTCTCCCTCTTCTCTGCAACTGTGATCTGATTCTCGCATATGAGAGAATCAGATCACAATAAAATGACATTTAGATCATGCTCGCATTGGAGAGGAGCTGTGTGTGTGGGGAATTATGGAGAGGTGCTGTATCAGGGATTAAGGAGAGGAGCTGTGTGTGGGGGGAATTATGGAGAGGATCTGTGTCAGGGATTAAGAAGAGGAGTTGTGTGTGCAGGAATTATGGAGAAGAGCTGTGTGTGGGGGACATTATGGAGACAGGCAGTGTGGGGAGTATATTATGGAGACAGGCTGTGTGGGGAGTATATTATGGAGACAGGCAGAGTGGGGAGTATATTATGGAGACAAGCAGTGTGGGGAGTATATTATGGAGACAGGCAGTGTGGGGAGTATATTATGGAGACAAGCAGTGTGGGGAGTATATTATGGAGACAGGCAGAGTGGGGAGTATATTATGGAGACAAGCAGTGTGGGGAGTATATTATGGAGACAGGCAGAGTGGGGAGTATATTATGGAGACAAGCAGTGTGGGGAGTATATTATGGAGACAGGCAGTGTGGGGAGTATATTATGGAGACAAGCAGTGAGGGGAGTATATTATGGAGACAGGCAGTGTGGGGAGTATATTATGGAGACAAGCAGTGAGTGGAGTATATTATGGAGATAGGTAGTGTGTGGAGCATATTATGGAGACAGGCAGTGTGGGGAGTATATTATGGAGACAAGCAGTGTGGGGAGTATACTGTATCATGGAGACAGGCAATGTGGGGAGTGTATTATGGAGACAAGCAATGTGGGGAGTATATTATGGAGACAGGCAGTGTGGGGAGTATATTATGGAGACAAGCAGTGTGGGGAGTATATTATGGAAACAGGCAGTGTGGGGAGTATATTATGGAGACAAGCAGTGAGGGGAGTATTTTATGGAGATAGGTAGTGTGGGGAGTATATTATGGAGACAGGCAGTGTGGGGAGTATATTATGGAGACAAGCAGTGAGGGGAGTATTTTATGGAGATAGGTAGTGTGGGGAGTATATTATGGAGACAGGCAGTGTGGGGAGTATATTATGGAGACAGACAGTGTGGGGAGTATATTTTGTGCAGAAAGCACAGTAAGGGTCAATTATTTATTCAGGGTTGCAGCATGGGAAACATTTTTATTTATGGGGCAGCATAATTATACTTTTATTTTTAAGGGCATCTTGTCGGGATGAGCTGCTGAAGATGGAGAAAGAGAAGTCTGCAGAGGTGAGCTCTGGGCATGAAATCACATCATGGCATGGCATCTGTACTAAGTTGAGACAAAAGGGATGGGAATGATCATAGAAGATGTCACCTATAAGTTACCTGGATATAAATGTTTATTTGAGATCCTTTCTGCATCTCATCAGTGCTGTGGTTCCTGCATGGTCCACAATCTGATGATGGCTGGTAACAACAACACCCAGTATCTCCTTAGCATTGTTAAGGACATACAGGGAGTTGAAGGTTTACGTGATACAAGTGTGCATGGAACTGACCTGAAACTGCAATTGATCACTGTATTAAGCTTGGGGATGTATTCATGTACTGACAGTGGTTCTGATGATGTAGGAATCCATAACGTGCTTCACGCTAAAACTGAAAAATCCTCTAAATTTAATTTTGAGATTACGAGGAGGATTTAATTGAGTTTCTGCTCCAAAAACTCAGTGTACGTTTGGGTGTGCTCGCATTGAGTTTTTGAAGCAGAAACTCTCAAAATCCTTCTAAGGCTAGTTTCACACTAGAGCATCTTACAGGCAGTGCACGGCGCTGCTAAGCCCCGTCCCATGACCGCCCCGTCCGGTCATTTCCTCCGACTATCGCACACGGCTGCATTCGATCTGCGGACCCTATCTTTAGAATAGGGTGCGCAGACCATACGATGGCCGTGTGCTAGTAGGATTTTTGCATGCGCTGCGCACTTTTATAAGGTGCGCTGAGCGCACCAAAATGCAACATGGTGAATTCGGCGCACACCAGCACACCTTCAAAAGTGCGCAGCGCACGCAAAAATCCTGCTAGCGCACGTCCAGTGCACGGTCTGCGCACCCTATGCTAAAGATAGGGTGCGCAGATCGCATGCAGCCGTGTGCGATAGTAGGAGGAAATGACCGGATGGGGCGGGCAGGGGCGGGGCTTAGTGGCACCGTGCGCTGCCTGTAAAATGCGCTAGTCTGAAACCAGCCTTAGATACTCAAAACTTGGTTCAGCAGATGTACTCATGTAAATACCCCTTTACATTTTTTGGTGGCCCTTCGGATTCGTTCAGTATGACAGTGTGTCTCTTGAACCAAAATATGTTGTGCACCCCTGATCTACGGCAATGCTCTGCAGTCCATGAAGGTAGACATGACTCAGGAATGCAGTAGATGCATCTAAAGAAAGCGTCTATCAATGTCAAAAAATGAAATGCAACATGTTCATTCCATAAATCTTTCATCCCATAGTTTTTATTTCACATTAACTCTCCCTATGGGTGATTTTATTAATAGCACAAGAAATTGGATTGTTGTTACATAAAGCAGGGAAATGTTACAGAACCATTTGAGGAAACTATGTCTTTCAATCTACTTTGCTTTCCAAGAACTCCCAAGATGGAGTGCAAGCAGATGAAAAATAGCTTTTGTCTCAGGAGATAATTGCTATTGTAAATAAGGACCATTTGTAAATCAACTGTCAGTGCATGTATCAATTCCGTAGTCACGAGCTGAGCTCATGACAACTTCCTTTGGAATAAATATCAGATGATTGGTTACATCCATGAACATCTCCCAGGGCCAAAGTCATTAATTAAATTTACAGAATCAATCTGTTTGTCTTCTGCAAAGACCATGAAAAACAAATGGCTTCCAGGAGTGCTGAGAATACCATTGGGTTACAGGAGTGGCATGTTGGCCCTTGATTTACCCAACATTTTAGGGCAGATCAACTTGCTGAATTCATGATTACTCTGCCCACAGACATTCCTTCTGTTAAATGGATGCGGAAACACAAACCACACACACATCCTCCATGCTCTTCTACAGAAACAGCTAATGCACTTTTAATTCACCTCTTGAACTGTTCTCTTGTAATCATCACCCCCCCTCCCTTCATGCGAATGGTAGAATCCTGCAACCCGGCTATAGGGTCAAGGGGTTTATTGTATAATTGAGAGAACATTTTGTAAATTGCAAAGAGTCAAAATGTTTATAATAGAAGCTTCTGGAGCCCTGAATCGCCTCCATTTACAAACATTGGGCTCTGACATGTGTTCCTATTCCATTACAGGGGGATTTCAGATAAGTGCGGTACTGGCGTGAACATTACACCAAATATTTCCTGTAAACTAGATGCTGTCTGCCTTGCAAATATATATCATTCTTCTTGAAAAATCAGAGGAAATTCTCGAAATATCAGTGCAAGGCTACAGCCATGTTAAAAAGTGTAAAAACACACGAAAATTGAGCTTGGTTAAAGTTGATATACATGCAGCATATAAACACATGTTTACTTTGGCCATAAAACATTAAAAAAACCTACAAGAAGCAAAATAAATATAAACCCTGCTGTGACTAAATAAGCAAAAAGCAAAACTGCGTTTAAATAACACAGGGTTCTTAGTAATACTGTTTTGATAAAAAAAAAAGCATGAAAGCCATCAAGGTGACCCTGATCGGGATGGTCCTAAGCTGTCTAATATTAAAAACCTTTACCATGTGTCAAAATTGACCTCAGTGTGTGAATAAGGGCAGATAAAAGGAAAGGCAAATGTTAAAAAGTGTTTATAGGAATTTGAACTGAGAAAATGATTGCACTGCAATTAAAGGGGTTGTCTCATAAAGGGCACTGCATTAAAGGGGTTGTCTCATCAAGGCCACCCCATCTCAGATTAAATGTGACATTAGAAACCCACAGTGATAAGCTGCACCCCCCACTACCACCAACAAACGCTGTGCACTGCTATACATCACTTACCAGAGGAAACACCTCCAATCACTATCATTAATAGGGTTGTCCAGAATTGGAGAAACTCCACGCCTGTCCATGAGTTGTGTGCTACTGTGACAAAGCACTATCCATGTTAATGGAGCTGAGCTGAAATATCACAACCCGTAGACAAATTATGCACTGCTTTTTTTTGGATGAAACCAGACCTTTTTCTGGCCTTTAAAACCCCATTAATCTAATCGCCTGTCCTAGAACCCTTTAAATGTCCCTTATGTGCCAAGAAAATTTTTTTTAATAATAAAAATATATTATATACCGTATTATAACACACACTTTCACCTGCCCCCTAGTTTGGGAGGAAAGTGAGGGTGCGACTTATAAACCAAATGTAGCTTATGAAGAAATGCATGGCGAGGTCTGGTCCACTAGAGCATCAGTCACTCTTCATCAATGACTCTGTGTTGCTTCATACTGAGATAGGGAACCCAAGAGGCCAACTCCCGGTCTATGACGTCTATATTCTCCAATTAGACATATGGTCAGACTTTCTGAGAAAACTTTCCCTTTTATAATGATTTCTTAAATTATATTTGCTGACATAAGGATTTTGGGATGCGTTCACTCATAAAAAGTCTCTTTGGCATTTTATCCTAGAAGGAATTTGCGTGAACAAATAACCTTGAAGTCACTGTTTTCAGAAATGTTGTTACTGCAGAGAAAGATTCACCGAAAACAAACATCTTTTAGATCATGTCAGCCAAAGTCATCAAAGACTAAATACCCTGGATTTACAAAATGTTATTGTCCTCCTACAAATAAACGTCATTGAATGACGGGGCATCAGGGCAGAGAGTGGGGACAGTGATGTTATCAGCTTCCCTTTAGGAAGGATTAGGAAAAGGGTCTAGTACTGCATTGTATGTTGCTAGAAAACCAACAGGTCCAGAATCTTGGCCAAGAAATACAACTCCTTGGGTGATGTTTATTGATTAATTCAGTGGTATGATCACATCTTTTATACTTTAGTCAGTGTTATGTACGGCCATATTACTACGTTGCGTAAATATTGCATTTTTTTGCGCTGCATTTTTTTTTTAAGAAGAAAATCTGCTGTGTGAAACGGTCCGAGCAAAGTGGATGTGATTTTAAGAAAACTCATGCCCACTGTGCTTTGAAAGACTCCATTGAACTGTGCACTTTTCTTGGTGCATTTGTGTCTATAGGCTTCTATGGTGAGCCAGAAAATTCATGTAAATAAACATGGTTCCTCTGCGACCAATTTTTGTTTTTACATTTTAATTTTTTCATTCCATTTTTCCAAGAGCCATAACTTTTGCAGTTTTCTATCAACATTGCCATCTGAGGGCTTGTTTTTTGCTGAACGAATTGTCATTTTTAAAGATGCCATTTGTTTTAACATTCAATATAATGGAAAGCAGGAAAAAATTCCAAGTGTGGTGAAATAGTGAAAAAAATGTAATATAATAAAGGTACTTAGAATTAGAAATATATATTGGCATGTCAAAGCTTGGGCACCCCTGGTCAATATTACTCGTATTGTGAACAGTTAAGCAAGTTGAAGATTAAATGATCATTAAAAGGCCTAAAGTTAAAGATGACACATTTCCTTTGCATTTTACATTATAAAAATTGCAAAAAGGAAAATGGGTAGATGCAAAAGTTTGTGTACCCTGCATGGTTAGTACCTCTAGCACCCGATTTTGCAAGTATCACAGCTTGTAAATGCTTTTTGTAGCCAGACAAGAGTCTTTCACTTCTTGAGGGATTTTCATCTATTCTTCCTTGGAGAATTCCTCTAGTTCTTTGAGATTCCTGGGTCGTCTTGCATGCACTGCTATTTTGAGGTCTAGCCATGAATTTTCAATGATGTTCAGATCATGGAACTGTGAGGGCCATTATAAAGCCTTCAGTTTGTGCCATTTGAGGTGGATTATTGTAGATTTTGAAGTGTGTTTAGGACCATTAACCATTTGTAGAATCCATCCTCTTTTCACATTCAGCTTTTTTACAGATGACATTATGTTTGCATCAAGAATTTGTTGAAATTTAATTGAATCCATTCTTTCCTCTACCCGTGAAATGTTCCCCGTGCCATTGCCTGCAACACAACCCTAAAGCATGAGTGATCCACACCAATATTGGCGAGAAGTTCTTTTGGCGAGTTGGCGAGAAGTTCTTTTCCTTTAACTCTGTGGCCTTTTTTCTCCACACATACCTGTGATCATTGTGGCCAAAGATTTCTATTTTACCCTCATCGGTCCACAGGACTTGTTACCAAAATGCATCAAGCGTGCTAGATGCTTTTTTGCATACGTCTGATGCTAAATTTTATAATGAGGACACAGGAGAGGGTTTTTTTCTGATGACTCTTCCATGAAGGCCATATTTTTGCAAGTGCCTCTGAACAGTAGAACAATGTACCACAACTCCAGAGGCTGCTAAATCTTTCTGAGGGTCTTTTTCAGTCAAACATGGGTTCTGATTTGCCTCTCTAACAATCCAACAAGCAGGGATTTAAACCTTGCTTGGTCTTCAGGTCCGGATTGCTAAACTGTCCAGCCGGGCAGATGCCTGGTGGGCTGGTGACTAAGTGGGCCACCACCGCCAGCCCTTTAAAATGGGTGGGGATCCTCTGGCCCGTGGGCCACATGTGGCCCGCAGGCAGGTCCCCGCAGTCTGCAATTCTCCGGAGGCAGCCGTATCCTGCCAGCTGCTGGCCGTTTAACTCCCAAGGGCATGCAGCGTTCATTACAGAATGCTGCCTGCACATGAATGATTATGTCATCAGGGTGGAGTTAGTGCCCAGGTGGGCGTGGTTAGCATCCTGGTCAGTGGGGTTAGCGCCCAATGCTTTCCTGTTCTCCTGTCCTGGAAGAGGAGCTCAATGCCTGTCTGCAGGTAATTTTTGTGCCTGGTGATCTGTGCCCCCCAGCTATGTGTCCCAATATAATCTCTGTGCCCCCCAACTATATGCCCCCTCTGATCTGTGCCCCCAGCTATATGCCCCCTGTGATCTGTGCCCCCCAACTATATGCTCCCCTGTGATCTGTGCACCCCAGCTATATGCACCCCTGTGATCTGTGCAACTCCAGCTATATGCACCACTGTGATATGTGCACCCCAGCTATATGCACCCCTGTGATCTGTGCAACCCCAGCTATATGCACCCCTGTGATCTGTGCCCACCAACTATGTGCCCCCTGTGATCACTGCCCCTCAACTATATGCCCCCTGTGATCTGTGCCACCCCAGCTATATGCACCCCTGAGATCTGTGCCCCCAACTATGTGCCCCCTGTGATCTGTGCCCCACAACTATATGCCCCCCATGATCTGTGCCTCCCAAATATATGCCCCCTGTGATCTGTGCCCCCCAGCTATATGCACCCCTGGGATCTGTGCCCCTCAACTATATGCGCCCTGTGATCTGTGCCCCCCTGCTATATGTACCCCTGTAATCTGCCCCAGATATACAGTTGTGGCCAAAAGTATTGACACCCCTGCAATTCTGTCAGATAATGCTCAGTTTCTTCCTGAAAATGATTGCAAACACAAATTCTTTGGTATTATTATCTTCATTTAATTTGTCTTAGATGAAAAAACACAAAAAAAATTGTCCTAAAGCCAAATTGGATAAAATTCCACACCAAACATAAAAAAGAGGGTGGACAAAAGTATTGGCACTGTTCGAAAAATCATGTGATGCTTCTCTAATTTGTGTAATTAACAGCACCTGTAACTTACCTGTGGCACCTAATAGGTGTTTGCAATAACTAAATCACACTTGCAGCTATTTGACATGGATTAAAGTTGACTCAACTTCTGTCCTGTGTCCTTGTGTGTACCACATTGAGCATGGAGAAAAGAAAGAAGACCAAAGAACTGTCTGAGGACTTGAGAAACCAAATTGTGAGGAAGCATGAGCAATCTCAAGGCTACAAGTCCATCTTCAAAGACCTGAATGTTTCTGTGTCTACCGTGCGCAGTGTCATCAAGAAGTTTAAAGCCCATGGCACTGTGGCTAACCTCCCTAGATGTGGACGGAAAAGAAAAATTGACAAGAGATTTCAACGCAAGATTGTGCGGATGTTGGATAAAGAACCTCGACTAACATCCAAACAAGTTCAAGCTGCCCTGCAGTCCGAGGGTACAACAGTGTCAACCCGTACTATCCGTCGGCGTCTGAATGAAAAGGGACTGTATGGTAGGATACCCAGGAAGACCCCACTTCTTACCCCGAGACATAAATAAGCCAGGCTGGAGTTTGCCAAAACTTAACTGAAAAAGCCTAAAACGTTTTGGAAGAATGTTCTCTGGTCAGATGAGACAAAAGTAGAGCTTATTGGGCAAAGGCATCAACATAGAGATTACAGGAGAAAAAAAAGGCATTCAAAGAAAAGAACACGGTCCCTACAGTCAAACGTGGCAGAGGTACCCTGATGTTTTGGGGTTGCTTTGCTGCCTCTGGCACTGGACTGCTTGACCGTGTGCATGGCATTATGAAGTCTGAAGACTACCAACAAATTTTGCAGCATAATGTAGGGCCCAGGGTGAGAAAGCTGGGTCTCCCTCAGAGGTCATTGGTCTTCCAGCATGACAATGACCCAAAACACACTTCCAAAAGCACTAGAAAATGGTTTGAGAGAAAGCACTGGAGGCTTCTAAGGTGGCCAGCAATGAGTCCAGACCTGAATCCCATAGAACACCTATGGAGAGATCTAAAAATGGCAGTTTGGAGAAGGCACCCTTCAAATATCAGGGACCTGGAGCAGTTTGCCAAAGAAGAATGGTCTAAAATTCCAGCAGAGCATTGATGGTTACCGGAAGCGGTTGGTCGCAGTTATTTTGGCTAAAGGTTGTGCAACCAAGTATTAGGCTGATGGTGCCAATACTTTTGTCTTGCCCATTTTTGGAGTTTTGTGTGAAATGATCAATGTTTTGCTTTTTGCTTCATTCTCTTTTGTGTTTTTTCATTTAAGACAAATTAAATGAAGATAATAATACCAAAGAGTTTGTGTTTGCAATCATTTTCAGGAAGAAACTGAGTATTATCTGACAGAATTGCAGGGGTGTCAATACTTTTGGCCACAACTGTATGCACCCCTGTGATCTGTGTCTCCCAACTATATGACCCCTGTGATCTATGCCCCCCAGCTATATGCATCCCTGTGATCTGTGCCCCTCAGCTATATGCACCCTTGTGATCTGTGCCCCCCAGCTATATGCATCCCTGTGATCTGTGCCCCTCAGCTATATGCACCCTTATGATCTGTGCCCCCCAGCTATATGCACCCCTGTGATCTGTGTCCTCTAACTATATGCCCCATCATCTATGCCCCCCAGCTATATGCACCCCTGTGATCTGTGCCCCCAACTATATGCCCCCTTGTGATCTGTGCTCCCCAACTATATGCCCCCCTGTGATCTGTGCCCCCAGCTATATGCACCCCTGTGATCTGTGCCCCCCAGGTATATGCAGCCCTGTGGTCTCCGTGGCTCCCAGCTTTCTGCCCCCTTGTGATCCCTGTGCCCCCTGCTATGTACCCCCTGTGATATTTGTGCTCCCATATTATCTCTGTGCTCTCCTGTGATTTTCATGCCACCCCCCGGTGATCTGTGCCCCCCAGCTATGTGCCCCCTGTGATCTTTGTGCTCCCCCTGTGATCTCTGTACCTCCCCTTGTGATCGTCGTGCCACCCCACAGTGATCTCTGTGTCCCCCCCCGGTGATCTATGTGACTCCTCGATGATGCCAGTTCCCCCCAGTGCTGTATATCCCCCTTTCTCTGTTTCCTGCTCTACTCACTGTCCGAGCCAGGGACCTGCTCCTCGACACGCCCGACGATGGACGCACCTCAGCTGTTCATCCTCCTCCCATCTCCATACCTGGGTGAGTCCCAATATGGAAACTTTGTGTATGTACAGCACTTGCACTATCACCTGTATACTGTATATAGACTGCTGTGTATACAATATATAGGTGATACTGGCTGCTAAGTCAGTGTATAATCACAGTATCACCTATATAATGTATATACAGCAGTCTATATACTTTATGTAAGGGATACTGGGACTTAGGCCGGTTTGACACTAGCATTTGTGATGCGAGAAAGTCGCACGAGTCTCTCGCATCAACACCCGGCGCTTCCGCTGGCACTGGGACCGGATCGTGAGGCTGAATGTATTTCCATGCAGCCGCAGCTCCGGTCCCGAATGCCAGCGGCAGCGTCGGGTGTTGATGCGAGTGACTCGCATCACACACGCTAGTGTCAAACTGGCCTTATTAATATAATATATGGGTGATACTGCTGTATATATGTTACATAGGTGATACTGCGACTATACATTCCAGTCACAGTATCACCTATCTAATGTATATACAGCACTCACCTGTACGATGTATGCAACATAATATAGTATAATGCTGTCGTAATGTAGTGTATAATGTAGAGTTGTGCGTATATACGAGTATATAGTATAGAATGTACAGATATTTATACAGTATGTTGCTGTGTATATAGTATATAGTGTGGAATCCACACTATATACACTGGCCCATCTCTATACTATATACTATATACACAGCTCCACTCTACATTCCTTACCACGGTATATATTGTGGAGCTGTCTATACTTCCGTCCTGTATACATGGTGTAATTCTGAGTATTTACACTTATTGTGTGTGTGTATGTGTGTATATACTGTATATATTGTAGGGATTCTACTCGCTTAGGTGCGATGGGAGACAGTCAGGAGGCAGGTTCCCTTGAAGTTCATTACGTCATAAATAGTGTTGAGCATTCCGATACTGCAAATATTGGGTATCGGCCGATATTCACTGTATCGGAATTCCGATACTGAGTACCGATATTTTTTCAATATCGGATATCGGAATCGGAAGTTCCCATAATGTAAAGAGCCACTGCTGTGGCTCTGATTGGCTGCCGAAATGACGTCATCATGATGCGCGGTCTGTGCGCATCATGATGCGCGGTCAGTTTGGGCCTTCCGGGGGGTCTGTGCCGACTGCCCGGGGGTCTGTACCGGCCTGCCGGGGGTCTGTGCCGACTGCCCGGGGGTCTGTGCCGACTGCCCGGGGGTCTGTGCGGACTGCCGGGGTTCTGTACCGGCCTGCCGGGGGGGCTGTGCCGGCCTGCCGGTGGTCTGTACCGACTGTCCGGGGGGTCTGTGCAGGCTGTGGGGGTCTGTACCGGCCTGCCGGTGGTCTGTGCCGGCCTGCCGGTGGTCTGTACCGACTGTCCGGGGGTCTGAGCGGACTGCCGGGGGGCTGTGCCGGCCTGCCGGTGGTCTGTGCCGACTGTCCTGGGGTCTGTGCAGGCTGCGGGGGTCTGTGCAGGCATCGTCCGATGGGACTACAAGTCCCATCGGGCGATGCCTGCTACCATGACGGTGATTGACACATTAGCCAATGATGGGACAGTAGTAGTCCCATCATCCGGCCTATGTGTTGAATGAAAAAAAAAATACATACTACATACATACTACATGCTACATACATACTACATACATGCTACATACATACTGCATGCATGCAACATACATACATACTGCATATATACAACATGAATACTACATATATACCACATATATACTACTTGCATGCAACATACATACGACATATATACTACATGCATGCAACATACAAACTACATAAATACCACATGCATGCAACATGCATACTACATATATACCACACATATACTACATGCATGCAACATACATACAACATATATACCACATGCATGCAACATGCATACTACATATATACTACATGCATGCAACATACATATATACTACATGCAACATGCATACTACATATGTACTACATGCATGCAACATACATACAAACTACATATATACCACATGCATGCAACATGCATACTACATATATATCATATATATACTACATGCATGCAACATACATATATGCTACATATATACTGCATGCAACATACATACTACATGCATGCAACATGCATATTACATACAGTATATACCACATATATACTACATGCATGCAACATACATACAACATATATACTACATGCATGCAACATCAATACTACATATATACTACATGCATGCAACATACATATATACTACATGCAACATGCATACTACATATATACTACATGCATGCAACATACATACTACATATATATCACATGCATGCAACATGCAAACAACATATATACCACATATATATATTACATGCATACTACATATATACCACATGCATGCAACATACATATATACAACATATATACTACATGCAACATACATACTACATATACTACATGCATGCAACATACATACATACAACATATATACTACATGCATGCAACATGCATACTACATATGTACTACATGCATGCAACATACATATCTACTACATGCAACATGCATACTACATGCATGCAACATACATACTACATATATACCACATGCATGCAACATGCATACTACATATATACCACATATATACTACATGCATGCAACATACATATATACTACATGCAACATACATACTACATATATACCACATGCATGCAACATGCATACTCCATATATACTACATGCATGCAACATACATACAACATGTATACTACATGCATGCAACATATATACAACATATATACTACATGCATGCAACATGCATGCAACATACATATACTGTATACTACATGCAACATGCATACTACATATATACTATATGCATGCAACATACATACTACATATATACCACATGCATGCAACATGCAAACTACATATATACCACATATATACTACATGCATACTACATATATACCACATGCATGCAACATACATATATACAACACATATACTACATGCAACATATATACTACATGCATGCAACATACATACAACATATATACTACATGCATGCAACATACAAACTACATATATACTACATGCATGCAACATACGTATATACTACATGCAACATGCATACTACATGCATGCAACATGCATACTACATATATACCACATATATACTACATGCATACAACATACAACATATATACTACATGCATGCAACATGCATACTACATATATACTACATGCAACATGCAAACTACATATATACTACATGTATACTACATATATACCACATGCATGCAACATACATATATACAACATACTGTATATAATACATGCAACATACATACTACATGCATGCAACATACATATATACTACATATATACTACATGCAACACACATACTACATATATACTACATGCATACAGCATACATACTACATACATACTATATATATACTACATGCATACTACATATATACCACATGCATGCAACATACATATATACAACATATATACTACATGCATGCAACATGCATACTACATATATACCACATATATACTACATGCATGCAACATACATACAACATATATACTACATACATGCAACATGCATACTACATATATACCACATATATACTAAATGCATGCAACATACATATATACTACATATATACTACATGCATACTACATATATACTACATGCATGCAACATACATACATACTACATATATACCACATGCATGCAACATGCATACTACATATATACCACATATATACTACATGCATGCAACATACATACAATATATATATATATACTACATGCATGCAGCATGCATACTACATATACACAACATATATACTACATGCATGCAACATACATATATACAACATATATACTACATGCAACATACATATATACAACATATATACTACATGCAACATACATACTACATATTTACTACATGCATGCAACATACATACATGCATACTACATATATACCACATGCATGCAACATGCATACTACATATATACCACATATATACTACATGCATACAACATACATATATGCTACATACAATACATTCATACAATACATACATATAGACATGCAGTACATATAACATAGAGTACATACTCACCATCACTTGTCACTTTGATCCCCGAAGCCATTGTCATATGTGGAATAAATATTAAAATAACAAACCACCAATATACTTACCCCTGATCCGCAGAAGTCCACGAGTGTCCCACGACGATCTTGCGTGGAGAACAGCAGCATCGGCTGATGCTACCATTCTCTACAGGCTCCAGGAATCCAGTGTCGGGAGGTAGGTATCCTTCCGCACTGTATTCCTCCGCCACTGTAAAAAAAGTCCCTAGTCTCACTTTATGGCAAAAGCTGCGTGGGAAATTTCTCACACAGCAATGCCATAAAATGAGACTAGGGACTTTTTTTTTTTTTACAGTGGCGGAGGAATACAGGGCGGAAGGATACCTAGCTCCCGACACTGGTTTCCTGGAGCCCGTAGAGAATGGTAGCATCAGCTGATGCTGCTGTTCTCCACGCAAGATCGTCGTGGGACACTCGTGGACTTCTGCGGATCAAGGGTAAGTATATTGGTGGTTTGATATTTTAATATTTATTCCATAGATGACAATGGCTTCGGGGATCAAAGTGACAAGTGATGGTGAGTATGTACTCTATGTTATACTGTATGTACTGTATGTATATATGTATGTATTGTATGAATGTATTGTATGTAGTATATATGTATGTTGCATGCATGTAGTATATATGTAGTATGCATGTTGCATGCATGTGGTATATATGTAGTATGTTGCATGCATGTAGTATATATGTATGTTGCATGCATGTAGTATATATGTAGTATATATGTAGTATGCATGTTGCATGCATGTGGTATATATGTAGTATGTATGTAGTATGTATGTTGCATGTAGTATATATGTATTATATATGTATGTTGCATGCATGTAGTATATATGTGGTATATATGTAGTATATATGTATGTTGCATGCATGTAGTATATATGTGGTATATATGTAGTATGCATGTTGCATGCATGTAGTATATATGTATGTTGCATGCATGTAGTATATATGTAGTATGCATGTTGCATGCATGTAGTATATATGTAATATATATGTAGTATGTATGTTGCATGTGGTATATATGTATGTTGCATGCATGTAGTATATATGTGGTATATATGTAGTATGCATGTAGTATATATGTTGTATATATGTATGTTGCATGCATGTAGTATATATGTAGTATGTATGTTGCATGTAGTATATATGTTGTATATATGTATGTTGCATGCATGTAGTATATGTTGTATATATGTAGTATGCATGTTGCATGCATGTAGTATATATGTTGTATGTATGTTGCATGCATGTAGTATATATGTAGTATGCATGTTGCATGCATGTGGTATATATGTAGTATGTATGTTGCATGCATGTAGTATATATGTATGTTGCATGCATGTAGTATATATGTAGTATGTATGTTGCATGCATGTGGTATATATGTAGTATGTATGTTGCATGTAGTATACATGTATTATATATGTATGTTGCATGCATGTAGTATATATGTGGTATATATGTAGTATATGTATGTTGCATGCATGTAGTATATATGTGGCATATATGTAGTATATGTATGTTGCATGCATGTAGTATATATGTGGTATATATGTAGTATGCATGTTGCATGCATGTAGTATATATGTATGTTGCATGCATGTAGTATATATGTGGTATATATGTAGTATGCATGTTGCATGCATGTGGTAAATATGTAGTATGTATGTATGTTGCATGCATGTAGTATATATGTGGTATATATGTAGTATGCATGTTGCATGCATGTGGTATATATATAGTATGTTTGTATGTTGCATGCATGTAGTATATATGTAGTATGTATGTTGCATGTAGTATATATGTAGTATATATGTATGTTGCATGCATGTAGTATACATGGTATATATGTATGTTGCATGTTGCATGCATGTGGTATATATGTAGTATGCATGTAGTATATATGTGGAATATATGTAGCATGCATGTTGCATGCATGTGGTATATATGTAGTCTGTATGTATGTTGCATGCATGTAGTATATATGTATGTATGTTGCATGTAGTATATATGTAGTATATATGTATGTTGCATGCATGTAGTATATATGTGGTACATATGTAGTATGCATGTTGCATGCATGTAGTATATATGTAGTATATATGTATGTTGCATGCATGTAGTATATATGTGGTATATATGTAGTATGCATGTTGCATGCATGTGGTATATATGTAGTATGCATGTATGTTGCATGCATGTAGTATATATGTAGTATGTATGTTGCATGTAGTATATATGTATGTTGCATGCATGTAGTATATATGTGGTATATATGTAGTATGCATGTTGCATGCATGTGGTATATATGTAGTATGCATGTAGTCTATATGTGGTATATATGTTGCATGCATGTGGTATATATGTAGTATGTATGTTGCATGCATGTAGTATATATGTAGTATGTATGTTGCATGTAGTATATATGTATGTTGCATGCATGTAGTATACATGGTATATATGTAGTATGCATGTTGCATGCATGTGGTATATATGTAGTATGCATGTAGTATATATGTGGAATATATGTAGCATGCATGTTGCATGCATGTGGTATATATGTAGTCTGTATGTATGTTGCATGCATGTAGTATATATGTAGTATGTATGTTGCATGTAGTATATATGTAGTATATATGTATGTTGCATGCATGTAGTATATATGTGGTACATATGTAGTATGCATGTTGCATGCATGTAGTATATATGTAGTATATTTGTATGTTGCATGCATGTAGTAAATATGTTGTATATATGTAGTATGCATGTTGCATGCATGTGGTATATATGTAGTATGCATGTATGTTGCATGCATGTAGTATATATGTAGTATGTATGTTGCATGTAGTATATATGTATGTTGCATGCATGTAGTATATATGTGGTATATATGTAGTATGCATATTGCATGCATGTGGTATATATGTAGTATGCATTTAGTCTATATGTGGTATATATGTTGCATGCATGTGGTATATATGTAGTATGTATGTTGCATGCATGTAGTATATATGTAGTATGTATGTTGCATGTAGTATATATGTATGTTGCATGCATGTAGTATATATGTGGTATATATGTAGTATGCATGTTGCATGCATGTGGTATATATGTAGTATGCATGTAGTATATATGTGGTATATATGTAGTAAGTATGTTGCGTGCATGTAGTATATATGTTGTATATATGTAGTATGTATGTTGCATGCATATAGTATATATGTTGTATATATGTAGTATGCATGTTGCATGCATGTAGTATATATGTAGTATATATGTATGTTGCATGCATGTAGTATATATGTGGTATATATGTAGTATGTATGTTGCATGCATGTAGTATATATGTTTTATATATGTATGTTGCATGCATGTGGTATATATGTAGTATATATGTAGTATGTATGTTGCATGTAGTATATATGTAGTATATATGTATGATTCAAGATTCAAGATTCAAAGAAGCTTTATTGGCAGGACTAAATACACATTAGTTTTGCCAAAGCAGGTGTACAGAAGGGAATAGGGATAGGGACTGTAGGGATGTTGGGTAGGGGCTGTAGGAAAGGTGGATGGGGCAGATCCAGGATGGGGCTATAGAAGTCCATGGCATAGGGAAGGTGGATGGTGGCATGGGGGCAGATCCAGGATGAGGCTATAGAAGTCCATGGCATAGGGAAGGTGGATGGGGGATTGGGGCATATCCAGGGTGGGGGCCATAGAAGTCAATGGCATATCATAGTTCTCTTTCTCGCAGTCTATGGCATTCGCTCACATATTGCGCTGCTATCTCCACTGCTCTCTCTTCTTCCCCCAACAGGATATATGTTTTCTCTTCCTCCTTCATGGTGGTGAAATCCGGGAAGAGATGTGAGAGTCTCCTGAAGTGAGTGTCCCTCACTGCTGAGTACTTGGAGCAGTGTAGCAGGAAGTGGGTCTCATCCTCCAGGGCCTCCTGGTCGCAGGGTTGGCACAGTCTTTCCTCCCTGGGCTTGTAGCTCTGCCTGTGTCGGCCGGATTCGATGGCCAGACTGTGGGCACTGAGTCTATACCGGCTCAGGATCTTGCGGTCTTTGGGGTCCGGGAGTTTCTCCAGGTATGGAGCCAGTCTGTAGTCTCTGGTACATGGTCAGTTTCTGTGAGCTGATGATGTCGTTCTTCCAGTCACTTACATACCTCTCATGGCCTTCGTCTACCATCTTCCTGATTCCGGCTTTTGTCAGGTTGTTGTGAGTGGTGTTCTGGTCAGGTTGGGTTTGGGTGAGCTGTTCCGAGGGTCCTGGTTTTTCTGTTTCCCCTACATGTGTCAGGGCTTTATGGTGATGGGAGCTTGGATTGCTCCTACGTAGGTGAGCCCGGAATGACAGTGCCCTCTTTAGAACCATTAGGTGTAGAGGGAATCTGCCCAGCTCGGCCAGGCAAGCACTGTTGGAGGTGCTCCGATGGACTTGGAGAAGGTGCTTGCAGAATTCCAGGTGGAATATTTCTGTTGGGCTTGAATCCCACCTTGACCAGTCTGGGTAGGTGTGAGGACCCCAGACTTCGCTGCCATACAGGAGGATGGGGGCGATGATAGAGTCGAAGATTTTTAACCAGACCCTCACTGGTGGCTTTAGATGGTAGAGTTTCCTTCGGATGGCATAGAAGGTTTTGCCTTGTCTTTAAGGGTCCCTATGGCTTGTTTGAAGCTCCCTGATCGGTGAATCTCTAGGCTCAGGTAGGTATATTTGTCTGTTCCTGTAAGGGCGCAGTTGTTGAGGATAAATGAAGGATGCTGGTCTGATTTTCTCTTTCTCTTCTGGAACACCATGATGTTGGTTTTCTTTAGTTTGACTGGTAGAGCCCAGGTGGAGCTGAATTTCTCTAAGATTTTCAGGTTGTCTTGGAGGCCTTTCTCGGTTGGTGACAGAAGCAGCAAGTCATCTGCATACAGCAGGAATTTCACCTGCGCGTCGTGGAGGGTGAGACCTGGTGCTGTGGAAGATTCCAGAGCAGTAGCCTGCTCGTTGATGTAAATGTTGAAGAGCGTTGGGCTTAGGCTGCAGCCTTGTCTGACTCCCCGGCTCTGCTGGAAATAAGCCGTTCTTCTGCCGTTCACACTCACACTGCAGAGGTTCTCGGTGTAGGAGCTTTTGATAACATCATAGGTCTTTCCTCCTATTCCGCTCTCCAGCAGTTTCAGGAATAAGCCTGGGTGCCACACCTAATCAAAGGCCTTTTTAAAGTCCATGAAACAGGCGTATATCTTCCCGTTCTTTGTATTGTGGACGGGGCTCTGAATGAGGCTGTGCAGGGTGTAGATGTGGTCAGTGGTGTGGTGGTTTGGCATGAAGCCTGCTTGGCTCTTGCTGAGGACGTTGTGCTCGGTGAGGAAACTGAGGATCCTCTTGTTCAGGATGCTGTTGAACAGTTTTCCCAGGTTGCTGCTGACACATATTCCTCTGTAGTTGGCTGGGTCATACCTGTCCCCATTCTTGTGGATGGGTGTGGTGAGGCCTTGATTCCAGGTAGGAGGGAAGTAGCCGGCACTTAGCACAATATTGAAGAGTTTAACCATTGCGGCCTGTAATTCTGATGGGCTGTACTTCAGCATTTCTGGTAGGATTCCATCCAGGCCACCAGCTTTTCTACATCTTATGGAAGAGATTCTCTCTGCTACTTCCTGTAATGTAATAGGTGCATCCACGGGGTTTTGGAAATTTTTTACTTTTTGCTCCATTGCTTTTAGTTTTGCCATTATGTTTTCCTGTTCTTGACTTAGTTCTTCCTTTGGAATATCTTTATAGAGGTCTCTGAAGTACTGGAGCCAGATGTTGCCATTTTGGATATGGATGTTGTTTTTCTTGTCTTTTGTGCCCATGTGGTTCCATAGTTCCCAGAAGGAG
The DNA here is from genome assembly GCF_039654945.1 of Dendrobates tinctorius. NCBI lineage: Eukaryota > Metazoa > Chordata > Amphibia > Anura > Dendrobatidae > Dendrobates > Dendrobates tinctorius. Next base: position 3,674,681 of record NW_027361726.1, on the reverse strand, counting down.
TTGTCTTGGAGGGCGTCTTGGAGTTGGTTAAGTTTGGTGGAGATGTAACTCTGCTTCTTCCTCCTGAGGATGGTTTTGTACTGCCTTTGTATGGTTTCATAGGCTTCCCTCAGACCCGGGTGGTTGGGGTCTCTGTGTTTCTTGTTTGAGGCTGTTCTCAGGGTCTTCCATACGGCTTTACATTCTCTGTCAAACCATCCATTGATCTGTTTTTCTTTTGGTCTCTTGTAGTTGACTTTTTAAAGGTCGGACAGTCTGGCCATTGCATAGAATATATTGTCGAGGTCTTTTGCAGCTTGACTCACTCCCTTTGGGTTAGGCTGGTACTCGTAGTTGTAGAAGTGGTGGAGCATCCGCTGTATTTCAGGTCTGCTGGGAACCTCTTTATACTTTAATGCCGATGTTTTGTGCCATTTATAGGATGGAGGCCGGGTGAAGAGGCCGCTCTGCTGTGGCTTTTGAGTGGATGGTTTCTCTGTAGATTTCAGGTACAGAAGAAGTTGGTTGTGGTCTGACAGGTGCGTTTGTGGGGAGACTATGAAGGCGCTGATATTTGCCAGGTTCATATCTGTAATGGCATAATCTACTACACTCCTCCCTACATGGGAGTTTAGTGTGCACCTCCCTAAGGAGTCTCCTTTGGTTCGTCCGTTAAGAATATGAAGTCCTAAACTTCTGCATACATTCAGGAGCTTTTTACCACTTTTGTTGACTGTACTGTCATAGCTGTTTCTCTCTGTGACTACTGAGTCTTGGTAGTTATTCTCTGCTCCAAATATGTAGATGTTCCCATCCGTGGTCAGGAAGTCGTTTTCTCTCCCTGTTCTTGCATTGAGGCCTCCAAAGATGAGAACTTTGCCCAGGCCCTGATAGTGGGCGGCTTCTCTTTGTAAGATCTCGAAGCAGTCTGGATTGAAGTAGGGTGACTCTGGCGGTGGTATATAGGTGGCGCAGAGATAGACATCAGACTGAGTGGTGAGGATGGAGCTGCTGATCCTGATCCATATGTGGCTGCCTCCTCTCTTCACCGGTTTGATGTACTGGTGGAGCTCCTCTTTATGCCAGATCAGTATTCCTCCTGAGCTCCGGCCCTGTTTGATGTTTATATTTTTCAGGGCAGGGACAGAGATTTTTCTGTATCCGATGGGCACCAGAGATTCGTCTTCGGCTCTGGTCCATGTTTCCAGGAGGATCTGAATGTCTATATTTCTCAGTCATTGTATAAAGTCAGGGTCATTTGTTTTACATCCAAAGGCCGAGGTGTTGAAACCCTGAATATTCCAGCTGCTGATTGTAAGTGAGGTCATTTTTTTTTTCTATATATCTTGGGTGTATATACCTTGTAATGAGTATGGCTGTGTAGGACACACCGGATCTCTGACTGGTTTATTAATGGTGTTGTTTCCGTCCAGTCACATTAGTTTCCTGCACACTGTGTTGAGTAGAGTCTTTATCTCCTCCATATCTCTGCTCTGTATGTCTCTGTATGTTACATGCATGTAGTATATATGTAGTATGTATGTTGCATGTAGTATACATGTTGTATGTATGTATGTTGCATGCATGTAGTATATATGTAGTATGCATGTTGCATGTAGTATATATGTAGTATGCATGTTGCATGCATGCAGTATATATGTAGTATGTATGTTGCATGTATGTAGCATGTATGTAGCATGTATTTTTTTTTTGTACATTCAACACATTAGCCGGATCATGGGACTACTACTGTCCCATCATTTGCTAATGTGTCAATCACCGTCATGGTAGCAGGCATCGCCCGATGGGACTTGTAGTCCCATCGGACGATCCTGCACAGACCCCCGCAGCCTGCACAGACCCCCGGACAGTCGGTATAGACCACCGGCAGGCCGGCACAGCCCCCCGACAGGCCGGTACAGACCCCCGCAGCCTTCACAGACCCCCAGACAGTCGGTATAGACCACCGGAAGGCCGGCACAGCCCCCCGGCAGGCCGGTACAGACTCCCGCAGCCTGCACAGACCCCCGGACAGTCGGTACAGACCACCGGCAGGCCGGCACAGCCCCCCGCAGCCTGCACAGACCCCCGGACAGTCGGTACAGCCCCCCGGCAGGCCGGTACAGCCCCCCGGCAGTCCGCACAGACCCCCGGGCAGTCGGCACAGACCCCCGGAAGGTCCGTACACCCCCCCGAGAGGCTGTACAAGGACAGAAAAGGGTTTTTCTTATTCCGATACCGGAAGTCCCATAGACTTGAATGGGACTTCCGGTATCGGAATTGGCGATACCCGATACTTTTTTCGTATCGGGCCGATACCATCCAATCCGATATTTTAGGGTATCGGATGGTATCGCTCAACACTGGTCATAAACCAAACAGCATGTCACCAAAATAAACAGCCTTCAGTTCAGGCGACAAAATAACATCAAAATATCCTTTCCTTCAGGCTCAGTACGCGAGCCTCAGCGCACACAGGAGATGTATACCCCCCTCACATACAGCTGCCTTGTTCATGAGCAGGCCACATTATAAGGGTGTAGCCACACCCTCGAACCCAGCAGCTGACTGGTCACATGACTGTGACCTCACCACAGGTCCTTCAAAATAATAATAATACAGCAATATTTGTTATACCTTACATTATGGAGACAAGCCATTTATGAAACACATATCTCCCATCGATTACACGACCCTTATCCCTGCCACATACCTCCCCCTCTGCCTAAAGCCATGGGGCTTGGCACTTTCACCTACCAGGCAAGGGATTCTGGAGAGGGCATCGGCATTCCCATGTAGCTTCCCGGCCCTATGTTCTACATGGAAGCTGAAGTCTTGTAGGGCTAAGAACCAGCGGGTGACCCTAGCATTCTTACCCTTTGTTTCCCTCATCCACCTGAGTGGGGCATGGTCGGATATTAATCTAAACTTCCGTCCCACAAGGTAGTACCGTAATGTATCCACTGCCCATTTTATGGCCAAATACTCCTTCTCTACAACTGAGTAATTTCTCTCACAAGAAGTCAACTTCCTACTCAAGTAGAGAACAGGATGCTCCTCCCCACGTATCTCTTGGGAAAGGATTGCTCCTACCCCGACATCTGAGGCATCTGTCTGGAGGACAAATTCACGTTTAAAGTCTGGGGCCACCAAAACGGGTTGCTTACAAAGAGCTCCCTTCATTTCTTGGAAGGCTGACTCTGCTACTTCGGACCAGCTGACCGTCACTGACTTTGTCCCCTTAAGCAGATCAGTTAGAGGTGCAGCCATTGTGGCGAAGTTTGGGATGAACCTCCCGTAATATCCCACAATCCCCAGGAAGGCTTTAACTTGCTTCTTTGACAGAGGCCTCGGCCATGTTTGAATTGCCTCCACTTTATTAATTTGAGGTTTGATCTCACCACGCCCCACTACATATCCGAGGTACTTGGCTTCTTCTTTACCCAAGGCACACTTCTTTGGGTTTATTGTAAACCCTGCCTCTCTTAGCGCATCAAACACTGCTTTAACTTTTTCCAGATGAGTCTTCCAGTCCAGGGTAAAGATGACGATATCATCCAGGTAGGCGGCAGCGTATAGTTTATGAGGCACAAGGATTCTATCCATAGCCCTCTGGAATGTTGCGGGAGCTCCCTGCAGGCCAAACGGCATCTGGACATACAGGAAGCACCCGTCTGGTGTGGAAAATGCCACCTTCTCCTTGGCTTCCTGTGCCATAGGGATCTGCCAGTATCCCTTTGTCAGATCCAAGGTGGTTATGTACCAGGCAGGTCCAAGTCTCTTGATGAACTGATCAACGGGTGGCATGGGATAAGTGTCGAACTTGGAGACCTCATTCAGCTTCCGGTAATCATTGCAGAACCTCCATTCACCATCAGGTTTTGGGACCAGGAGAATCGGGCTCGACCAGCCGCTCTTGGATTCCTCAATGACCCCGAGCTTCAATATACGCTGCACCTCCTTGCAGATTACATCTTGCAGAGCCTCAGGAATACGATACGGTTTCACGTTCATCCGCACATGTGGCTCGGTCAGAACCTCGTGCTCCACCACCTTCGTGCACCCCGGCAACTCTGAAAGCAGGTCCCTGTTTTTCTGGAGTAACTCCTGGCACTGCTGGTTCTGGGCCTTCGATAGTGTCTCCGCTATGGTAACCGCTCCAACCTCCCCTTCTAGGTTGCCTAGCAAGCACGGAGTTACCGCTGGCTCTCTATCTTGCCACGGCTTGATGAGGTTGACATGGTAAACCTGGTATGGCTTCCGTCTTCCGGGTTGGTGGATCTTGTAGTTTACGTCTCCCAGCTTCTCCACCGCCTCATATGGCACTTGCCACTTGGCCAAGAACTTACTCTCCACCGTCGGAATTAGCATGAGAACTCGGTCTCCCGGATTGAACTGCCTCACTCTGGCTGACCGGTTGTAGACCCTGGCCTGAGCCTCTTGTGCCTGGCGGAGATGTTCTTTAACAATGGGCATCACCTTCGCAACCCTCTGCTGCATCAGTGCCACATGCTCAATGACGCTTCTGTGGGGCGTGACTTCGGATTCCCAGGTTTCCTTGGCTTTATTTAGGAGACCTCGCAGATGTCGGCCGTACGGAAGCTCGAAGGGCGAGAACCCCATGGAGGCCTGGGGGACTTCACGGATAGAAAACAGCAAATACGGTAAGAGACAATCCCAGTCTCTACCATCTTTCTCTATGACTTTTCTCAGCATGCTCTTCAGTGTCTTGTTAAACCTCTCAACAAGGCCATCTGACTGTGGATGGTACATTGAAGTCCTCAACTGGGAGATTTGCAAGACTCTGCACAATTCCCTCATCACCTTGCTCATTAAAGGTGTCCCCTGGTCAGTCAGGATCTCCTTCGGCAAACCCGTCCGGGAAATCACATGGACCAGCTCGCGGGCTATACTCTTCGCGGAGGAGTTTCTCAGGGGAATGGCCTCAGGATAGTGTGGCATAGTCCAGGATGACTAATATATACTGATGGCCCCGAGCTTAATTAATTAAGGGACCGACCAAGTCCATGGCAATTGTCTCAAATAGCACCTCAATAATGGGCAGTGGCACAAGAGGTTTCCGAAAATGAGATGTGGGGGCAGTTAACTGACATGTCGGGCAGGATCGGCAATAGTTTGCTATTTCCCGGTGACACCCAGGCCAATAGAACCTCTGTACAATCCGTTCCTGCATTTTTTCCACCCCCAGGTGTCCCCCCAAGATGTGTGAATGGGCCATGTCCAACACTTTCCGTCTATAGGGGCCTGGTACTATTAACTGCTCTACCACCTCCTCCCTTATTTTCGTGACCCGGTACAACAATTCCCCACTCAACATAAAATAGGGAAACCTTGTGTCTGCTCCCGGCTCTTGTGCAACCCCATTAATGACGGTGACATTGTTAAAGGCTTCCCTCAGCGTGGGGTCCCTATGTTGAGCAGTCCCAAAATTTTCCCCAGCCACCCCTAACTCCAGGATGTCAGGGACAGGGGACCCTTCCTCTTCATCCCCAACAATGACACATAAAGGAAATCCGTCTGCCTCTGGTGGTGGCGATACATCATTGGGGTGGATTGGTTCCCTCCTCTTACTAGCATACTCAGAACCCTCCCCCCACAAATCCCAAAACAGACAGAAATCCCGGCCAATAATTATAGGATGCAACAAGTCTCGAACAACGCCAACTTCATGCGACTCGATGCCATGCGCCATTTCAATATTCACCCTAGCCATAGGGTAGTCCTTTGCATCGCCATGTATGCACCGAACGCCAATCTTTTTACCCAGGAGTATGTTGAAAGGAAAACTGGCCCTCACAAGGGTCACCAAGCTCCCGGAGTCTAGAAGCGCCATTGCTGCTCGCCCGTTCACCTTCACGGGATACGTTTGTGGCCCCTCGTTAGGTTGCGAATTCACACTGCAAGCTGGATATGCGTAGTATGAACTACGGCGTCCCATGCTGCAGTCCATCTGTTTGGTGGTCTGGGAACAACGGGCAGCTATATGTCCTGGCCTGTGATACTTCCAGCAAATAATATCACCCGAAGGGACCTTGGGCACCGCCTCCCCCGCCCCTTTTGATCTTGGATGCACCACCCCTTTTTGGAACTCCGCCCCCTGCTGGGTCCCCCAATACAGAATGGGCTGCTTCCCCAAGGAGCCTTCCATCACCTGGTATCTCTCGACCAGCCCAACCAGTTCATCGGCATTTTGGGGATCACCCTGGGTCACCCAAGTCTGTAGGGGTCTCGGCAGAGAATGCACAAACCGATCCATGACCACTCGCTCTACTATCTGTGCCGGGGAAGATGACTCTGGCTGCAGCCATTTCTGGACCAGGTACAACAGGTCGAACATTTGGGAGCGCGGCGGTTTGACCCTGTGATAGGCCCAGCGATGAACTCACTGTGCCCTGGTAGTCATTGTTACCCCCAAGAATGCAAGAATTTCTGCTTTTAATTTGGGATACTCTCTGGCGTCTTGTACAGTCAGGTCAAAGTACGCCTTCTGGGGCTCCCCCATTAGGTATCGGGCCAGTACCTCTGCCCACCGCTCTGGCTGAAGTTTTTCCCTCTCATCCACCCTCTCAAACACTGTCAGGAAGGCCTCCACATCATCCTCAGGGGTCATTTTTTGCAATGCGCGTCTTACCACCTTCGTGATGTGGGTGGCTTCAGCCGGACCTGGGGTTGGGGCACTCGTCCTACCCTCCTTGATGGCAGTTGCCAGAAGCTTCATCAGCTGCCGTTGCTCCTGCTGGCTCTGCTGCCGTTACTCCTGCTGGCTCTGCTGAAGCTGCTGTAAGAACAGCCTGTTGGCCTCCTGTTGCTGTGTCTGGGCCTGGACCAGGTGTTTCAGCAGGTCCTCCATTATTCCGGGAAGAGCTTGCTGCCTCGCTGAAAACTTTACCCAGGACATGCAGCAACGGTCTCAAGTCTCTGCTGGGAACTCTGCTGGCACATCTAGCACCAATTGTAGGGATTCTACTCGCTTAGGTGCGACAGGAGACAGTCAGGAGGCAGGTTCCCTTGAAGTTCATGTGGTTTATTACGTGATAAACCAAACAGCATATCACCAAAATAAACAGTCTTCAGTTCAGGCGACAAAATAACATTAAAATGTCCTTTCCTTCAGGCTCAGTCCGCGAGCCTCAGCGCACACAGGAAGTGTATACCCCCTCACATACAGCTGCCTTGTTCATGAGAAGGCCACATTATAAGGGTGTAGCCACACCCACAAACCCAGCAGCTGACTGGTCACATGACTGTGATCTCACCACAGGTCCTTCAAAATAATAATAATACAGCAATATTTGTTATGCCTTACATTATGGAGACAAGCCATTTATGAGACACATATCTCCCATCAATTACACGACCCTTAGCCCTGCCACAATATATATTTATATATATACGCACACATATATATATATATTAACCACTCCGATAAGTTGTGAAAAAAGTGATGGACTCTTTAATGGCCCACGTGGCAACATTTCAGATCCATAGCATAACCTTTCTCTGCTGTGGAACTGAGATATTGCCACATGGGCTAGCAAAGAGTCCACCCCTCTCCTGCTTGCTCAGGGCCTGGGCACTTGCGATACTTACCTCTTCCCGCTCCTCCACTGCGGCGTCTTCTTACTGTGACGTTTCAGGTCAGAGGGTGCAGTGACATCACTTCTGTGCTCCCTCTGCTGAACAGTCACAGTGCAGAGAGCCGAAAGATACTGACGTTGAGGAGTCCAGAGCAGAGCAGCAGCCAGCAAGAAGAGGTGAGGATTTAAGTTTTTTATTTTAAAATGTTTTGAGCAATATATGGGACCCATCATATACTGGAGCATCATATGGAGCATCATATGGGGCCCATTATAGTAAAGCATAATATGGGACTCATTATATACTGGAGCATCATATGGGGCCCATTACACTGAAGCATAATATGGGGCCCATTATATACTGCAACATCATATGGGGACCATTGTATATGGAGCATCATATGGGGCCCATTAGATATGGAGCATCATATGGTGCCCATAATTTATGGAGCATCATATGGGGCTCATTGTATTTGGAGCCTCCTATGGGGCCCATTATATATGGAGCAGGGCCCAATCTGTTTGGAGTTTGGATCAATATATGGGGCCCATCATGTACTGCTTGAAGCATTATATGGGGCCCATCATATATTGTATGGAGCATTATATGGGGCCCATTCTGTGTGGACCAAGGTATGGGGCTCATTATACTGTATGAAGTATTATATGTGGTGCATTATACTGTTTTGAGCATTATATGTGGCTCATTATACTGGGACCTGTTCTGTATGGAAAAATATTTGGGGCCCATACTGTATGGAGCAATATATGAGGCTCATTATACTGTATAGAGCAATATATGGGGCTCATTATTCTGTATGGAGCAATATATGAGGCTCATTATACTGTATGGAGCAATATATGAGGCTCATTATTCTGTATGGAGCAATATATGGGGCTCAATAAACTGTATGGAGCAATATATGGGGCTCATTATACTGTATGGAGCAATATATGGGGCTCATTATTCTGTATGGAGCAATATATGGGGCGCATTATACTGTTTTGAGCATTATATGGGGCTCATTATAATGTATGGAGCAATATTTGGGGCTCATTATACTGTATGGAGCATTATGTGGGTCTCATTATTCTGTATGGAGCAATATATGGGGCATGTTATTCTGTATGGAGCGCTATGTGGTGCCCATAATACTGTATGGAGGACTATACTGTCTGATTTATGACCTATTGTACAATTTACAATAGTTATCACTCATGTAATGTAAGAAGTGAAATCTTTGGCATCATATACCTATATATATTTCTCTGCTGTATCTGTACATCATGAATTGTGGTACATGTTAAAGTGGCCACTGAGACTTTCACCAGGGGCCCACAAAAACCTGGAGCCAGCCCTGTGTGCACTGCACAGTACCACTTCTCCTGTCTTGTTGTCGAAGAGGCATCATTGGACTTTGGGAGGGTCAATATTGGTTTAGTATTTTCAATATTACTATGGCCAAATAAAATATTGGAAAAGCTGTTTAAATGGATTATCCCAAGTAATCCCCTCTCCTCTGGATAGGGGATAACTTTCTAATTGCTGGCGATCCGACTGCTGGGACCCCCATGATCCTGAAAATCAGAGCTCTGTAGAGCAGCCTGTAAATGCAGCTGTGGTCCATCATGCGCACTGTGGCGCCATTCACATGTGGCTCTTCAAATATCTCCTTTTAGGAGCGTGAGGGGCACGACAAAGTAAAGCAAAATTCTCTGATCGGGTGAGGAGTGTTATAGTTTGTGGGCTGGTGGGGTTTGTGTGGCAGGGCTGCTTTTTTGTCCCAGTCTGGTCCTGTTGGTCTTCTAGACCAGGGGTCCCCAACCACCGGTTTGTGGACCGGGCTGTTGGTGTTTCTTTGCCAGTCCGCACCGCCGCCGCAAACCAGCACTAAGCACTGACTGTGGGATATGCGGCGGCTGCTGGCCTCTTTAATTTTCCTTGTGTTGGGGCATGAGTTTGCACATGGAAGGTCCTCTGTGTAGTGGCAGTGTCAGTCTCTGTGAGCTGCAGCCACTCATTGGCTGTGCAGCTCCGTGCTTTGATTGGTTGCTAGGCTGCAATTGGCCTGACGCTGATTGGTGCATCAGGGTAGCATGGTGCAGGCTTAGTAGGTGGAAGGCGCGCATTCAGGAGCGCGCTCAGTCAGTACGGTCTCGTGCGCCTGTGATAGCTGATGTATGCTGTATATATATGCGCGCTTTCCCGACCTGAGCTACTTGAGCTAAATACTGTAACCAGTACTGTGCAGATGAGCATCCCTGACCTAAGCTATATACTGTGAACAGAGCTGTGTAGGTGAGCATCTCGATCCTGAGCTATATACTGTAAACAGAGCTGTATATTGTGTAGGTGAGCATATCTGTCCTGAGCTATATACTGTGAACAGAGCTGTATATTGTGTAGGTGAGCATCTCTGTCCTGAGCTATATACTGTGAACAGAGCTGTATATTGTGTAGGTGAGCATCTCTGTCCTGAACTATATACTGTAAACAGAGCTGTATATTGTGTAGGTGAGCATCCCTGACCAAAGCTATATACTGTGAACAGAGCTGTGTAGGTGAGTATCCCTGTCCTGAGCTATATACTGTGAACAGAGCTATATACTGTAACTAGAGATGTACAGTATATTGTGTAGGTGAGCATCCCTGAGCTAAGCTATAAACTGTGTATATGTGTGGGGCCATCATACTAAATATTTGGGATTACAGGTGTGGGGCCATCGTACTATATATACTCCACCCTCGTAGGACCAAAGCCCCACCCCGCAGGGCCATGGAAAAATGGTCTTGCTTGAAACCGGTCCCTGGTGCAAAAAAAGTTGGGGACCAGTGTTCTAGACCTAATCTTGACCTCCACTGTTCCTGTTAACTGCCATTTCTTAATTACATTTCACACTTAGGAAAGGGAAACTTGAAAACCCTTTGCTCTCTTCTTATAGCCTTTAATTGGTGGGCCTCCACAATTTTCAGAGTGCTTGGCAGCTGCTCAGAAGATCCCATGGCTGCTGTTTTTTTGCACAAGGTTAGAGGAGGCTGGAGAATTTGCATCACCTGGAGTTTCCTAACGATGATGGTGAGCAAGCCATAACCCTAACAGGCTAATTAAGGTCTGAAACTTTGGTCAAAGTTATCTGAGCACACAAATCTCCAAAGGTACCAAAATTTTGCATCGGCCCATTTTCCTTTTTATGATTCTGAAAATGTGAAAAATGACTATTTATATATTTTTTGCCTAAAATACATAGGAAATGTGTCATCTGTAACTTTAGGCCTTTTAGAGATCATTTCATCTTCAACTTGCTTAACTGTTCACAATAACGATAATGCTGACGAAGGGCACCCAAACTTTTACATGCCACTGTATGTTGGTTACACATCTATGTGTAACTTAGATGGCCCCAACAGAGCAATGCCATGTGACCTGCTATCATTATGTGATACATCAAATTAAAAAAAATTGAAAAAAAGAATAGATCAGAATTGATTATATAGTGTCACAAACAGACTGGGATGATGGGATATTTTGTCCTTAAATTTAATATTTTGCTTCATTAATTATCATGACTGCATGCTGACTGTCTGATATTTCATGAAATCCATACAAAAATGTTATCCCCTATACCTTTCTAAATACAGTATGTCTGTGATGTAGTGCAGTTGTATTTCTTACCAATTGTCATCTTTCCTGGTTTCCAGTGCCACTTCGGTCCTCCTCTGGTGAAGAAACATGTGACCAGACCTGTCGATCAGTTTACTCCAATAATAAAGCTGCTTTCCCATGTGAAGTGTTTTGTAATTGAGCTGGTGTGCCGATCTGGTCACATCACATGCTGTTCCAATAGTGGTCATTTAGACTAAGAGACTAAAGAGCTGTGCAGTCTGCGTGCTAAGGGTCCCGTTTCACTTAGCGACGCACCAGCGATCCCGACAACGATACGACCTGGTGGGGATCGCTGGTGTGTCGCTAAATGGTCTCTAGTAAGTTGCCAAACAGGCAGATCTCGTCAGCGACGCAGCAACCATCCAGCGATCCTCGTCGGTCGTTGGTACCTTGACACACAGCAGCTTTTCTGAACGATTCCAGCCTGTGTCCCTGAGTTCTGCGTCGCCAACGAGGTCGCTCGTTGGGTCAAACACAGCGTTGCATGCTGGCCAGCGGGACACAGACGATGAAAAAATGGCCCAGGACATTCGAGCACGATCAAGCGATATCCAGCAGGGGGGCCGATCGCCGCTGCATGTCACATGTAGCGAGATTGCTGGTGAGGTCGCTGTTGCATCACAAAATCGGTGACGCTTCAGCGATCTCGCTAGCGATCTCGCGATGTGAGACGGGGGCTTTAGATGTACTAATAAAAGCAGGAGAACCTGTCATACTTGTATAATAGTAAGGGTGTACAAAATCATGTCCCGTCACATATGGTAAAATAAAGTGGTTAATCCCTTTAAATATACATTGCATGCTATTTAGGGTTCTGTGTAAAACAGTGGCTAGATGTCATGATCCACTTTTGTATTCGTGGCAGCTCTGGTTCCACTATAATTTAAATGTAACTTTTTTCCTTTCAGGCCAGGAGGGGTTAATATACAGTGTGTGTATATATATATATATATATATATATATATATATATATACACAGTATATGAATCTTTTCTTCTCCTACAGGGAGGGATGTATAAGTAAACAAACTAACAATGGCAGCCTGGTACAGAGGGAAGAGAACCCTGCCCTTGTTGTAACGGATTCATTGTATCATTGTATCATGCTGGACCTCCTAAATAGAAGTGATGCCAGCAAGTAGAAAGAGCTTTGCAGGGCTGTGGTACAATAGCCAAAAGCTAATGACATGGCCCATGGATCAGGGACTTGCAAATCTCTTTACTCAACTCTAGTAAAACATTTGGGAAGAACTAGTAAAGAAGCAGTTCTAGCCATAAGGTTCAAATGAGCCAATGTTAGACTGTGGTGACAAGGAACGGAGCGTTTTGAAAAGTTTGGGACCAGCAATTCACAACCTGAAGGACAAGAAAACAGTCAAATACAACAGGAATCATGAAGCCAGGCAACTGTTAAAAACAGGTTGAAACCAGTCATGATAAACAAGTTTCTCCATCTATCTTCTTCTAGGGACTTTACTTCATGCACCACTAACCATGTTATCTTCTTCTAGGGACTCTACTTCATGCACCACCATCCATGTTATCTTTTTCTAGGGACTGTACTTTATGCACCACCATCCATGTTATCTTCTTCTAGGGACTCTACTTCATGCACCACCATCCATGTTATCTTCTTCTAGGGACTCTACTTCATGCACCACCATCCATGTTATCTTCTTCTAGGGACTGTACTTTATGCACCACCATCCATGTTATCTTCTTCTAGGGACTCTACTTCATGCACCACCATCCATGTTATCTTCTTCTAGGGACTCTACTTCATGCACCACCATCCATGTTATCTTCTTCTAGGGACTGTACTTTATGCACCACCATCCATGTTATCTTCTTCTAGGGACTCTACTTCATGCACCACCATCCATGTTATCTTCTTCTAGGGACTCTACTTCATGCACCACCATCCATGTTATCTTCTTCTAGGGACTGTACTTTATGCACCACCATCCATGTTATCTTCTTCTAGGGACTCTAATTCATGCACCACCATCCATGTTATCTTCTGATAACATATTATGCAATCATGTAGCACAATAGTTGGAATTAATTAGGTTAGGTCTACAAAGGAGTTTTTTTACACTTATTTTAGGAATACCTGACCTTTCTAGAGCAGTTCTTCTTAGTTATGACAACTTTCTCAGTTACAGTGTAACATATTAATTGCCAAGCTATGTAGATAATTGAGATTACCCCAGCACAGTTATTTTTCTGTTGACATAGCTAGCAACACACAGATGTTTCTCTAGCATCATGTGTGCACAATTAAAGATAAAAGAAGGAGGTTGATGATGTAGGAATAGTCTAATCCAGTCCAAGTCATTATACAGTCATTAAAGCGACAGCAGCTGTACAAAAAAGTAATGTTACTTTGTGGTAAGAAGGTTTTGGAAGAAAAGAAAAATGGCTCCTCTATGAGCTGTTTCACTAATGTCTTTTAAAAACTAGGAAATGAATCTGTGTGGTAATTCATCCTGTAATATCAGAAGGATTGTATATTTTGGACAGCCCTACTGTAAATGTCCTTTTAGGACTATTCAGTTAATATAATGGGACTCCTCTCCATCCAATAACAAGGCGTAGCCACTGACAGTGAAATCTGGCTGACGCCAACTGCAGACACAGGTTACATACCATACATAATACTTACTGATAGCTTATTGTTTTTTGTTGTGCATTTTAATTATCAATATACTGGCACCCTTCTCACCAAAAGACCTTCTACTTCTAGGGTTAGGAAACTGGAACGATACAGAGTTGGACAGATTATTTACAATTGTTGAATATGTCACGTAGCGCGACTACTATGGGACTATTAACTCGAGTTGACAATTTTGCATCGTTAAATGAACGCTGAATGGTGAATATTACCAATTGTCATTCTTTTAATTGCCTGTTTAGGGTACTTTCACACAACAATTTTTTGCCATCAGTCGCAATCCATTGGCTAGCGGATCCGGTGAAAAAATGGATTCGTCGCATCATTTTTTCCATCCGTTTCTTCCATTTTTCGACGGATCCGTTTTTTAAAAGCCAGCAATTCAGTGTGCTGTACAGTAAAATCACACTGACATGTTAGAAACGGAAGAATAGATATATACACATAGAATACACACATATATACATGTCATTGAGACATACAGTATACAGTATATACAGTATATGTATATGTGTATATATATATATATATACAGTGGGGTAAAAAAGTATTTAGTCAGTCAGCAATAGTGCAAGTTCAACCACTTAAAAAGATGAGAGGCGTCTGTAATTTACATCATAGGTAGACCTCAACTATGGGAGACAAACTGAGAAAAAAAAATCCAGAAAATCACATTGTCTGTTTTTTTTTCATTTTATTTGCATATTATGGTGGAAAATAAGTATTTGGTCAGAAACAAAATTTCATCTCAATACTTTGTGATATATCCTTTGTTGGCAATGACAGAGGTCAAACATTTTCTGTAAGTCTTCACAAGGTTGCCACACACTGTTGTTGGTATGTTGGCCCATTCCTCCATGCAGATCTCCTCTAGAGCAGTGATGTTTTTGGCTTTTCGCTTGGCAACACGGAGTTTCAACTCCCTCCAAAGGTTTTCTATAGGGTTGAGATCTGGAGACTGGCTAGGCCACTCCAGGACCTTGAAATGCTTCTTACGAAGCCACTCCTTCGTTGCCCTGGCGGTGTGCTTTGGATCACTGTCATGTTGAAAGACCCAGCCACGTTTCATCTTCAATGCCCTTGCTGATGGAAGGAGGTTTGCACTCAAAATCTCACAATACATGGCCCCATTCATTCTTTCATGTACCCGGATCAGTCGTCCTGGCCCCTTTGCAGAGAAACAGCCCCAAAGCATGATGTTTCCACCACCATGCTTTACAGTAGGTATGGTGTTTGATGGATGCAACTCAGTATTCTTTTTCCTCCAAACACGACAAGTTGTGTTTCTACCAAACAGTTCCAGTTTGGTTTCATCAGACCATAGGACATTCTCCCAAAACTCCTCTGGATCATCCAAATGCTCTCTAGCAAACTTCAGACGGGCCCGGACATGTACAGGCTTAAGCAGTGGGACACGTCTGGCACTGCAGGATCTGAGTCCATGGTGGCGTAGTGTGTTACTTATGGTAGGCCTTGTTACATTGGTCCCAGCTCTCTGCAGTTCATTCACTAGGTTCCCCCGCGTGGTTCTGGGATTTTTGCTCACCGTTTTTGTGATCATTCTGACCCCACGGTGTGGGATTTTGCGTGGAGCACCAGATCGAGGGAGATTATCAGTGGTCTTGTATGTCTTCCATTTTCTAATTATTGCTCCCACAGTTGATTTCTTCACTCCAAGCTGGTTGGCTATTGCAGATTCAGTCTTCCCAGCCTGGTGCAGGGCTACAATTTTGTTTCTGGTGTCCTTTGACAGCTCTTTGGTCTTCACCATAGTGGAGTTTGGAGTCAGACTGTTTGAGGGTGTGCACAGGTGTCTTTTTATACTGATAACAAGTTTAAACAGGTGCCATTACTACAGGTAATGAGTGGAGGAAAGAGGAGACTCTTAAAGAAGAAGTTACAGGTCTGTGAGAGCCAGAAATCTTGATTGCTTGTTTCTGACCAAATACTTATTTTCCACCATGATATGCAAATAAAATGAAAAAAAACAGACAATGTGATTTTCTGGATTTTTTTTTCTCAGTTTGTCTCCCATAGTTGAGGTCTACCTATGATGTAAATTACAGACGCCTCTCATCTTTTTAAGTGGTGGAACTTGCACTATTGCTGACTGACAAAATACTTTTTTTCCCCACTGTATATATATATATATATATATATATATATATATATATACTGCTCAAAAAATAAAGGGAACACTAAAATACCACATCCTAGATATCTCTGAATGAAATATTCCAGTTGCACATTTGCATTCATTACATAGTGGAGTGTGTTCAGAACAATAAAACATAACAATTGTCAATGTAAATCAAAATTAATATCCCATGGAGGTCTGTATTTGGAATGATACTTAAAATCAAAGTGGAAAATCAAATTACAGGCTGATCCAACTTCAGTGGAAATGCCTCATGAGAAGGAAAAGATGCTCAGTATTGTGTGTGGCCTCCATGTACCTGTATGACCTCCCTACTGTACAACGTCTGGGCATGCTCCTGATGAGGCGGCGGATAGTCTCCTGAGGGATCTCCTCCCAGACCTGGAATAAAGCATCCGCCAACTCCTGGACAGTTTGTGGTGCAATGTGACATTGGTGGATGGAGCGAGACATAATGTCCCAGATGTGCTCAATCGGATTCAGGTCTGGGGAACGTGCGGGCCGGTCCATAGCTTCAATGCCTTCATCTTGCAGGAACTGCTGACACTCCAGCCACATGTGGTTTGGCATTGTCCTGCATTAGAAGGCACCCAGGGCTAACCGCACCAGCATATGGTCTCACAAGGGGTCTGAGGATCTCATCTCGGTACCTAATGGCAGTCAGGCTACCTCTGGCAAGCACATGGAGGGCTGTGCAGCCCTCCAAAGCAATGCCACCCCACACCATTACTGACCCACTGCCAAACCTGTCATGCTGAAGGATGCTGCAAGCAGCAGATCGCTCTCCATGGCATCTCCAGACTCTGTTACATGTGTCACATGTGCTCAGTGTGAACCTGCTTTCATCTGTGAAGAGCACAGGGTGCCAGTGGCGAATTTGCCAATCCTGGTGTTCTGTGCAAATGCCAAGCATCCAGCACGGTGTTGAGCTGTGAGCACAACCCCCATCTGTGGACGTCGGGCCCTCAGTCCATCCACATGGAGTCGGTTTCTAACCGTTTGTGCAGACACATGCACATTTGTGGCCTGCTGGAAGTCATTTTGCAGGGCTCTGGCAGTGCTCCTACTGTTTCTCCTTGCAGAAAGGTGGAGGTAGCGGTCCTGCTGCTGGGTTGTTGCCCTCCACGTCTCCTGGTGTACTGGCCTGTCTCCTGGTGACACCTCCAGCCGTTGTTGCCCTCCACGTCTCCTGGTGTACTGGCCTGTCTCCTGGTGGCACCTCCAGCCTCTGGACACTACGCCGTCGCTGACAAACCTTGCTACAGCTTGCACTGATGTGCCATCTGGATGAGCTGCACTACCTGAGCCACTTGTGTGGGTTGTAGAGTCCGTCTCATGCTACCACGAGTGTAAAAGCACAACCAACATTCAAAAGTGACCAAAACATCAGCCAGAAAGCATTGGTACTGAGATGTGGTCTGTGGTCCCCACGTGCAGAACTACTCCTTTATTGAGGGTGTCTTGATAATTGCCAATAATTTCCATCTGTTGTCTATTCCATTTGCACAACAGCATGTGAAATTGTCAATTAGTGTTGCTTCCTAAGTGGACAGTTTGATTTCACAGAAGTTTGATTTACTTGGAGTTATATTTTGTTGTTTAAGTGTTCCATTAATTTTTTTGAGCAGTGTATTTATAGTTCATAGAGTTCTACATAGCATAATAGCCGCTAAATCAATTGCCAGCTTCTGTAAAATAATTTCCGAACCCGGCATGATATGACACATGGTTTACATATAGTAAACCATGTCATATCAAAACGATTTATATATGTCAGTGTTTAAGTGTTTAATCAATTTAGTAATTTGTGTTAGGAAAAATTTTGAACTCTAGGGGTTAAATTTAAGGCTATAATCGCAGAAAAAAATTGCATGGGCTCCCGCGCAATTTTCTCCGCCATAGAGGGAAAGCCAGTGAGTGAGGGCAGATATTAATAGCCTAGAGAGGGACCATTGTTTTTGCCCCCCCCTGGCTAAAAAAAATCTGCCCCCAGCCACCCCAGAAAAGGCGCATCTGTAAAATGCACCTTTTCTGGCACTTAACCTCTCTATTCCCATTGCCTTTAGCAGTGGCTTATGGGTTAATAATAATGGGTTAATGTCACCTTGCTATTGAAAGGTGACATTAAGCCGGGTTAATAATGGAGAGTTGTCAATAAGGCACCTATCCATTATTAATCCTATAGTAGTAAAGGGTAAAAAAAGACACAAACACATTAATACTTTCTATGTATATTTTATATATTTATTTATATACTAGCTGAAGAGCCCGGCGCTGCCCAGGCATAGTAACTAACTGTGGTTAGTTATAGCAAATTATAATTATCCTCCATCCCATAGTCCTGTGCCCGTATACCCATCATACATATCCTCCATCCCATAGGCCCGTGCCCATATACTCATCATACATATCCTCCATCCCATAGTCGAGTGCCCATATACCCATCACACATCCTCCATCCCATAGTCCCATGCCCATATACCCATCACACATCCTCCATCCCATAGTCCCGTGCCCATATACCCATCATACATATCCACGATCCCATAGGCCTGTGCCCATATACCCATCATACATATCCTCCATCCCATAGTAGAGTGCCCATATACCCATCACACATCCTCCATCCCATAGTCCCATGCCCTTATACCCATCACACATCCTCCATCCCATAGTCTCATGCCTATATACCCGTCATACATATCCTCCATCCCATAGTCCAGTGCCCATATACCCATCACATATCCTCCATCCCATAGTCAACCATTATGACATCATAATGAGCGGTGGGACTTGCAACGTATGATGACATCAGCGTTGCCATGGCAACCATTATGACATCATAATGAGGGGCGGGACTTGATACACACACACTTTTTCCCCATTATGTAGATAGGGACAAAATTATTGGGTGAATTGGAACGCGCGGGGTTAAAATTTCACCTCACAACATAGCCTAGGACACTCTCGTGGTCCAGACGTGTGACTGTGCCAAATTTCGTGGCTGTAGCTGCGACGGTGGGGATGCCAATCCCGGACATACATACATACACACATACACACATACACACATACACACATACACACATACACACATACACACATACACACATACACACATACACACATACACACATACACACATACATACATACACACACTTGAGCTTTATATATTAGATATATGACCTAGAGTCAATGAGAAACCTATTCTGCACTGCTAACAATCAAAAGCTTTATCTACTGGTTCGTGTCTCTGGTTTAGGTGAGATTGCTGCTATTGCTACTCATTTTTCAAAACTGTATCGGACATTGACTTTACATGGCAACTACCTGTAGGCTGCATGGGAGTGGCAACCTTGCTCCTTCTGGAGAAGAGCTAACTTGAATTCTTATTCCCAAGAAGCATTCCCATTCAGATTATAAATGAGCTGGATCTACACAAGCAGAACTACAGTAGTATGATTGAGTCTGGCCTTAATAGGATTCTCTACGGTCACAAGGTTTTATAGCCAAAAACAACCAGGATTTATAAGGGACAAACATAAAGGTTTCCTGGTGACAGCTAGTAAAGAGAAGAGTTAACTTCTTTTCCTCACAGACATTAGGAGGCCACATGTGTTTCATTATGAGCTTGTATGCCCTCTAGTCTAGAACAGATGCAGGCTGGGCAGGACAAGAGAGCCATCATCTGCGGCTTCACAATACTTAGATATACAATAGGGATTTCCAACAAGGATATGTTTCCTGTCCAGAAAACACTCCAGAATTTCTTAGATTTTCAGTGTACATGGACCACCCTTAGCATAGACCACATGCTTTCCCACATACCCGACCTGTTGTTGATCTGCAGAGTATGATACATGGAAAATATTTCTTCTCTGTAGTAACAGATCAGCGGATAACTTAGGCTTTGCAGGCAGTTATTAAAGATAGGCTTCTCATCTACAGATTTTTCCTATGATAAATTGTAATATGAAAAAAAGTGATAGAAATTGATGCAATATAATTTGAAACAATTTTGCAAATGTTTTGCTTTATTAGTCTTGCGTCAGGTGCTTTCAGGTGCTGTATCCTCTAGGGCAGTGATGGCGAACCTATGGCACGCGTGCCAGACAGGGCACGCAGAGCCCTCTCAGCTGGCACGCGGCCTCGCCTCACTGATCCAGAGCTGCAGCTTCCTGCCTCACAAACATTGAGTGGCGCGGCCGCGGAGCTGAATGATGATGTCATCCAGACACGGCCGCGCCTCTCAATGTGTGAGAGGGGTGACAGGAAGGAAGCTGCCGGCGCGAGGAGAGGTGAGTGTGGCCGCTGGGGTGTCTGTGTGTGTCCGCTGTGGTGTATTTGTGTGTGTGTGTGTGTGTGGAGAGTGTGGCCGCTGTGGTGTGTGTGTTTGTCAATGACGTGGAGAGGGCCAATAATGGGAGTGATGGGGAGATGGCCAGTGATGGGGAGAGGGTCAGTGATGGGGAGAGGGCCAGTGATGGCAGTGATGGGGAGAGGGCCAATGATGGGGGTGATGGGGAGAGGGCCAATGATGGGGGTGATGGGGAGAGGGCCAATGATGGGAGTGATGGGGAAAGGGCAAATAATGGGGGTTGATGGGGAGATGGCCAATGATGGAGGTGATGGGGAGATGGCCAATGATGGAGGTGATGGGAAGAGGACCAATGATGGGGGTGATGGGGAGATGGCCAGTGATGGGGAGAGGGCCAATGATGGGAGTGATGGGGAGGGGGCAAATAATGGGGGGTGATGGGGAGAGGGCCAATGATGGGGGTGATGGGGAGATGGCCAGTGACGGGGAGACGGCCAGTGATGGGAGTGATGGGGAGAGGGCAAATGATGGGAGTGATGGGGAGAGGGCAAATGATGGGGGTGATGGGGAGAGGGCCAATGATGGGAGTGATGGGGAGAGGGACAATGATGGGGTGATGGGGAGGAGGAAATGATGGAGGTGGTGGAATGGGCAATTTCTACATGAAGGGGATCATGATGGGGCATATTTCTCCATGAAGGGGATCATGATGGGGCATATTTCTACATGAAGGGGATCATGATGGGGCATATTTTTACATGATGGGGATCATGATGGAGCATATTTATACATGAAGGGGATCATGATGGGGCATTTGGCACGTGTTGGCACTTTGTCATAAATAATTGGGTTTTAGGTTGCAGTTTGGGCACTCGGTCTCAGAAAGGTTCGCCATCAATGCTCTAGGGAATAAGGTATGGCATTGCCCTGCTCCTAAATGGAAATGCTAGGATTTTTTTGCTGTGCTGCCAATTACAGTTCTACACCCCCTGGGGACACATAAGGCCAGCTTGGCACAGTTTTATACAGACACCCCCTGTCAACACAGGGACTGAAAGGCACGGGAAGTTAGAGGATGTGGCCCACGCAGTCGATGACGTGATACCACACTCTCTCACAACCCTGACATGCTGAGAGGCCCCTTTCACTACCACCATTGAAACAGTTCCCGGTCAGCCCGGTAGGCCTGCCACCAGTTCCTTGTTAGATATTAGCCTGGTATGTTAACAGGAATATATCAGGCCAGAAACCAGCCCAGATAGCCTGGAAAGTTAAGACGAAAACACAGATGTGTGGATTCGTGGATCGAGATAAAAGAGCAGTCCAAGGTTAAATTATTCATTTAATACTCTTACGGGCACACTAGATAAAACACTAAAAACACATGATATATATTGGACAGATATGCAAATACAAATAGTTGTAGTACAAAGTATGCAGAGTAGAAAAGTCAGTTACCAATCAGATTAAAAGTCTGGCTTGTCGGGGAGGGGCTGCCACATGGGAGGTTGGTGGATCCCTCTGTTCCTCGACTTCTCCCCACACAATATTCATGACCTCCGCAGAAAAAAGCAATAGGTCATGCTTTACCCAAGCATTTATCCCATTTGGATCACTCCATTCCTGCTGGACCTAAATCCCCTCCTCTTGCATCTAGCAGCTATAAACTACAAAACCTAAGATGGGTCATAACTCCTTAATAGATGGTCCCAGGGTTTTCGGTTTTGGTGCCTTCAGATCCAGCCGGGCCTCTGCTACATGGCTTTGCTACTAGGCTCCTACGAGCCATTCTATGCATCTTTTCATCCTGGGGTTCTAGAATTAATTAATTCCCAGGAAGGCGTTTGCCATGTTCAGGGGATCTTGGAAATATAAACGATGTACGGCTATAATGTATAGTATCTCCATAACTCCTTATGGAATTATGTTTCTAGAATGTTCAAGAAGGTTTCTTTGGTAGCTTCAATTCAGCATGACTCTATATTGCAAGCAAGGATTTGTTCTGAGCTTACCTGGCTCAAGGTGTGAGATCTGTCACAGCCTTTTGAGGTTTGATCACCTGCTGAGCTAGGTGCCAGCTTTCTCTTTGAGGCTTTGAGAATGCTGTATGACCTGTTTAGCCAGGTTTCCTGTCCCTGGTGCACAATAGAAGAGGGTTTTATAATTCCATGCCAAATAGGATACAAATGATAGACATGAAATTATATCTCCATTATTCTTCTTCACAATGATGATTCTGAGAAAGGTCATGAATCAGCCCACAACTACACAGGGGGACACAGTCTCGAACATTACCGTTAATAACACAGTATGCCGCCATGGATTAAAATCCTGCTGGGCATGCAAGGTCATCCTGCTCTCGCCAACACATGTCCGGGTCCTTTTGAAGTTCGGCAATGACCATCTGGATAATCCATGAGGAATGGAAGAATGTCATGTGGTCACATGAGACCAAAGTAGAACTTTTTGGTATCAACTCCACTCGCTGTATTTGGAGGAAGCAGAAGGATGAGTACAACCCCAAAAACACAGTCCCAACTGTGAAGCATGATGGGGAAACATCATACTTTGTGAGTGCAAAGGAGACAGAGACAGGACAACTGCACCGTATTGAAGGAAGAATGGATTGGGTCATGTATCGTGAGATTTTGGACAACAACCTCCTCCCCTCAGTAAGAGCATTGAAAATGGATCATGCATGACTGGATCTTCCAGAATTACAGTGACCCAAAACACACAGCCAGGGCAACTAAGGAGTGGCTCTCTAATAAGCATTTCAGGGTACTGGAGTAGCTAGCCAGTCTCCAGACCTGAACCTAATAGAAAATCTTTGGAGGGAACGAAAACTCAATGTTGCCCAGTGACAGCTCCGAAACCTGAAAGATCTGGAGAAGATCTGTATGGAGGATGGGGCCAAAATCCCAGCTGCAATGTGTGCAAACTTGGTCAAGAACTACATGAAACATATGACCTCTGTAATTGTAGAAAATGTAGGACCTCTGTACCAAATCTTAAGTTCTGTTTTTCTATTGTATCAAATAATTATTTCATGCCATAAAATGGAAATAATTATGTAAAAATAATTTCTCTGCCTCCAACGAGTGGCATGGCAGATACTTCAATGATACATTCCCCATCTGGAGTGGCATTGTGTCTGCCATACCACTCTTTTGTAAATACATTAATTCCAGTGATTTTAATTTACAGCTCACTGTTAATCACGATTTTTCCAAAATATCCCTTCTTGATTTAGAGTTTACAGGTGTAGTTGGAAAATTCATCTCATCCTCCATATACAGAAAACCACCTGCGGGTAACACCATTATGCACTTCAAAAGTAGGCACCCCGAACATGTAGCCAGATCAGTACCTGTTGGCGAATATATTCGAATTAAAAGAAATTGCAGCTACCCCAGTGACTGTGCACACAAAACAAAATCAGCTAAACATTAGATTGAAAAAACGTGGATATCTCTTATCAATGTTATGAGCTCATAATAAAAATCAATCTGCACTTATCCAATACAAGAAAACATTCATAAAAATAATATTATTATCGAACCAGTTTTTTTCCACACAATATAGTACACAATTTGTTCACATTAGAGGTATTGTGCAGATGTACTTACCACTGCTTTTTGAAGATGACTTCCTTGCATCCATTCTACAACCAGGCTGTGCAGTAATAGCAAAAAAAAGCACCTTCAATAAACAACCGCCTCTCACCCAGCCTTTTTTCCAAGTTTTATGTTCCAGATTAGTCTTGGCTTAATTTTAAAGGATTTTTTCCGATGTGATGCCCAGTGGTGCAAAACTTGCAAATTTGCTCAGCAATACACAAATTTTATTGATTCTTCAAATAATCAGAATTATAGCATAAAACAATTAATTGCAATACAGAACATGTTATATATGCTATAAAATGCACGACATGTAAAAATTATACTCTGGATCTACATCTCGCAGATTAAAACTCAAATTTGCATTAATTAATGAACACCTTAATGATATCAGCAATATCAATCATAGAAATTGGCATATATCCTCTGCAGCCAAATGTCTCTTCATTAAAGATTTTTGGTTTTGAGAGTATTAATAAGCCTGTTCGTGATAGAGACATGAGTAGATGCCTGTCGGTGAGAGAGGCTTTGTGGATTTTTAATTTAGGAAGCCGTTTCTCTCATGGCTTAAATTTAAGAAGTGAAATCGCATACCACTATTGAGATTAATTGCATTCTGAATTTTTTTTATATATATATATATATATATATATATATATATATATATATATATACACATATACATAAACAGCTCTGGCGAAAATTAAGAGACCACTGCACAGTTTTATAAAAATCAGCTTCTCTACATGTCTGACAGCCATTCCATTCCAGTGTCAGTTGAATTCCAACCAGAGTACACTTCATTCTACGTAATATGCTCCTGATTAGGTGATCACCTGAACCAAATCTTATTTAAAGGGGCAAAGTATAAAAAACCCTGCTGTGGTGTTCACAATCCTCTTGCAATAGGACAAGCTGGATGGCAAAATAAGTGCTAGTAATATCCCAAAAGTAATAGGAATGAAAAAATAACTTTTAACCCCTTCCTGACATCCGACGTACTATCCCGTCCATGGGACCCGGGCCCCTATGCCCATGGACGGGATAGTACGTCTACCGCGATCAGCGGCGCCCACGTGGTGAGCGCCGCTGATCGCGGCTAGGTGTCAGCTGATTATCACAGCTGACACCCGGCACAATGTGTCAGGGGTGGTCACGGACCACCCCCGACACGTTAACCCCTTGCACACCGCGATCAAACATGATCGCGGTGTACCGGGGGTTAAAGGGAAGCATCGGAAGGGAGGGGGCTCCCTCTGTGCTTCCCTGAGCCCCCCACGGCAGCGCAATGTGCAGCGCTGCTGCGGGGGGCTCCTTTCCTGCAGGCCCCCGAATCCAAGGTGGCGATGGGGGCCTTCAGGGGCCTGCAGGAAGCTGGCTTCCTCAGTGCCTGCAAAGCGCAGGCATGAGGAAGCCTTCTGCACTGCCTGTGACAGATCGCTGATCTGTCACAGTGATCTGTGATGTGACAGATCAGCGATCTGTCACAGGACAGTGATGTCCCACCTGGGACTATGTAATAAAGTTAAAAAAAAGTTAAAAAAAAGTGTTAAAATCATTTTAAAAAAATCGCCAAATAAATTAGAAAAAAAAAAAAATATTCCCCCAATAAATCCATTTTTTGGAAACAAAAAAACAAAACAATAAAAGTACATATATTAGGTATCGCCGCGTCCGTAACGACCCGCCCTATAAAACTGTCCCATTAATTAACCCCTTTAGCGAACCCCTTAAAAAATAAAAATAAAAAACGAAGCAAAAAATAATGATTTATTATCATACTGCCAAACAAAAAGTGTAATAACGCGCGATCAAAAAGACGCATATAAATATCCATGGTACCGCTGAAAACGTCATCTTGTCCCACAAAAAACGAGCTGCCATACAGCATCATCAGCGAAAAAATAAAAAAGTTATAGCTCACAGAATAAAGCGATGCAAAAATAATTATTTTTTATATAAAATAGTTTTCATTGCATAAAACCGACAAAACATAAAAAAACGACCTAAATGAGGTATCGCTGTAACCGTACTGACCCGAAGAATAAAACCGCTTTATCAATTTTACCGCACGTGGAACGGTGTAAATGCACCCCCCCAAAAGAAATTCATGAAACGCTGGTTTTTGTTCATTCTGTGTCCCAAAAATCGGAATAAAAAGCGATCAAAAAATGTCACGTGCCCAAAAATGGTACCAATAAAAACGTCAACTTGTCCCGCAAAAAATAAGACCTCACATGACTCGGTGGGTCAAAATACGGAAAAATTATAGCTCTCAATATGTGGTGATGCAAAAACTATCTTTACAATAAAAAGCGCATTTTAGCGTGCGACAGCTGCCAAGCATAAAAACCGCCATAAATAGTAAATCAAACCCCCCGTTATCACCCCCTTAGTTAGGGAAAAATAATAAAATAAAAAAAATGTATTTATTTCCATTAGGGTTAGGGCTGTTAGGGTTAGGGTTAGGGTTAGGGCTAGGGTTAGGGCTAGGGTTAGGGTTACGGTTAGGGCTGAGATTAGGGTTAGGGGTGTGTTGGGGTTCGGGTTGGAGTTAAAATTGGGGGTTTCCACTGTTTCGGCACATCAGGGGCTCTCCAAATGCAACATGGCGTCTGATCTCAATTCCAGCCAATTCTGAGTTGAAAAAGTCAAATGGTGCTCCTTCCTTTCCAAGCTCTGCCATGCGCTCAAACAGTGTTTTACCCCCACATGTAGGGTATCAGCCTACTCAGGACAAATTGCAAAACAATTTTTGGGGTCCAATTTCTCCTGTTACCCTTAGGAAAATAAAAAATTGGGGGCAAAAATATCATTTTTGTGGAAAAAAATGATTTTTTTATTTTCACGTCCGAGCGTTATAAACTTCTGTGAAGCACTTGGGGGTTCAAAGTGCTCACCACACATTTAGATAAGTTCCGCGGGGGGTCTAGTGTCCAAAATGGGGTCACTTGTAGGGAGTATCAATAGTTTAGGTACATCAGGGGCTCTCCAAACGCACATGACACCCGTAGACCATTCCATCAAAGTCTGCATTCCAAAACGTCACTACTTCCCTTCCGAGCCCCGACGTGTGTCCATACAGTAGTTTTCTCCCACATATGGGGTGTCAGCATACTCATGACAAATTGGACAACAACTTTTGGGGTCCAATTTCTCCTGTTACCCTTGGGAAAATGAAAAAATTGGGGACTAATTGATCATGTTTGTGGAAAAAATACGATTTTTTTATTTTCATGCCTGGGCATTATAAACTTCTGTGAAGCCCTTGGGGGTTCAAAGTGCTCACCACACATCTAGATAAGTTCCTTAGGGGGTCTCGTTTCCAAAATGGGGTCATTTGTGGGGGGTTTCCACTGTTTAGGTACATTAGGGGCTCTCCAAAGGCAACATGACACCCGCAGACCATTCCATCAAAGTCTACATTCCAAAACGTCACTACTTCCCTTCCGAGCCCCGACGTGTGCCCATATAGTAGTTTTCTCCCACATATGGGGTATCAGCATACTCAGAACAAATTGGACAACAACTTTTGGGGTCCAATTTCTCCTGGTACCCTTGGGAAAATAAAAAAAATGGTGACTAAAAGATCATGATTGTGGAAAAAATACGAATTTTTTATTTTCATGCCCGGGCGTTATAAACTTCTGTGAAGCACTGGGGGGTTCAAAGTGCTCACCACACATCTAGATAAGTTCCTTGGGGGGTCTAGTTTACAAAATCGTGTCATTTGTGGGGGGTTTCCACTGTTTAGGTACATCAGGGGTTCTCCAATCGCGACATGGTGTCTGATCTCAATTCCAGCCAAAAACGTCAAATGGCGCTGCTTCCCTTCCGAGCTCTGCCATGTGCCCAAATAGTGGTTTACCCCCACATGTGGGGTATCAGCGTACTCAGGACAAATTGCACAATAACTTTTAGGGTCCTGTTACCCTTGGAAAAATAAGAATTGAGTGTGAAAAGATCATTTTTGTGGAAAAAATATGATTTTTTAATTGTACGGCTGTATGTTATAAACTTCTGTGAAGCCCTTGGGGGTTCAAAGATCTCACCACACATCTAGATAAGTTCCTTAGGGGGTCTAGTTTCCAAAATGGTGTCATTTGTGGGGGGTTTCCACTGTTTTGGTACATCAGGGGTTTTCCAATCGCGACATGGTGTCCGATCTCAATTCCAGCCAAAAACGTCAAATGACGCTGCTTCCCTTCCGAGCTCTGCCATGCGCCCAAATAGTGGTTTACCCCCACATGTGGGGTATCAGCGTACTCAGGACAAATTGCACAATAACTTTTAGGGTCCTGTTACCCTTGGGAAAATAAAAATTGGGGTGAAAAGATCATTTTTGTGGAAAAAATATGATTTTTTAATTGTACTGCTGTACGTTATAAACTTCTGTAAAGCCCTTGTGGGTTCAAAGTTCTCACCACATATCTAGATAAGTTCCTTGGGGGTCTAGTTTCTAAAATGGGGTCACTTGTTGGGGGTTTCCACTGTTTAGGTACATCAGGGACTCTCCAAACGTGACATGGCGTCCGATCTGAATTCCAGCCAATTTTGCATTGAAAAAGTCAAACGGCGCTCCTTCCATTCTGAGCTCTGCCATGCGTCGAAACAGTCGTTCCCCCCCACATATCAGGTATCAGCGTACTCAGGACAAATTGCACAATAACTTTTGCAGTCCCTTTTATCCTGTTACCCTTGGTAAAATAAAAAAAATTGAACCTGAAATATTTTTTTTGTGAAAAAAAGTTAGATGTTCATTTTTTTTTTAAATATTCAAAAAAATTCCTGTAACGCACCTAAAGGGTTAATAAACTTCTTGAATGTGGTTTTGAGCACCTTAAGGGATGCAGTTTTTAGAATGGTGTCACTTTTGGGTATTTTCTATCATATAGACCCCTCAAAGTGGCTTCAAATGTGATGTGGTCCGTAAAAATAAAATGGTGTTGTAAAAATGAGAAATCGCTGGTCAACTTTTAACCCTTATAATTTCCTAACAAAAAAAATTTTGGTTCCAAAATTGTGCTGATGTAAAGTAAACATGTGGGAATTGTTAGTTATCAAGTTTTTTGTGTGCCGTATCTCTGTGATTTAAGGGCATAAAAATTAAAAGTTGGAAAATTGTGAAATTTTCAAAATTTTCGCCAAATTTCCGTTTTTCTCACATATAAATGCAAGTTATTTGAATGAAATTTTACCACTATCATGAAGTACAATATGTCACGATAAAACAATGTCAGAATCACCGGGATCCATGGAAGCGTTCCAGAGTTATGACCACTGTACCAGTGGTCAGAATTGTAAAAATTGGCCTGGTCATGAACGTGCAAACCAGCCTTGGGGGTGAAGGGGTTAAGCATGCCAAATGAGTTGAAAAGAAAAGTCTTGAGTGAGGAAAAGAAGGGCTCAATTCTGGCTTTACTAGCAGAGGGTTACAGTGAGCATCATGTTGCCTTCATCCTTAAAATTTCTAAGATGGCAGTCCATTACAACAAGGTCAAGCAGCAGACATTGGGGACAACAAAGCTACAGACCAGCAGAGGGCGAAAACAACAACTCTTCACTGACCGGGATGATCGTCATCTTATTCAAATGTCACTCAGCAGCCACAGGATAACATCAGGTGACCTACAAAAGGAATGGCAAATGAAATCTGGGGTAAAGTGCACGGCAAGAACAGTTCATATCAGGCTCCTAGAGGCAGGGCTCAAGTCATGTAAAGCTAGATAAAAAACCTTTCATCAATGAGAAGCAAAGGAGAGCCAGGATGAAGTTTGCCAAAGACCATAAGGATTGGACCATAGAGGACTGGAATAAGGTAATCTTCTCTGATGAGTCTAATTTTCAGTTTGCCCAACACCTGGTCATCTAATGGTTAGACGGAGACCTGGAGAGGCGTACAAGCCACAGTGTCTTGCACCCACTATGAAATTTGGTGGAGGATCAGTGATGTTCTGGGGATGCTTCAGCAAGGCTGGAATTTGGCAGGTTAATCTTTGCGAAGGACGTATGAATCAAGCTGCATACAAGGCTATCCTGGAAAAAGAGTTGATTCCTTCTGCTCAGGCAATGTTCCCCAACTCTTGAGGACTGGTTTTTCCAGCAGGACAATGCCCCATGCCACACAGCTAGGCCAATCAATGTGTGGATGAAGGACCACCACATCAAATCCCTGTCATGGGCAGCCCAATCTCCAGACCTGAACCCCATTGAAAACCTCTGGAATGTAATCAAGAGGAAGATGGATAGTCACAAGCCATCAAACAAACAAGAACTGCTTAAATTTTTGTACCAGGAGTGGCATAAGGTCACCCAAAGCAGCGTGGAAAAACTGGTGGAAAGCATGCCTAGACGCATGAAAGCTGTAAATAAAAATCATGGTTAGTCCACAAAATATTGATTTCTGAACTCTTCCTGAGTTAAAACATTAGTATTGTTTCTAAATGATTATGAACTTGTTTTCTTAGCATTATTTGAGGTCTGCAAGCACTGCATTTTTTTTGTTATTTTGACCATTCCTCATTTTATGAAAATAAATACAAAATTTAGTGCTTGGAAATTTGAAGACATGTTGTCAGTAGTTTATAGAATAAAATAGCAATTTACATTTTACTCAAAAATATACCTGTAAAGAGAAAAAATCAGACAAATTGAAAATGTTGCAGTGGTCTCTTAATTTTTGCCAGAGCTGTATACATTATATATAAAATGTGTCCAAAAGATAAAATTAAAGTGCTAGACACTCTAAATATAGATACCCACCACACTTTCTGTAACAGCAGTATTCTACTGCCTAAAGGCCCCGTTAGACATAGCAATGTCCCAGCGATCCCACCAACGATCCGACATGGATGGGATCGCTGGGACATCGTTAGGCTGATCGCTGGTTAGTTGTCACATAGACAGCCCCTCCAGCGATCAGGACCAGCGAGCAAGCTGGTTTCCAATGTAAACAGCGGGTATCTTAGAGCTGCACGGCTCTTGGATACCCACTGTTTACCCTAGATACCAGCGTGCACGCTGGTTTCCAACGTAAATGCAAATATTGATGGAAAACAGCATGCTACAATTTATCAGAAGGTAGCCAATTGTTTATTTCTAAGGTCGCTCCCCTGCCACTGTTCTTTTTTATCAGTCCTGAGGCGGTCATTCCTGGTCATGACAAGTTTTCAAAGGACGTTCACAAACTGAAATATGGTGTTTTATGTGATGTATTTTCCATTCCCTGGGAGAACAAATGCAAAGGAATGGGACTTGCTAAACTTTATTGCTTGCAAAAGAAATGTTCTTAACTTGCCCTTAGGATTATTTATTTCCCAGCACTGTGCTTTCCTATTCCCATAGGTTTACTGATGGCTCATGTACCTTTTCAGAATATATCGAGTATTCAGACATATGAGGTCTGACCTGACATGATGAATGAAAGCTGCGGTTTATATTTCTGGTATATGTGGACGTTCTGCCAGTCTAGAGGTTGCATGAGTTCACACTGAGCAGGTTCAAATGCCGTAAATTCAGGGGAAAATGTTATACATTGAATAAAAACTTTGTTTTCCTGCTTTATATAGGTGGCTGATATAACTGTATGGGTGCTGCTATGGTGGCACTGGTATATGTTTGAGCAAAAAGTAGCTGGCATTTGACAATACTCTATTAAAGGGAATCTGTCACCCTTTTTTTCGACTATGAGCTGCCGCCACTGACATCAGGGGCTTATCTACAGCATTCTGTAATGCTGTAGATAAGCCCTCGATGTAACCTGAAAGATAAGAAAAAAGTTAGTTTATACTTACCGTGGGGCGGTCCGGTCTTGGTCCAATGGGTGTTGCGTTCTGGCGCCTTCCATCTTCTAATGGTGACGTCCTCTTCTTTCCTTCCTGTCGTGGCGCAGGCGCAGGCGCACTGCTCTGCCCTGTTGAGGGCAGAGCAGAATACTGCAGTGCGCAGGCGCCGGACCTCTCCCAGCACCTGCGCACTGCAGGACTCTGCTCTGCCCTCAACAGGGCAGAGCAGTGCGCCTGCGCAGCAGCCGCGACGGGAAGGAAACAAGAGGATGGCATCGTTTGAAGATGTGAGGTGCCGGACCGGACTGCGACACCAATCGGACCGGACCGAACACCGGGGTGAGTATAATCTAACTCTTTTTTCTTATCTTTCAGGTTACATCGGGGGCTTATCTACAGCATTACAGAATGCTGTAGATAAGCCCCTGATGTCGGTGCCGGCAGCTCATAGTTGAAAAAAAGGGTGACAGATTCCCTTTAAGGTTGAAGCTTGGCCATAGGAACGACCATTCCAATTGCGGCATACCTTGTTTCTGTGCGATGGCTTTTACACTTTTTTGATCAAAAATAATGTATGCCTTGTGGTGCAGTGACTGTTGTGACAGCTAGGGGGCGGTGTATGGGTCATGCACATCCATTGTGGTAATGGAGATAGGATGGTAAATGACCGTTATGTATCCCAGGGTGGGTGTGACCCTGGGATGAAAGCTTGAACGTGTGTTGATCAGCAGAGGTACTGCTGAGGTTTTTGTTACAGTGTATAAGGGAGAGCTTCCAGGTGTCTGGTGAGACAGGTGGAACCAGTCACCTACAAACCCACCCAGGGACGTGTGTCTAAACGCCCATAGCAAGCCTGTATATATGTGTGTATGGCTGGGTGTCTGAAATAGGACCTGCAATGAGGTCATAGCCATGTGATCTGGTAGGCGTTGCTATGGACCATATAAGGTGACCAGGGTAGGTCACATGAGAGAGAGTGTCTGGATCTGATTGATCCATGTGGAAGGTCCCGGAAGGCTGACGTGCTGGAAGAGGTGCTGCCTTTCTGAAGAGCACGTGCGGAGGCCGCTGACCCAGGGAGGTCTCTGTATATTGGCCTGTGTGTGTGGGACAGTCCCCAGGAGGGAACAGACATCCTGAATGAGAAGCAGCTAAGAGGTAACCCTGGATAGGGGGAAATAATGGTGAGGCTATAAAGCCTGATTGCTGGACATTGCACAACCTGTGTGACCAAAGATCTGAGAGAGCAGAGCTTTATTATGAACTTTCTGTTGCTGGATTTAAGCCTGTTGCAGTATATGGTTTATGCTGATTAATAAACCGCATGGATTGTTTATGTTGAAAAACCAGTGCCGGACCTGGTTAATCGGCTGCCAAG
Source organism: Dendrobates tinctorius (assembly GCF_039654945.1). NCBI lineage: Eukaryota > Metazoa > Chordata > Amphibia > Anura > Dendrobatidae > Dendrobates > Dendrobates tinctorius. Next base: position 3,641,506 of record NW_027361726.1, on the reverse strand, counting down.
CGAGTATCCCCCAATACACTCAGTAAGCGCTACCTTACAATTAGTGAAGAATGCAGGCACTGTTGTAGCCTTGTTGCTAGGGGCAACGGACGATGTCTACAAATTCGGTTGCTAGTAGCAACGGTTCTAAGAAGCACATGTTGCAGTGCTGGCGACTCTGAGCCAGGAGAGCAGACGGTCTTGAAAACCGTGAGTTATGCTGACCGGGGTCAGTGAGAGAAATGTGTACAGGTTACCTCTGCGGTAGAGGGATCTGAGAACCTGTGTGGCCATCAGGTAACGGTCGTGAAAACTGTGTGATACTGACCGGGGTCAGAGAAAGAGACTGTTGATAGTCAATGTGCACGGATGTGATTTTAGCGTCAATGCTCTGTATAACTCTGTATAATAAGGCTACACTAGTTCTATCTCATGTGCTTGGAAGAAGTTTTACCGCTTGTTCTCTTTGTGAATTTTCTTGCCTTAACTCAGAGCTTTTGTTCATCAGAGAGACAATCCAAAAGTAAAGGACCATCCCAAAAGTAGTTTATAAACTTTATTATTTTTTTAAGTTTTTTTTTTTTTTTTTAACTGGAGGTCAGATTGTGGTTATGTTTCAATTTCAGGATTAGACGCAATTCCAAAGCCATGTTCCAATCCGTAGCAGGGAGCGCACAAACCATCCCAGTGTTATTAGGGAAAAAGCAGATTTCCTTTCCTTTCAGAAAGTCATTTGTTATTTTTTTTTTTAATCTTCATCTGTGTGTCTCCTGGTCACTACTAAGACACCACCACCACCCATGATGCTCTGAGGTCCTCCAACAGCATGTTTAAGTACTGGATTTTCCATTTTCATTAAGTACTGCCAGTTTTCTTCACACCACTGACATTGAAGAGGATATTTGATATATGCAAAATTGACAGATGGCAAAAATAAAATAAAAAAACACACACACACACTTGGGATGGAAAACAAGCTACTGTATTTCAATAGTTGTGATGATAATAGAAGAGATGCATCTGCAGGTGTGCCTTGGGTGTTTTTTTGAGTTTTGTTGGATTTTGGACACTTAAATGCTAATAACTAACCAACAGCGTCTAAATCTTTTTCTCTCATTCAACCAGATGTATTCTATTCTCCTGAGTGTATTTATCCTCCAAAAAAAACAAGTCTGCAAGAAATTACTTGAAAGTGCGTTCCAGGTACATACCAACTAATATTTTTCTAAAGAACTAAGACAAAGTAAGCAGGTGGTTTTCGGTATCAAGTACAAAATCTCCACCAAAATAATGTCCTGATAAACAAAGTATCCTTACAACACATGCATTCTCTCATGGGGAAGGAGATGGGGACATTTTTTTTTTCAGGTATTGCATGGACCAAATCACAGCTTTTATTGCAAAATGCAGAGATGAGTATGTGAGGACAAACAATTGGGAAGAAGAGATTGTTTGCTTTTGTGTTTCAGTGCATTGACCTCCAGTGGTCCATGATATTTCTGTGCTGTTATATCGAGCAGCAAGCTACTTATTTACATTGACAATAAGCCGCTTCCTAAATCCAAGAGCAAGTGATGCATTGCAGATTACTGGCGTAAATAGATAAATTAAAGCCGATAGATTCTGCACCATCATTCAGTAATTGCTCATAGTCTTCCTCGCATTTCCTTTTAATACAGCATATCTCCATAGCTATCAACCAAATGATGTGTATTATGCCTATACTGTTAGCGACCGCCTATTAAAGAGGATCATCTGCATTGGTAAGGCTTGGTTCACATTTGCGGTTGAGTACGCAGCCTAGCGTCTGCAAACGCATGCAAAAACGCGGTTTGCATGCGTTTGCGGACGATTGGCAAGTGCTATTTTCCTGGCGAATTTTTGAATGTACACAAGCCACACCCAATGGAAATTCTTATGGAAATTCTTGCATATGCAAACGCAAAGCGTACGCATGTGCTTGCGTACGCATGTGTTCCCTTAGACTGTAATGCGCTATTTAGACACATTCCTTCCGCAAGAGTCCGCATGCGTTTGGAGGCGGCAATTTGCCACCTCCAAAATTGCAACATGTTGCGTTAGCCACGCCACACCGCACAACACGAAATGACACATGCGTAAGCAAATGCGGTCGAACGCATACAAACGCATGTACCTGTGTCCACAACATTAAAGATAGGAAAACACGTCTCATGCGGATGTATGCGTCAGAAACGCTATGGACACAACTAAAAATGTAAACCCAGCCTTTATGAATGTATGTGCAGACAATCAGTAACACTGTGGGTTGGACGCTGCATACCTGTGCAGCATCCAGATGTTACAGCATAGTGTATGGGATTTCAGGAAATCAATGTCCACTATGCATCCACAGACGCCCGCACCTCACCCGCAGAGACGGACATGCGGCGCGTCTCTCCAGACCGCAGCATGTCTATTTATCTTGCAGCCCCAACCTCACAGGGACCATCTGGAACCTGCTGTAGTTCAGTAACGGTTTCTGTTATCCTGCTTGATTATGAGGGTCCAGAAGGCAGAACATTACCTGCTGTCTCCCTGGGGGATAGTAACACTTTCCCATCAGCCTGATAGGCTGTAAGTAGCCCTTTCACCTCAGCCTGACAGACTGGGGATACTACTTTCTGGGTACTGCTTTCCCACCATCCTGACAGGCTGTGGGTAACACTCTCCCACCACACTTACAGACTTTGGAACACACTTTTCCACCATCCTGTCAGTCTGTGGATAATCCTTTCCCATAACCCTGATAGGCTAAGGGGACTGCTTTACTATCAACTTGACAGGCTGTGGTTAACACTTTTCCCTCACCCTGACAAGCTGTGGGACACACTTCCTCACCATCCTGACAAGCTGGGGATAAAACTTTCCTCAACTCCTCTGATACCTCAGGAGCAGTGTTAATCATTGGGCAGCTACGACCTGCCATATAACAGTCCATCCATCCAGTGGTCAGCTGCATACAACCATCTTCTTTATCATCCCTTTGCCCGTCTCCATCCTTCCCTAATACCTCAAGAGCAGTACTGATCATGGGGCCGCTATCACTGGCCATGTCACAGTACGATGACACTGGCCAGCTGCACGCGAACACTTTCTTTATGATCCACATGCCTGTTCCCATCACTCTTAGCACCGATGCTCGCTCCTTTTAGGCTGAGTTCTCCTGTACAATGAAACACATTATCATCATGTATAACATTGATATTCAAGTTATCATCGATATTTGAATCACAGAAACTACAAGATCTGGGAGGGTTGTTGGGAACGTATTGAGCAACCAACTGTCCCAGATCGGTCCCCAATAAAACATTTGTGGATAGGTTCTTCAATACCCACACTTCCCTTATTCCCGTCCCTCCACTCCGGTCCAGAAAAATCCAGGCCATTGGTAAAAGTCGGTGAAGTCCCTCAATGCCGGTTACAGTGAACGTCTTCCCAGGGATAAGTTCTTCAGGGAACACAAATTTAGATTGGATAAGAGTTCATTCTTCACCATTGCCCTTGATCCTCACAGTGACGGTGTTGCCTAGAGTAACCGGTTCCAAATTTCCACAGGCCCTCCCAACCAGCCCATTCAGAAAAAGGACTGCTGCATTAGGCCCCTGGGCCTCGGATGTGGGGTTCTTCTTCTGCCTCTCAAATCAGGTGATGCTGATGTGGCCAGTCTGTTTGCCGGAAGAGCACTGGTGGAAGTCAGATGCAGGTCGGGTCATGGAAGATGGAGCGAAACACCCCAAGGACCGGCAGGCAGGGGCATTGGGTGTCCACTTACCCCCTTTCTGGCTGGCAATGTCTGACTTCTGCAACTCAGGTGTAGGTTAGGCCTCATAGGTATCTGCAATCTGTGCAACCTGGGCTGGCTCCTTTGGCTGTTGGTCCATCACAAATTGCTGTACCTACACAGTGCAGAGATAAAGAAATTCGTCCTTCACCATCAGATCCTTCAACTTCTTGATGGTCACTGATAGTCCCTGGACCCACAGCTCAAAGTTAGCTATGAGCCCCTCCATCACATCACCGTATCTCTTGTCAGGTCTACGGTGGAGGATCCGAACTTTTTTGGTACACTTCAGGAGTCAGCTGATATTCCCTTATCAGGGATTGTTTGATGGCCTCAAAGTTTCCATCTTGTTTGCAAAGTAGAGCGGAAAAAACCTCCAGAACTTTGCTAGTAGCCCTGGTGTTAAGTATTGAGCCCACTGGTCATCAGGCACCTGGTACTAGCTGCAGGCAGTTTCAAACCCTCTAAAAATGTGTCCAAATCGCGTCCTTGTCTATGACCGGAAAATGCTCGGGATAGGGTTTAAAGGTGTTGACATTACTGGAATCACTGTTCAGTGAAGTAGATTGCTACTCCTGGAGTTGGATTAACTTCAGCTGGTGCTCTCTGTCAACCTCTTGCTCGGCTTGTCGCACTGGTGCTCCACTGATCCAGAGCTCTGTTTTCACATTGTGTTGGTGCCTGGTCTCATCCTCAAGACACGGATCATCATTTCTTTGGTTTTGCCTTACCCATTGACACCTTATGCCTCACAGAAAAGTGTCAGCACATATTTATTGTTCTTTTTATAAACAGTTGCCATCTTAGAACTCACTTGTCAAATAAAAGTTAGAAAAGAAAAACAAGAGAGGGGGAGGGATGTAATTGCTACACGTATAGTATTGTCCCTGGTGTAACTACACACTGTGTCCGATCCTCAAAACTCTGCACAGAATCCTAGCAGGGACCGTTGAAGTTTTCAGTGACAGGGATGATTACTCACCCTAGATCACAAATACTCAGTGATCCCACCACGTGCCATCAATTTGTCATGGAGAACACCAGAAAGATAATTTGTATCCCACAACTGCCACCAATTTGTCAGAGGATGCAACTCTGCTCCTTCCAATTGGCAGGACAATTACGCAGTTGACTGACTGATGGACGAATCAGCTGCTGTTTCTCCTACTAGGCCAGTTATTGGTTATTGGGGAAGTCACAGTGATGTATGGTATATACACCTCCGATTCCAATGCATGTGATATACATATATACCCAGGATTGGTCGCTGCCAACTCCACATTTGCAAAAGGAACTACTAGCTGCAACTACAAATCACTTATACAGGCAAATTGGACACCCGCTACAGGTAGCGTTTGGCTTCAGCGATGCGGTTTACAGAGCAAGAGGAATGGAGCTATTATATTTTATATATTTATTCCAGGAAGGTAGTGTCATGACTCTGTTGTCGGGTGTCCCAGGACCACAGCTTCTTTCCTGTCCCTAACACTTGAGGCACTCTAACTCACCCTGTTCCCCGGATTACTACTGATGGTGAAGATGATTGGGTGGGGCAACGTACCTTGCCTTAGCTCCTGAATCGACCCTCAGTCTATACCCTTCCCCCACCCAGGGAAGAGGGGAGTAGTAGTGTGCCGTAATACACAAACCAGACTAAGGCTGGTTTCACACTTTCGTTTTTTTGCGCTGCATTTTTGCGCATGTATGCGTTTTTTTCCTATATTTAACATGGGTGCGCATTGGTATGCATTTGTATGTGTTTTATGTGCGCTGCGTTTTTTTCCAGTGTGCGTCCATAATTTCCAGACGCTGCATGTTGCATTTTTTGGTCCGCCCAACCGCTTAAAAAAAAAAAACGCATGCGCACATATGCGCACGTTTTGCGCAAAAAATTAACATTATAGTCTATGGGTGTGCATATGTGCGCATTGGATGCGACTAGTGAGGGCGAACAGCATGAGCAGCTAAGCCAAGTCCCGGTGGTGATACAGAATGTAAGTATCAAATGATTTGTAATGTCCTTTATTTTTTATCTTCTATCTTTCCTCTTTTCTGGATTTTTTTAAACTTTTTATTCACACAAAATTCAAATATTCTAATGAATGTTTTTTCACTAGGTTCCACAACGGGATGAAGACGTCTACCTGGATAATGAGCACCTTATCCGCCTGGTCCAGGAGCGTGCCCCGTTGTGGGACAGCCGTGACCAGCTGTACAAGGACAATGTGGTGACCCGGTGACTATGGAATGAGGTGGCCGCAGCATTGATGGATGGCTGGGACAGCGCCCCTGCAACCTCCAAAAAGGCGTTTAGTAAGTATTTCCCTGCTCTGTTATGCCGGGGGACTATTGTCCTTGATGGCACTATTGTGTTTCCTGCTAGATATATTCTAGCAGGAAACCCAACAGTATCATCTGGCTCAACAGTGACTGCTTTGGGTATTGTATTGCTGTATTGTGCCGCATTGACTCTTGTTCCTGATGGCACTGTTGGGTTTAATGATAGCATATATCGTGCATCATGCACAATTGTTAAATGTTGTTTGTTTGCTTTTCCAACAGTGAACAAAGTCCGAACACGTTGGCGCTCGATCAAGGACCACTTCAACACTGATGTTCGTGCTGAGGGGCAGGTTTGCAGTGGTTCAGCGTTAAGGACCAGAACAAAATACTGGTACTATCAAGCTTTGCAGTTCCTAAGACCAGTCCTTGCCACCAGAGAGTATTATAATTTTTTGGTTTTTATTTTTATTAATCTGTGTTTTTCTATTCCACAGCTGATTCTTCTTGTAAATGCATGATAGTAATGTTTTTCCTTTCTTCCACAGCACCTGGAGCAGCACCCTGCAACCTGGCCCTGGAGCGGTCCTTCATCAGACAACCTCGGACCCGTCTCAGTCATCCGACAGCCAGGAAGCACCTTGCACGTCTGCAACACGGACAGCTGCTGACCAGGAAGCTGGTCAATCAGGTGTTTCCCTGTCCCAGGTCTCTGCCACTGGTTATGCGGGCACTACCCGCCAGCGGCAGAGGGCCTTGGACAGGAATGTCTTGCCCGAGTTTATGCACTTGAGCGAGGCCTTTAATGCCAACCTCAAGTCGCTGTCAGACAGAGAGGAAAGCGGTTTTTCACTCATGGAACGTGGTTTTAACCACATGGAACACCGCTTCCACTTTGTCGAACAGTGCCTTGACTGTCTGGAGGCCGACCTCAACAGGACCAGCCGAACACCTTAGTCCTGAGCAACAGCTGAGTGTGCTGCAGGCCTGCAACAATGCTTTCTTGCAGGCTATGCAGCAGAATCGGTACGGGCAGCAGTCAGTGGTGTCATTTCCAACTGTGCCACCATTGACTCGCTTCACCTCACTACCGACTTGTGCTGCATACCACTGCACGGACACCTCTATTCAAAGCCAGGACACCCACCGTTACACCACCACAAGTCTGAGTGCTGCTGGTCACTTCACCGACACCACCATGGCAAGCGCTCCTCCTGTCTGGAGCACCACCGCCACCCCCCATGAATGCTTGGAGCACAGCCACCGTGACCACTCCTCAAACGTGGAACAGCCCTGCTGCCAACACTATAGCATGTACTAGCCCTGCCACCACCCCTCCGCAAACCTGGACCATCACTGCCACCACCAGTCCTCCTGCAAGGACGAGCACTGCCACCGCCACCACAGAGCATCAGCAGCAGCCACAGCAACAGCAGCAGGCACAGCAGCAGCAGCCACAGCAACAGCAGCAGGCACAGCAGCAGCAGCCACAGCAGCAGACGGGGGACCCACATTCCTTATTTGCCCCAAGTTCCAGGCGGGGCCAACAATCAAGGCGGGCATTGGGCCCAAGGAGCTCCAGGCAGAACAGTTTAAGGAGACAAAAAAACAGTTAGAACCACTGTCGCTGAACCTCTGTCCTCTCCTCCTAGTGTGTCTAGCTCCATTCCCATCACTGGCCTCCCTTCCCCCACAAGTTTTGTTGCCCCTTCCCCTAGAACACCTTTACTATAAGCTGTTCATCTTCACTGCACACCCCCAACTTGCAACCATCTGCCACCAAACACAGAAAAAAATAAAGTTTTTTATAATTTTTTTGGTTTAAATTTCTGGTTTAACATAGCAAAGTTTGATTAATATTTTTTGCGCCACCTACACACACTGCGCCGTACACACAATGCGCCTTAAACTTTGCAAGGTGTCATAAAAAGTGTTTTGAGGATGGGCTATTTTTACCATCCTAATTTCACATATTGTGATACTAGGCCAGGGGGATTATAGATATGAGAAAAAACTTTGTCCAGCTCCACGATGTAGTGAAAAATATTCTTTATTCACTCATGATGATTAAGAGTGCTTAGCCACTCGAAACGCGTAGATCGATCGCATGCCTTGTAACTCATGCTGGCTTTTAAACCTCATTTCTATTGAGTGAATAAAGAATATTTTTCACTACATCGTGGAGCTGGACAAAGTTTTTTCTCATTGCCTCGGATTGTGCGCTTTGACACAGTGGTCTCGTGCTCCGATGTTGGAATGCTATGTCTGGTGAGCTGGATTTGTATCCTGGATTATAGATATACCTTGTAATTAACAACATACTCTTACTAAGTGTGTGTTGAATCAACTGATGGGTAAAATACACGTCATATGGCCAATAACCAGGCCTATGGCCAATACCCAGTCCTAGTATCAGAACTATTTATCAATCATGGGCAGGTGAATACACATATGATGTTTAACCTGCAGCGTCGCTTACGTACCAATATATTTCACGCAGACTAGCGATGCTGCAGTTTAACTCGTATGTGTATTTACCTGCCCAGGTGTGAGAACATCATGAATTCACAGGTATACATGGGAAGTTGTTTATTTTATTGGAGTGTAAAAAGACATAGTGCACTCAGTACAGGTATCAAAACAGGTTTTTTATTAACACACACACACAAAAACATTTTTACACTATTTCATCTTGCCAGTGCACCCGTCCTACATCTGAGATAAAGTAGGCCGCAAATTGGTCCCTCATTTGTCCAACTTCAACGGATGACCGGAGAGGGTGCTGAGTGAATTCAGGCAATAGGTTAGGAGCAGCATCATCGAGTTCAAAGGTCGGGTGCTCTTTAGCCATCACAAAATTATGAAGAACCACACACGCCTTCACCACCTCATCCACTGTTTCAAGTTTAAGATTAATGGCTGTGCCGAGAATTCGACATCTGGAGACAAGAATCCCAAAAGCACACTCTACAGTTCTTCTGGCCCTGGTCAGCTTGTAATTAAAGATTTTTTTGGTGTGGTCCAAGTCACGGCTGGAGTAGGGTTTCAGTAGGTTTGTGCACATTTGAAAAGCCTCATCCCCAACCATTACAAAGGGCAGTGGTGGAGCTTCGGTGTGGGGAAGAGGCCGTGGCATAGGGAAATTAAATTGGTTGCCATACAACCTCCGGCCCATGTCTGAGTTTTTAAAAGCCTGGGAGTCATTACCACGGCCAAATGCTCCAATGTCCACTGCTACAAACATACATCTGGCATCCGAGTACTGTTGAAAAGTACTTTTTGCAATTATAGTACTCCGATCCAGTTATTTTGGGTTTGATGATCCGTATGTGTTTACCATCAACAGCTCCCAAACAGTTGGGGAAATTGCAGACTGTCCAGAATTTGTCAGCAATTTCTATCCACTTTTCAGGGGTGGACAGGGGCATAAATTCTGGACAAAGAACATTCCAGAGAGCCCGGCAGGTGTCTGCAACAATTCCAGACAAGGTGGAGATTCGAATACGGTACTGGAAGTGTAGTGAAGATAGGGTCTCTCCAGTCGCCAGGAATCTGCGAAACAGACAAAGAAGTAAAATTAATATTTCGGTATATGGTTTTTTAAAACAATAAAATAAAAAATTAGTACATTCACAAAAAATAATTAGGCCAGGTTTTGAATAGTACATGTCACAAAAAAAAAAGCAGACACCCCCCCTTGGTTTTTAAATATTACGTACCGTAATGTCACTAGGAGCCGTTCCTCAGGAGGAATCGCATGAAGGAGCTGTATGTCCTGGCTCTGGATGGATTCTTGGACACAAGCAAGCAAATCCCTGAAGCTTTCTTGGGAATCCGGATATAATCTGTAAATTTATCCGGGTTTGCCTGTAGCTCGCTGTAGAGGGTGTGGTACGCCCCACGGCTCTCCCGGAGTTCAACAATTGGATGTATCCACAAACGCCGCCGCTGCCGTCTTCACTGTCTCTCTCTCTTCCTTTGTTCATGGCAAGCAACTGCATATGCCCTAGCCATCGCGATGTCCAAATCCAAGTTGAAGTGAAAACTCTTCCAGCGCAGATCCATGTTGACATGAGAAAAATCAAGCAAATGTGAAGAATACGGCAAAAGACAGGGTCTATATATTACCATACCACACCGCCACTGATGTCCCATTGGTGGTGTGTGTTGCAAGATTGTTATCTATTTTTTTTTGGTGAAGACAAACAATGTGCAAAAAAACGCAAACGCATGCAAACGCATACAAACGCTGCTTTTTTTGCTTCATGCACACGAAAATGCTGCAAAAAAAACGCAGCGTTTGTATCCGTTTTTTTAATGCGCTTGTGTGCGCAAAAAGCGCAGTGCAAAAAAACGCAAATGTGAAAGTAGCCTAACAAGGTAATACGATCAGGGATAAAGAAAAATACCAATCATACAAATAAGCACACATAAACAATAAAGGTAAACACCAAAGAATGGAGGGTGGGGTTAAACCAGAGTAGGAGAAGAAAGGGAATTATCACACAGTTAAAACCTAGCAACAGTCACCGATAAATCCACCAAACGCCTACTCCAACAACAACCACCAACAACCTCCAGCCATGCAGCATAAGCTTCTAGGAGCTCTCAACTGAGTTGATTAACCCCTGCACTGCTAAAAGAAATTGACACCGTTTAATATAAAGATGAAGTGCTTCTAATCAGTGCTGGAGAAGGAGAAATCAGACACTGTGGTCTTTTGGCTCCTCTCTGTTGCAGTAAACCCATGACAGGTAGGTAGTGTTTTTAAAAAATATACAAAGATGTTACAAAGTGAGAACAAAACAATATGGTGTAAACAATCACATAGCATAAAAGAGTTAACAAAAGAAGTACTAAACCTGTGTTACAGAAGTGACTAAAGGGGGTTTTACACTAAGCGATATCGCTAGCAATATCGCTAAAACGTCACTGGTTTTGTGACGTTATAGCGATATTGCTAGCGATATCGCTATGTGTGATACCAACGACCGGCTCCCCCGCTGTCCATCGCTGATCGCGCGAGAATGTCTGGCTCCATTTCTCGTCGGGCGCTTCCTGCTGAGACTTCCTGCTGTGACGTCCAGCGACGCGTGGAGGCGGGCCGGAGGACGCAGGATCGCTGTGTGTGAATGGTAAGTATCGTGCGCTGCATCGCTGCTGCATCGCTGTGAGATCTTTCTGTATGAAAGCTCACTAGCGATCATTTAGCGATGCACCAGCGATCCTGACCGGGTGGGATCGCTGGTTGGATCGCTGGTGCATCGCTAAATGTAAAAGGGCCTTTAGAGCTTAGCGGAGGGAGGTACTCCTTTTTAGGAAAATTGGCAGAGCCACAGCAAGCTGTACCTTGCAGGACTGACAAAATACAAAAGCCCAAACTCTGGTTTTTGTTAGACCAAGGTTATACCCATATACCTCCCCTTGATGAGCTCATATGGGGGGCTGGTTATGAGATGTGCTGGGACTTTCAGAAGTTTATAAGATTTCCAACTTTCAGGATGTCTTCGCCCCTGGAGGTCCCAGATGGGACATATTGTTGTCATGTTTCTTCTCACGATTATACCATACTATACGCATGAAACATGACATGGATGGCATCACCCATCTGTCTGTTTGTCTAGGTATCCCATCTTATGACCATACATGATGAATAAATAATATTGGTTTTGTCAGTGGAGAGTACCCATTTCCACTTTTAACTTGTTTATGCGTATTTTTAAGTTGAGCACCACCTGGTATGTCAATAATCTCTGAAATACACGGAACTGGAGAAACGGGTTATTCTGTGTTGCCGTGGGAAAAATAATGAAGGATGCCAATCCAATTTCAGGTGGTTTTATTTGTCAAGACGTTCCGAAGTATGTAACTTCTTCATCAGGACAAACCTTGGAAACGCGATGACGAATAAAACCACCTGAATTTGGATTGGCATCCTTCATTTTTTTCCCCACGGCAGCACAGAATAACCCGTTTGTTTCTCCAGTTCTGTGCATTTATCTCTTCATGAGTCTGCAGAAGACTTAAGCCTTATAAATGGTTGTGTGAACACAACCCATCCAGGTGAGCGCAGTCGTGCCTATCCTTCTACTGTATATTGTTACCCAGATAACACCCTTCTTGTGCTTTATCTCCTCTCCAGTTTCTCTCTTGAATAATCTCTGAAAGAGGTTGGTATATTACTTAAAAATGTGACAGTGATTGCATCTTCTTGTGGAATTGCATTGTTGTTTTGTAGTTAAACACCCTTTTAATGTGTTGTCTGGGATTAAAAGTGAGGATCTGCTTTTGTTTCTGAAATTGCACCATTTCTGGGCATGGTTTTCGGTTGCAGCTCAGCCCATTCTCCTTATATGAGATTATAGTGCACTACCAGACACCGCCATGGAAAATTGTGGTGCTGTTGTATGTGTCCTAGGGAGCGGAGACAACACTTTCATATATAATAGATATAAATGTCTGGTTTGGGACTATTTTGAGAGAGTCAGCAAGACCTAGTCAAAATGATTTACCCTTTATGCCCTAAACCAACAGAAAAGAGACAAGAATGTATTATCTATTTATAAAGAGCTTCTAGTTTGTCAGTTGAGATGTCTGAGAACGCCACTGTGGAGGATCACACAGGGTTTGTATATTTCAGATGCTTCTTAAATAGGCGCAGTGTAAATAAGTCCTCTGTGACACCAAGGCTATCAAGAGAGTCCCACGTAAATATTTTTGCGTAGAACACGCATTAAAACATTTTTTTCTCAGATCTCACAAATCTCTTTGTACTAAAAATAAACCCTAGGCCTCCTTTATTCAATCACTGTTTTACTGATGTCAGATCAACACATGTTTTTATTTGTCTGGTGAATAAGAGAAAAAAGACATTACTTTGGGTTTATAATTACAATTGCACAATCAGATTTTTTATTTTTTTTATATTTCTCCTCCAGCTTAACTTGAATAGAACTTGGTTTCCATTATCAAAACAGCTGCCAGTGTGCAAATATGACTTTAACGTTTTGATAAACCCCCTGTCTCTCTAGCTGTTTGTCTGAAAATATACCTGGACAGCTGCCCGGTTCCAGAAATGATTTAAGCTGCTAGAAAAGCACAGCTGTCTTTAACAAGCTTTAGAAATACATGTAACCAGTCGACAATGTATCGACTAGTCTTAGATGCTTATTGCCTATGACACTCTAAATACCATTACAACTAAGTTTATACTACAAAGTCCAAGTTTAAAACTGGAATCTTAGCAAGAACAGCTGGGCTATTTGTTTATGTGATGGACAGGAAAAAAATTACTTCTGTAATCTTTGCTCTTTTGGCTTTAAGATTCTTGAAGGGAGAAAAAGGGAACTAATTTTTGATTGTCATGCAATGTCTAGCAACACAAGCTAGCTAACAGGTCCAATATGTGAAATTCATGTAGAACCCAGCCATAGCAACTCACAGCGGTCCCCCTCACACCTGACTGTAGTCCATCTCCGGGATGTCGAGTGTGCGGCTCACATCAGCCTCCTTTCCCTCGGCTGGTCACACTGAGCATTTTGTTCTCTGCATGAAAGACTTTGTTTTAAATCATAATAGTAACCAGGCTGTAATCACATTATAGAGCACATGGAGAACTTGCATAAAAGCATGTGTTTTAGATTTGACATTCTGATTTATGGGTTGTGCTCCGCTTACACAGCTGCAATCTCCTTTTCCTCCAAAAGATGTTTTCGATTTCACTATTACCTTATCCTGACTTAATGTCGAAGAAAATGAAAGCCACCAGGTGAAGCCATGACAGAAGTTGAGCTTGTCATTTTAATCCTTTTCGACAGCCACGTAATGAATAGATTCCAAATTCATTTCGGCACAATGTTGCTTTATTAATAAAGTAAAGGAAAGGTTATGTCTTATTTGCTTCACTTTTGAACCCGCAATTGAAATCTTGCTCTGGCAGAAGTGATAGTCTTACCAAAAGCAAAATTATTTAAGATCTGAACCTTCCCACATATATCAACATTTACCTGGGGTTAACTTCTTTTATGTAATGCAAAGTCTAAAAACGAAGTCTCTTAAAGGGACTGCAGAAAAGATTTTTTTTCATCTACAATACTTTTATCCTGTGGGTTACTTCATAGGATTCAGGTGCCTATATGCACATACAGTATATCTACATTTATAAGATGTTGGTTCTATATTAACTACAGGCAGTAATTTGCATTTTCATATGCAATAATTGAGCATAAGAATTTCATAAATGAGGTCCCTCCATCTACAAAAATCCAGAGTTGTTTATAACTTACTGTAGCCATTAACTGGCCACCCACATATTTGATTCTATATTTATTATACAGCGCCATTTTCCTGGCGATGTCAACAGATTTTCATTGGTTTCAACATCTAGACCTGCCCCAATCTGCTTTCATTTGAGGTGATCTGAATGGGTAAATTCTAGTTGTACCAAATGAATTGCCTCCCAAATTATGAGTATGAGCCTTGGGGCAACATGTACTTTAGCAGGGTAAATGAAGGTTGCACTGTGTAAGTCCACTTTAGACTGAACTATTTAATTTAAATCTGTTTTTAGTGTTATATATTTATTTTTTGATTGGCAATGTTTTTTTTCCTCCATATCACAATATTTTTAAGAATAAAAATTAGAAATTTTCACACTGGCTCTTTCTTAGATTTTAACTTTCTGTTTCAGGGAATCAACATGTTGTACAGTCATGGTGAAAACATTTGAGACTGACACAAATTTTAGTTTTCACAAACTTGGTTGCTTAAATTTTTATAGTGATAATTTTGCATTAACTCTAGATTGTTATGAAAGGCGATCAGATTAATTACAAAATATTGCTGTGACGCAAGTCACTATAGTAATAATAAGTCCAAAAAATGGAGAGAAAGACTACTATAACAGATAGTAATGTAATACTACTTACTGGATAAGTAAAGGGAGGTCAAACGATCAGGGGTCAGGTTCAGGAACTGGAGCAGTACAACAAGGGGTAGTCAGAGACGAAATCCAATTCACGAGCCGGGGTCAAGAAAACCAGTAAGGCAATATAGTTTACAGGGAGCAGGCAAAAGAAAAGTCAGGTCACAAGCAAATAGTCTAAGTACATGAAGGGAATAAAGTCAGGCTGGGTCAGGCGCAGAGCACAGAGTGATCAGACTTACACAGGCAACAGCAAGTGTGCAATTGACACAGAGTGAAGGCGCTAGCACGCTTAAGTAGAAGACTAATCAAGGAAGGTGAACACAGATGATGCAGCACAAACCCAGCACAACCCCTACACAAAGTAACATATCACGCAGGAACAGAGTGGAGATCGTAACAATTGCAAAGTTATTCTCCCTTGCCATGAAAATTAATTTAATCACAAAAAGCCCATTTATACTGAATTTTAGCCCTGCCACAAAATCATCTCCTAACATTAATTCAGGGATCTTCTCATTAGCTCAGGAGAAAGTGTTAACTAGGACAAGGCAGCTGATACCATTCTGCTACAACGATTGTTTTATAAGCGCAGACTGATTACTTTAAATTATTCTCTACTTCTGTTAACCATGAATACCTCAAAGCAAACACATGCAGTCAACATTGCTTTGCATCAAGTGTTCTATAGACGAGAACATTGATGTTTGTGAGATTGCAACTAAATCAACCATTTATAAGATCATCAAGAACTTCAAAGAGAGAGGTTCATTTGCTGTGAAGAAGGACTTGGGGTGCTCAAAAAAGCCCTGCAAGTGCCAGGACCATCTCTTATAGAAAATGTTGCTATGGGATCAGTGCAGATCTAAATCTTGTTCAAGAATGGCAGCAAGCAAGTGGGATCAGTGCAGATCTAAATCTTGTTCAAGAATGGCAGCAAGTAGCAGTGCATCTGTATGCACAGAGAGGCGAAGGCTATTGAAGTTTGGCCTATTGTCAAGAAGCCACTTCTATCCAAGAAAAACATTACGCTCTCAATGATATTCGGTAGGAAATACAGGGATTGGACACCATAGGACTGGGATAAAGTTATTTTCTTTGATGAAGCCCCATTCAAACTGTTTGGGGCTCCTAGAAGAATGACTGTCCAGATCAGAAACAGTGGTTTCTAAACATCCTCCAAAATCATCTTCTCCCAACGATCCAGTATCAATCTGGTGATGACGCTTGTGAGGAGCTGACCTTGTTCAAAGACTATTGTACCAATGGACCTAGGGCGAAATCTGTAACTTTAAGAGATGCAGACTTTTTTTCTGCATAGAGCACCAGTTACATCAATCTTATTGTTGTGTTTTATTAAAGATTTGCTTGATCATCAGTTCAGCCTCAATAATCAGTGTTTCCATTCAGTGACAGTAAGCAAAAGAAGATAAGCAGGCTGGATCTTATGCATATATAAGGCCAGACCCAATAGTAGTAATCAAGGAACACACTCATCCCATTGTACTCTCAGACACTAAGCCCATATGGATGGGGATAGTAGACCCAATGGATGATCACCACAGAGGGTCTCACATGCAGTCCCAGGTTATCGGCATCTGAAGCATTCTTTGAGCTAAAATTAAATGTTTAAGGGGTAGGGTGTGAACACTTCTGCCCATCCAGGGGGCTGATCCCTAGGAGGGAGAACAAGAAGGCACATATTTAGTCAGGGAGTTGCTATAGGGATGTCAAGGGGCAAGGATCTAGGCTGAGTTCCTGGAACCCATCCATGGATGGCCTATGGAGTTTGGAGATCAGTTGCTGGCTGGGCTGGTTACCGCTGCTATGGTTGAGGTATCTGTTGCCTGGATTTAAGAAACTTTCTTAAGGACCGTTGCTACTGGATACATGGGCTTTGGCTGTATTATCTATTGTCTGGAGGAGCGTGGACAGTGACTACAGACTAAACTGGCAGGAGATACGAAATCTGTGGGCCAGCCAAAAGTTGGGAGACAGTGAGTATCGCTTGGTATGGGGGCAATGGGACTACCGGCCCCAGGGAGGGGATCTTTTGGACTAGGAGCAATGTATTTTGGCCATCTACCAGGAGTTGTTGTAAAACTTTGGATGTAAGCAATAAAAAATAGTTGTATCATTAACCTGCCTGGGTGATTATTACAACACACAACCTCATACCTTCACAATGCTTTTTCCAGCATGTTACAAGGTAAAAGTGATAACTAAGTAGCTCACGGAACAAAATAGTACAATTTTGGGTCCCTGGCCAGGAAACTTCCCAGATCTCAATCACATTGAGAACCCACGGTCAATCCTCAAAAAGTGGCAGGACAAACAAAACACAGAAATTGTGGTAAACTCCAAGACTGATTAGGCAAGCATGGCTTGCCATCAACCAGGATTTGGACAAGAAGCTGACATCCAGCATGCCAGGGCGGTTTACAGAAGTCTCAAAATATAAGCATCAGCACTGCAAATATTGAGTCTTACTTTTTACCTAAACTTGATCTAATGCTCAATGAGAGTTTAAAACTGATGATATCCTGATAACTGTACTTCAACAACCATTATAAATCTCTAAAAATGTTGACACAGCAAGCTTGTGAAAACCAAAATTTGTCAGTCTCAAAACTTTTGGCTATGATTGTGCATTAGCAGCAATGAGCATCTCTGATGTTACCTCTCATATTGAAGCATCCAATGTGGGTGTGCAAAGGTCAAGGGAGGAGGTGCAGAGTCAGCTGTGATCACCTAATGTGATTGGTGGATTTTGTGTTATCAGTCATGTATAGAGGTATTACCTATCATTGTAATCCTGCCTTTGCTGATATAGAAACTCATGTAAAAGTTTCCTGAAACAACAGTATGAGTCTAAAATAGTCCAGTGATCAGTGGTAAAGTTGCAAGACTACTAATTTTGGTTTTTTTTTCAATAAAGATTGTGATATGAGAAAAAAATAATTGCCAAAATGTTCAAAACTGTATGTACACAACCCCTGATTTAAACATATTCCCTTTAACTTTTGTTGCATTACCCCGCTTTCTTTGCCCAGTGTCCAATGCGCCCACATACCACCTATTAAAGACTGCAGCCACCCTAAGAGCATATTGACATGGGAGCTAAGGGTATATTCACTATTAGATGAGGGAACCAGGTATTGCTATCTATTAATTACTAAGAATATAGCAATTTGCTTGCAAGAATTTGTGGATGCTGACTTTCAACACTTGTTGAAATTTATTGTTAAAAAATAAAAATAGCCATTTCCCACTCTGTGTTTTCTATTGTGAAAAGTACCTTACTGTCAAATTTTGTGGAGGAAAGGCCAATGTAAAAGCTCTACAGAAGCCATAGCTGCCTGTATCCTCTCTTTGATTCTTTTTTACTCATATTGATGTTTTATTAATGTTATTGTACAATTACAATAAAAATGATTCGTCTCCTATTGCAAATTTAGGTTTTGTCATTATTCCTCTGCTCAGAGTGTCTGGGACTCTGTGATAGACAACTCTAGCATCCTATCCTGTGCTGGGGTATGCTGAGCTGTCGGTGCTTTGTTTGACAGCTTGGTTGACCTATCTGGAAGGTGCAGAGGCTTCCACAGGTGCTTCATATTCCTGTTATTTAGGTGAGCTGTCGGGCCCAGATCATTGCCAGTCAAAAGCTTGTTCTAACCTGGTGCTCATTGGTGTGTTCGCCTGTACCCTGTGCTGTAAGTTCTGATCTTCTCCTGCTGCTGACCTTTGGACCGTGTTCAGACTACACATTTGGCATTGCCCCTTTCCCCTTTGCGTCTGATATTCTGCTGCTGACTTTTGGAGCGTGTTCAGACACCCGTTTGTCATTGCCCCTTTGCATCTGATATTCCGTTGCTGACCTTTGGACCGTGTTCAGACTACCCGTTTGTTATTGCCCCTTTGCTTATCCGCTGTTTCTCTGGCTTTCTGACCTTGGCTTGTGACCTGACTTGCGGCTTCGTATTTTCCCTTGGTTTACTGCATGATCTCTTGGTATTGACTTTGAAACGTCTGACTGCACTTATTCACTTCCAAGCTGTGGGTTGTGACTAGCGTCACATTTTGAGTTGCCTTAAAAGTACTTATTTTCTTTTTTCCCCTTCACCAATGGATCCTATTCATACACTCTGTGATCAGGTGGCGAATTTGACCCAGATGGTTCAGGATCTCACAAGGGAACACCTGAAACTAGAATCTACACAGTCCCAGCTGCAGGGTCAGTTTTCTAGAGCTATGGATGCTTCCCAAAGCTCCTCACCATCAACTGTAGCAATGACTCCTTTACCTTCTGATGTGCAGTTGGTCTCTCCTGAATCTGTAGTTTCACTTCCTGACTAGTGTTGAGCATTCTGATACTGCAAACATCGGGTATCGGCCGATATTCGCTGTATCGTTATTCCGATACAGAGTACCGATATTTTTACAATATCGGATACCGGAATCGGAAGTTCCCATAATGCCATGAGCCAGTGTTGTGGCTGTGATTGGCTGCTGAAATGATGTCATCATGAAGCGCGGTCTGTGCGCATCATGATGCGCGAGCCTGCCGGGGGTCTGTGCGGGCCTACCTCGGGTCTGTGCGGGCTGCCGGGCGTCTATGCGGGCCTGCCGGGGGTCTGTGCGGGCTGCCGGGGGTCTGTGCGGACCTGCCGGGGGTCTGTACGGGCCTGCCGGGGGTCTGTGCGGGCTGCCGGGGGTCTGTGCGGGCCTGCCGGGAGTCTGTGCGGGCCTGCCGGGAGTCTGTGCGGGCCTGCCGGGAGTCTGTGCGGGCCTGCCGGGGGTCTGTGCGGGCCTGTCGGGGGTCTGTACGGGCCTGCCGGTGGTCTGTGCGGGCTGCCGGGGGTCTGTGGGGGCCTGCCGGGGGTTGTGTGTGTGTGTGCAGGCATCGTCCGATGGGACTACAAGTCCCATCGGGTTATGCCTGCTACAATGACAGTGATTCGCACATTAGCCAATGATGGGACAGTAGTAGTCCCATCATCCGGCTAATGTGTTGAATGTAAAAAAAAAAAAACATATACTACATACATACTACATATACACTCACTGGCCACTTTATTAGGTACACCATGCTAGTAAGGGGTTGGACCCCCTTTTGCCTTCAGAACTGCCTCAATTCTTCGTGGCAGAGATTCAACAAGGTGCTGGAAGCATTCCTCAGAGATTTTGGACCATATTGACATGATGGCATCACACAGTTGGCGCAGATTTGTCGGCTGCACATCCCTGATGCGAATCTCCCGCTCCACCACATCCCAAAGATGCTCTATTGGATTGAGATCTGGTGACTGAGGAGGCCATTTGAGTACAGTAAACTCATTGTCATGTTCAAGAAACCAATCTGAGATGATTCGAGCTTTATGACATGGCGCATTATCCTGCTGAAAGTAGCCATCAGATGTTGGGTACATTGTGGTCATAAAGGGATGGACATGGTCAGCAACAATACTCAGGTAGGCTGTGGCGTTGCAACGATGCTCAATTGGTACCAAGGGGCCCAAAGAGTGCCCAGAAAAAATTCCCCACACCATGACACCACCACCACCAGCCTGAACCGTTGATACAAGGCAGGATGGATCCATGCTTTCATGTTGTTTACGCCAAATTCTGACCCTACCATCCGAATGTCGCAGCAGAAATCGAGACTCATCAGACCAGGCAACGTTTTTCCAATCTTCTACTGTCCAATTTCGATGAGCTTGTGCAAATTGTAGCCTCAGTTTCCTGTTCTTAGCTGAGAGGAGTGGTACCCAGTGTGGTCTTCTGCTGCTGTAGCCCATCTGCCTCAAAGTTCGACGCACTGTGCGTTCAGAGATGCTCTTCTGCCTACCTTGGTTGTAACGGGTGGCAATTTGAGTCACTGTTGCCTTTCTATCAGCTCGAACCAGTCTGCCCATTCTCCTCTGACCTCTGGCATCAACATGGCATTTCCGGCCACAGAACTGCCGCTCTCTGGATTTTTTTTCTTTTTCGGACCATTCTCTGTAAACCCTAGAGATGGTTGTGCGTGAAAATCCCAGTAGATCAGCAGTTTCTGAAATTCTCAGACCAGCCCTTCTGGCACCAACAATCATGCCACGTTCAAAGGCACTCAAATCACCTTTCTTCCCCATACTGATGCTCGGTTTGAACTGCAGGAGATTGTCTTGACCATGTCTACATGCCTAAATGCACTGAGTTGCCGCCATGTGATTGGCTGATTAGAAATTAAGTCTTAACACACAGTTGGACAGGTGTACCTAATAAAGTGGCCAGTGAGTGTATACTACATTTATACAACATACATACATACTACATACTACATACATACTTCATATATACTACATTCATACAACATGCATACATACTACATACATACATACATACATCCAATTATGGATCTCAGACCGCAATTATACCAAAAACACCACATGACACAAATGCTTTATAGGGCCCGATCCAAATTTTCTTTTTTCTCCATTTTACATTTAGTAACAGAACTCAGTCTAACCTCACTGAAAGGGAGACAGGGTCTGATTCAGAGGCCATCCTCGATCCTGGGGGTGGAGGTGTTGAGGTGTCTGGCCCATCTTGTGACCCTCCAAGGAGCCAGGCCCAAGTGACTTCTCCTGCTTGACCTGAGCCTGCTCTAGAACCTGGCCTGCCACCAGAAACACCACCACGAACAGAGCTACTACAAGGACCGTCAGCTGCAGCACTACCCGACATCCAGGATGAACAGGGCAACAGCAGCAGCCCAACTGTTAAGCTAGAGGGCCCTGCAGCCTGCTGTGGCATCCCGGCGAGGTAGGCGAAGGCACCATATCCCTGCCACTGATACCAGGACCAATGTGGACATAGGGGTCCTAAATTATCTTTCCAGAGTTGCCACTGATGATGGGGAGGAGGCGTACTCACACAGCCTCACCCGTTATCTTCGTTCCCTTCCCTGTGAGGTGCGGCTACGTATGCGAGGATCCATTCAGATCCTAACTGACACAAGCACATCCCCCAATACCCCTTATGAGGTGTTTGCGTTTCTGGAGAGGTGGCAGCTGTCACCCAGGAATCTCATATGTCTTAACCCCCAACCCCAAGTGCTTGCTCTATCAGGGTCTGAGGATCCTCCTACACATAGGCCTACACCTCACCCCCTTCCCCCCCCCTACCCAACATTGGCAATATCATTCCCAAATGTCAGGGTATAACCCAGCACACCAATATGGCCACTTGTTCCCAGCCAGTGTTGGAGGCTGGTCCCAATCTGGTTGGGGACGACATGGCGATTTTGGTTGTTTAGAGTCACGGCCCTACCAGCCTCAACAGGAAAGTCGTCTCCAATATCATAGTGCCCAGTATCCACCTCAATCCCGTGAATCGGCCCACTACCTCCATCATGGGCAAGAGTATGCCCCCACACAGGTCGAGGGACAAGTTGGCCAAACTAACCAGCAGGCAACACAGGCTGGGCTGCCGCCTCCCCCGCCCCACATACCACAGTTTATAAGTTTGCGAGTTTTTTTGGTGGTTAATGCTGGAATGTAACAGTTTACCATTTTTTTGGTGTTCAAAGGCCAATTAAGGCCATTTTGCAAAATACCATATGGCTAGAATATGGTATCACAAGGCCTTAAAAAAAAATATACATAAAAAGTTTAAACTTTCAATAGTTGTTGTCTTTATCAATTATGTACTTACATCATGACATGCTGCCATATGCTTACACAGTGATTTAGAAACAGTGAAAAGACATAAGGGGTTGTAATATATATATTTTCACAAAGGCAAAAACTAAAAATTTATAACATAGAAACAGCATGCTCTTGCCATGAAATTTCCCCCTCAGGTGACATAAAATAATTTGTGTAAATATCACGCACTTTGATAGCAGAGAGTGGACGATGGGTAGGGTTGACATGTGGTCTCGCCCTGCGCACATTGTCCATCACACGCACCACACCATCAGAGGCAGAGCAATTATGGATCCTGGTGAAATTATGTAGGACCATACAGGCTTTGATTACCTCATTGACATTTTGTTCACTCAGCTGAATGGCTGACTAGAGAACACGCCATTTGGCACAAAGAATGCCAAAGGCACACTACACCACTCGCCGGGCACAGGAGAGACGCAAGTTAAAGATCCTGCGCCAGTGGTCCAGGTTGCGCCGGGGATATGGCCTCATTACATGGCTCGATAATTGAAAGGCCTCATCGGCCACAAGGACATAAGGGACAGATTGTTGATTTAAACCAGGTAGCTGCCATGGTGGGGGTAGATCCAACTGGTTGGTGCGTAGACGCGACCCCTAATGGAAGTATTGAAGACCTTAGAGTCTCCCGTCCTTCCATAGGCCCCAATGTCTACAATAATAAACTTGTATTCACTGTCTGCCAGAGCCAACAAAACAACAGAATAGTATTGCTTATAATTGTAGAATTGTGAGCCTGAGTTTGGCGGCTTACTCACCCAGATACGTTTCCCATCCAGAGCCCCAATTCAATTTGGAAACTGGCATTGCTCCTCAAAGTCCCTTGAGATCCTCAACCAGTCTTCCATCCTGGGCTCGGGCATGACGACTTGATGGAGTCTTGACCATATTTCTCTACATGTAGACCTCACTACGCCCAAAATGGTTGATCTTCCAATGAGAAACTCATGATGGATGCGGCATACGACAGGCTTGTGGACAGGAAGCTGGATAACCACAAAAGGTGAACAAAATTAATATAAAAAAAGATACATTCAAGATATATCAATAGAACACAGTATCACTTTAAATCTGTTAAAAAACACACCTTTTTAAATAATAAGGCCTATTTGCCAGACATTTAATACTACACATATTAATCGGGTATGAAATGTACAAGATATCTGGCCAAAGATGAGGGCAGCAAATGTAAAACAAAGAAGAAAAGAAACATACTTTGAGCTATACATCATGAATATAGAGAATGTGGTTGAGGAATACATACTGTAATGTAAGTAGAAGTCGCTCCTCAGCAGATATAGCTTTGCGCATCCTGGTGTCCTGAAAGGTGATTCCAGGGCGCACTGTCTCCAACAATAGATCAAAGGTGTCCAGGCTCACGCGACAATATTGGAAGAATTTTTCCGGATGAGTCCGCAGAGAAGAATAGAGCAGGTGGAAATGACCTTTTGTGAGGCGTTGCCTCAAAAGCGGATGGACCCGCATTCATCTCCTCCTCCTCGGATCCACAATCACAGGGTATGGATGCCCAAAGCGGCGTGACAAAAGCCAGTTGAAGAGAACCTGCTCAGTAGGGTTGAAACTAAGTGTGTTTGTCATGTTCGACACACAACCACAACACACCAAGACAAGGCAAGGTAAAAAACGGCCAGATTGGAGGCAGGCACCTGTTACTGAGCCAATAAATAGAGTGTAGGCTGATGACTTAAAAAATTTGCAGGCCTTTAAACCATTAAATGTCCATTTTGCAAGGTCGCGAGAAAATCTCGCCATACGGATGCAATACGGATTACATACGGATTGCATACGGATGCTTACATGCGCAAAATACGCGACCACACCTTGATTACGGATGACATATGGATCACTATTTAGGGGACATTTCTCCGTATTACGCATGGAAAGTATGGACCGTATTTATCGTCGGTTAGTGTGAACCCAGCAAGCCGTCGGGAAACGTCTAAGTCTGGGTGATGTTCGGGGAGATCACCCAGATTTCCAGGTACCCATTTACTCCTCAGATAAAGTATTGCTGAATGTGGAACTTTATTTTCAGAACCTGTTGTTATCTGCTCTTGCTTTCATTGACTGTGGCTCTGCCGCCAATTTAATTGATTCTGGACTGGCTGCTAAATTAGGATTAGGGACAGTTATATTGGAAAGACCTATTCAATTTGTCGCCATTGACAGGACACCATTACTTCAGAACTTAGTCCAGCTGGTAATGGTGGAAGTCATAGTTAGAGAATGGGAACTCTTCACTCTGAGTCCATCTCCTGCTATGTGTTGGATTCTTTACCTGCTGGGTTGGTGTTGGGATTTCCATGGCTGCAAATCCATAATCCTGTTATTGATTGGTGTCGGAAGGATATTGTTAAATGGAGTTCCTACTTTCATAAGAAATGTCTTAGCTCTGTACAAATTTGCTCCGCTAGTCTGGAGGGTCTGCCAGGTTACCTGATAGACTTCGGAGATGTGTTCTCGGAGAAAGAGGCTGGGATGAGATATTACCGCCCCATCTTCCTTATAATTATGATTGTATCTTATTCCTAATGCCAAATTTCCTAACGCTCGGCTGTATAATTTGTCGGGACCTGAATGGACTGCTATGAAGGAATATATTAATGAAAGTTTATGGAAGGGTCATATCTGTCCTTCCTCCTTGCCTGTAGCTGCAGCGTTTTTTTGTGAAAAAGAAAGATGGTGGCCTCTGTCCTTGCCTCGATTTTCGTGAACTGAACAAAATTATAGTTTAGAACACTTACCCGCTTCCACTTATCCCAAACCTATATAATCAGCTTATTGGGGCTAAATGGTTTTCTAAACTTGACCTTAGAGTGGCATATAATCTAACACATATCCGAGAGAGTGATGAGTGGAAAACGGTGTTTTTAACGTCGGAGAGTTTATTTGAAAATCTTGTCATGCCTTTTGGGTTAACCAATGCATCTGCTGTCTTTCAGAACTTTATGAATGACATTTTCTCTGATATTATTGGACAGTTTGTTGTGGTATACCTGGATGACATTCTAATTTTTTTGCCTGATCTGAATTCTCACTGTGAGCACGTTCGATTTGTTTTACAGAAACTAAGGGAAAATTCTTTGCTTGCTAAATTGGAGAAATGAACTTTTTCTGTTCAGGAAATATCGTTTCTGGGGTTCATTGTGTCTGCTGAAGGGTTTAAAATGGACCCTGGAAGGTGCAGACAATAATTGATTGTGTTCAACCTCGTGATCTGAAAGCATTGCAATGATTCTTAGGGTTCGCTAATTACTACAGAAAGTTTATTAAGGGTTTTTCTCAGATAGTGAAACCCCTTACTGACCTCACGCGAAAGGTTTGGTCGTTGGATGCTGTTGGCGACTTTAATAAATTAAAGGAGTGCTTCATATCCGCTCCAGTGTTGATTCAACCTGATCTCCAGAAACCGTTCATTGTAGAGGTGGATGCCTCAGAAGTTGGGGTAGGAGCTGTTTTGTCTCAAGGTTCCAAAACTCTGACCAACTTGTGTCCATGTGCATTCTTCTCCAGGAAATTTTCATCTGCTGAAAGAAATTATGATGTGGGGAATCGAGAGTTGCTCGCAGTCAAATAAGCTTTTGAAGAATGGAGACATTTATTGGAGGGAGCTATTCATCCTGTTACTGTGGTGACAGATCATAAAAATTTAGCCTATATTGAATCTGCTAAACGTTTAACCCCTAGACAGGCCAAATGGTCCTTATTTTTCTCTAGATTCAATTTTTCCATCATGTTCAGACCGAGGTCTAAGAATGTTAGGGATGACGCTTTGTCACGCAGCCTTGATTCTGTCTCTCCTCCAGAACCTCCATCCTCCATTCTTCCCCTAGGAATTGTGATTTCTATGGTATCCTCGGAATTGGAATATGTCATCCCCTGATGAAGAAGTGATTTTCCACTTCGAAACGCGTTGGGAATAAAGAGTTAAAAAGTTTCTCATGTGGTGACTTTATCCTGGTCTCAGCAGCGCACAAGTAAGCCTAAATAATTTATCCAAAAGGATTTCTCTCTGTGGTCACGGACGTGAACCTCGGGCGTGCAGCAGGCTGACATTGACCTACATGCTTTTATCCTTCCTGGAAAAGGTGAGTAGATTCTTTTGAATTTATTTCATCTGTTACCCAGATAAGACCCTATTGCGCTCTTTCTTTCCCCAGTTTTATCTCGGAATTGGAGGCTGAAATTCATGAGGTCCAGTCGTTGGCCGCATCTGCTACTCCTGAATTTAAATTATTTGTGCCTGTGTTTCTTAGATTACATCTATAGCAAGAATTTCATGACTCCGTCTTAAGTGGTCACCCAGGAGTCACTGCTACACAGAAAGCTATTGCTAGACTCTTTTGATGACCATCCATGCTTAACGATGTTAAGGAATTTGTATCTGATGTGAGATTTGCGCACGTGCTAAAGTCTGTCATAACCGGCTGGCCGGGGAATGGGCTCCTTTGCCTATTCCTGAAAGACCATGGACTCATTTGTCCATGGACTTCATTACGGATTTGCCTGTATCTGGTGGAAAAATGGTTATTTAGGTGGTGGTTGACCGATTCAGTAAACCAGCTCATTTTGTTCAATTATCAGGGTTACCTAATGCTGAAACACTGTCCAAGTTATTTATCAGTCATATGGTGAGATTGCATGGCATTTCTTGAAACATTGTATCTAATGAAGGGTGAAATTTGTCTCTAAATTCTGGAGGGAATTTTGTAGGAAGTTGGGGATAGGTTTGTCTTTTTCCTCTGCTTATCACCCTGAGACAAACGGTCAGACAGAGAGGACAAATCAATCGCTAGAACAAATTTTAAGATGTTTTGTGGCTGCTCAGCAGGAGGACTAGTCCTCATTTTTGCCTCTTGCTGAGTTCGCCTTTAACAGTCAGGTTAATCAGTCCACTGGAGATTCTACTTTCTTTTGTAACTATGGTTTTCATCCTCATCTTGGTGAATTCTCTAGGATGAGTTCTGGATGCCCTGGAGTAGAGGTGACCATTCAGAAATTTGGGAATATTTGGAGGGAGGTTCAGAGGAATATTTGGGTGTCTCAGTTTCGACAAAAACGTTAGGCCAATGCGTAACTTTTGGTGGGTTTCACTTTCAAAGTTGGGAATAAAGTTTGGTTATCATCCAAGAATATAAGGTTAAAAGTACCTTTGGCAAAGCTGGGCCCGAAATTCATTGTCCTGTGTGAGATTTTGGAGGTAGTAAATCCTGTTGCCTTTAGATTAAAGCTTCCACAGTCCCTTTGTGTCCCCAATGTTTTTCACAAATCCCTGTTAAAGAAGTTTGTTCCGTCTGTGTTGTCTGTCTCTTCCCCTCCTCCACCTGTCTCTGTTGATGGAGGTTTAGAGTACAAAGTGCAGAGAATTGTGGATTCTCAGAGGGTCCGAAATTTCCTCTCATATCTGGTTCACTGGAGGAGATACGGAGCCTAGGAGAGAGCCTGGGTTCCAGCTCATTCGGTGAAGGCTGATCGTTTGGTCAGAGCTTTTCAGCATAGGTTTCCTAGAAAAACTGGGGGTCCAGTGCCCCCCTTGAAGAGGGGGTACTGTCATGATCCCTTGCTCAGAGTGTCTGGGACTCTGATGTACAGCTTTGGCATCCTATCCTGTGCTGGGGCGTGCTGAGCTGTCAGTGCTTTGATTGACAGCTTGGTTGACATATCTGACTGGAAGGTGCAGAGACTTAAACAGACGCTGTAAAATTTTGGAATTTGCTCTGTTATTTATGTGAGTTGTATGGCCCAGATCATTGCCATTCAAAAGCTTGTTATAAGCTGGTGTTCTCTGGTGTGTACAGAACGCCTGTACCCTGTGCTGTAAGTTTTGATCTTCTTCTGCTGCTGACATTTGGACCGTGTTCAGACTACCCGTTTGTAATTGCAGCTTTGCATCTGATATTCCGTTGCTGACCTTTGGACCATGTTTAGACTACCCGTTTGTAATTGTCCCTTTGCATCTGATATTCTGCTGCTGACCTTTGGACCGTGTTCAGACTACCCGTTTGCAGGGCCGGTTTTAGGCAAAGTGGGGCCCTAGGTAAAGTTTAAAATGGGCCCCAAATGCTAACATAGTGCACATCACAGAAGCTTTTCGGTTGTACTTGCGCTGAGTTCAGGATGCTAAATGAGTGTGATCGACAAAATTGAAGAAGTCATTCAACACTTGTTTCCTGGCCTCTTTCCACCGTCTGAGAAAGAATGATGGGAATAGAACGATCACTAATGGATCATTAAGGGTGTGTGCACACGTTGTGGTTTTTGCTGCGGATCCGCAGCAGATTTGGTCCTGCGGATCCGCAGCAGTTTCCATGCGGTTTACAGTACCATGTAAACCTATGGAAAACCAAATCTGCCATGCACATGCTGCGGAAAATTCCACGCAGATTTGCTGCGGTTTATTTTCCGCAGCATGTTACTTCTTTTTGTGGAACCGCAGCTGCAGTGTACGTTCCAGGACATACAAATCAATCAGTCGCTCTCTCTCATCCGCACTGCCAAACTGCACTAGAACCTGCATCAAGTCCGCTGTACACATGCTAGGAATCCGCAGGAAAAATGCATGTGTTTAACCCTGCGGTTTCTGCCAAGAGATATGGATTCTCTGCAGAAAAAGCTGCAGACTAATCCGCAACGTGTGCACACACCCTAACAGATCACCATACAGTATCATGTTATCAGCAGCACATCTACAGTTTACACCACATAGTGCTCCATATAATATAATCTGCCCCATAGTCCTCCATATAGTATAATACACTCCTCATAGCCCTCCATATATTAAAATACACTGCTCAGTCCTCCATATAGTATAATACACTCCTCATAGTTCTCCATATAGTATAATGCACCGCCCTAGTCACCCATGTAGTACAATTCACTTCCCATAGCATAATGCACCCCATAGTTCTTCATATAATGTATTCCCCATAGTCCTCGATACAGTATAATGCAGTCCACATATAGTATAATGCATCCACCCCATAGAGCATAATGCAGCCACCCCACAGAGCATAATGCAGCCCCGCCATACAATATAATGTAACCCCCATAGAATATAATGCAGCCCCCCTCTTATAGTATAATGCAGCCACCCCTTAGAGAATAATGCAGCTACCCCAGAGTGTTGTGAGTTCATTTTTCCCTTCACCGTTGAGGTCTGATGAACTCCCTCCTCTGGAAAAGGAAGGTAGTGAGGCTGATTACCAAACACCTGGGCAGCTAGATGATGACTGGGTGGCTAGAATTGAGGACTGGATATAAGGCAGCCAACGCCCTTCTGCCTTGCTGGTGATCCTGCTGGATTCTTGGAGACCAGTCTGATTCCTGCATCTCAAAGCTAAGTTTTTCTGCTCTGCTTTGTACACTTCATTTTTGTTTTTGTTTTGCCTTTTTTTTTGGGAGTTCTGCCATCCCCGGCCGGGGGTGAGCTGAATTCCATTTTTGTCTCTGATCTGTTGATCTTTTGCTCTGTCTTCAGAATATACCTGAGTGCTGATATAGTCTTTTGAAGCCTAGCGACTTCAGGGCCTGTTTTTCCTATCAGTCGGTTGGCACATTTTGGATAAGGTTTTTGCGGATGGCAGACAGCAGCTTTCCTATCCTGTCCTATTTTAGTTAGCTTGGGCCCCATCATTTGCTCAACCTATCTTTCTATCTGTGTTAGTGTTTTCATCTTGCTTCACCGTCATTATATGTTGGGGGCTGCCTATTGCTTTGGGGTCTGCTCTGGGGCAGTTTAGTTTTTCCCCTTTCTGTCTTTAGGCTATGTAGTTCTCCGACTGTGATTGAGGGGTCTAGGACACCATAGGAACCCCCCAAGGCTACTGCTAGATGTTGTGGATAGGTTCAGGGGTCTGCAATCCGATAGCTGCCAACCTCTCTGGTTTTTCTGGACTTAGCTAGTACTTTGTTTTTTCCTCCTTCGGTGACTCATCATAACAGAATCACCAGCCATACCGCAGATCCTAGGGTGTACTCAATAGCAGGAGAGAATTGTAAAAAAAAAAAAAAAAAAGTGTGTCAGAATTTTTTTTTTTGTGCATATTTTTTCCTCTATATCTCTGAGGCCGTAGGGGGAATTTTTCTCTCAATGGAGATGAAGCAATTGTCTGATCGTGTGGAGCAGCTCATTGCTGAGGTGCGGGGAATTTCCGCCTATCTTGCTCATTCACATGCTGCTGAACCAAAGATTCCTACTCCTGATGTGTTTTTTGGGGATCGGTCTAAATTCTTGAATTTCAAGAATAATTGTAAATTATTTTTTGCCTTGAAGCCTAACTCGTCGGGGAACTCCGTGCAGCAGGTTAAAATTGTCATCTCTTTGCTGCGCGGCGATCCCCAGGATTGGGCGTTTTCTTTGAAACCTGATGATCCTATTCTGAATAATGTGAATGCATTTTTCAAGCCTTGGGGTTGTTGTATGATGAACCTAATGCTATTGATCAGGCTGAAAAGACCCTGTTGGCATTAAGCCAGGATCGGGATTTGGCAGAGTTGTACTGTCAAAAATTCCGAAAGTGGGCGGTCCTTACTACTTGGAATGATGGTGCCTTGGCAGCCCTCTTTCGGAAGGGTTTGTTAGAGACTGTAAAAGATACTATGGTGGGATTTCCTGTTCCCTCTGGTCTTGACGATTCTATGTCATTAGCCATTCAGGTGGATCGGTGTTTATGTGAACGCAAAACTACACAAGAGATGTTGCCACCTGTTGAACAAATGTCTGAACCTATGCAATGTGATAGAGTTTTGTCTAGGGCGCAACGTCAGGAGTTCAGAAGGTGTAATAAGCTGTGTTTTTTTTGTGGAGATGCCTCGCATATTATTTCTGTCTGGCTTTTGTGGATTCGGGAGCAGCTCTGAACCTGATGGACTTGGATTTTGCTAAACGTTGTGGATTTCCTATGACACCTCTGCGGACGCCTATCCCTTTGAGGGGTATTGATGCTACTCCTTTGGCGAAGAATAAACCTCAGTTTTGGACCCAGGTGGTAATGCGGGTCGCCCCAGACCATCAAGAAAATTGCAGATTTTTGGTGTTGCATAATTTGCATGATACCATTGTTCTGTGGTTTCCCTGGTTGCAAATCCATAATCCAGTTCTGGATTGGAAATCTTTGTCTGTGGTGAGTTGGGGTTGTCGGTGTGCCCTTAGTGTTGCTCCTGTTTTCTCCACCTCTCCCCAGTCGCATGATGTATTTAGTGAGAATGAGTCTGCGTCTTTGCCTCCTCATAGGAGTTATGACTGTGCAATTGAGCTGAACCCGGGGTGTAAATTCCCCAAGGGTCGGCTTTTCAATTTATCTGTACCCGAGCACGAGGCTATGCGATCCTATATTAAGGAGTCGTTGGAGAAGGGTCATATTAGACCCATATTAGCTGGGTTTTTTTTCGTGGCTAAAAAGGATGGTTCATTAAGGCCTTGTATTGACTATCGTGCCCTCAACAAAATTACTGTTAAATATCAGTATCCGTTACCCCTGATTTCTGATCTATTCTCCAGAGTTAAAGGAGCTTGCTGGGTTACCAAGCTTGACCTCAGGGGGGCGTATAATCTTATTCGCATTAAGCATGGGGATGAATGGAAGACGGCGTTTAATACTCCGGAGGGACATTTTGAGTACCTGGTGATGCCTTTTGGGCTCACTAATGCCCCTTCTGTCTTCCAGTGCTTCATGAATGATATATTCCGAGACTTTGTGGATAAATTTTTGATTATCTGGATGATATTTTGATCTTCTCCAAGAATTGGGACTCTCATGTGGAACATGTTCGGACTGTGTTCCGGATTTTGAGGGAGAATTCCCTGTATGTCAAGGGATCGAAATACCTTTTTGGGGTACAGAGGATTTCATTTTTGGGATTTGTTTTGTCTCCGTCAACTATTGAAATGGACCCGGCCAAGGTACAGGCCATTTATGATTGGGTTCAGCCCACTTCTTTGAAGGCTCTCCAGAAGTTTTTGGATTTTGCTAATTTTTATCGAAAGTTTATAGCTAATTTTACTGGTATTGCCAAGCCATTGACTGATTTGACTAGGAAGGGTGCTGATGTGATGAATTGGTCTCCGGAGGCTGTTTCTTCCTTTCAGGAGCTGAAGCGAAGATTCACTTCTGCTCCGGTTTTGCGGCAACCTGATGTCTCACTACCGTTTCAGGTGGAGGTGGACGCTTCTGAGATTGGTGCAGGAGCGGTGTTGTCCCAAAAAGATCCTGTGACATCTAAAATGAATCCTTGTGCTTTCTTTTCCCGAAAGTTCTCCCCATCTGAACGTAACTATGATGTGGGGAATCGTGAACTGTTGGCCATGAAATGGGCATTTGAGGAGTGGAGACATTGGTTGGAGGAAGCCAAACACCAAATCGTGGTCCTTACTGACCACAAGAATTTGATTTACATGGAGTCGGCCAAGCGCTTGAATCCTAGACAGGCTAGGTGGGCCTTGTTTTTTACACGTTTTGATTTTGTGGTCTCTTTTCTTCCGGGCACTAAGAATGTGAAGGCAGATGCCCTCTCTAGGAGTTTCCTTGCTGATTCTCCTGTTGTGACTAAGCCTGATACCATCTTAGGCGAGGGGGTAGTTCTTTCTGCCATCTCGCCTGATTTGAGATGTGCTCTGGAAGAGTTTCAGGAGGACAAACCTGAGCATTGTCCCAGTGGAAAGTTGTATGTTCCTGACCAGTGGAGGAAGAGAGTGCTGTCTGAAGTTCATTGCTCTGCATTGGCTGGTCATCCAGGTATTTTTGGTACTAGAGATCTGGTGAGTCGGTCTTTTTGGTGGCCCGCCTTGTCTCATGATGTCAGGAATTTTGTGCAGTCCTGTGGGACTTGCTCCCGGTCTAAACCTTGTTCTCGCTCTAGTGGCTTGTTGATGCCTTTGACGGTGCCCAGGAGGCCATGGACCCATATTTCAATGGATTTTATCTCTGATATGCCTGTCTCTCAGAGAATGACTGTTATTTGGGTGATTTGTGATAGATTCTCTAAGATGGTCCATCTTGTACCACTCCCTAAGTTGCCATCTTCCTCTGAGTTGGTGCCCTTGTTTTTGCAACAGGTGGTTCGCTTGCACGGGATTCCTGAGAACATTGTATCTGACAGAGGAGTTCAGTTTGTGTCTAGATTTTGGAGGACTTTCTGTTCCAAGCTGGGAATTCAGTTGTCCTTCTCCTCTGCGTTTCACCCTCAGACCAATGGGCAGACGGAGAGAACAAACCAGACTTTGGAGTCGTATTTGAGATGTTTTATTTCTGCCGATCAGGATGATTGGGTTTCATTTTTGCCCTTGGCCGAATTTGCTTTAAATAATAGAGCTAGTTCTGCCACTTTGATGTCACCTTTTTTTTGTAACTTTGGGTTTCACCCTCGATTTTCTTCAGGGCAGGTGGAGCCTTCTGCCTGCCCAGGTGTTGACACTGTGGTGGAGAGAATGCACCAGATCTGGGACCAAGTGGTGGATAAGTTGTCTCTCTCCCAGGAAAAGGCCCAGCGGTTTTCCAACCGGCGTAGGACCGTTAGTCCCCAGTTTAAGATGGGTGATAGAGTTGAGCGACTTTGGTCGGATCGGGTTTCGTGAAACCCGAATGAAACAAAATAAGTTTCAGATGAAACTCGTCCGACTAGAGCAAAAAAAGTCGGAGTTTCGTCCGACTTTTATTTCCCATTGACTTTGTTTTGCTCTAGTCGGACGAGTTTCATCTGAAACTTATTTTGTTTCATTCGGGTTTCACGAAACCCGATCCGACCAAAGTCGCTCAACTCTAATGGGTGATATGGTTTGGTTGTCATCAAAAAATATCGCTATGAAGGTGGCTTCTCCTAAGTTTAAGCCTAGATTTATTGGACCTTACAAGATTTTGGAGATTATTAATCCGGTCTCTTTTCAGTTGGCTCTTCCTGTCACATTTAAAATTCATAATGTGTTTCTGTCATGGTATGCCTAGGTTACTTTAGGCAAAAACCCCGGGACCCCTGCGATGTCCCTCAGACTAGGGGAACCCTGTCTGTCCCTCTACCCAGGGTTTACACTGAAGGTGTGCCTGCCTGAGCCTCCACCCTGTCCCTGTCTCCTGTCCAGCCCTAAGCTGAACCCACCTCCCTCCACCCAGTGAGGGGACCAGACACCAGACCCCACAAATACGTATGGACAGGGGTAAAAGAAACACCACACAGTTAATACACAAGGGAATACAATAATGTGCAAGGGCAACCAAATATATATATAACAGATTGGAGAAAGAACCACTGAGGGATATACTGAACCAGATATCAGACGCTCCAACACCACCACTGCTGACCGGTATTACTATGCTAGCACTAGGCTAAAGCTATAGTCGGCGACGCCCATAGTCAGGACGAACTATTTAAAGACCAAGGGCGTGGCCCAGCCCTCAGCCAGCATGACAACCTGGTTAACCCTATCCCGACTGGAACAGAATACCCAACAGGGTATTACCGCTGTCTGCCGGACACCCTGGTGTGAACAGTGTCCGACATGACAGTACCCCGCCTTCTACGAGGGACCTCCGGAACCTCACCATGTCGAGGACCTGGCTTGTCCGGATGGCGACGATGGAACATAGTAACCAGTTGATCAGCATGAATGTCAGAGGCCGGCACCCATGTCCTCTCCTCAGGACCATAGCCACGCCAGTGGACCAGGTACTGTAGAGTGCGACGCACAACCCTAGAGTCCACCACTTTGGACACCTCAAATTCCAACGCGCCATCCACCAAGACGGGAGGTGGTGGCCCGGGGGAACCATCCACCAAACCCACGACCTTCTTTAGCAATGCTTTGTGAAATACATTATGAATCTTATACACAGCCGGCAACTCCAAACGAAATGCCACAGAGTTGATCACTGCGGAGATTCTAAATGGGCCAATGAACCTGGGACCCAACTTAAGTGACGGTATCTTGAGCTTAATGTTCCTAGTAGATAACCACACCCAATCACCCACACACAGGTCCGGACCTGGCACACGTCTGCAGTCAGCCACCCGTTTGTACCTGGAACCCACCTTCAACAAGCGCTGCTTGACTCTCCTCCAAACAGACGACAATTGAGCTCCCAACTGGTCCTCCTCAGGGACGCCAACTGAGCACCCCTGACGCAAGGTGCAAAATTGAGGATGTTGACCATACACACAAAAAAAAAGGAGATTCCCCAGACGATTCCTGGCAATGGTTGTTTATTGCGAATTCTGCCAGAGGAAGAAACGCTGACCACTCTTCCTGATTGTCGGAAATAAAGCAGCGCAAGTATTGCTCTAGGTTTTGGTTCATCCGCTCAGTCTGTCCATTCGACTGAGGGTGGAAAGCCGATGAATGAGATAATTTGATTCCAAGGCGAGAACAAAAAGCTCTCCAAAACTTTGCCACAAATTGCGTACCTCGATCAGACACAATGTCAGACGGGACACCATGAAGTCTGACCACCTCGCGAATAAATATCTGAGCAAGAGTCTTAGCATTGGGCAAAGACGGTAAAGCAACGAAATGTGACATTTTGGAGAACCTATCAACAATTACCAAAATGACCGAGTTCCCTGCCGAAGCGGGCAAGTCAGTAATAAAATCCATGGAAATCTCAGTCCATGGCTTACTGGGCACCCCGAGAGGCTGCAAGCTACCAGCGGGACGGGAACGAGGAGTCTTGGCCCGTGCGCACGTGGTACAGGCAGCCACATATGAGGCCACATCCTGCCGGATTTTAGGCCACCAAAAACGACGTGATACCAGTTCCAGAGTGCTCTTAACCCCTGGATGACCTGCCAGTACCGTGTCGTGATGTTCGCCCAACACTCTAGAGCGTAGATGTAGCGGCACAAAAGATTTATTAGCAGGCAACCCCGGCGGTACCACCTCCTGAGCCTCCGCAATCTCTGCCTCAATCTCTGTCGTGATGGCAGATACCACCACACCCTTTTGGAGAATAGGCACCGGCTCTTCACATAACTCTCCACCAGGAAAACACCTGGATAAAGCGTCTGCCTTAACATTTTTCGACCCAGGTCGATAGGTAACAATGAAGTTGAACCGGGTGAAGAATAATGCCCAGCGAGCCTGTCTGGAGGACAGGCGCTTAGCAGATTCTAAATAAAGCAAATTCTTATGGTCAGTTATCACAGTAATCTGATGAACAGCCCCCTCCAAGAAGTGTCGCCACTCCTCAAATGCCAATTTGATGGCCAATAGTTCCCTGTTGCCAATATCATAATTACGCTCCGCAGGCGACAGCTTCTTGGAGAAGAAGGCACACGGATGCAACTTGGCCCAAGAAGGGCCCTGAGACAGTACAGCCCTCACTCCAACCTCCGACGCATCCACCTCCACGACAAACGGTAAGGAGACATCGGGCTGCACCAGAATGGGCGCTGAGGCAAAACTATTCTTGAGGAATTCAAACGCCTGTACCGCAGGCTCAGACCAGTCAGAAAAGTCGGTACCCTTCTTAGTCATGTCAGTCAGTGGTTTGGCAATCATAGAGAAGTTCTTAATAAATTTCCTATAGTAATTGGAGAAGCCAAGAAATCGCTGAAGCGCCTTAAGATTATCAGGCCGATCCCAATGTAGTACCGCCTGCACCTTTGCGGTGTCCATCTTAAAACCTGAGGCGGAGATTATATAACCCAAGAACGGTAGCTCCTGTACGAAAAACACACATTTTTCAAGCTTGACATAGAGCCTGTTCTCTCTGAGCAACTGCAGAACCTGTCTAACATGCTCTATATGTGTATCATGGTCGCGAGAGAAAATGAGGATGTCGTCAAGATAAATTATAACGAACCTCCCCAACAACTGAGAGAAGACATCATTAATGAAGTGTTGAAAGACCGCCGGTGCCATAGTCAACCCAAACGGCATTACCAAACTCTCAAAGTGACCCTCAGGGGTATTGAACGCTGTCTTCCACTCATCCCCCTGACGGACTCTTATAAGATTGTACGCCCCCCTGAGGTCCAGTTTGGAGAACCACCTGGCACCAACCACTTGGTTGAATAAATCGGGTATAAGTGGCATAGGGTAAGGATCACGGACCGTAATCTGGTTGAGTTCTCTGAAATCCAGACACGGGCGTAAACCGCCATCCTTCTTTTTAACAAAGAAGAAGCCAGCAGCCAGAGGAGAAGAGGAAGGTCTAATATGACCCTTGCTCAGGCTATCCGCAATGTATTCCTTGAGAGCTAGCCTCTCGGGACCTGAGATATTAAACATTCTAGCTTTAGGTAACTTGGCCCCTGGTTTCAACCTAATAGCACAGTCATAGGGGCGATGCGGTGGTAGTTCCGAACAACCCTTCTCAGAAAATACATCCGCATAATCCAGCAACGGCTCCGGGATACTGGGGGTCAAAGCGGAAATACATGTAGCCAGGCACCTCTCCTGACACTCCCTGCTCCACTGAATGATGTCCTGGGTCTTCCAATCAATAACAGGATTATGCATTGACAACCATGGAAAGCCCAGAACCATCTGAGCCGGTAAGTTACTAAGCACCTTACAAGTTACCCGCTCTGAGTGTAATACTCCGATGTGGAGTTGTATATCCAACACACACTCTGTGATCTCCCCTTGAGACAACGGGGAAGCATTGATGGTAACCACCCGGATGGGGTTCGGCAATTTCTCCACCGGAAATCCCGCTGTATGCGCGAACCTCTCATCAATGAGATTGGCAGCTGAGCCACTATCAATAAATACTGTAATAGAGAGCATTTGCCCCCCAAGTACCACCCTAGCAGGGAGCATACACTGGGAAACCATGACAGAGGATACACAAAGGCTCAGACTAGACTCCTCCAAACCCTCTGAGCCTATCAGTTTTCCGCCGGCGCGCCCTTCTTAGGTACCAGGGGGCAAGCGTTAATAAAATGTCCTCCTTTGCCACAAAAAAAACAGAGCCCCTGCCTTCTGTGCCAAGGACGTTTAGGCTTGTTACTCGGTGACTGTGCTATACCAGCGATCTGCATGGGTTCCACGGATTCACCCGCGGCAACCTCACCGACCACTCCCCCACCTCCCGGAGGCAACGAAACCAGCGCCCCCTGACGGAGACGTCGGTCTATGCGTACTACAAGTGCCATCGCAGCCTCCAGAGAGGCGGGAGTCTCGTACATTAGGAGAGTCTGTTTAACCCTTCCAGAAACCCCATGCAAAAATTGACTTCTAAGCGCAGGGTCATTCCACTGCGTGTCCACCGCCCAGTGCCGGAACTCCGTGCAGTAATCCTCAGCTGGTCGATCACCCTGTAGCAGTGAGCGTATCTTAGACTCTGCTAAGTTTAATCTATCCGGATCGTCATAGATCAAACCCAGAGCAGAGAAAAAAAAATCTACAGATTCAAATGCCGGTGAGTCTGAAGGGAGTGAAAAGGCCCAGGCCTGTGGGTCACCACTCAGCAAAGAAATCACCAAGCCCACGCGTTGAGCCTCATTACCTGAGGAATGTGGACGCATACGGAAATACAATTTGCATGATTCACGAAACACCGTGAACTTACCACGATCACCAGCAAATCGTTCAGGAAGGGGAAACTTGGGCTCAGCTGCCCTGGCTGCAGCCTCAGCAGGTACTGCAGGAGCTGACAGGCCTTGTTGCTGGACCGCCCCCCTAAGTTCAGTAACCTGTATGGATAGAGCCTCCAGCTGCTTGGTTAGGGAAAGTATAGGATCCATAGTAAGTAACCCCTATATTCCCTATCTATAACTTTTTTTTTTTTTTTTTTTTTTCACTTTATTATTTGGGCCGACTATAATGTCATGGTATGCCTAGGTTACTTTAGGCAAAAACCCCGGGACCCCTGCGATGTCCCTCAGACTAGGGGAACCCTGTCTGTCCCTCTACCCAGGGTTTACACTGAAGGTGTGCCTGCCTGAGCCTCCACCCTGTCCCTGTCTCCTGTCCAGCCCTAAGCTGAACCCACCTCCCTCCACCCAGTGAGGGGACCAGACACCAGACCCCACAAATACGTATGGACAGGGGTAAAAGAAACACCACACAGTTAATACACAAGGGAATACAATAATGTGCAAGGGCAACCAAATATATATATAACAGATTGGAGAAAGAACCACTGAGGGATATACTGCACCAGATATCAGACGCTCCAACACCACCACTGCTGACCGGTATTGCTAGCACTAGGCTAAAGCTATAGTCGGCGACGCCCATAGTCAGGACGAACTATTTAAAGACCAAGGGCGTGGCCCAGCCCTCAGCCAGCATGACAACCTGGTTAACCCTATCCCGACTGGAACAGAATACCCAACAGGGTATTACCGCTGTCTGCCGGACACCCTGGTGTGAACAGTGTCCGACATGACAGTTTCATAAGTCCTTGTTGAAAAGGTTTGTTGAACCAGTAGTTCCTGTGGTGGCACCTCCTGACCCTGTATTGGTTGAAGGTAACATGGAATATGAGGTAGAGAAGATACTGGATTCCCGTCTGGCTAGACGGAGACTCCAGTATTTGGTTAAGTGGAAGGGCTATGGTCAGGAGTAGAGTTGAGCGAAACGGGTCGAAAAAATTCAAAAGTCGCCGACTTTTGGCAAAGTCGGGTTTCATGAAACGAAACCCGACCCTAGGATGAGGTCGGCCACGAGGTCGGCGACTTACGCGCCAAAGTCGCGTTTCAAAAGTTTGTTTTGCGCTCTTTTTCAGCCAATCAGGATCCACGGACACTGTGGGCAACGTGATGACATAGGCAGGGGTCACCACCATCTTTCAGAAGGGCATGCAAGTGATTGGCTTGCTTTGGTGGGCGTCACAGGGGGTATAAAAGGGCGTGCACGCCGACCGCCATCTTACTTCTGCCGATCTCAGTATAGGGAGAGGTTGCTGATTCTGTAGGGAGAGCGTTAGGCAGGGAAGAAGACAAAAAAACTGCTCCTGCTGCTAGCGATTTGGCCTGCACAACACACCAGTCACTGTGTATGCAGTGCAAGGGGAGGCTATATAGTGGTGTATCAGTGGTGTTGGTTGTTGGGCTGCCTTCTAAGGCTTCCTGACATTCCTGCATTGCTGTTTACCCACTGCTCCGCAAACTGCTTTTTTAAAAGCAATCCAATCTCCCTTATCCTCTAGTCACTTTGGTCACAGCTGTGCCATCGAGCCTGTCACATAGCGCTCAGATATCAGTGGGCCTCACACAATCCAAAAGTGTCCAGTGTCCAAAAGTGTGTGCAGAGATTCAAAATCTCCCTTATCCTCTAGTCACTTTGGTCACAGCTGTGCCATCGAGCCTGTCACATAGCGCTCAGATATTCATTGGGCCTCACACAATCCAAAAGTGTCCAGTGTCCAAAAGTGTGTGCAGAGATTCAAAATCTCCCTTATCCTCTAGTCACTTTGGTCACAGCTGTGCCATCGAGCCTGTCACATAGCGCTTAGATATTCATTGGGCCTCACACAATCCAAAAGTGTCCAGTGTCCAAAAGTGTGTGCAGAGATTCAAAATCTCCCTTATCCTCTAGTCACTTTGGTCACAGCTGTGCCATCGAGCCTGTCACATAGCGCTCAGATATCAGTGGGCCTCACACAATCCAAAAGTGTCCAGTGTCCAAAAGTATGTGCAGAGATTCAAAATCTCCCTTATCCTCTAGTCACTTTGGTCACAGCTGTGCCATCGAGCCTGTCACATAGCGCTCAGATATCAGTGGGCCTCACACAATCCAAAAGTGTCCAGTGTCCAAGAGTATGTGCAGAGATTCAAAAT
This sequence comes from Dendrobates tinctorius, assembly GCF_039654945.1. NCBI lineage: Eukaryota > Metazoa > Chordata > Amphibia > Anura > Dendrobatidae > Dendrobates > Dendrobates tinctorius. The sequence goes on along the minus strand of NW_027361726.1, from coordinate 3,600,075 downwards.
CTCCCTTATCCTCTAGTCACTTTGGTCACAGCTGTGCCATCGAGCCTGTCACATAGCGCTCAGATATTCATTGGGCCTCACACAATCCAAAAGTGTCCAGTGTCCAAAAGTGTGTGCAGAGATTCAAAATCTCCCTTATCCTCTAGTCACTTTGGTCACAGCTGTGCCATCGAGCCTGTCACATAGCGCTCAGATATTCATTGGGCTTCACACAATCCAAAAGTGTCCAGTGTCCAAAAGTGTGTGCAGAGATTCAAAATCTCCCTTATCCTCTAGTCACTTTGGTCACAGCTGTGCCATCCAGCCTGTGACATAGCGCTCAGATATCAGTGGGCTTCACACAATCCAAAAGTGTCCAGTGTCCAAAAGTGTGTGCAGAGATTCAAAATCTCCCTTATCCTCTAGTCACTTTGGTCACAGCTGTGCCATCGAGCCTGTCACATAGCGCTCTGATGTTCATTGGGCCTCACACAATCCAAAAGTGTCCAGTGTCCAAAAGTGTGTGCAGAGATTCAAAATCTCCCTTATCCTCTAGTCACTTTGGTCACAGCTGTGCCATCGAGCCTGTGACATAGCGCTCAGATATCAGTGGGCCTCACACAATCCAAAAGTGTCCAGTGTCCAAAAGTGTGTGCAGAGATTCAAAATCTCCCTTATCCTCTAGTCACTTTGGTCACAGCTGTGCCATCGAGCTTGTCACATAGCGCTCAGATATCAGTGGGCCTCACACAATCCAAAAGTGTCCAGTGTCCAAAAGTGTGTGCAGAGATTCAAAATCTCCCTTATCCTCTAGTCACTTTGGTCACAGCTGTGCCATCGAGCCTGTCACATAGCGCTCAGATATCAGTGGGCCTCACACAATCCAAAAGTGTCCAGTGTCCAAAAGTGTGTGCAGAGATTCAAAATCTCCCTTATCCTCTAGTCACTTTGGTCACAGCTGTGCCATCGAGCCTGTCACATAGCGCTCAGATATTCATTGGGCCTCACACAATCCAAAAGTGTCCAGTGTCCAAAAGTGTGTGCAGAGATTCAAAATCTCCCTTATCCTCTAGTCACTTTGGTCACAGCTGTGCCATCGAGCCTGTCACATAGCGCTCAGATATTCATTGGGCCTCACACAATCCAAAAGTGTCCAGTGTCCAAAAGTGTGTGCAGAGATTCAAAATCTCCCTTATCCTCTAGTCACTTTGGTCACAGCTGTGCCATCGAGCCTGTCACATAGCGCTCAGATATCATTTGGCCTCACACAATCCAAAAGTGTCCAGTGTCCAAAAGTGTGTGCAGAGATTCAAAATCTCCCTTATCCTCTAGTCACTTTGGTCACAGCTGTGCCATCGAGCCTGTGACATAGCGCTCAGATATCAGTGGGCCTCACACAATACAAAAGTGTCCAGTGTCCAAAAGTGTGTGCAGAGATTCAAAATCTCCCTTATCCTCTAGTCACTTTGGTCACAGCTGTGCCATCGAGCCTGTCACATAGTGCTCAGATATCAGTGGGCCTCACACAATCCAAAAGTGTCCAGTGTCCACAAGTGTCTGCAGAAATTCAAAATCTCCCCTGTCCTATAGACACCTTGTACCTTGTTTTACATTACTATATAGTTTGTTGGATTTTGTCTACATTTCTACCAAAAATGAGTAAGGCTGGTGGAAGAGGCCGTGGAATTGCGCGGGGGTTGGCAGCTGGTAATGATGGTGTTGGTGGTGGATCTGATGGTATTGGCAAGAGCAAAATAGGACCGAATGCAGGAGGTGTTGAGCCTGCGTCATCGTCTGGCTACAAAAGGCCTCGAACGCTTAGTTTTCTAGGAGTTGGCAAACCGCTTTTAAAGCCAGAGCATCAGGAAAAAGTTTTGTCTTACATTGCTGACTCAGCCTCCAGCTCTATCGCCTCCTCTTCTTCAGTTGTAAAAAGTAAAAGCACTGAGTCGTCATTGGAGGCTCATGTTCATGAACCACACCTTTCCTTGTGTCCTTCACCCCAACCAAGATTGAAGGATGACGCAGGCCATACTACTGATTACTCCATGGGGCTGTTTTCACATACCATGCCTGGATTATCAAGTCAAATGGTGAATTACCCAGGCCAAGATGAATCTGACATGGAGTGCACTGATGCACAGCCGCTGATGGATGATTCTGCTGGTACATTCACTCAGAGCACTACATTGTCCTCGCAGTGTACAGAGCCAGATTCTGACCCTGATGAGACTAAGGTGCCCCTTCCCGCACACTATACCACCATACACGGTGACACAGAGGAAGGTGCACATGACATAGAAGAGGAGGTGATGGATGACCCAGTTGTTGACCCAGATTGGCATCCATTGGGGGAAGAGGGTGCTGCTTCCAATAGCTCAGATGAGGAGCATCCACAGCAGACATCGACATCACAACAGCTGTTATCTGGCAGGCCCGTAGCACTCCAAAGACAGGTTCCAAACATCAAAAGAGTTGCTGGACAGCTTGTCCAGAGGGTCAAAAGATCACAGCGTGCTAGGCCGCAAAATGTCTGCCAAAGTAGGAAGAGTGCAGTGTGGCACTTTTTTGAACAAAATCCTCATGATCAGGCCAAGGTTATCTGTAAGAAGTGCGCAAAGACCTTTAGCCGAGGGAAAAATCTGAAAAATTTGAATACCAGTTGCATGCTTAGACATTTAACCAGCATGCACTTGCAAGCATGGACACAACACCAAACCTCAAGTGCCACATGTGCAACTGATCACAACGAAGGTAGTCAGCAACGCTACATTGTTTCCCCCACTGTAAGCCCACCGGTTAGCACAGCAGCAAATGTTGAGGTGTCGTTGCAAGGCCACAGCAGTCAGGGAATCCCACTGTTATATCAACGAAAGACTGATTCTAGGCCATCAGAAAGAACACCAACTCCATCACCATCATCAACCCTCTCTCAGTCCGCCCTGTCCACCGCTACTTCCACCATATGCAGCTCTCAAGTCCAGCTCACCCTCCCAGACACTATGAGAAGGTCAAGAAAGTACTCAGTCTCTCATCCGCGTACACTGGGCTTGAACGCCCACATTGCCAAACTAATCTCGTTTGAGATGATGCCCTTTCGGTTGGTGGAAAGCACAGCTTTCCGCGAACTCATGGCCTATGCAGTACCACGCTATGACCTACCCAGTCGCCACTTCTTCTCTCGCAAAGCCATCCCAGCCCTCCACCATCATGTGAAAGACCGCATTGTCCATGCACTCAAGCAGTCAGTGAGCGGAAAGGTGCACCTCACAACTGATGCATGGTCCAGTCGGCATGGCCAGGGCCGTTACGTGTCCATCACTGCGCACTGGGTTAATGTGGTGGATGCAGGGTCCACAGGGGACAGCGGTGGTGGGACAGTGCTGCCTAGCCCACGGTATAGGAAACAGTTGGCTGTAGGCGTTCGACCCTCCTCCTTCTCCTCCTCCTCCAGAAGCGAAAGCTCGTCCACAGAGCGCAGTCGTACGAGCACTCCATCTGCAGCTGCCACTGTTGCACACGATGTGTCCCCCTATCGAGCAGCTAGTGGAAAGCGTCAGCAGGCTGTGTTGCAGATGATGTGTTTGGGCAACAGACACACCGCCGAGGTGCTGGCCGAGTACTTGAAGCGACAAACTGAGTCATGGCTGGGCAGTGTACATCTTGAGGCAGGCAAGGTAGTTAGTGATAACGGCCGTAATTTTGTGGCAGCCATAGCCCTTTCAAAACTCAGCCACATACCTTGCTTGGCTCACACCTTGAACCTGGTGGTGCAGTGCTTCCTCAAAAATTATCCGGAGTTAACAGCCCTGCTCCGGAAGGTGCGAAGACTGTGCGCGCACATCCGCCGGTCGCCTGTACACTCCGTTCGTATGCAGAAGCTGCAGCGATTGCTCCACCTTCCCAACCACCGCCTCATTATCGACATTGCAACAAGGTGGAACTCCACCCTGCACATGGTGGAGCGGCTGTGCGAGCAGAGGCAGGCCATAATGCATTTGTGGGAGGATACACGGCCAGGCACTTTGAGAGCAGACATGGAGTTGACAGGTGTGCAGTGGTCGAAGCTGAAAGACCTCTGTAAAGTCCTTCAGTGTTTTGAGGAATGCACACGGCTGGTAAGCGCAGACGACGCCATCCTAAGCATGAGCATCCCACTTATGCGTCTGCTCATGCAAACTTTGACGCACCTTAAGGAGCAGGCGTCTGCAGCCAATGTTGATGAGGAGGAAGAGGAGGAGGGAATCCTTGATGACATTCAGCCATTGTCTGCTCAGGGACCTCTCCTGGACGAGGTGGAGGAAGAAGAGGAGGAGGAGGATGATGATGGGGATGATTACTTAGGGGAGGAGGATGCATCTCGTGGGGCAAGTGAAAATGTTGGCGTGGCAAGGTCTGGTACAGGGTTTGTGCGTGACTGGAGGGATGTGGATTTGCCAGAAAGTGCTCCTCCACCCAGCACTCGCAGTGCATCATTGACACCGGGAACATTGGCCCACATGTCAGATTATGCCTTGCAGATCCTAAAAAGGGACCCCCGCATTGCCAAAATGATGAACGATGACGACTACTGGTTGGCCAGCATCCTGGATCCACGCTATAAAGGCCAATTACAAAACATCATGCCACAGGAGAACCTTGACCTAATATTGGCTAATAAACAAGCAACTCTGGTAAATCGGTTGCTTGAGGCATTCCCAGCACACAGCAGCGGTGATGGTTCTCACACGAGCCGTACGGGCCGGGGGCAGCTTGGCAGAGGTGTTCGTGGTGCACACAGCAGAAGTGGCGTTGGAGACAGGGGTTTCATGACAATGTTGTGGACTGATTTTCCAAATACCGCTCACACAACTGGTAATACTGCATCGATGGAAAGTGACAGGAGACAGCAGTTGTCAACTATGGTTACAAACTACTTTTCCTCCCATATCGATGTTCTCCCACACAGGTCATTCCCCTTTGACTATTGGGCCGCTAAACTGGACACCTGGCCTGAATTGGCCCAATATACCTTACAGGAGCTCGCTTGCCCAGCTGCAAGTGTGCTATCGGAAAGAGTCTTCAGTGCAGCTGGATCAATCCTGACAGAAAAAAGGATCCGTCTGTCAACCCAAAATGTGGATGATCTAACCTTCATTAAAATGAACCATGCATGGGTTTCCAAGGATTTTGTCCCACCTTCCCCTGATGACACATAGGGTGACAGAAAAATGGCTTGCTTTGGTCCACCTCTTCCTGGGACTTCACCTATTTCGCCTTTTGCATCAGCTGAATGTCCAACATCAACATATGCCACTTTCTAAAACTCCCTAACTGTGCTGCCTCCCCCCCCCATGGCCGGGGTCACCACCTAGCGCACGACACCGTGCGAGTGCCGTTGCCCTGGACAGGTGGGTAGGCCGACTCTTGGGCGCGGGCACTGGCACAGGGTCCCTCATAGTGCAATCAAGTGTCTCTGACGGTGGTGGTGCACACCCGCCGTCAGACACACCGCTGTACTATGAGGGGCCCAGTGCCAGTACCGACGCCTACGAGTGGGCCCCCCTTGCTTGGGCAGGGCCCCAGCATTTGCAATCTTTACCTCTCCCTGCTCCTCCGCTGTGTAATCTGGGCCGTCAAATCCATACTGTGCCTGACACCGTCTGAGCCTGCCTCCTGATGTATAGACATATATTTTGAATGTGTACGCTATCCATACATGTTATCCGGGGAAACGGTACCCTTTCTAACCTTTGTGCAATCAAGTGCAATCCATACTGGGCCTAACACCGTCTGAGCCTGCCTCCTGAGACATATATTTTGAATGTGTACGCTATCCATGCATGATATCCAGGATACGGTACCCTTTCTAACCTTTGTGCAATCACGTGCAATCCATACTGTGCCTGACACCGTCTGAGCCTGCCTCCTGAGACATATATTTTGAATGTGTACGCTATCCATACATGTTATCCGGGGATACGGTACCCTTTCTAACCTTTGTGCAATCACGTGCAATCCATACTGGGCCTAACACCGTCTGAGCCTGCCTCCTGAGACATATATTTTGAATGTGTACGCTATCCATACATGTTATCCGGGGATACGGTACCCTTTCTAACCTTTGTGCAATCACGTGCAATCCATACTGGGCCTGACACCGTCTGAGCCTGCCTCCTGATGTATAGACATATATTTTGAATGTGTACGCTATCCATACATGTTATCTGGGGATACGGTACCCTTTCTAACCTTTGTGCAATCACGTGCAATCCATACTGGGCCTGACACCATCTGAGCCTGCCTCCTGATGTATAGACATATATTTTGAATGTGTACGCTATCCATACATGTTATCCGGGAATACGGTACCCTTTCTAACCTTTGTGCAATCACGTGCAATCCATACTGGGCCTGACACTGTCTGAGCTTGCCTCCTGAGACATATATTTTGAATGTGTACGCTATCCATACATGTTATCCAGGGATACGGTACCCTTTCTAACCTTTGTGCAATCACGTGCAATCCATACTGGGCCTAACACCGTCTGAGCCTGCCTCCTGATGTATAGACATATATTTTGAATGTGTACGCTATCCATACATGTTATCCGGGGATACGGTACTCTTTCTAACCTTTGTGCAATCACGTGCAATCCATACTGGGCCTAACACCGTCTGAGCCTGCCTCCTGAGACATATATTTTGAATGTGTACGCTATCCATACATGTTATCCAGGGATACGGTACCCTTTCTAACCTTTGTGCAATCACGTGCAATCCATACTGGGCCTAACACCGTCTGAGCCTGCCTCCTGAGACATATATTTTGAATGTGTACGCTATCCATACATGTTATCCAGGGATACGGTACCCTTTCTAACTTTTGTGCAATCACGTGCAATCCATACTGTGCCTGACACCGTCTGAGCCTGCCTCCTGATGTATAGACATATATTTTGAATGTGTACGCTATCCATACATGTTATCCGGGGATACGGTACTCTTTCTAACCTTTGTGCAATCACGTGCAATCCATACTGGGCCTAACACCGTCTGAGCCTGCCTCCTGAGACATATATTTTGAATGTGTACGCTATCCATACATGTTATCCGGGGATACGGTACCCTTTCTAACCTTTGTGCAATCACGCGCAACCCATACTGGGCCTAACACCGTCTGAGCCTGCCTCCTGAGACATATATTTTGAATGTGTACGCTATCCATACATGTTATCCAGGGATACGGTACCCTTTCTAACCTTTGTGCAATCACGTGCAATCCATACTGTGCCTGACACCGTCTGAGCCTGCCTCCTGAGACATATATTTTGAATGTGTATGCTATCCATACATGTTATCCGGGGATACGGTACCCTTTCTAACCTTTGTGCAATCACGTGCAATCCATACTGGGCCTGACACCGTCTGAGCCTGCCTCCTAATGTATAGACATATATTTTGAATGTGTACGCTATCCATACATGTTATCCGGGGAAACGGTACCCTTTCTAACCTTTGTGCAATCACGTGCAATCCATACTGGGCCTAACACCGTCTGAGCCTGCCTCCTGAGACATATATTTTGAATGTGTACGCTATCCATACATGTTATCCGGGGATACGGTACCCTTTCTAACCTTTGTGCAATCACGTGCAATCCATACTGGGCCAGACACCGTCTGAGCCTGCCTCCTGATGTATAGAAATATATTTTGAATGTGTACGCTATCCATACATGTTATCTGGGGATACGGTACCCTTTCTAACCTTTGTGCAATCACGTGCAATCCATACTGGGCCTAACACCGTCTGAGCCTGCCTCCTGAGACATATATTTTGAAATGTGTACACTATCCATACATGTTATCCAGGGATACGGTACCCTTTCTAACCTTTGTGCAATCACGTGCAATCCATACTGTGCCTGACACCGTCTGAGCCTGCCTCCTGATGTATAGACATATATTTTGAATGTGTACGCTATCCATACATGTTATCCGGGGATACGGTACCCTTTCTAACCTTTGTGCAATCACGTGCAATCCATACTGGGCCTGACACCGTCTGAGCCTGCCTCCTGATGTATAGACATATATTTTGAATGTGTACGCTATCCATACATGTTATCTGGGGATACGGTACCCTTTCTAACCTTTGTGCAATCACGTGCAATCCATACTGGGCCTAACACTGTCTGAGCCTGCCTCCTGAGACATATATTTTGAATGTGTACGCTATCCATACATGTTATCCAGGGATACGGTACCCTTTCTAACCTTTGTGCAATCACGTGCAATCCATACTGTGCCTGACACCATCTGAGCCTGCCTCCTGAGACATATATTTTGAATGTGTATGCTATCCATACATGTTATCCGGGGATACGGTACCCTTTCTAACCTTTGTGCAATCACGTGCAATCCATACTGGGCCTGACACCGTCTGAGCCTGCCTCCTGATGTATAGACATATATTTTGAATGTGTACGCTATCCATACATGTTATCCGGGGAAACGGTACCCTTTCTAACCTTTGTGCAATCACGTGCAATCCATACTGGGCCTAACACCGTCTATGCCTGCCTCCTGAGACATATATTTTGAATGTGTACGCTATCCATACATGTTATCCGGGGATACGGTACCCTTTCTAACCTTTGTGCAATCACGTGCAATCCATACTGGGCCAGACACCGTCTGAGCCTGCCTCCTGATGTATAGACATATATTTTGAATGTGTACGCTATCCATAAATGTTATCTGGGGATACGGTACCCTTTCTAACCTTTGTGCAATCACGTGCAATCCATACTGGGCCTAACACCGTCTGAGCCTGCCTCCTGAGACATATATTTTGAATGTGTACGCTATCCATACATGTTATCCAGGGATACGGTACCCTTTCTAACCTTTGTGCAATCACGTGCAATCCATACTGTGCCTGACACCGTCTGAGCCTGCCTCCTGATGTATAGACATATATTTTGAATGTGTACGCTATCCATACATGTTATCCGGGGATACGGTACCCTTTCTAACCTTTGTGCAATCACGTGCAATCCATACTGGGCCTGACACCGTCTGAGCCTGCCTCCTGATGTATAGACATATATTTTGAATGTGTACGCTATCCATACATGTTATCTGGTAATACGGTACCCTTTCTCACCTTTGTGCAATCACGTGTAATCCATACTGGGCGTGAGAACGGCTGGCGAGCTGTTAAGCAAGCTACAGCACCTGTGGTTTGCACACGTAAGTTTTTCATTTTTTCAGGAATGACGGTTAGGCCTAATTCCGGAACTGCGGTTGACCTGCACTTACTGGGAAATCATTGTTCGCGGGTAATAATTGTAATCAGTGATCCCCATCACTAACGTTGTTCAGCGGGTTATCTGCACCTGTAAGCGACAAACGCTGGCCTTTTCAGTGTAGCGCACATGCAGCCACGGACATGTAAGGGCATGACACACCAGTTATTGGCCAATCTCATGTGCCAGAGCCTCACGTGTCCCTCTAGTAAGCCGGACTCGGACCGCGGGGCATGACGGATTCTCGTTCGTTAACGGAATTAAGCTTGCAATGTGTGCATCTGTTCTGTAGCTGGCATGGTTGAGGTTTCCCAGGTGGAGTCGAATTTAACCGTAGGCTCCACTCCTGGTGGTGCCCTTCTGGACATTCCTTTAAGGTTCAGCTTTGCAACCATACTGCCCACGTAAAAGAAACACTTTGCCTTCATGAACGCTGTTTGGAGGGTCATGACTCGTGGGAATAATGCCGCCCAATCAGTTAACCTGCTAGAGAGATCCTTCGTTGCTCCCAAGCATGACATCACACTCCCTAGGAAGAAGGTAATGCCACTGTGGCGACCGTACTCCTGGGGGCGACACAAGTGCACTGATACCCAGCCACTGCTCGATGAATCTGCTGGTACATTGACCCAGACCACTACATTCCCCTTGCACGCTACCCGGCCTGAATCTAACCCTGATGAAACTCAGGTTACCCTTCCCATATACAGTTCCATCTTACACGGTGACAAAGAGGAAGCTGCAGATGAAAGTGCAGGTTCGGCCCACCCGCCATCAGACACACCACCGTACTATCAGGGGCCCTGTGCCAGTGCCGTCGCCAACGAGTGGGCCCCCCCTGCTTGCCCAGGATCACAGCACTTGCAAAGTTGAAATACTGTGCAGTGAGATGGAAGATGGGGACGACGAGGAGTCTAGACTAGTACAGGGATTCCCTAGCGAGGAGACTTATTTGATTGTTTTCAATGTTGGGACAGCAATTTTTGGGGAGCACTATACTCTGGAGAATGATAGATGGGGCCCACCATACACTGGAACATTCCAAAGGTGGACATCAGACACTGGAGCAGCATTTACAGGGCCCATTATACACTACAGCATTAGAAATGGGCCCATTATGTTTGGAGCATTATTTGGGCCCATAAGACAGTGGAGCTTCATCCATGGGGACCAACATATACTGTAGCATTATGTGGAGCTCATCATATACTGTTTCAAACATTATATGGGACCAATGATTCTGTATGGAGAAATAGATGGGCCTCGTCATGAGATGTAAAAAGTGAGGTATTTTTCATTGTACTATACCGCTATTTCTCTGCCGTATCGGAGCATGATGAGTTGTGGTATGTGTTAAAGGGGCGCTCTTTCGCTCAGGGCACATGAAAACCTGGAGCCAGCCCTCCCCCCCCACAACTTTAGCCAAATAACCCCCATTTTTCAGTGCGTAACTTGTATTATGAAGTTAATTAAGGTTGACAAGCTTAAGTAAGAAGAATTGATGCTTTTGGCATTCAAATGGGCACTGTAGGTGTGTTTCCTGTCCTCCTCTCACTGCCGACTTTTATTCCCCATTGACTTACATTGGGTTTCGTGTTTCGGGACGACCCCGACTTTTCCCTATAATCGGACGATCTTGCTCGACCCGACTTTTGGAAAAGTCAGGTTTCACGAAACGAAACTCGACCCTAAAAAACCAAAAGTCGCTCAACTCTAGTCAGGAGGATAATTCCTGGGTCTCTGCCTCTGATATTCATGCCGAAAGATTGGTGCGTGCCTTTCATCGGGCTCACCCGGATCGCCCTGGTGGCATGGATGAGGGTTCGGTGACCCCTCCTCAAGGGGGAGGTTCTGTTGTGAGTTCATTTTTCCCTTCACCGTTGAGGTCTGATGAACTCCCTCCTCTGGTGAAGGAAGGTAGTGAGGCTGATTACCAAACACCTGGGCAGCTAGATGATGACTGGGTGGCTAGAATTGAGGACTGGATATAAGGCAGCCAACGTCCTTCTGCCTTGCTGGTGATCCTGCTGGATTCTTGGAGACCAGTCTGATTCCTGAATCTCAAAGTTTTTCTGCTCTGCTTTGTACACTTCAGTTTTGTTTTCGTTTTGCCTTGTTTTTTTGGAGTTCGGCCATCCCCGGCCGGGGGTGAGCTGAATTCCATTTTTGTCTCTGATCTGTTGATCTTTTGCTCTGTCTTCAGAATATACCTGAGTGCTGATATAGTCTTTTGAAGCCTAGCGACGTCAGGGCCTGTTTTTCCTATCAGTCGGTTGGCACATTTTGGATAGGGTTTTTGCGGATGGCAGACAGCAGCTTTCCTATCCTGTCCTATTTTAGTTAGCTTGGGCCCCATCATTTGCTCAACCTATCTTTCTATCTGTGTTAGTGTTTTCATCTTGCTTCACCGTCATTATATGTTGGGGGCTGCCTATTGCTTTGGGGTCTGCTCTGGGGCAGTTTAGTTTTTCCCCTTTCTGTCTTTAGGCTATGTAGTTCTCCGACTGTGATCGAGGGGTCTAGGGCACCGTAGGAACCCCCCACGGCTACTGCTAGTTGTTGTGGATAGGTTCAGGGGTCTGCAATCCGATAGCTGCCAACCTCTCTGGTTTTTCTGGACTTAGCTAGTATTTTGCTTTTTCCTCCTTCGGTGACTCATCATAACACCAGAGTATAATGCAGCAATTCCACAGAATATAATGTAACCCCCCATAGAATATAATGCAGTCCCACCCCCCATATAGTATAATGCAGCCCCTCCATAGAATATATGGCAACCCCCTCATAGGATATAATGCAGCCCCCATTGAATATAATGTAGCCCCAAATAGAATATAATACAGCCCACCTCCTCTATAGAATATAATGTAAAATGTACCCCCCATGGTATATAACACAGTCGCATAGTATATAGCCCAGCATCACATGGTATACAGCCCAGCCCACCATGGTATGCAGCCCAGCCCACCATGGTATACAGCACAGCATGGTATATAGCCCACCATGGTATAATACAGCCCAGCATGGTATAATACAGCCCACCATGGTATACAGGCTGTATACCATGCTGGGCTGTATACCATGGTGGGTTGAATAATACAGTCCAGCTTGGTATAATACAGCCCAGCATGGTATATAGCCCCCAGAATGGTATAATACAGCCCAGCATGGTATATAGCCCCCCAGAATGGAATAGTACAGCTCAGCATGGTATAATACAGCCCAGCATGGTATATAGCCCACCCCAGCATGGTATAATACATTCCAGCATGGTATATAGCCCCCCCGAGAATGGTATAATACAGCCCAGCATGGTATAATACAGCCCAGCATGATATATAGCCCCCAAGAATTGAATAATACAGCCCAGTATGGTATAATACAGCCCAGCAAGGTATATAGCCCCCCCAGCATGGTATAATACAGCCCAGCACGGTATAATACAGCACAGCATGGTGTAATACAGCCCCGCACGGTATATAGCCCCCCAGAATGGTATAATAGAGCCCAGCATGGTATAATACAGCCCAGCATGGTATATAGCCCTCCAAGAATGGTATAATACAGCCCAGCATTCTATAATACAGCCCAGCATGGTATATAGCCCCCCCAGAATGGTATAATACAGCCCAACAAGGTTTAATACAGCCCAGCATGGTATATAGCCCCTCCAGCATGGTATGATACAGCCCAGCATGGTATAATACAGCCCAGCATGGTATATAGCCCCCCCAGCATGGTATGATACAGCCAAGCATGGTATAATACAGCCCAGCATGGTATATAGCCCCCCAGAATGGTGTAATACAGCCCAGCATGGTATAATACAGCCCAGCATGGTATGTAGCCCCCCAGCATGGTATGATACAGCCAAGCAAGGTATAATACAGCCCAGCATGGTATATAGCCCCCCCAGAATGGTGTAATACAGCCCAGCATGGTATATAGCCCCCCAACATGGTATATAGCCCCCCAGAATGATGTAATACAGCCCAGCATAGTATATAGCCCCCCCCAGCATGGTATGATACAGCCGAGCATGGTTTATAGTCCCCCCAGAGTGGCCCCACAGTCCAGTACTCAACACTGATTTAAAAAAAAAAAAACACTCCTCACCTTCTCCTAGTGCCTGCGCTGCTGGCTGCTCCTGTCTCCTCCTGCTCTGTCTGGCACACAGTGAGAGCGCGATGACATCATCACGCCCCCGCTGTGTCAGAGGCAGAGCGGGCATCAGCTGACGCTCTCTCCTCCATCACTGCCTCCTTCAATGCGGTGGCGGCAGGGGTCGGTGCTGGGGGAAGGCGGGCCCCCCTGCCTCACAGGTGCCCCATAGTGGCTGTGTGATGTGACACTGGCTGGGGGCCCCTAGGCAGCTGCCTGGTCAGGTGGCCATGCCCGTTTGTCATTGCCCCTTTGCATCTGATATTCCGTTGCTGACCATTGGACCGTGTTCAGACTACAGAAGCAGCAGCAGAAGATCAGAACTTACAGCACAGGAATCAGGCGAACACACACCAGAAAGCATTAGCTTTTCACTGGCAATGATCTGAACCAGACAGCTCACCTAAATAACAGGGCACTGGATGTCATGGTCAGGACATGTAAATGTCCTGCTCTCTCAGAGTTAAACCTTTGCTGGCCTCTCTTTGGATCTGGGAGGGGTATTTATACTCCCTTCAGACTAGGATCCCTGTCAGCTATACTTTCTGTTTAGTCTGTGTGTCTGAACCCTTGAGTGTGTGTGTACGGTTGTTTCAGTTTACTTGCTGTCTGTACAGGACACTGCTTGTTTGATATCTTGGTTTTCTGACCCCTGGCTTCCCCTCTGACAATCCTTGGCCTTCCCCCTTTGGCACCTCGTGATTTCCTAGTTTTGATCTCAGCTGGTTGGACTACTCTCCTGTGTTTATCGTCTCCTCTGCACCTGGCATCTGGCTCTGCCCCCAACCACCTCCTACTCTGTCACATGGTTCAGGTCCTGTTTGCACCTGGTGTGCTTCCTGTCGTTCTGCTCTGAGTTCCCTGGCTGCAGTGTGCAGCATTCTCAACAGCAGTGTTAGGCATCGGGTTCCTGTCGCTGCACAGCGGGAATCCCGAGCCTTACTTCCGGCGGTCTCCCATTCCTCTCCAGCTGCAGAGGAGGTTGCTCAGCAAACTCGTCGGTCCCGGCGCTCTGCCCAGACCAGCTCCATGGGTTTGCTTGCTGCTGCCACCTCTGGCACAGCTATGCATTTTATGTTGATTTGGAAGAAACCACTTGTTATATTAGATGGATTGATCTATTTAGATAATTTTTGTTTGATTTGTTAATTGCAAACCGCAGAAAAATTTCACGTTTTGCTAATAAACCAAACTTGCATTGGGGGTCGAATACCGTAATTTGGATTGCAGCAGTATTTATTCTTTGTTTCTTCTCGTCAATGTTTTGTCTTTATGAAAACAGTAATATCAACGTCACGTTTCAAATATTAGAATAAGTCAATATTAAAACATTGAAGTCAGCAGTAAAGTAAAAGTACTTAGTCCCAAACGCTGGTTTCTAAGCAATGAAGACATGCTGGAGTAAATCAGATTCTCTGATTGTCAGTTGGGGTCAATAAGGAACTTTTACACTCTCGTCAAGGAAAATGGGTCATGTTGATGAACATATGTACTTTTTCTGACCCCACTGACTTTAATAATGAATGTAATAGGCTAGTCCTGTTAAAATCATATCAATATTTTGCAGGTAATTCTAATTGACATGTATAGAAAGCATTTATATCGCAAGGAAGTCATGTGTGCTTCAGCCAGGCACTTCCTCTGTCTGTCACATAATTTAATACAAACGAAAATCACAAGTTAGTGAGATGATGATTATGGCGAAGATGTTTAATCTGTTTGCTGTTCATGGACTAACAACATTGTGTAAGGCTTAAAGTACAGTGAAAAGGAACAATTAGGTAAAAGAAATATGGATTAAGTTAAGAACCCTTGAATAACAGATTTTCCATGGTTCTTAACATACGGGAAGTTGGTGGGGATGTTTGTCTGTCTGGCTTTCTGAGTTCCATTAAGCCAACCTTCTATCCCACTCAATCACATTTTCCAGGAAGAAAACACAGTCAGGAATAAAGGGCTCAAATATATAACATCCTTGTACTGTTTTAATAATGTGGGACTGTTTGTAATGAGATCCTCATAGTGGTGAGAAGCTAGGCGGTCTTGATCACCAGGGGAAGGATATTGGCATACCAATCCTCCAAGTAACCAATGTTTCATGCAAGAGTAAAAGTTTTTTGCGGAAACAATCTGGTGGAAGTGTAATTATATATGCAGGAATACCTTTTGCCAAATTGTGTAAAATGAATTAGCCAACTTGAAAAATGATTGTGTTTCCAAGCGGGACCATAATCGTTCTGGACAATCCAATATCATTTATAAAATGATGTGGAGAGCTAGACCAGACCAAAGATAGAACAGCTGTTTAGTCTCTTTCAATGCTTTCTAATCGCAATACAAGAAAGCAGTCTGTAGGATCAATGAATTGACCATAATGATATATACACACACAAAGCATTGAAGTCTGAGGAACACGGGTGCTAGCAGGACTGCTACTCACAATCATCATGAGCCAATGAGAGGCCTGTGTAGGCATGGGCTTGGATGACTTTTACTTCCTTCCTCCCTTACACGTGGTGAAACATTTGTGAATCCAGCACCTAGTAGTTAACAAAAGCAAAAAGCCTCAGCAAGTTCTCTTTTGGTAATCAAAACCAAAGATATGACCTGGAACACGTTGGTATAAGTGCAACGTGTAGGTGCACATTCACACTGTCACCATTTAAGAGACAGAAACTAGGATAAAAACAAAATAAGCAAATGTCCTGCCGTAAGTAAACAAGTTAATAGTAGCAATACAAGTAAAAAACATAGGGTACGTAGTTAACACTATTTTGATCAAAAAAGAGTAAGGTTATGACCACATTTTAAGTGTTTGGTACAGAAATTTTTGCAGCATTTATAAATGTTTTATGTGGTGCAGCGGTAGCACACTATGCAGTGATGAGGCAGTGACCCAGCAAAGTTCAAAGCAAAATGTCTCTTTAATGTTCAACTCAGCAAAACACAGCACACGATATCGCAGCCGGGAAACAGGACAGTCCACCTCTGAATCGCAGCCGGGAACAAGACAGTCCACCTCCTGTTCACAGCCGGGCACATATCTTCTGGATTACAGTCAATAAACACACCAGTCCACCTCTGACCAGTCGCCATGAGCGACTGCACTTCCATGTTAAAGTCCAATTCACAGCACTACACAGTACACGATATCCTCCGGATCGCAGCCGGGAACCATATCCTCCAGTTCACAATAGCTAAACACGCAAGTTTACCTCTGACTCATTGCCGTCGGTGACTGCACTACTCTGTGTGCTGTGGGTGCCAGGCTATTCAGCTGCCTTGGCTGTTTGGCTCTGCTGGCCTGTGTTGCCTCACACAGGTGGAGCTCTGCAGAGCCTTCTGCTCTGTACTCCACCAAACACCAGACTGACACTGACTCTGAACCTGACACACCCAAACTCTATACTGCAGGGTTTTTAACTAGAATCTGTAGCCTTCAGCCACATGGAAAGCCAGGCCAGGAATGAAACGGACTGCACCACTACCATCTGTAGTCTGTTTCAATGTACAAAAGCCCAGAGCAGGTTTTCCCTAAATCTGCCTTGGACAACCAGCATGTCCAAGACCTATACTCACTTTAGTCTGCATTACAACCACAGCTACTGCAATGCACTCTCATGGCCTCAATAAGCCTCCGTGTGCATCCTGGGGGGAACATACAATGACCCTTACATGTAACACCAGTCATTGCCTCACACTTGGTAGGTATAATGAAGCAGGAAAAAGGCGCGTTTTTGCCACTTGTTTGCTGCTTTTTTACATGCGTTTTTGGTGCAGATTTTTCCACACTCATTAGTATGGGTAAAATCTGCATCTGAAAGAATTGACATTGCAGATTTAAATCTGCAAGTCACAAATAACTTTGCTGGCATCAGGTTTTGTGAGAAATCCGCACGGAAAAAACGCAGCAAGAATGCAACATGTGCATACAGCCTTAAACTTATCCCAACACAACAAGATGTACCCACTCAGGATGGTCCTATCTATTGGTAATCCGTGCTAACTTCCAATGTTGCCTCATAGTGAGTAGACATAATGAAGATAGTCACTTGAGACTTTGTTATACCATAGTTAAATAATAATGTCTGGAAATTTTACATTCCCTAATCACTCTTAGGCCTTGTTTGCATGGTTGTGTAATGGATATAACCTGTATGGATACATAATACGATGCCCATAAAAAACTATATACTATTCTATACCTACAAGTTTCTCCAATTTCAGAGGAAAATGAAAAATGATGACATGTTGTATTGCATGCTATATAATGTATTGTTCCTAGGGCGGAATGTGGGGTAACAGGAAGGGGCCATTTAGCACCCAATAGAGCACCCACAGCCCCCATACTATGCAGCTATAATTATTACACTGATAAGCAAAAGGAAACAATGTGTTGAAGTTTTAACTTTCAGGCTCCTTATCTCACCATCCACTACAGCTTCTAACGTGAAACGTGTTGAGCGATACCTTCCGATATCGGGAAATATCGGATCGGATTGGATCGGACCGATACCCCAAAAATATCGGATATCGCCGATTCCGATACTGAAAACCAATGCAAGTCAATGGGACACAAATATCGGAATGAAAATAAACCCTTACTTTCCTTGTAGGTTAATTCTACATGAAGGAAAACAACTAAGAATAATGTAGAATGTATTGGGGGAGGTTGAGGAGACATTAATGGCATAGAGGTTTAGCCCAATCAAATGGAATAGCAGGAATTAATTTTTTTTTAAGACGTTCGGAGTTAGAAAGATACTGACTATGTTAAGCTTTTTTATATTTTGTCAGATATTTATGTTTCACTACTTCCATGCTCTTCACCTTCTTTTTTACTTCTCCCACGCTTTCTCCTTCATCATCCTCAGCAGCAGCATCTTTTTCATCAACTTCTTCACCTTATTCATCTTCTTCTTCTTCACCTTCTTCCTATTATTCTTCTTTTTACATTCTTCATATTCTTCTTATTCAACTATTATTCTTTTTCATATTCTACTTCTTCTTCTTCTTCATATTCTTCTTCTTCATCATATTCTTATTTGTGACAGGCATTCCTGTAGTTGTTATCTATAAAAGTTTGAAAATTAC
Source organism: Dendrobates tinctorius (assembly GCF_039654945.1). Lineage (NCBI taxonomy): Eukaryota > Metazoa > Chordata > Amphibia > Anura > Dendrobatidae > Dendrobates > Dendrobates tinctorius. The sequence goes on along the minus strand of NW_027361726.1, from coordinate 3,581,549 downwards.
ACCTTCCGTTCTGCCTGTCACAAAAGATTTACAACAGGATTTGTCCGCGATCAGTTTTGCCTGCAGCAGCAGGTATTTTCCAGGGGCACCACGAGGAGGAATGGACTCACCCCCATACACTGCTTAGTCTTCTTCTGCTTAGAATTTAGATAATATCTTTAGCTCTGATTTTTAGTCTTATGCTTAATGTTCTCCTGCTTTTTGTTCTGCAGCTTCTTGTTCTTCTGCTTCTTGGTCTTCTGTCTCTTGTTCTTCGGTATCTTGGTGGTTGTCTTTTTGTTCTTTGTCCTCTTGGTCATCTTCTTCAGGGTCATCTTCTTGGTCTTCTTCGGGGTGGTCTTCAGGGTCGTCATCTTTAGGGTCGTTGTCAGGGAGATCCAGAGTGATTACCAAAAACCACTTCAAAAAGCTTGAACTTGGAAATGTAGCAGAAGGTACAAGAAGGCTGAGGAACTGCTGAGAACCAGCTGACGGTACTGGAACCTGGATGTGTATCCGAAGGTACTAGCCAATGGAACTACCGAGGACCAGAAAATGGTACTGGAACTCGGTTACTAAGCAGGAGGTACCTGTGCCAGAAAGCACTACCAGGGACTAGCAGACGTTAGTGGAACTCGGATACCGAGAAGGAGGCACCTAAGCCTAAAATCAGGGGAAGAGTCTTGAGGAGATCATTTGCATATTCCCAGTGCCTTCTGGGATAAGTGAAGAGTCTCCGCGAGCTCAACGATCACTGGGTTTTGGCTGTTGCAGCTGAAAAGAGGAAATCGGAAAACCAGGGGAAGAGTCTTGAGGAGATCATTTGCATATTCCCAGTGCCTTCTGGGATAAGTGAAGAGTCTCCGCGAGCTCAACGATCACTGGGTTTTGGCTCATCTTTCATCGTTTTTAAGAAATCTCAATATGGAAGAGGCCAGGAGCCATTTGGTGAGCTGCATTTCTTGCTACATGTTCACAGACTTACCAGTGGAAAAGCCAAACTTCACATGCCACAAATGCAAGCTTGTGACCCTGTTGGAGGAAAAGTTGCAAAATCTCGAAGAGAGGTTAGCTACGTTGAAGATCATTAAGGAAGGGGAAGAGTTCTTAGACAGAGCAGAATTATCTCTTCATGCTACAGAAAGAGAAGAAATTCGAAGTGCACCTGAAGAAACAGATGAATGGAGACATGTGACCCAGAGAAGCAGGAGGATCAGGAGGCAGTCAGCACCCATACTGCTCAGGAACCAGTACCAGGCTCTCACGCAGGAAAACGATAAAGAAATACATCAGGATAAGACTTTGCCCACAAACAGCAACCTTGTACGCCTTCAGAGTCCTCCTGGATGGAGAAAGAAAAATGTTGTGAAGAAGAAACGGAGAGTGGTGGTCATGGGGGATTCCCTGTTGAGAGGAACAGAGGCTGCTATCTGCAGATCGGATATAACTTCAAGAGAAATGTGCTGTCTTCCAGGTGCAAAAATTAAAGATGTGTCTGACAGGATATCAGGACTCTTCAGACCTACAGATGACTACCCATTCCTGCTACTACATGTGGGGACAAATGACACCGCAAGAAACGACCTGGAAACCATCTGCAGAGACTTTGAAGACTTAGGCAAGAAAATGAAAGAACTGGGAGCGCAGGTGGTCTTCTCTTCCATCCTCCCAGTGGATGGCCATGGAACAAGGAGGTGGAATAAGATTCTGCAGGTGAACAACTGGCTACGTCGATGGTGCCGTCAGCAACTATTTGGATTCATGGATCACGGAGTGAATTACCTTTACGATGGACTGCTTGCTAGAGATGGGGTGCACCTTACGAAGACTGGAAAACATGTATTTGGAAGTCGCCTTGCTACACTTGTAAGGAGAGCTTTAAACTAGAACAACGTGGGAAGGGAAGCAAAAGACCAGAAAAAGCCATACACCTGACAAATGCTATTGAGAACTATGCTATTAGAAGTGGAAAGGAAGAACAAAGACAAAAGAATCTAATTAATAAAAAAATTGGAGAAAGAGAAACCAATCACAAACTAAAATGTTTCTATACTAATGCACAAAGCATGGGCAAAAAACAAGGAGAATTGGAACTACTAACACAGGAAAAGAAATATGATGTCATTGGAATCACTGAAACTTGGTGGGACGATACACATGATTGGAATACAAGACTAGAAGGATACAACTTATTTGCAAGAAACAGACTTGATAAACGAGGAGGAGGTGTTGCATTATATGTTAGAAACGCGTATATCTGCACAGAGATTGAAGCTTCAGAGACTGGGAGTTCTGTGGAAACTGTTTGGGTAAGAATACAAGGACAGAACAATGGAAAGGACACCATTGTAGGCATTTACTACAGGCCGCCTGTGCAAGCTGAAGATATGGATGAACTCTTTATGCATCAAATGGCCAAGTTCTCCAAAAAATATGACATAGTTGTCATGGGAGATTTCAACTATCCAGACATTTGTTGGGAATCTCTCTCAGGCAAAACTAACAGGTCAAGGAAATTCTTATCCTCTCTTGCTGACAACTTTATCTTCCAAAAGGTAGGGGAGAAAACAAGGGGAACTGCTACCTTGGATCTAATCCTTATAAACAGGGAGAAAATGGTTGAGGAGGTAAAAGTGGCTGGGACCCTAGGAGGTAGCGACCATGCTATTTTAGAATTCTGGATAACTAGAGGAGGAAGACCTGTGAAGACTCAGACGTCAAGGTTAGATTTCAGAAAGGCAGATTTTAAGGGATTCAGAAAGAGAATTGGAGGGATCCAATGGCTGGATATCCTTAAAGACAAAAATGTCCAGGAAGGATGGGAAATCTTGAAAAATGAAATTCTCAAAGCACAATTGTTAACAATTCCGAAAAGAGGGAAGAATAGGAAGCATTTAAGGAAACCAGGATGGATGAACACAGAACTTAAGCACATGCTAAAAAGGAAGAAAAAAATGTTTATAAAATGGAAAGAGGGAGGCATATCTAAAGAAGAATATAATGCTGTCTGCAGAACCTGCAGGGCACAAATCAGATTACTAAAGCTGACAATGAATTGAGGCTTGCAAGAGATGTCAAAAGCAATAATAAAGGATTTTGGGGATATGTCAAAAGTAAAAGAAAAGTCAAAGATGCTATAGGATTTTTACAGGATGAAAATGATGAAATGGTAAGACAGGATGTTGAGAAGGCTGAACTTTTAAATTCCTATTTTGCATCTGTTTTCTCTCAGAAAGGAAACGTAACATCAACTGTTCTTCACTGTCCTATTAAGGGTATAGAAGAATCCAGGATATCTATAAATAGAAAGATAGTGAGGAAACACTTAGCTAACCTAAATGAATTCAAGTCTCCAGGTCCAGATGATTTACACCCCAGAGTACTGAAGGAGATAGCAGAAGAAATTTTTGAACCCCTCTCCATAATCTTTGAAAATTCTTGGAGAACAGGAGAAGTCCCAGAAGACTGGAGAAGAGCAAATGTTGTTCCTATCTTCAAAAAGGGGAAGAAGGTGGACCCAGGCAACTACAGGCCGGTGAGTCTGACTTCTATACCAGGAAAGATCTTTGAACAAATTATTAAACAACATGTATGTCAGTACCTGGATAAGAATGAAGTGATTAAACAGAGTCAGCATGGGTTTGTAACTAATAAGTCATGTTAGACTAACTTAATTTCCTTTTATGACGGAATCACTGATTGGGTGGATCAAGGAAATGCTGTAGATATAGTATATCTTGACTTCAGCAAAGCATTTGACAAAGTATCTCATACAATCCTTATTGAAAAAATGACTAAGTATGGAATGGACAAGGCAACTGTTAGGTGGATTCATAACTGGCTTAGTGATCGGACCCAAAGAGTGGTCGTAAATGGCTGCACATCCAGTTGGATGAATGTCTCAAGTGGGGTACCACAGGGCTCTGTCCTGGGCCCTGTATTGTTCAACATCTTTATCAATGATTTAGATGAAGGAATTGCGGGTAAACTGATTAAATTTGCTGATGACACAAAGCTAGGAGGGATAGCTAATACTAGAGAAGAGAGAGAGAGGATTCAAAAAGATATAAATAAACTGGAGAAGTGGGCAGCAACTAACAGAATGGTTTTTAACAGGGAAAAATGCAAAGTACTACATCTGGGCAATAAAAATGAAAAAAGCATATACAGAATGGGAGGAATAGGGCTAAGCAACAGCACATGTGAAAAAGACTTGGGTATACTAATAGATCACAGACTGAATATGAGTCAACAGTGTGATGCAGCAGCAAAAAAGGCAAATGTGATTCTAGGATGTGTTAACAGAAGCATACAGTCTAGATCACGTGAAGTCATTATTTCCCTCTACTCCTCTTTGGTCAGACCTCATCTGGAATATTGTGTCCAGTTTTGAGCACCACATTTTAAAAAAGACATCAACAAACTGGAGCAAGTTCAGAAAAGAGCGACCAGAATGGTGACCGGTCTGCAAACCCTGTCTTATGAGGAAAGGTTGCAGGATTTGGGAATGTTTAGTTTGCAAAAGAGAAGACTGAGAGGAGACTTAATAGCTGTCTACAAATATCTAAAGGGCTGTCACATTGTAGAAGGATCAACTTTATTTTCATTTGCACAAGGAAAGACTAGAAGCAATGGGATGAAACTGAATGGGAGGAGACACAGATTAGATATTAGAAAAAACTTTTTGACAGTTAGAGTGATCAATGAGTGAAACAAGCTGCCACGTGAAGTGGTGAGTTCTCCTTCAATGGAAGTCTTCAAACAGAGGCTGGACAGACATCTGACTGGGATGATTTAGCGAATCCTGCTTTGAGCAGGGGGTTGGACCAGATGACCCAGGAGGTCCCTTCCAAGTCTACGATTCTATGATTCTATGAATCTATGATTCTATGATAAGCCAAAGGCTCTGCCTGGAACCAGCTGACGTTACTGGAACCCAGGGGGACATATTCAAGATTGACTTCCAAAGAACCAGCTAAGCAGCAGAAGGTACAAATGAACAAAAAAGCTGCAAGGCCGCGAGCCGGCCAGAGTTACCGAAACCCACAGTCCTACAGGGGGAGCTTGTCCTATTGGCACTACGGAACCAGCCTTCATTACCAGATCCCGCAGCCCACATAGGAAGCACCTAAACTGCAGGCACCATAGAGTCGGCTAACCCGACCGCAACACGACAGGACAACGCATTGGAAGCAAAGTGACGTTGACACTACCCGCTGGCGTGCTGGAACCAGGCTGGGCAGGAGGGAGTACCCGTGCCAAAGACACTTCTGAGCAGCAACTGGCATTGTTGGAGCCCAGGGATTACAGTAGAAACAGAGTGTAGCCAGAGGCCTAATTGGAGCAAGTTTCATATCTGTAGTAGTGTGAATGTGGACAGAGCAGGCGAAATTGCCGGACACACAGCAGGGAATCAGCTGACGTTACTGAACCCCAATAGCACTGGAGCATGTGTTGACTGTGCAGACGGCACTTCTGAGCAGCAACTGGCGGTGTTGGAGCCCAGGGATTACAGTTCAGGTGGTAGAAACATGAACACAATAGGAGACCTGGATACTGTTGCCAACCAATTATTTAATCTGGAAGAGGACTGGCAAATTCCTGCGAGATCCAGGCCTTGTTCATTTTCATAAAAGTAAGCCGGTCAACGTTATCGGAGGATAGTCGCATGCGACGGTCTGTTAGTACACCACCTGCGGCACTAAAGACGCGTTCCAATAATACACTAGCAGCAGGGCAAGCCAGCACCTCCAATGCATATTGGCTAAGCTCTGGCCATGTATCCAGCTTAGAGACCCAAAACTTGAATGGGGAAGAGCCATGTGGGAGAACACTGAGAGGGCAAGACATGTAGTCTGTCACCATCTGAAACGTTGCCTCCTGCTGAATGGAGCCGTCTGTGATGGTGTAGACATTTGTGGCGGGGACACAAAACTTTGCCACATGTGGGCCATACTGGTCTTGCCTTGTGCTGAGGCACTGCTTCTGCTCCCTCTTTGTGCAGAGCTTCCTCCACTGTCTCGACGCACTGAGCTGCTTTGTAAAGCACTAGCAGCACTGCTCTCGGGTGGAATGGAGAACATGATGGAATGCACCAGTGTGTCTTGGGACTCCCACATTTTACTCTCCCGGTTCAACGGTGTTATGAGGCTTTGTAAGTTGTCCCGGTAGCGAGGATCTAGGAGGGTGTACACCCAATAATCAGCCGTGTTGAGAATGTGGGCGATGCGGCGGTCGTTTCTCAGGCACTGCAGCATGAAATCAACCATGTGCTGCAGACTGCCAACTGGCCAAGAAACGCTGTCCCCTGCTTGAGGCATCATCTCTGCCTGCTCTGCATCACCCCACCCTCGCTCTACATACTGACTACTAGAGCATTGTGTACCTCCCTCCTCTGGACAGATGTCTTCCTCCTCCATTGACTCCTCCTCATCCTCCTCACAAAGTGTCCCCTGCCTAGGCCTTTGTGAGGAACCACGTTGCGCAGACTGTCCAGAAGCAGATGGCATTTGTGACTCCTCATCCTCCACCTCTTCCACAACCTCCTCCCTTAGTGCTTGCAGTGTTTTTTCAAGCAGGCAGATAAGGGGGATAGTCATGCTGACTAGTGCATCACCTGCACTCGCCATCCACGTGGAATCATCGAAGGCACGCAAAACGTGGCAGATGTCCTTCATAGAGGCCCACTCAGTGGTGGTGAAGTGTGAACGGCGCGCAGTGCGACTTGTATGCGCCTGATGCAGCTGGTACTCCATTACTGCTGCCTGCTGCTCACACAACTTCTCCAACATATGTAACGTTGAATTCCACCTGTTGGGTAGGTCACATATGATGGGATGTTCCGGAAGGCAGAATCGGCGCTGCAGAGCTGCAATGCACGATCTTGCCATGCTGGAACGCCGCAAGTGAGCGTACTCTATGCGGACCTTGTGCAGCAGTGCATCAGAATCCGGATAGTCCCTCAAAAAACTCTGCACGAGCAAGATGAGCACATGTGCCTACATGGGATGTAAGTGAGGTTGCCTAGGCCCAGAGTTGCTACCAGATTTTGGCCATTGTCACACACTACCATGTCTGGCTGGAAATTCGCTGGCGCAAACCACACGTCACTCTCCTGCTTGATGGAATTCCAGAGCTCCTGCGCTGTGTGGCTTCGATTCCCCAAAGAAATTAATTTCAATACGGCCTGTTGACGTTTGGCCACAGCTGTGCTCATATTGGTTGTAACAGGCTCCTGCAGCGCTGATTCAGAGGAACTGGAGTATGAGGAGGAGTCAATGTGTACAGACTGTATTCCTGCAATCCTTGGAGTTGGCAGAACACGTACAGCGCCACTCTCAAGATCTGTACCCGGCTCCACAACATTTAACTAATGGGCAGTGAGGGAAAGATATCATCCCTGTCCATGGTTACTGGTCCACGCATCGGTAGTCAGGTGGACCTTGCTACTGACGGCGCTTAGTAGCGCATGTTTAATTTTTCCCTCCACATGCTTTTGCAGGGCAGGGACGGCTTGCCTGCTGAAATAAAAGTGGCTGGGCATGTTGTATTGTGGGACTGCCAATGCCATGAAGTTACAGAAGGTGTCTGTCAATAGCACCGCACTGCACTTGCTCACTGGGCCAGTGCGCGTGTCCTGAGTACAAAGACTGTGCACAAAGATACCTGCAGAGCGGGGTCTCAGTGATGACGATGCATGCTCCAAGCTCACAGGACCTGAAGCACGCGACTGTTGGGGGCGTGGCCTCAGCGCCATAGAGCCAGGAGCTGCAGGGAAATTCCTAGAAAGGTAACTACAGGGCAGTGTTACCAAGGGGCATAGACAGAGACAGAAACCAGATCAAGCTGGGTCAAAGCACGAGATAGCAATACAGTACCAAAGGGTTAGACAGAATGGAAGTCAGGATGTAGCAATAGATCAGAAAACCAGAACGGGCAATAGAAGTACAATAGGGACAAACTGTAATGGAGTAACGATAGCCAAGCCAGGAGGTCAGAACCAGAAAAAACAATAGTACCAAAACGAGAGACGGAGTACAGAGTGAGGGAACGGACCGGGTCATACACAGGAAGCAAACAAGCAACGCAGAATACACGCACACCAGGGGTCAGACACACCAGAAAAACAGTATAGCTGACAGAGAACCCTGGTAAAGAGTGAGTATAAATACCCCTCCCAGATCCAAAAAGAGGCCACGAACACTTAACCCCGTGAGTGCAGGGCAAGAACCCTGTTCAAACCATGACAGTGTCAGTCTCCACCAGCCTGAATGAGAGCATTTCAAGGGACAGTAGTTTTGCAATGCCAGCATTCAGAGCCTGTGCTCGGGGGTGGTTTGCCGAGTATGGGCGCCTTTTCTCCCATGCCTGTGCTACCGATGGCTGTAGACTGGCCTGGGAGTGTGAGGATGACAGGGAACATGGGGCTGTGGGTGGAATGACACTGTGTCTCTGTACAACAGTGCCAGAGGTTCTTCCATGGCGATCCTGTAAGGAAGCCGAACCTGCTGTGTGTGAGCTGGAGGAAGAGGCTACAACACGAACTGAAGAGGAAGTAGGTGGTGCTGTAGGTTGGCCTAGGTCTTCAGTGTGTCTTTGTAACTCCACCACGTGCTTGGTCCGCACGTTTCCACATATTTGTGGTATTGAGGTTGCTGACACTTTTCCGCTTTTAACTTTCTGATTACACAGCTTGCATTTGACAAAGCAAATGTCATCTGCAACTGTGTCAAAAAAGGACCAGGCATTGCAAGTCTTGGGAGCACCTGTTTTGGGTTTTGGAAGAGGCATGCTCCTAATGGATGCCGAAGTGGAGGCTACAGGCAACCGAGTCTGCCCCCTCCCTCTCCCTCCTTTTTTGGCCGTTCGGGGAATCTCTTCCTCAGAGCTGCTCCCACCACCTTCCTGTACCTCACGCCATGATGGGTCAAGGACCTCATCATCTACACTACCCTCTTCAAATGACTGCTTCTCCTGGGTAGTCTCGACAGCACAGTACGCACCAGAAAGTGGCACCTGAGTCTCATCATCAGATGCGTACTGAGGTGTGCTGACCATAGGCACTGGCCCACCCGCCTCTTCAGATTCAGAGAGACAAAGCTGTTGCGCATCACTGCATACTACTTCTTCTTCAAATTCTCGAATGCTGCTTGGCTGGCCCCCTCTTTCCAAGCCAACAGTTTCAGAGAACAGAAGTAGAGATGGCTCCTGTCCAGGGCTCTCTGACTGCCTGGGCAATTTGGCAGGTGGTGAAGAGACAGATGGGTGCTCTTCAGTGCTCTGGACCTGAGAGGATCTGGAACTAATTGAAGTCGATGCGTTAGCTGTCATCCATCCGACAACGGCTTCAATTTGTTTGTCCCGCAGCAGTGGGGTACGGCGAGCTCCTACAAAGCTGCGCATAAAGGACTGTTCCCTGCCAAAACTGGGGGATGCTGAGTCACTGGTGCCCGCAGCAGGCACAGAATCCCCACATCCTCTCCCTGCAGAAACTCCACGACCACGTGCCTTACTCCATGCCTTCTTCATCTTGGTAGACTGATAAAGATAGGCAGAAAAGTACTAAGGGCTTTGTGTGCTTATTCCGGAACAGCTGCTAACAGGTATAAGAAACTCTAATTTTATAAAGTGTGGACTAGACTTTAATATGAGCTAATGTGGCCTACACAACTGTAAAGTGGAGTGTTTGGTGAACTTTATTAACTTTTTTTCTTCACAAAAAGACACTGGATGTGCCCAAAGATGTAAAGCTGATAGTATCACAAACTTTTTGTAGCTATTACAATGCAGGAAGGTAACCTACAATGCAATAGATGAGGCTCCAAAAAATAGGCTAATACTAATCTGGCTAGGGCTGCAGGGCACAAGCCAACAGAAAGGCTCCTCTATCTACTCCTATATAGTGTTTGCAAATATTCTAGCTGGATACGGATGGAACCACACTAATAGGAGAAATCTGGAAAAATGTGCAGCACTAATGCAAAAAAGGACAATGTATGAGGCAGTGACGCACGCTGAGTGGACTACAACCGGAGGTGGCTGCAGCACATACTACAGCGTGAGCTGCACTCACACACAGAGACCTCGCAGATAGCCGTGAACAGCGCTGCAAGGCTGCAGAAAAGCTCCTCTATCTACTCCTATATAGTGTTTTCAAGCAATCTAGCTGGATACGGATGGAACCACACTAATAGGAGAAATCTGGAAAAATTAGCAGCACTAATGCAAAAAAGGACAATGTATGAGGCAGTGACACACGCTGAGCAGACTACAACCGGAGGTGGCTGCAGAACACACTACAGCGTGAGCTGCACTCACACACAGAGACCTCGCAGACAGCCGTGAACAGCGCTGCAAGGCAAAAGAAAGCTACTCACACAGAAGGTTGCTAAAGTAGCCTGGGTAAAGCACAATAAAGCAAATCGCTAGCTCAAACTGTCCCTCAGAGTCAGAACAGCAGCGTCCTGTCCCTAAGTAAATTCACAGCAGAGTGAACCCAAAATGGCGGCGGCGGCTTTTATAGTGCATCATGACATCATTTCAGCAGCCAATCACAGCCATGCCATTAGATAACATGCCTAACATGCATAACAGGATGTGCCCACACTTTTTAGGATTCCTCTTTGGCTGAATAAAATCAAACTGGCTCATTGCATTATGGGAACTTCCGATTCCGGTATTCGATATTCTAAAAATATCGGAACTCAGTATCGGAACTCCGACACTGCGAATATCGGAATGCTCAACACTAGCCATTATTTTCTATACAATCCTCTTGGCTATCTCATGCAAAAATTCGACTTGCAATTATTTTGCATATAAGTTATGCAGATTCTTGTCATGTCACTGCATTGTTACGGTTTTGCTCCTAAAAATCAAAATTTTTATTTTTATTACTTTGTAAATCCCCCTTTAGCTTCCAACCAGGGTTGCCAAGCTCCTAAAAACATTTTCTGGACAACTGGACTCAAATTCAAGGACGACCTAAAATTTTACAGACATTTGACATGCCCCTAAAGACCACGACCCAAAATGACCAGAACAGGAGCCAGAGGAGATACTTACAATTACATTAGGCTGTTTTCACATTTGCGTTTCTGCTGCATACATCCGCATGCATCGTGTTTTCCTATCTTTAATATTGGGGACGCAGTTACATGCGTTTGTATGCTTTTTGCCGCGTTTGACGACGCATGCGTCGTTTCATCGTCTGCGGCTGGGCGCGGTAAATGCAACATGTTGCAATTTTGGAGCCGTCAATTGGCCGCCTAGAAACTTATGTGGTTGTTTGTGGAATGAATGCGTTGAAACAATGCATTGCAGTCTGGGAGAACGCATGCGTTCCCAAGCACATGCGTTTGTTTGCGTTTGTGAAAACATGTGTTTTTCCTGAATAAACCTTTCTAGACACTAATTAGCCACCCCCCACACAAAGATAGATAAAAAGAGGGAGTGGGCATTGGCAGTCCACAACTCTTCAGACTGGGAACAAGAAAAGAAGAAGCTCTGAATATTTGAAGAATCTCCACTTGGGACAATGTGAGTATAAAAGCCAATGTCTGTCTTTTCTTTTTTCTCTCTTTATATGTACTAATAATTTCTGTCTCTTTTCTTGCCGCATTTATCAGAATGTCTACTTCTTCTTCAGAGGAGCGCCCTGGCCCTGAACATGCTGGACAGGAAAGTGACGTGAGTACTTACCTCTACAGATTGGTAAGTATACTCTGTTACATCTACACATGTGGCAAAATTTTTTTTTCTTTTTCAGAACAGTTCTTCAACTGCAGCAGAGGCCGAGCAGGAGCAGCAAGGACAAGTTCGGGTGGCAAGGCGGCGTGTAAATATACCTGACTGATTGTACTGTTTATTGTATCCTGACTGTACTATTCTTGTCTGTTCATTTCTTCGCTTTGCTTATTTCTTTACCTTTTTGGTCTTGACTACTGTTGTTCTTTTTTTCTTGACTATACTTATTCTTGCCTGTTTTCTGTCTCTGTTGTTTTCTTTCTTTTCCTTTTTTTAATCTCTCCAACATTAATGTCTTTCTTTCTTTTCTAGGTTCCAGAACGGGATGAAGACCTCATTGACAACGACATCCTCATATCCCTGGTCCATGAGCGAGTCCCTTGGTGGGACACCCAGATTCCGTAGCACTCGGACAGCGTGGTGATCCGTTAACTATGGAATGAGGTGGCCCAAGCGATGATGGATATATGGGACGACGCCCCGACTCGGGTCCGCAAGGCATTTCTTCGTAAGTATTGCAATACTGTGTGATGCAGCAGTCACCTTGGTCAGGATCACATGACTACGTGTGATGCGAGAAACTCCTGAGAGTTTCTCCCATCACACACAGTTGTGTGATCCCGGCCAAGGGCAGCACGGTGGCTCAGTGGTTAGCGCTGCAGCCTTGCACCGCTGAGGTCCTGGGTTCGAAACCCACCAAGGACAACATCTGCAAGGAGTTTGTATGTTCTCCCCGTGTTTGCGTGGGTTTCCTCCGGGTACTCCGGTTTCCTCCCACATTCTAAAGACATACTGATAGGGAATTTAGAATGTGAGCCCCATCGGGGACAGTGATGATAATATGTGCAAACTGTAAAGCGCTGCGGAATATGTTAGCGCTATATAAAAATAAAGATTATTATAAAAGTGCATTGTCTAACCATTTTTTTTTTTTTACCGTGCTCAAAGTTAGAACACATTGGCTTCAGTAGGTTTTCACACATCTGAAAGGCCTCATCCCCGACCATAACAAATGGCATCGGTGGGCCTTCAGTGTTGGGGAGAGGTCGTGGCAGGGATAAATTAAAATTTTTTCCATACAAGCGTCTGCCCATATCAGAGTTTTTAAAACTCTGGGAGTCATTGCCATGGCCAAAAGCTCCAATGTCCATGGAAATAAAGTGACAGTCCGCATCTGCTTTTGTCATGAGCACTACAGAAAAATATTTCTTGTAGTTAAAGTACTCTGATCCAGATCTGGTGGGTTTGGTAATCTGTATGTGCTTTCCATCCACTGCTCCCAAACAGTTGGGGAAATTACACACTCGCCAGAAATTTTCGACAGTTTCAAGCCACATTTCTGAGGTGGGTAGGGGGATAAATTCATCCCGGAGAACGTTCCACAAAGCCCGGCAGGAATACGCAACAATTCCAGACAGGGTGGAAATTCCTAGCCGGTTCTGAAAATGGAGCGATGATAGGGTCTCTCCGGTAGCAGGAATCTGCCAAACAGAGAAAGAAAAAATTAAGAAGCTAAACAGATAAAGGAGAAAAAAATTAATACAAGGCAGAACAATAATAATTATGACAGGCGTTTGTTTAGAATTATTACGTACCTTAATATGACCAGGAGACGTTCCCAGGGCCGGACTGGGACTAAAATTCAGCCCTGGCATTTGAAGTTACACAGGCCCACTAGTCACACGGTGAGAGGAGATTAACACGACTATATAACATGTAGTCATAGCTGTGCCCAGTATTTCAGCTCAGTGCTATTTATTGATTTTAGTTGCAGTACTCCTCCCAAATCTCTGTCCCCTTTTGTACGCACGGTGACAGAATTCCTGGCAGAACTGCTCTCTATTGGGCAACCAGACCCCCTGGTCATAGCTGTCCCTATCATACCTCCCAACTTTTGAAGAAGGGAAAGATGGACAAAGACGCCGCTGCAAATTTTGGCCACGCCCAGCCACACCCATTTCACAACTAGTCACACCCATGTCCACACCTAATCGCACCCATTTAGCACTGCTGATCACACTGACTGGTACTGAGGGCACAGTGGCTGGCATTATGGGCACACTGACTGGCACTAAGGAAGAGAGAAAACAGAGAGAGAGAGAAAAAAGAAAACAGAGAGAGCGAGAAAGAAAGGGGAAAGAAAGAAAGAACAGTGAGAGACAGAGAAAGAACAGAGAGAAAGAAAGAGGGGAAAGAAAGAAAGAACAGAGAGAAAGAGAGGAAAGAAAAAGAATGAAAGAGGGGAAGAAAGAACAGAGAGAGAAAAAAGAAAGATTAGAGAGAGAAAGAAAGAACAGAGAGAGAAAGAAAGAACAGAGAGAGAAAGAAAATGAGGGAAAGACAGAACAGAGAATGAAACAACAGAGAAAGAAAGAAAAAGAGAGAAAGAAATAAAGAAAGATTCTACAAAGATACTATAGTAGCCCGGCTCCCATTGTAATGCCCACCTGAGCCTCCCGGTGCAGGACCTATCATGATCCGCTCACATGGCCGGCATCCCCGATTCCAAGGTGATCCTGCTGACTGCGCTGTCGGATGAGGACACGGTGATGGATCTGAAGCATTCCTGGTTCCGTCACAATCTCCTCAAGAAATTATCTCATTTCCGGTCAGCTTCCAGCACATCACTTCAGGTGGAACGTCATGTGTGTGTTTTAAAATGCTCCTCGGGGCTCCGCCATGTACTCCTGTGTCCGTGGGAAAAGCCCGCTTTGTATGCTTTGTACACACTTGGCTCCACTCCGTCCACCTCGTACACGTGCGGCTCTGCTCCGTCCACCTCGTACACGCGCGGCTCCTCTCCGTACACCTCGTACACGCGCGGCTCCTCTCCGTACACCTCGTACACGCGCGGCTCCTCTCCGTACACCTCGTACACGCGCGGCTCCTCTCCGTACACCTCGTACACGCGCGGCTCCTCTCCGTACACCTCGTACACGCGCGGCTCCGCTCCGTAAACCTCGTACACGCGCGGCTCCACTCCGTCCACCTCGTACACACGGCTCCTCTCCGTACACCTCGTACACACACGGCTCCTCTCCGTACACCTCGTACACACACACGGCTCCGCTCCGTACATCTCGTACACACGGCTCCTCTACGTACACCTCGCACACGCGCGGCTCCTCTCCGTACACCTCGTACACACGGCTCCTCTCCGTACACCTCGTACACACGGCTCCTCTCCGTACACCTCGTACACACACGGCTCCTCTCCGTACACCTCGTACACGCGCGGCTCCTCTCCGTACACCTCGTACACGCGCGGCTCCTCTCCGTACACCTCGTACACGCACGGCTCCTCTCCGTAGACCTCGTACACGCACGGCTCCTCTCCGTACACCTCGTACATGCACGGCTCCTCTCCGTACACCTCGTACACACACACGGCTCCGCTCCGTACATCTCGTACACACGGCTCCTCTACGTACACCTCGCACACGCGCGGCTCCTTTCCGTACACCTCGTACACACGGCTCCTCTCCGTACACCTCGTACACACGGCTCCGCTCCGTACACCTCGTACACACACGGCTCCTCTCCGTACACCTCGTACACGCGCGGCTCCTCTCCGTACACCTCGTACACGCGCGGCTCCTCTCCGTACACCTCGTACACGCACAGCTCCTCTCCGTACACCTCGTACACGCACGGCTCCTCTCCGTACACCTCGTACACGCACGGCTCCTCTCCGTAGACCTCGTACACGCACGGCTCCTCTCCGTACACCTCGTACATGCACGGCTCCTCTCCGTACACCTCGTACACGCACGGCTCCTCTCCGTACACCTCGTACACGCACGGCTCCTCTCCGTACACCTCGTACACGCACGGTTCCTCTCCGTACACCTCGTACACGCACGGCTCCTCTCCGTACACTTCGTACACGCACGGCTCCTCTCCGTACACCTCGTACACGCGCGGCTCCTCTCCGTAAACCTCGTACACGCGCGGCTCCACTCCGTCCACCTCGTACACACGGCTCCTCTCCGTACACCTCGTACACACACGGCTCCTCTCCGTACACCTCGTACACACACACGGCTCCGCTCCGTACATCTCGTACACACGGCTCCTCTACGTACACCTCGCACACGCGCGGCTCCTCTCCGTACACCTCGTACACACGGCTCCTCTCCGTACACCTCGTACACACGGCTCCGCTCCGTACACCTCGTACACACACGGCTCCTCTCCGTACACCTCGTACACGCGCGGCTCCTCTCCGTACACCTCGTACACGCGCGGCTCCTCTCCGTACACCTCGTACACGCACAGCTCCTCTCCGTACACCTCGTACACGCACGGCTCCTCTCCGTACACCTCGTACACGCACGGCTCCTCTCCGTAGACCTCGTACACGCACGGCTCCTCTCCGTACACCTCGTACACGCACGGCTCCTCTCCGTACACCTCGTACACGCACGGCTCCTCTCCGTACACCTCGTACACGCACGGCTCCTCTCCGTACACCTCGTACACGCACGGTTCCTCTCCGTACACCTCGTACACGCACGGCTCCTCTCCGTACACTTCGTACACGCACGGCTCCTCTCCGTACACCTCGTACACGCGCGGCTCCTCTCCGTACACCTCGTACACACGCGGCTCCGCTCCGTACACCTCGTACACATGGCTCCTCTCTGTACACCTCGTACACACACGGCTCCGCTCCGTACACCTCGTACACACACGGCTCCGCTCCGTACACCTCGTACACACACAGCTCTGCTACATCAACACTGTAGATCCTGACCCCACACATACTTACCTCAACCAGCACCATGACAACAGACAAGCAGAGTCTTGCAGACGGTAGAGGCAAGGCTGTGCGCACAGCACCTGTGATGAGGTCACAGGAGGGGCGGAGTCAGGGGTGACATGATCGGGGTCTGGACAAAGGCTCCTGATCATGTGACCCCCCTGACTCCTCCTCTCCTGTGACCTCATCACAGGTCCTGCGAACAGAGCGAGCAGGCAAGCGAGTGCGACGCTGTGAGTGGCTGCGGGGGGGGGAGGGGGTCTCATGCTAAGGCGAGGATGGGGGGGCGAGGATGGGGTGCGAGGATGGGGTGCGAGGGGGGGGCGTGGCGGCTTATCTCCCTGCAGTGCGGGAGGAACTTGGAAACTATCACTGCCGTGCCCGCAGAGGGCCGGCGGCAGGAGCAACAGTGGCCGCAGCAGCTGGCAAGCGGCCCACGTGACAGCGGCCCAGCGGGAAAATGCCCAGTTGGTTATATTGCCAATCCGGGCCTGGACGTTCCTCTGCAGCAGGGGTCCCCAACCTGTAGCTCAGAAGCCACTTGTGGCTCGCGGTCCCAGGAATTGTGGCTCGCGACTGCCTGCCAGCTTGGTGCATTATGTCCAGGTCTAGCAAACAGGTATGAAGACTACATCTCAAAATGGTGAATTTTGTGAGTAGCCCTGCACAGAAGTGCAGATCTGGATGCACATTTACTTGTCTTAGGTGTTTAGAGATGTTTTAGGTATGGTACGCTGGAGGATGATACTACCTGTCAGAGGAGGTGCTCAAAGCTGGATGCGACAGTGTGTAGGGAGTCCTTGATGGGAGAATACTGAATAGGGGTATTGTGGGAAACCCTGGATCTCGGTGTACTGCTTTGGAGAGATTTCTGTGGAAAAGCATTGGTTATCATTATAGCTGTAATGGGGGCTTTGGTTGACACTACTTTGAAGGGGGTGGGAGCTGGATGTGGCTTATGACCCTCTCTCAGTACTCGAGAGAATCGCTCTACAGAGCTGAGTGTTCTGTCTCCGGATGGCTCCTTGAACATGACCAAGCAAATCCCAGAAGGTCTCTTGAGACATCCTGGTATATTCTGGAAATTTCTCCGGGTTGGCATTGAGCTCGCTGTATAGAGTGTGGTAGGCTTCACGGCTCTCCCGGACTTCAATAATGGGGTGTCTCCAATAACGCTGACGCCATCTTCTCCATCTTTCTCTATTTCTTTGTTGCTCACAAGCAAACGCATAGGAAAGAAACAGCTTTATGCTTAAATCCATGTTGAAATAAAAGCTCTCCATGCGAAGATCCTTCGTGACACAGGATACAGGAGCAAAATCTGAAGATTTCAGCTGTCCAAAGGTCTATATAAAGATATCCCATAAGACACGCCCATTGGTGGAGTCTGTTTTTCCAGATCTTTCTCTTGGAAAATTTTTCACCTTGCACACAAGAAGAGCAAGTGCATGCTAAACGCATAAAAAAGCATACAAACGCTGTGTTTTTTTGACCGCATGCGTAAGCTGATGCTTCTAAAAACTGCTGTGTTTGCACGCGTTTGCATGCGGTTTTTTGTGCGCTTGAGGTTGCGGAAGATACGCTGCGGATTCAACCGCAAATGTGAAACTAGCCTTACAGGACAGTAGAAGTGGTACTGTGCACTGATATGTACAGTATATACATATACACACACACTCTAACACATACTGAGATTTACACTTAGTAATATACAGCTCGACACTACATAATATCAACATATAAACACACAGCAGCACAAACATCCCTGACATCTTCTCAAATAAAATTGCTAATAGGTTCATAAACAGTATATGTTTTTCTTTTCATGACGTGTTTACCAAAGCGGTATTCATGAGGATTTGGAAGAGTTTTTTCCTTATCTGTTCTTTGCAGGTTTTGCATTGGACAATGCCTAGTTTGGGGAAGTTTCCTTCAGGAGTCTCTTTAAAGTAATAACATGCATTTTTTTCCCACCAGCTATTTTTCATAACCTCTTGTAGGGACTGCTACTCACTTGGGTGCGTCAGGAGGCAAAACATGAATTGTTTCCATTTAAACGTCTATGTTGGTTTATTGCTGCATGATAAACGATCCATAAACAAAGGAAATATAAACAGACTGCAAGTGCATGCAAAGCAAAGAAAAGAGTTCTTTGGACAAAGTCACTTGTCAGCCAGTTCTGGTCACACCGGCTGGGTACCAGCCAGTACCCTGGCTCAGTCTGGATATCACACACAGGAGGCCTTCTCCCTCCACAGACAGACATGTGCCAAACAACAGACTCCATTGTAACATGTTAACCACACCCAGAGGTGAGGTATATGGGCTGCTCATAAAACCTTGCCCAGATGTACCAAACAATCCTCTTAGTGCTAAGTGCACTAGAGAAATACTCCAGGATTACATCACAGATGATGCTATTTCTATAAAACATACCTCCCATCAACTATATGTCCAGTAGCTGCCTTACATACCTCCCCCTCTGCCTAAACCTGTGGGGCTTGACACCTTCTACTACTAGACAGGGGATTCTTGAGAGGGCATCGGCATTACCATGTAGCTTCCCTGCTCTATGTTCCACATGGAAGCTGAAATCCTGGAGGTCTAAAAACCAGTGGGTGACCCTAGAATTTTTCCCTTTTATCTCACTCATCCACCTGATTCAGGGGGTTTGATTCTAATTTAAATTTTCACCCTGACTCATAGTGCTGCAATGTGTCCACTGCACACTTTATGGCCAAACATTTCTTTTTTATGATGGAATATGTTAGGCGTCAGATTTCAGACTCTGCACAGCAGGAATCCAGAGCTGTACATCCAGCGGTCTCCCATTCCCCTCCGGGTTCTGCTCAGCAATCTCGGTGATCCAGGCGTCCTGCTCAGACCCGCTCTGTGAGTCTGGAAGTTGTTGCCACCTCTGGTGCAGCAAAGGTAACGCAACCTGCTTTGCAGGGAACCGCTCCAGAGGCTAAGTCCTCTCGCCGTGCTACTGGGCATGCCCGCAAGATGACCTCTCAGTGGAGAGCAAGGGTCACATGCTCAGCTCCTGCGTCGGATCTGATTGGTCTTTCCCAAAGTACTGGAAGGTCCCGGAAGCTCATGGCTATAAAAAGCCCGCATGGCGGCTCGGCCATGCGCTAGTGTAGACTTATTATGCTATGTGTGAATGGTGATGGATGCATGTGTCTGGTGACTGACTTATTTGAAACCCCTACCCTCAGATATTACGAATGGTGACAGAGTGTTGGTTTAGTCAGCGCCAGGTAGTGGCTAGCTATGCGCCACTGAGCTACCATACCATACACTAGCGTCCGTCAGTGACCGCTTCCCCGGCACTGACGTTAAGCAGCCTCAGTTTACACCTCGCTGCAGTCAGCAGCATCTCTTGGTGTTCGCGGCTGCGACGCCACACGCCGGAAGCCTGTGAGGTTAACAGGTTCGGGTCTTACGCCTTATTTCCTCTAGGGCGTCTCTGTGCCTGTAACAGAGCTGCGCCTAGCACCTCGGGTGACGCTAACCCGAGTGTAGTGCTCTGCCTCCTAGCTAGTCTGCCATTGTCCAGCAGCCGTCTTGTCACCTACCGCACAGTGGACCCCGGGCGGTGAACGCACCTCCTATTATTTATATTTGGTGTGTTCCGCCGTACATAACATTACACTAGTGCCAGGGTCTGGCTGGAAATGGCAGACCTGCAGCAGCTGTAGCGCTACATTCGGCAGCTGGAGAGCAGGTTGGCGGCTATTGAGAGCGCCAACTCAGCTTCGAATGCTGCGCTAGCTGCTGCCCACACAGTTGCTGAGGCTGTCTCACGTGTGCCCGCACTTTTGCCCACGCTGACAATCTCTCGCCTCCCGCTTCCCGACAAGTTCTCGGGTGACAGCGCCACCTGTAGGGGATTCGTGAGCCAGTGCTCTATTCAGCTTGAGTTACTGGCTGCGTGGTTCCCTACAGAGCGGGCTAAGGTGGGGTTTATCGTCTCATTGCTGTCTGGCAGGGCATTACAGTGGGCTACACCATTGTGGGAACGTGATGATCCCGTGGTTCAGGGTGCTGCTCAGTTCCTCGCGGCCCTGAAGCAGGTCTTTTTGGGACCACGGATCACGCACGATACCTCACTCCAATTATTATCCCTAACACAGGGGTCGCTCTCGGATAGCCATTATGCCGTCCAGTTCCGGACATTGGCTTCCGAATTAGAGTGGCCGGACAAAGCATTAGTCCCGGTGTTTTGGAGTGGGTTGGATGAGTACGTCAAAGATGCTCTAGCTACCAGAGAGGTTCCCACAAGTCTGGAGGAACTAATTGCCGCCTCCACTCGCATTGACCTCTGGTTTACGGAGCACGGGCTGGAACGTGCATAATCCAGATGTAGGGTTAATTTGGCTCCCACCTTCTATGAGCCACTAAGAGATCTCGCACTGGAGCTCTCATCATCCGAACCTAAGGAGGTGTCTCGCACCGGCCCCAAGCCACGTCCGATGCGAAGCTCCGTACGTTGCTATCAATGCCGACAGTTTGGTCATTCGGTTAGCACGTGTCCACGGCGCTCGAAAATACGACCGTGTCCAGTGGCCATAGGTGGTGTTCAGTCCAATAGGCAACCCTTTTCCCCCAAAACCGGTATTCCGGGGTACTTTAGATAGTGGGGCGTCCACCTGGGAGGCAGAGGTTACCGTGGATTCCGGGGCCGAAGGGAACTTTATGTCCTCGACCTTCGCCCAGAAACATGCTATTCCACTAGTGTTACTGCCTCAACCTCTGACCATTAGGGTGGTTAACGGTGCACCTTTACCATCTCAGGTGACCCACCAGACAGCACCACTCGGGCTCTCTATCTCACCCTCTCATCGTGAGGTCCTGTCCCTGCTCATCTTGCCTGATGGCATCGACCAGGTGCTTCTCTGGGTTCCCTGGCTCCATTGCCACTCCCCTCATATTGATTGGGCTTCGGGCAGTATACTGGGTTGGAGCAAGGACTGTGAGGGAAGGTGTCTGGGGGGCAGTGTTCAGATAGCTTCCACGGAAGTGCCTGCGGATCTTTCCATGCTTCCGAAGCCCTACCACCAGTACGCGGACATCTTCTCTAAGAAGTCTGCGGAGACGCTCCCGCCGCACCGTCCTTACGATTGCCCAATAGATCTCCTGCCAGGCACAGAAACTCCTAGAGGCTGTATGTATCCGCTATCACTCCCTGAGACAGAGGCTATGTCGCAATATATCCGGGAGAACCTGGCTAGAGGTTTTATCAGAAAATCGGTGTCGCCGGCAGGTGCAGGGTTCTTCTTCGTACAGAGGTCTCAACGCTATCACGGTCAAAAACAAATACCGTCTCCTGTTGATCTCTGAGTTATTTGACAGGTTGCGAGGGGCCCGGATCTTTAAAATATTAGATCTACGGGGGACGTACAACAGCTTTTAATACCAGGGATGGCCATTACAAATATTTGGTCATGCCCTTTGGCCTTTGTAATGCGCCTGCTGTCTTCCAGGATTTCGTTAACGACGTCTTCCACGACATGCTCTCTACCTTGGTGGTGGTCTATCTGGATGACATATTCATCTTCTCGCCAGATTTGACCACCCACCGGAGAGACGTCTGCAGGGTCTTTGACTGTTTGCGGGCGAACTCCCACTTTGCCAAGCTGGAGAAGTGCCAGTTTGAGCAGGAGTCCTTGCCGTTCCTGGGCTATATCATCTCGGCCCAGGGGTTGGCTATGGATCCGGAACCCCATTCACTCAAAGCGGTGCAGCGCTTTTTAGGGTTCGTGAATTATTACCGCCAGTTTATACCGCACTTTTCCACACTGGTGGCTCCTTTGGTTGCTCTCACTAAAAAAGGAGCTAACCCCAACGCTTGGTCTGAACAGGTCTCCAAGGCCTTCACGTCTATAAAATCTCATTTTGCTGGCTCTCCCATCTTACATCGTCCCGATGTAGATAAGCCATTTATTCTGGAGGTTGATGCCTCTTCCGTCGGTGCAGGAGCAGTCCTTTTCCAGAAGGATGCTCAAGGTCGGAAACATCCCTGCTTCTTTTTCTCAAAGACCTTCTCACCGGCGGAGAAGAATTACTCCATCGGTGACAGGGAGTTTGCTAGCCATGAAGTTGGCCTTTTCCGAGTGGAGACATCTCCTGGAGGGAGCTTGGTTTCCCTTCCAGGTATATACGGACAATAAAAATCTGGTCTATTTACAGATGGCCCAGCGCCTGAACTCTCGTCAGGCTAGGTGGTCGCCCTTCTTTTCCCGCTTCCGCTTCACCCTGCATTATCTCTCAGGGGAAAAGAACGTCCGTGCGGATGCTCTCTAACGCTCGGTAGTTTCTGCGGAAAAAGGAGAGGCTGAGCCTCGGCTAATTCTCCCGCCGGAGAGTTTTACGACCGTGGCTCCAGTTGCTCTCGAGTCTGTGCCATCGGGCAAGACCTTGGTGCCTCCCGGAGGTTCTCGCTTGGGCACATGCCTCCAGGGTAGGTGGTCACTTTGGCAATAAGCGGACCACTGAACTCCTGGCAAGGTCATATTGGTGGCCACATATGGCTCGAGATGTTAAGGAATACGTACAAGCATGCATCTCGTGTGCACGGAACACACCCTCTAGACAGGCCGGAGGGGCTTTTGTATCCTCTGCCAGTGGTGGATAGACTTTGGGAGATGGTTGGCATGGACTTCATGGTTGGCCTGCCCAAGTCTGGCAGCAGTACGGTCATCTGGGTGGTCACCGACCATTTTTCCAAAATGGTGCATCTTGTGCCACTCGCACGGTTGCCTTCCGCTCGTTGTCTTGCCAATCTGTTCATAAAGCATGTATTCCATTTACATGGCATGCCGGACAAAATCGTTAGTGATCGAGGCCCCCAGTTCGCTTCTCGGTTTTGGAGGGAGCTCTGCAGTCTACTCAGCATCGAACTAAATCTGTCCTCCGCTTACCATCCCGAGACGAACGACTTGGTTGAGAGAGCCAACCAAACCTTGGTCACGTACTTGCGGCATTTTGTCTCTGCCAGGCAGGATGACTGGGCATCCTTGCTGCCATGGGCTGAGTTTTCCCTGAATAATGCAGTGGCCGATTCCACTGGTCAGACTCCCTTTCTTTTAAACTACGGCCAACATCTATACATTCCTGTCCTGATGCCAGTGTCCTCCACTGATTCCAGGGTGGCAGACTGGGCAGTGGAGGCTCGTGACATTTGGGATCGCACTCAGGATGCTATCCGGGCCTCTAAAGAAAGGATGAGGGCGACTGCCGACACACGTCGGCGACCCACTCCAAGTTTCTCCCCCGGCGACATGGTGTGGCTCTCTACTCGAAACATCAAACTACGAGTCGAGTCCCCCAAGTTCGCGACGCGATACATTGGGCCTTTTAAGGTTCTCGAGGGTATCAGCTCGGTGGTCTATCGCCTGGCTCTTCCTCCACACTTTGCCATTTCGGACGTTTTCCATGTGTCCCCCTCAAACCAGTTCATATGGCCCTGTTCACCGAGTCATCTGCCAGGTCGTCAGACTTGTCATCTGACGAATTCGAGGTTAGCGCCATCATGGGACGCAGGATTGTCCGTGGCAAAAAATTTTATTTGGTGGATTGGAAGGGTCATGGACCGGAGGCTCGGACCTGGGAGCTGCTGGAGAATATCCATGCTCCACTTCTGATCGTGGCCTTTGAGCGTAGTGAGGCTCAGAGGGGGGGGGGCCCTAGGAGGGAGGGTAATGTTAGGCGTCGGATTTCTGACTCTGCACAGCAGGAATCCAGAGCCGTACATCCAGCGGTCTCCCATTCCCCTCCGACCACTCAGGGTTCTGCTCAGCAATCTCGGCGATCCAGGCATCCTGCTCAGACCCGCTCTGTGAGTCTGGATGTTGTTGCCACCTCTGGTGCAGCAAAGGTAACGCAACCTGCTTTGCAGGGAACCGCTCCAGAGTCTAAGTCCTCTCGCCGTGCTACTGGGCATGCCCGCAAGATGACCTCTCAGTGGAGAGCAAGGGTCACATGCTCAGCTCCTGCGTCGGATCTGATTGGTCCTTCCCAAAGTACTGGAAGGTCCCGGAAGCTCATGGCTATAAAAAGCCCGCATGGCGGCTCGGCCATGCGCTAGTGTAGACTTATTATGCTATGTGTGAATGGTGATGGATGCGTGTGTCTGGTGACTGACTTATTTGAAACCCCTACCCTTAGATATTACAAATGGTGACAGAGTGTTGGTTTAGTCAGCGCCAGGTAGTGGCTAGCTATGCGCCACTGAGCTACCATACCATACACTAGCGTCCGTCAGTGACTGCTTCCCCGGCACTGACGTTAAGCGGCCTCAGTTTACGCCGCGCTGCAGTCAGCAGCATCTCTTGGTGTTCGCGGCTGCGACGCCACACGCCAGCAGCCTGTGAGGTTAACAGGTCGGCGCTTACGCCTTATTTCCTCTAGGGCATCTCTGTGCCTGTAACAAAGCCGCGCCTAGCACCTCGGGTGATGCTAACCCGAGTGTAGTGCTCCGCCTCCTAGCTCGTCTGCCATTGTCCAGCAGCGGTCTTGTCACCTACCGCACGGTGGACCCCTGGCGGCGAACGCACCTCCTATTATTTATATTTGGTGCGTTCCGCCGTCCATAACAGAATAATTCTTTTCACATGCAAATAGCTTCCTACTCAGGTAGAGAACAGTGTGCTCCTTCCTGTGTATCTCCTGAGAAAGGAAATGCTCCTAAACCGATTTCTGAGGTGTCTGTCTAAAGTACAAAGTTCTTCTTGAAGTCGGGGGCAACCAGCATCGTTTGCTTACACAGAGCCACTTTTAGTTCCAGAAACGCCGTCTCCATTTCTGCAGTCTTTTCGGCAATAGCTGATTTTGTTCCCTTAAAGGGAATCTGTCACCCTTTTTTTGGCTTGCAGCTGCCAGAGAGTTTTGGGAGAGTTTCGGCGCCTCTGCACTGCAGAATTCTGCTCTGCCCTCAACAGGGCAGAGCAGTGTGCTTGCACCGCAGCCATTACAGGACGGGAGAAGAGGACGTCATCGCATGAAGAAGGGAGGCATCGGACTGGACCGCAACACCCACCTGACCGGACCGCCCACCACAGTGAGTATAATCTAAGTCGTTTTTCTTATCTTTCAAGTTACATCGGGGACTTATCTACAGCATTACAGAATGCTGTAGATAAGCCCCCGATGTCTATGCCGCCAGCTGCAAGCCAAAAAAAAGGGTGACAGATTCCCTTTAAAGGAGGTCACTCAGGGGTGCTGCCATCATGACAAAGTTTTGGATGAATCTCCTGTAGTATCCCACGATTCCTAGAAAGGCTCTAAGGCCTTTTTCACATTTCCGTTTTTTGACGTCAGTGTATAGCCGCCAAAATGTGAAAAAACGGATCCGTTTCCGTTGTGGCACAAACGGAGGCCACCGGATCCGTTTTTTTGACAGATCCGCATTATCAGCTAGTGGTGGAAATTTAAAGGAACACGAGCCTGGAAAAAGAGAGAGAGAGAGAGATTTTTCTGCCACCAGAAATTGGCATGGAAATTCTTCCGGGCAAGCTCAGTGTCAAAAAGCGGATCTGTTGCCGGATTCCGTCAAAAATGGTTGGCAACGGATCCGCCGCCCATAGGCAACCATTATAACGAATGGCGAATAGTGGCGGATCCATTGCTATCCGCTATTTTGACGCAGACAAAAAACGTTTCATTGTCCATCCACTGAAGTCAGCGGACGCCAAAATTTTGGCGGATCCATCAAAAAATGGATCCAACGGATGACCATCCGTCAAAATCCACCGCTAATGCAAGTCAATGGGAAAAAAACGGATCCGCCAAAAAAAATGGCGAATCCGTTATTTTTGCAAAACGGCGGATTTTGACTGATGGCAACAAACAGAAATGTGAAACAGGCCTAACCTGCTTCCTTGAGAGCAGTCTCAGCCAGGTTTGGATTATGGCCACTGTACTGATTTGAGGTTTTATCTTAGCTCTACCTACTACATATCCCATTGCTGAGTACATGAGACCTTATACTTAGAAATCCTTGAAGTCTCTGCGAAACAACTGTAAATCATATTCACACACCCTTTTGAACAGGATTTTAAATGAAATTTTTATCTAATTGTCAATTTTTCTCTACAGAAAGTAAAAATAATTAATGTACGGGATTTGTACATTTATCAAAAGTTTTTAAAACTTCAATCTCATTTCTAAGTTGCATAAACTGGATTGTCACAACCTATATGAAAAGATACTAAATGAAAGTCCATGAAACAGAATAATGTGACTGTCTCTCTTAAAGAGCTGAGGTTCTCACACATTACTTGGCCTAACAAATTTGGCTACATACTGTTGCTGATGACAGCTTACAAACTTCTCCCTTTTAACCCACTGCCTGTAGGTGGACCATATATACGGCCAAAAATCAATCTTCCTTCCAAATAGTTTGTTTGCTTCACGTCCCAGATGCTCTGCTCTGGAAAATATTTCAAACACTGTTTTTAGGGTCACATATAGGTTCCCTTAGTCACAGTTTGGTTTGTGATTTTATTTTCCCCACTGTTTTTTCATGACCTAGGTTGGTTGGATACATTAGCCTCAATGCTACATGTTTGCCTATTAGGCGATGTTTGTCATCAATATATCTTTTTATATATCAAAACTATTTACATGCATATTACAAGTGTGATTTGTTTTCATTTTAGTTTAGTGTAGAATACATTATTCACTGTTTTAGATGGATTGAGAAAAATGTTGCAAAAAGGGAAATAAACAGTAATAAATACACATATATTACATACATACAGCAACATAGACAATAGTATGAATACCCAAAGAAAAATAAGTGCATATAGTCTCTTTAAAAAAAATATTTCTTTAAACTTTCTTGAAAAATTGAACAATATAAAATACATGTACGTTCAACAGAGAAATGCAATAGAAGTCCACATGTTGCATTTGCATAGTTATATCCAATCAATATGGAATTATACAAGGTGTATAATAAAAATATACATTTCTTAATAGATAAAAACTTAACCTTCAGAGCCATCTTATAAATTTTTGCATAGTGCATACTTATTGCCTTATTCAAGCTGATGGTACAGATTAAAAATCACTGACATAGGTGGAATAAATAAACTGAAATATAAATTTTATTATAAACCCTATAAAAATATTGTTTCCACCATACTAACTTGGCAGTCTTATCCAATCCGACTAATTTAGATCAGATGTGGATACTAGTAATGAAATAATAATATTGACGGTGCTCAGAATTGGCTCACTAATATTGCCTATATCAGTGTTCCCCAACTCCATTCCTCAAGAGCCACCAAGAGGTCATGTTTTCAGGATTTCCTTAGTATTTCCCAGGTGATGGAATTATTGTCTGTGCAGGTACTGCAATTATCACCTGGGCCATACTAAGGGTGATAATTGCAGGGGAAGAGTCTTGAGGAGATCATTTGCATATTCCCAGTGCCTTCTGGGATAAGTGAAGAGTCTCCGCGAGCTCAACGATCACTGGGTTTTGGCCGTTGCATCTGAAAAGAGGAAATCGGAAAACCAGGGGAAGAGTCTTGAGGAGATCATTTGCATATTCCCAGTGCCTTCTGGGATAAGTGAAGAGTCTCCGCGAGCTCAACGATCACTGGGTTTTGGCCGTTGCATCTGAAAAGAGGAAATCGGAAAACCAGGGGAAGAGTCTTGAGGAGATCATTTGCATATTCCCAGTGCCTTCTGGGATAAGTGAAGAGTCTCCGCGAGCTCAACGATCACTTGGTTTTGGCCGTTGCATCTGAAAAGAGGAAATCGGAAATACCGCGTGCCGATTTTGGCTCATCTTTCATCGTTTTTAAGAAATCTCAAGATGGAAGAGGCCAGGAGCCATTTGGTGAGTTGCATTTCTTGCTACATGTTCACAGATTTACCAGTGGAAAAGCCAAACTTCACATGCCACAAATGCAAGCTTGTGTCTCTGTTGGAGGAAAAGTTGCAAAATCTCGAAGAGAGGTTAGCTACGTTGAAGATCATTAAGGAAGGTGAAGAGTTCTTGGACAGAGCAGAATTATCTCTTCATATTACAGAAAGAGAAGAAATTCGAAGTGCACCTGAAGAAACAGAGGAATGGAGACATGTGACCCAGAGAAGCAGGAGGATCAGGAGGCAGTCAGCACCCATACTGCTCAGAAACCAGTACCAGGCTCTCACGCAGGAAAATGATGAAGAAATACATCAGGATAAGACTTTTCCAACAAACAGCAACCTTGTACGCCTTCAGAGTCCTCCTGGATGGAGAAAGAAAAATGTTGTGAAGAAGAAACGGAGAGTGGTGGTCATGGGGGATTCCCTGTTGAGAGGAACAGAGGCCGCTATCTGCAGACCGGATATAACTTCAAGAGAAATGTGCTGTCTTCCAGGTGCAAAAATTAAAGATGTGTCTGACAGGATATCAGGACTCTTCAGACCTACAGATGACTACCCATTCCTTCTACTACATGTGGGGACAAATGACACCGCAAGAAACGACCTGGAAACCATCTGCAGAGACTTTGAAGACTTAGGCAAGAAAGTGAAAGAACTGGGAGCGCAGGTGGTCTTCTCTTCCATCCTCCCAGTGGATGGCCATGGAGCAAGGAGGTGGAATAAGATTCTGCAGGTGAACAACTGGCTACGTCAATGGTGCCGTCAGCAACGATTTGGATTTCTGGATCACGGAGTGAACTACTTATACGATGGACTACTTGCTAGAGATGGGGTGCACCTTACGAAGACTGGAAAGCATGTATTTGGAAGTCGCCTTGCTACACTTGTAAGGAGAGCTTTAAACTAGAACAACATGGGAAGGGAAGCAAAAGACCAGAAAAAGCCATACACCTGAAAAATGCTATTGAGAACTCTGCTATTAGAAGTGGAAAGGAAGAACAAAGACGAAATAATCTAATTAATAAAAATATTGGAGAAACAGAAACCAATCACAACCTAAAATGTTTCTATACTAATGCACAAAGCATGGGCAACAAACAAGGAGAATTGGAACTACTAACACAGGAAAAGAAATATGATGTCATTGGAATCACTGAAACTTGGTGGGACAATACACATGATTGGAATACAAGATTAGAAGGATACAACTTATTTGCAAGAAACAGACTTGATAAACGAGGAGGGGGTGTCGCATTGTATGTTAGAAACGCGTATATCTGCACAGAGATTAAAGCTTCAGAGACTGGGAGTTCTGTGGAAACTGTTTGGGTAAGAATACAAGGACAGAACAATGGAATGGACACCATTGTAGGCATTTACTACAGGCCGCCTGTGCAAGCTGAAGATTTGGATGAACTCTTTATGCATCAAATGGCCAAGTTCTCCAAAAAATATGACATAGTTGTCATGGGAGATTTCAACTATCCAGACATTTGTTGGGAATCTCTCTCAGGCAAAACTAACAGGTCAAGGAAATTCTTATCCTCTCTTGCTGACAACTTTATCTTCCAAAAGGTAAGGGAGAAAACAAGGGGAACTGCTACCTTGGATCTAATCCTTATAAACAGGGAGGAAATGGTTGAGGAGGTAAAAGTGGCTGGGACCCTAGGAGGTAGCGACCATGCTATTTTAGAATTTTGGATAACTAGAGGCGGAAGACCTGTGAAGACTCAGACGTCAAGGTTAGATTTCAGAAAGGCAGATTTTAAGGGATTCAGAAAGAGAATTGGAGGGATCCAATAGCTGGATATCCTTAAAGACAAAAATGTCCAGGAAGGATGGGAAATCTTGAAAAATGAAATTCTCAAAGCACAGTTGTTAACAATTCCGAAAAGAGGGAAGAATAGGAAGCATTTAGGGAAACCAGGATGGATGAACACAGAACTTAAGCACATGCTAAAAAGAAAGAAAAAAATGTTTATAAAATGGAAAGAGGGAGGCATATCTAAAGAAGAATATAATGCTGTCTGCAGAACCTGCAGGGCACAAATCAGATTATCTAAAGCTGAAAATGAATTGAGGCTTGCAAGAGATGTCAAAAGCAATAATAAAGGATTTTGGGGATATGTCAAAAGTAAAAGAAAAGTCAAAGATGCTATAGGATTTTTACAGGATGAAAATGATGAAATGATAAGACAGGATGTTGAGAAGGCTGAACTTTTAAATTCCTATTTTGCATCTGTTTTCTCTCAGAAAGGAAATGTAACATCAACTGTTATTCACTGTCCTATTAAGGGAATAGAAGAATCCAGGATATCTATAAACAGAAAGATAGTGAGGAAACACTTAGCTAACCTAAATGAATTCAAGTCTCTAGGTCCAGATGAATTACACCCCAGAGTACTGAAGGAGATAGCAGAAGAAATTTTTGAACCCCTCTCCATAATCTTTGAAAATTCTTGGAGAACAGGAGAAGTGCCAGAAGACTGGAGAAGAGCAAATGTTGTTCCTATCTTCAAAAAGGGGAAGAAGGTGGACCCAGGCAACTATAGGCCGGTGAGTCTGACTTCTATACCAGGAAAGATCTTTGAACAAATTATTAAACAACATGTATGTCAATACCTGGATAAGAATGAAGTGATTAAACAGAGTCAGCATGGGTTTGTAACTAATAAGTCATGTCAGACTAACTTAATTTCCTTCTATGACAGAATCACTGATTGGGTGGATCAAGGAAATGCTGTAGATATAGTATATCTTGACTTCAGCAAAGCATTTGACAAAGTCTCTCATACAATCCTTATTGAAAAAATGACTAAGTATGGAATGGACAAGGCAACTGTTAGGTGGATTCATAACTGGCTTAGTGATCGGACCCAAAGAGTGGTTGTAAATGGCTGCACATCCAGTTGGAAGAATGTCTCAAGTGGGGTACCACAGGGCTCTGTCCTGGGCCCTGTATTGTTCAACATCTTTATCAACTATTTAGATGAAGGAATTGAGGGTAAACTGATTAAATTTGCTGATGACACAAAGCTAGGAGGGATAGCTAATACTAGAGAAGAGAGAGAGAGGATTCAAAAAGATTTAAATAAACTGGAGAAGTGGGCAGAAACTAACAGAATGGTTTTTAACAGGGAGAAATGCAAAGTACTACATCTGAGCAATAAAAATGAAAAAAGCATATATAGAATAGGAGGAATAGGGCTAAGTGACAGCACATGTGAAAAAGACTTGGGTATACTAATAGATCACAGACTGAATATGAGTCAACAGTGTGATGCAGCAGCAAAAAAGGCAAATGCAATTCTAGGATGTATTAACAGAAGCATACAGTCTAGATCACGTGAAGTCATTATTTCCCTCTACTCCTCTTTGGTCAGACCTCATCTGGAATATTGTGTCCAGTTTTGGGCACCACATTTTAAAAAAGACATCAACAAACTGGAGCAAGTTCAGAAAAGAGCGACCAGAATGGTGACCGGTCTGCAAACCCTGTCTTATGAGGAAAGGTTGCAGGATTTGGGAATGTTTAGTTTGCAAAAGAGAAGACTGAGAGGAGACTTAATAGCTGTCTACAAATATCTAAAGGGCTGTCACATTGTAGAAGGATCAACTTTATTCTCATTTGCACAAGGAAAGACTAGAAGCAATGGGATGAAACTGAATGGGAGGAGACACAGATTAGATATTAGAAAAAACTTTTTGACAGTTAGAGTGATCAATGAGTGGAACAGGCTGCCACGAGAAGTGGTGAGTTCTCCTTCCATGGAAGTCTTCAAACAGAGGCTGGACAGACATCTGACTGGGATGATTTAGCGAATCCTGCTTTGAGCAGGGGGTTGGACCAGATGGCCCAGGAGGTCCCTTCCAACTCTACGATTCTATGATTCTAAGGAAATCCTGAAAACACGAACCATTGGTGGCTCTTGAAGACTGGGGTTGGGGAACGCTGGCCTATAGTAATAGCACCGCAAGGCTATCAGATACTAGCTTAGTCTAGTCTGCAGGTACTATTAGAGGTTTATTGCACTTTGCCTATTAATTTTATTATATTGCACTTGGTCCCAAAGATTTCCTGTTATTAGTATTTTAGGATCAGATTCTTCCTTTCTTTTAGTGGCACGCCATCGAGGCCGGGAGAAATAGCTCCTGTGCAATAATATGAATAGAATAAACCTTCTGATGTACCCATAAAAACAAGAGGCTGAAACATGTCGAGGTGTAGGCTACAGCTGAATAGATGTAGGGAGTATTTCATCCAACCCCCGATCATGATAAGCAGCTAGAAACGTATACAGTGTATCTAGGCAGGCAGCCACTGATCAGCTGCTTTTAGCTTAGTTAATGGTTTAATCCGGAGCCAAGAAAAGAGCAGTTTTAGATTGGCTATTCCAGTAAAAGAAAGGAAGAATTTGCTCCTAAAATACTAATAACAGGAAATCTTTGAGGCCAAGTGCAATATCTGATCTAAATTGTATAATCAATATCATCCAAACCAAAAGCCTATTTTAAGGATAAATTATAATCTAATCACAATATGTCAATCAGTAGCCAAATAAGGCAAATAATGATGGACCTATAAGAGACTAAGAGTTAGAGTCCAGAGAAATTATGTATAAAAAATTATCAAATAGTTTATTATGGAAAAAATTACAAAAACAATGACAGATAAGAAATAATAAAATAAAACAGTTAATAGTGATGACACAGGATGTCGCAATGCTGCAAATCCACAATGATGTAATAGGTACAAATAAGGACTGAGACCTATACATGCATATACAAAACATATGGCATCCACAGTACAGAGACATGTACATTAGGGTAATAGAAGGGTCAGAGATCTCACAAAAAGAGTGTATAAGTCTCTGATCACTGTGTAAAATAAACCACACGTTCATAGTCATATTTCCCAACATAAAGTAAATAGCAGTATGTAAGTAAAAAATAGCAGGTGGCAAGAACAATGAGTCCTATGCAGTGGAGTGCAAGAGTAACGCCTCCTGCAAAAATAGGAGGGATGAAAAAGATGCATAATTAAAAGGTCACAACACGTGTGGGAATCCACAACAGCTGGCAGCCCCAACCCTTGTTTCGTGCAGGTTGACGTCACATTTTTATTGTTAGGTGACATCAAGCCCAGAGGTTAGTAATGGAGACGGGTCTATAAGACGTCCCCTTTACTAACCCTATAGTCATATTGTATAAGAAAACAGATGCTGCATAAAGTCCTTTAATTGAAATAATGGCACAGACTCCTTTAATTAATCTAAATTAAATCATGCTCACGTTATCACCTATTCCACTGAAGCCGTGGTCTCCTGTAATAAAACAAAAAAAACCCCAAACATATCCCCCACCTGTCCGACGTTCTGTTCCACGCCGTAATCCATATCTGGGATAGTTTTTTCAGTCTGGATGGTCGCATCTTGCCCCTCAATAAATAATTGTCACTCACTGCCCTTTCTCTTCCATACTGGGCCCCCTCTTTACACTGTCCTCGAACACTTTTGATAACTGTGCTTTATATTCTTCATAAACACTATATAGTGGAATATCGTATTGAAGCAGTATCCTATGAATCAAGATATCACTCTTCATATACAGTCATGGGCAAAAGTGTTCATACCCTTGAAATTGTTCCAGAAAATCAAGTATTTCTCACAGAAAATTATTGCAATTAGACGTTTATTTCCTTTGTGTGTATGGAAACAACACAAAAAAAAAACAGAGCAAAAAAGGCACATTGGACATGTGTAGAACAGAGCATGTGTCATTTCAATATTTTTTTGGAAGAAATACAACACCTTTGGCCATGAATATACATGATTTACATTAAATCCCTCTAGTCCGAGAACCAAACTAAGTTGTAAAAAAATTTTTGGGGACCAGCTAGTTGTGATTGCAAAAAAACAAAAAACCTGACCAGCACCTCCATATAGTGTGAACAGGTGCAAGCTGCAATGAGAGCAAAGCATACAAAAAAAGGGGACACAGCAGCACTCTGTAAGGACCAATATATATGCAAACATGAGATCTAAACTACATTGTTGCTGAATAAAATATACTTATAAAAAGAAATACTTACATTGAAGGTTCTTAGCGCATAAATTGGCCAATTCCTGTGGGTCCATCAATCACAGCAAGGTAACACAGCAAGTTGTGATTGTCTATGTACATAATTTGGAATCAATGAGAAGGATTGCTAATTTACTATTTTTATATGGCTAGATTGGCCATGGAGACAGTTTATCTATTTACTATTCTAAATCTTATTTCACTCATTATCATGTCATAGGGAGAACAATAGAATACATTATTCTACAATATTTATGCAGATATATTCTTCATTGCTGTTCGTTTTTATATAGTCTGAGGTTCCCGTCACAGTCTTCAGTAATGTGAAGTGGTAATTATACATACCTTCAGACACATGCTGGTTGTGATCCTGAGGGATGTAATGACTATTTTGTTCACTAAAGACATGCCTCCAAAGCTGATGCCGGTCTGGATTGGTCATCGGAGGCCTTTCTATGTTAATAGTTAAACTGCCTGTGATTGGATTGCCGTTAAGAGGACACACCTCCAATGTGACAGCACACCGTTAAGAGGACACACCTCCAATGTGACAGCACACCGTTAAGAGGACACACCTCCAATGTGACAGCATACCGTTAAGAGGACACCCCGCCAATGTGACAGCACACCGTTAAGAGGACACACCTCCAATGTCACAGCACACTGTTAAGAGGACACACCTCCAATGTAACAGCACACGGTATTGGGGCGCGTGATTGGTGGGCGTGATTCCATGCATTGTTGCGATTGGAGACGTCGTGACAGAATAGATGAGTCCTGGGCTCTGGATTGGGCAATGAAAGCCGTCTCAGTGAACTGTCAGAGAAAACGTCATAGTGCTGGGGTGACGTTGAGTGTGCCCACAGAGAGGGCTCAGAGTGCCACCTCTGCAACGTGTGCAACTGGAATAGTGTATTTTATATCCCATTCATGCTGTGCACAAAAATCAGCATGTAAATATGGAACCCCATGTTAATTTTTTCTACAGAATTTGCATTGAAAAGCTGCAGATTTGCTCTAGTGAATTACAATGGCGCTAATCAGTACAGTAATGGCATGGCTGACAGAAATCAGCATTTCAACATGAATATATCTACTACATATGTTCTGAGAAATCCAAGTCAGCTTTTCTAGAAGCATATCCAACTAGATAGTTTAATGTTTAAAATGTTAGCCAAGGATTTGTTGCCATGTAAAAAGGTAAAATAAGTAGCAATTACAAAACAAGAGCAAAGAATTACAATCTGAGCTGCCGTCTGCATGGAACCTTTGGTGAACAACCATTTCAGACAAACATCATCTGGCCGGCAATTATTTTAGGTCTACATGAATTGGCATTTACAGAGGATCTGTTGTATCTCACACCATGTTTGTTCGGTTGTATTCCACATGCCCCAATTCTGGGACGTCTTTTCTTGTAAGTCCTCATTCATTTTTTGTGTACAAGTGCTCTCTGTGTTTTTCATAGATCACACTTGTACCTAAACTAGCGAATGGGGTCATTCACATGTCCGTGATTTCCTGCAGACTGAGTGGTCCCAGCAAAATCGTGGAGACTTATCAGATATTGATACGAGTGTCAGATCAAAATCAACAATGCTATCGAAGTGCGGTCCGATTTTCACAGACTGTTAGAGAGGAAAAGAATAGAGAAGTTTTTTCTTTTTATTACGTATGAGGAAAAACTGATGACACTCTGATCAAACTCTTATACAAGCGTGACCAAAATCACTGATGAAACAAATTTCCGAGTGCATGAATAATAAAAAGCTGACTTCTGAATGAGGCCTAACAGTGGATTGTACTGTTTGTAAGTTATTCCTCTGCCTAAAAATATATTAATAAATTGATATCAGTGTTACCAGTTTGAGGTAAATCCCTACAGAGTGTGCCATTGCCCAATTAGTGGCGACCGAGTCAGACAAGCAAGGTAGTCAATTATTAATAAATTTTAGGTGAAACAACAAAGTAACAACACTAAATTAAAAAAACTTGTCCAGATGTTTGCTCAAACTGACATGTTGGGAGCTGATGGGTCATCTTATTTATTTTACACCATTAATTCCACAGCACTTTACATACATTATCATCACTGTCCCCAATGGGGCTCACAATCTAAATTCCCTATCAGTATGTCTTTGGAGTGTGAGAGGAAACCCACAAAAACTCCTTGCAGATGTTGATCTTGGTGGGATTTGAACCCAAGACCCCAGCACTGAAAAGGCTGCAACACTAATCACTGAGCCACCGTGCCGCCCAACTTCTAGACAGCAACTTGCAAGTTTTAAAACATCAGGTGTAAGAAATATCTTTTTTAATGATTGTAAAGTATTATGTGATTGTGTCTTTTAAAAAGGTAGATGTTTTTATTGCTAGTACTGTTAGAAGATTGGCTAGGAGAGACTGTGAAGAGCCATAACTTCCAGCTTTGGAAATAGTCCGTACATACACAGTTACTACGGACATATGTGCTTCAACTTAAATACATTATAAATTGTTTTACCATGAGTGCAAATCCACCTCTTCAATCTAAAGCTACATTTTAGATTAGGAAAAAATAATAGGAGCGAGCCGAAATAGATAACTAACACTGAGAATTCCTTGCAATTCCTCGCTTAAATATCTTGGAAGCTCTTTGGATGCAGGTGCTTAGGAAGATTTATTCTTTAAATTCTTAAAATATTTTTTCCACCAAAGGAAGACTACTCGGCACTAGTTTCTTTGTGCCAACACTAACCATTAGTACTTGGATTCCAGCCACTCTCGTCTACTCTGAAAACAGATTCTGCCACCGAGGAAAGGTCATTAATGCGAGTTCTTTAGTGTTGAGCTGCCTTCCAAGACAATTAGCAGAAGTTGTTCTGCAGATGGCTTCCTGGCTGTCATCAGGTACCTACATATTAATAGGTCTGTTATGATAGATTCATTGACAAGTGGAGTAGGCTGGAAGCTACATTAAGATATAGATGTTTCTGTAGTTCGTGTCTGGAAACAGCGAATCCCTGCCGCTTCTGATGAAAGATTACTCTATTTTTGTCCATGCACAGAAACCTCTCCTCTTACAGAATAGTGCTCTGCTCTGTAGCAGGATTTCCCAGAAATAAAAGTGTTTCCCTTTGGGAATCCTGTAATACAGGAAAAGTACGTATATATTCGGTATATATATTTTTTTTGTCCATTTTCCATTAACTAATTTTTGACCTTCCATAACTTTAGAAAACACACT
This sequence comes from Dendrobates tinctorius, assembly GCF_039654945.1. NCBI lineage: Eukaryota > Metazoa > Chordata > Amphibia > Anura > Dendrobatidae > Dendrobates > Dendrobates tinctorius. The sequence goes on along the minus strand of NW_027361726.1, from coordinate 3,543,870 downwards.
GTGGTAGCCACAAACTGAGCTCACCACAAAGAAGCGATCCACAAAGTTATATAAAAAATTATTTTTATTAGCAAAATCACGGGCCACATACCCATAATTACAAGAATATCCAAGAAGGGGACTACAGCATTATTTCACTAAATATATTGCTTAGGTAAAAATATATGATGACGTTATGAGGGTACGTCCCATAACAATCCATAGTACAACATCTTATATCCATATATAAAATAAATCCACTAGTGCTAAAAGTTAGCATCTATTACACATAATATTATCATCCTTATTTGCACAATGGAACACCCTCAGAACATCACCATACACGATTAGACCCATAATCTCTCATAACATCAAATTGAATCTATGATGGCAAAAAAGGAGATATAATTAATCAATGCTAGATGAACCTACAGCATTGTCTCCCATACCCCACTATACAGTGTATGAGTAGAGCGACCCATATGTTAATGGCAACCATCAATGAAAGCTTTTAAGGAGATGGAGACATAATATAGATACCTTATGGTGTGCCAAGTGAAATCCAGCCGCTGTCCCCAGCGCCCCGACGTGCGTTTCACCCTGCTGCTTCTTCCGGAAGAAGCAGCAGGGTGAAACGCGCGTCGGGGCGCTGGGGACAGCGGCTGGATTTCACTTGGCACACCATAAGGTATCTATATTATGTCTCCATCTCCTTAAAAGCTTTCATTGATGGTTGCCATTAACATATGGGTCGCTCTACTCATACACTGTATAGTGGGGTATGGGAGACAATGCTGTAGGTTCATCTAGCACTGATTAATTATATCTCCTTTTTTGCCATCATAGATTCAATTTGATGTTATGAGAGATTATGGGTCTAATCGTGTATGGTGATGTTCTGAGGGTGTTCCATTGTGCAAATAAGGATGATAATATTATGTGTAATAGATGCTAACTTTTAGCACTAGTGGATTTATTTTATATATGGATATAAGATGTTGTACTATGGATTGTTATGGGACGTACCCTCATAACGTCATCATATATTTTTACCTAAGCAATATATTTAGTGAAATAATGCTGTAGTCCCCTTCTTGGATATTCTTGTAATTATGGGTATGTGGCCCGTTTAATGTACATGATTTTGCTAATAAAAATAATTTTTTATATAACTTTGTGGATCGCTTCTTTGTGGTGAGCTCAGTTTGTGGCTACCACAGTGTGTTTTCTGATTTATTTTGAAGTGCCATTCTTGCATTATTGGACATAGTGTTGAAATATTAAATCTTCCATAACTTTAGTCTACTCTGGTCACTTGTAGTGTCGAACGTAATAGAAAATAAGGACAGCACAACACAAGGCCATATAGTTGATCATAGCTTCTCATCTTAGAAAAGAACAAACTTTCTGTGAGAAATTGAAAAGAAAAAATGTGGCATAGTCCAATGCCAGACATATTATTTACATAGCATGGCTGACATTGTACTCTACCCTTGCATTATTTATAGGGATAATATCTTATCTATCAGAGAGAGCACATCAGAACAGTTACATAATAACGACCCTCCGGGGTCCAATGCCACAACTCAGGTTCTGTGTAGAAAGGAATGGCCCTTTTCTAGTTATTCAGTGCTGGTAATTTTGGCTAAATAATTTTTGCAGTTTAGTTTCATTAACATTTTGCTGAATGAGTTAAATAAAACATTCATCAATCATCCCAGGGTTTGTAACTCTTACCTATCTTTTTCACAATTCTCCTCAGCTGATGTGTGACTCTAAAGGGGTTAAGTAAGATGTTCAATGTTGTATTTATTATCCATTGCTAAATGGTACTGCTACATATTCACATGTATTACCACACAGATGGAATGGTACTGCTACTCCTTTCTGGGTATTACCATTGTTTGTCTTTATGTTTTATTGTTATTGTTGCTTTTATTTGCACTTAGTTGTGATATTGTTTAGTGCATTGCAAGGTTTGCCATTTACAGAATAGGGAAAGCATAGTGCTTCCTTTTGACACTACAGGGGGGCACTCTAGTATATAGAACTGGATAGGGTTAAGTGTAAGAGTTAGATGAGAAGGAAGATAGTACAGATGGGGCCAGGGTGCCTGAAGTGTCCACATGGGCTACAGGCACAGGATGGCTCGGCAGCCACGCAACGTTAAGCAGTGACAGTTAAATTTATCCACGTCCATTGGACATCAGTTTAACCCCTTCACCCCCAAGGGTGGTTTGCATGTTCATGACCTGGCCAATTTTTACAATTCTGACCACTGTCCCTTTATGAGGTCATAACTCTGGAACGCTTCAATGGAATCCGGTGATTCTGACATTCTTTTCTCGTGACATATTGCACTTCATGATAGTGGTAAAATTTCATTCAAATAACTTGCGTTTATTTGTGAAAAAACGGAAATTTGGCAAAAATTTTGAAAATGTTGCAATTTTCCAACTTTGAAATTTTATGCCCTTAAATCACAGAGATACGGCACACAAAAAACTTGATAAGTAACATTTCCCACATGTTTGCTTTACATTAGCACAATTTTGGAACCAAAATTTTTTTTTGTTAGGAAGTTATAAGGGTTAAAAATTGACCAGCAATTTCTCATTTTTGCAACACCATTTTATTTTTACGGACCACATCACATTTGAAGCCACTTTGAGGGGTCTATATGATAGAAAATACCCAAAAGTGACACCATTCTAAAAACTGCACCCCTTAAGGTGCTCAAAACCACATTCAAGAAGTTTATTAACCCTTTAGGTGCATCACAGGAATTTTTTGAATATTTAAAAAAAATGAACATCTAACTTTTTTTCACAAAAAAAATACTTCAGGTTCAATTTTTTTTATTTTACCAAGGGTAACAGGAGAAATTGGACTGGAAAAGTTATTGTGCAATTTGTCCTGAGTACGCTGATACCTGATATGTGGGGGGGAACCACTGTTTCGGCGCATGGCAGAGCTTAGAAGGGAAGGAGCGCCATATGACTTTTTCAATGCAAAATTGGCTGGAAATCAGATCGGATGCCATGTCACGTTTGGAGAGCCCCTGATGTACCTAAACAGTGGAAACCCCCAACAAGTGACCCCATTTTGGAAACTAGACCCCCCAAGGAACTTATCTAGATATGTGGTGAGAACTTTGAACCCACAAGGGCTTCACAGAAGTTTATTTCGTACAGCGGTACAATTAAAAAATCACGTGGGCGCCGCTGATCGCGCTAGACATACTATCCCGTCCATGGGCATAGGGGCCCGGGTCCCATGGACGGGATAGTACGTCTGATGTCAGAAAGGGGTTATTGGACCAAAGCAGCAGAGAAGATATGGCGACTCGTAGCCTGGGCGGACGCTCTTAGGGCAGGAGTTGGATGGAGTGAGGAACAGAAGGATGCTGAAGCTTCACAGGGAGCGGTGCAGAAGAGTCAGATGCTTTTCCAGAGGCAACCAAACCAGGTGGCGGTTGATTTCAGGTCTGGGGCGAAACAGGCAGAAGGAATTGTCGTCATGGCGAGGTTAGGGCAGGAAGAGACTGGGAAGCAGTCTAAGGCTAGTTTCACACTTGCTTTTTTTTGCAGCGCGTTTTTCCCGCAAAAAAACGCTTTGAAAAAACGCATACAAAAGCATACAACTGCTGCGTTTTTTTCAAGCATTTTTATAAGCATGCATGAAAAAAACGCAGCGTTTTTATGCGTTTGTATGCGTTTTTAGTGCGTTTTTACCGCGTTTGCGTGTTTTTCCAACATTAGGTGGCCCCTCACACTAACCCAAACCATGACTTTACTAACCCTAACCCTGACCCTAACCCTAACCCTAACCCTGACTCTAACCCTAACCCTAACCCTGACCCTAACCCTTAACCAAACCATACTTAACCCTAACCCAAACCCTAAACCCTAACTAACCCTAACCCTAACCCTAACCCTGACCCTAACCCTAACCCTGACCCTAACCCTAACCCTAACCCTGACCCTAACCCTAACCCTAACCCTGACCCTAACCCTAACCCTGACCCTAACCCTTAACCAAACCATACTTAACCCTAACCCTAACCCTAACCCTGACCCTAACCCTTAACCAAACCATACTTAACCCTAACCCTGACCCTAACCCCAACCCTAACCCTGACCCTGACCCTTAACCAAACCATACTTAACCCTGACCCTAACCCTAACCCTAACCCTGACCCTAACCCTTAACCAAACCATACTTAACCCTAACCCTGACCCTAACCCCAACCCTAACCCTGACCCTGACCCTTAACCAAACCATACTTAACCCTAACCCTGACCCTAACCCCAACCCTAACCCTGACCCTGACCCTAACCCTAACCCTAAACCCCCTTAACTAACCCTAACTCTAACCCAAACCCCTAAATTCCATGGTTAAAAAAAAAAAACGCATGTGCAAAAAAACGCATACATGAGCATGCCAGTGCGCATGTATGCGCATCCATAGGCTATAATGGCCATTTTTATCGCAAAACGTGCGCATATGTGCGCATGCGCTTTTTTGCAGGGCCAAAAAATGCAACATGCTGCGTCTGGAAAATCCAAACGCACACCCCAAAAAAACGCAGCGCATGAAAATCGCATACATGCGCTTACCAGCGCGCAGGTATGCGCACCCATGTTAAATATAGGGGAAAAAACGCATGCGCAGGTATGCGTTTTTTTCCAGCGCTAAAAAACGCAAATGTGAAACCAGCCTAAGACGGTCCGGTCCTGGCATGTGCCATATAGAAGCGTCAGCAAAGTAGGGAAAGCTGAGGAAGCAAGTAAAGACGAATTTGTAACCTATGATGCGCCAACTGTGGATATATTGTGTGAAGTCATGAGTAAAGAAACCGTTCAAGTTACCATGGAATGTGTCTCAGTTACTGGGAGTCGTGTTATGATTAGGTCACCAAGGAGGATAGCCGGGAACTAAGCTAGGCAACCAGAACACCATAAAGGTTGGTAACTTAGCGGATTGCAGACCCCTAAGCCTAGCAACACAACTAGAATTAGTTGTGGGACATACCTACGATGCTCTAGACACCTCAGCACAGCCAAAGAGTTAACTAAGCCTAAAGCAAGAAAGAAGAAAGCTAAACTTCCTCGGAGCAGAACCCCAAAGGATAGCTAGCCTCCAAACATATATTTCCGGTGAGACAAGATGAGACACAAAGACAGGCAGAAAATAGAGTAAGCAAATGATGGGGCCCAAACTGTCTAGATAGCACAGAACAGAAAAGATACTGTCTGCAATCACGCAAAAACCCTAAAAAATCCAACATGTCTGATATGTAAAAATACTGAGGCCACACGACATCTTCCCCACTAGATCAGCATTCTGGTGTGAACTGGAAGCAAAACCAAAGACACTGCTATAACAGGGGATTAGCAATACTGAACAGACTGACATAAGCTGTGGTATATGGAACAGGGTCCAGCCCCGGTCCCAGCAGGGAACAATGCTGAACCTACACAGCAAAGCAGAAAGCAAAGAAAGGCAAAACTGGATCAAATGCAAAAAGACTCCAGCAAACAAATAACTTATCTGAACGATGCAGGACCAAGCATGGGACAAGCGGACTTCAAGATGCACAGGAAGAAAACCAAATCACCAGCAGCAACTGAGGGAAGCTTGCTCACTTACATCTTCCCAGTCTGTAACACCTGACTTCCACGCATCGTCTTCAGGTGATCGACTTCTGTCAACCCAACCAGCTCCACTACCCGCAGCAACCACCAGAGGGAGCCCAAACTCTGAAGTCAGGTCAAGAGTGTTCACAACAGAGTCGCCTCGGAGTGGGGCCATCGCCGCTTGGGAAGTGCCCAGGGGAACCTGAACCTGAAGTCGCAGGTACGCCGAACAGTGGATTGCAATTTTCCATGAAGGAAGGCCGGGACACTGATGCCTTAGTGTCTCTGGCCACAACTATAGTCCTGGCCGATCCTTACATGACCACATTTTCTAAGCCCAAAACGTATATGCATTTAAGCACACAAAAAAATTGCTCCAAAGGTATCCACATCCGTCCGATTTTCACATTTCGAGGGCTCTCTGTGTTTTCATTTTCATGGATAGCACCTGTGCCTGTGATAGTTTGAGGCCATTCAAATGGCCATGATTTTTCACAGACCAAGAGGACCACACAAAATCATGGAGACAAAACCGTTTTTGATTCGAAGGTCAGACCAAAATCGGCAATGCAAGTCGGTAAGAAGGTGGAAAAATCGAACTGCACTTGGATGACATGCGAGTGTGGTGCGATTTACATGGTCTGTCTTATTTTTTACTTCTCCACATATGAGAAAACTGAGGACTGGTGACACTCAGAACACAATTTAATCAAACTTTGATTGGTCTATTTTTCTCTTACGTGGAAAAATCAGATGTGTGAATCAGCCATTACTGTTAAAGAAGATTTCCCACTTAACACATTTAAAATATATTTATAGGATTGGCGATAACTCTACGATCGCTTTAACTGCTGGGAAAACAGCCCATCATGAGAATGGGTGTCATAGAATCATAGAATGGTACAGCTGGAAGGGACCTCCTTGGCCATCTGGTCCAACCACCTGCTCAAAGCAGAATTCACTAAATCATCCCAGACAGATGACTGTCCACACTCTGTTTGAAGACTTCTATTTAAGAAGAACTCACCACCTCTTGTGGCAGCCTGTTCCACTCACTGATCACCCTCACTGTCAAAAAGTTTTTCTAATATCTAATCTGTGTCTCCTCGCAATCAGTTTCATCCCATTGCTTTTAGTCTTTCCTTGTGCAAATGAGAATAAAGATGATCCTTCTACAATGTGACAGCCCTTGAGATATTTGTACACAGCTATTAAGTCTCTCAGTCTTGTCTTTTGCAAGCTAAACATTCCCAAATCCTGCAACCGTTCCTCATAGGACATGGTTTGCAGTCCGGTCACCATTCTGGTCACTCTTCTCTGAACTTGCTCCAGTTTGTTGATGTATTTTTTAAAATGTGGTGCCCAAAACTGGACACAGTATTCCAGATGAGGTCTGACCAAAGAGGAGTAGAGGGCAATAATGATTTCACATGATCTCTCTCTAGTATTAGCTATCCCTTGTAGCTTTGTGTCATCAGCAAATGTAATCAGTTTTCCCTCAATTCCTTCATCTATATCATTGATAAAGATGTTGAATAATACAGGGCCCAGGACAGAGCCCTGTGGTAGCCCACTTGAGACATTCTTCCAACTGGGTGAGATACGTTGTCAAATGCTTTGCTGAAGTCAAGATATACTATATCTACATTATTTCCCTGATCCATCCAGTCAATGATTCTGTCATAGAAGGAAATTAACTTAGTCTGACATGACTAATTAGTTACAAACCCATGCTGACTCTGTTTAATAACTTCATTCTTATCCAGGTACTTACATAAATGTTGTTTAATAATTTGTTTAAAAATCTTCATGGTATAGAAGTCAGGCTCACCGGCCTATAGTTCCCTGAGTTCATCTTCTTCCCCTTTTTGAAGATAGGAACAACATTTGCTCTTCTCCAGTCTTCTGGGACTTCTCCGGTTCTCCAAGAATTTTCAAAGATTATGGAGAGTGGTTCAAAAATTTCTTCTGCTATCTTCTTCAATACTCTGGGGTGTAATTTATCTGAACCTGAAGACTTGAATTCATTTAGGTTAGCTAAGTGTTTCCTCACTATCTTTCTGTTTATAGATATCCTGGATTCTTCTATTCCTTCAATAGGACAGTGAAGATCAGTTGATGTTACATTTCCTTTCTGAGAGTAAACAGAGGCAAAATAGGAATTTAAAAGTTCAGCCTTCTCAACATCCTGTCTTACTAATTCATCATTTTCATCCTGTAAAAATCCTATAGCATCTATGACTTTTCTTTTACTTTTGACATATCCCCAAAATCCTTTTTATTGCTTTTGACATTTCTTGCAAGCCTTAATTCATTGTCAGATAATCTGATTCGTGCCCTGCAAGTTCTGCAGACAGCATTATATTCTTCTTTAGATATGCCTCCCTTTTTCCATTTGATAATTTCTTTCTTCCTTTTTAGCATGTGTTTAAGTTCTGTGTTCATCCATCCTGGTTTCCTTAAATGCTTCCTATTCTTCCCTCTTTTCGGAACTGTTAACGATTGTTCTTTGAGAATTTCATTTTTCAAGATTTCCCATATTTGTCTTTAAGGATATCCAGCCATTGGATGCTTCCAATTCTCTTTCTGAGTCCCTTAAAATCTGCCTTTCTGAAATGTAACCTTGACGTTTGAGTCTTCACAGGTCTTCCTCCTCTAGTTATCCAAAATTCTAAAATAGCATGGTCGCTACCCCCTAGGGTCCTAGCCACTTTTACTCCTCAACCATTTTCTCCCTTTTTATAAGGATTAGATCCAAGGTAGCAGATCCCCTTGTTTTCTCCACTACCTTTTGGAAGATAAAGTTGTCAGCAAGAGAGGATAAGAATTTCCTTGACCTGTTAGTTTTTCATGAGAGAGATTTCCAACAAATGTCTGGATAGTTGAAATCTTCCTTGACAACTATGCCATATTTTTTTGGAGAACTTGGCCATTTGATGCATAAAGAGTTCATCCATATCTTCAGCTTGCACAGGTGGCCTGCAGTAAATGCCTACAATGATGTCCTTTCCATTGTTCTGTCCTTGTATTCTTACCTAGTTTCCACAGAACTCCCAGTCTCTGAAGCTTCAACCTCTGTGCAGATATACGCGTTTCTAACATACAATGCGACACCTTCTCCTCGTTTATCAAGTCTGTTTCTTGCAAATAAGTTGTATCCTTCCAGCCTTGTATTCCAATCATGTGTATCGTCCCACTAAGTTTCAGTGATTCCAATGACATCATATTTCTTTTCCTGCGTTAGTAGTTCCAATTCTCCTAGTCTGTTGCCCATACTTTGTGCATTAGTATAGAAACATTTTAGTTTGTGATTAGTTTCTCTTTCTCCAATATTTTTATTATTTAGATTTTTTTTGTTTGTGATCTTCCCTTCCACTTCTAATAGCAGAATTCTCAATAGTATTTGTCAGTTGTATGGCTTTTTCTGGCCTTTTGCTTCCCTTCCCACATTGTTCTAGTTTAAAACTCTCCTTATAAGTGTAGCAAGGCAACTTCCAAATACATGTTTTCCAGTCTTCGTAAGGTGCACTCCATCTCTAGGAAGTAGTCCATCGTATAAGTAATTCACGCCGTGACCCAGAAATCCAAATCCTTGCTGACGGCACCATCGACATAGCCAGTTGTTCACCTGCAGAATCCTATTACACCTCCTTGTTCCATGGCCATCCAGTAGATTCTCCAGTGTGCCCATGCACTGACACCTGCAGGCACACTGGACAGCAGCTGCCTAGGGCCCCTACTAATCCAGGGGCTCCCAGCCAGTGGCGTGTAGCTAATAGCAGCACACCACGCAGCTACTATGGGGGTCCCCGATGCCAGCGGAGCAGCAGCGGTTGACAGGAGGCAGAAGCCGGCTGCTGTGGCTAAAGCCCGTCCCTACTTCTAAAGAGAAAATAATATTCACTCTTCCCCATGCCCCCATGGGCATGGAGAGGGGTCAATATTAATTTCACTTTAATTAAGGGCAGTGTTTGCCGCAGGCTGCACAGTGAACATAAGTCATGTGTGCCAGCTGTGACAGAAAAAGTCATCAGAATGCAAGAGCGCTCTGTTACTTACAAATTGTGCACCGCAGTCAACCGCAGGCAATCGTGTCAGTTGTGTTATCAGTGATGCCTGCATTGCTATCTGACTAACTCTGAGAGGAGCTGCGAGCAGGACGTCCTCCCAGCGTGTACATGACTACTCCTTGCGGCTCCGCTCAGAGCTAGTCATAGAGCAGTGCAGACGTCACTGATAATACAGCTGACATGCTCACCTGCTGCAGACTGCGGCTCATGATTGGTAAGTAACAGAGCGCTCTTGTGACCTGATGGCTTTTTATGTCACCGCTCTTCCCTGCGTTGAACAAGCAAGGAGAGCGGTGCAGCTCTTGGTAAGGCTAACACCGACTGGCCACAACACAGCCAATCAGTGTTAGCTTTGTTTCTGGCCACTTCTCCCCAGCTGTACAGCACAGCTCAGGTAATGAGCTGTGCTGTCATCCATAGCACGCGCTCCCCTCACCCACAGTGTAAGCAGCAGAGGGAGGTAGATGATTCCCTGCTACAGCTAAAAAGGTTGAAGAAGGGTCCACCTGCCAGCCTAATAGTGAGCAAGTGTAAATGGGGGCCTTTAGTCTGGGGTAATAGAGGGGGAGGGGCTAAGTTACTTAGTGGAGAATGAGGGCCCTGTTGTGAGCTCATTTTCGGGTTGGCCTCTGGCTTCTGGTGAGGGTTATGGAGCTGGCTGTGCTGACAGAGGAGTAGTGAGTTCTCTATCTGGACGCCTTCTGTTGGTGAAGGGAGGTAATGAAGCTGATCTAAATTGCAGAGACCGGCCACCTGAGGAAGAGGACTGCGATTGGACATCAGGAGTTTCTGATTGCATTAAAGGCAGCCGACTCCCTAGTTTCTTGCTGGTGATTTTTCCTGACTATGGCTCCTGGTTTCCAGTTTGGTTCCTGCCTTCCTAAAGCTAAGTTTTCTCTGCTATTGTTCATATGAGTTTTTGTCTGGTTTACTTAGTTTTTGTGTCCAGCCAGCCCTGGCTGGGACTGGGCTGATTCCCCATTTTGTCTCTGATCAGTTGATTTCTTTTGCTCTGTCTTCAGAATATACCTGAGTGCTGATATAGTGAATTGAAGTCTAGCGACTTCAGGGCCTTTTTGTTATGAATGAGTCACCGTAGGAGGCAAAAACAGAAGTACTAGCTAAGTCCAGAAAACCAGAGAAGTTGGCAGCTATCGGATTGCAGACCCCTGAACCTATCAACAACAACTAGCAGTAGCCATGGGGGGGTCCTACTGTGCCCTAGACCCCTCGATCACAGCCGGAGAACTAAATAGCCTAAAGACAGAAAGGGAAATCTAAACTGCCCCAGAGCAGACCCCAAAGCAATAGGCAGCCCCCAACATATAATGACGGTCAAGCAAGATGAAAAAACACTCACACAGATAGAAAGATAGGCTGAGCAAATGATGGGGCCCAAGCTAACTAAATAGGACAGGATAGAAAAGCTGCTGTCTGCAATCCGCCAAAACCCTATCAAAACAAGAGCCAACAGACTGATAGGGAAAAAAGCCCTGAAGACGCTAGGCTTCAAAAAGACTATATCAGTACTCAGGTATTTTCTGAAGACAGAGCAAAAAGGAGTTCAGCTCACCCCAGCAGGGAATGGCAGAAATCCAGAAAAACGAGGCAAAACAAAACCAAAACACAAATGCAAAAAGCAGAGCAGAAAACTTAGCTTTTGAGGAGCAGGAATCAGACTGGTCTCCTAGAATCCCTCTGAGAAATCACCAGCAAGGCAGAAGGGCGTCGGCTGCCTTATATCCAGTCAGCAATTCCAGTCACCCAGTCATCATCATCCTGCTCAGGTGCTTGGTAATCAGCCTCACTACCTTCCTTCACCAGAAGAGGGAGTTCATCAGACCTCAATGGTGAAGGGGAAAATGAACTCACAACAGTACCTCCACCTTGAGGAGGGGTCACCGAACCCTCATCCACTCCACCAGGGCGATCAGGGTGAGCCCGATGAAAGGCACGCACCAATCTTTTGGCATGAATATCAGAGGCAGAGACCCAGGAATTATCCTCCTGACCATAACCCTTCCACTTAACCAAATACTGGAGTCTCCGTCTAGCCAGACGGGAATTCAGTATCTTCTCTACCTCATATTCCATGTTACCTTCAACCAATACAGGGTTCCGGAGGTGCCACCCCAGGAACAACTGGTTCAACAAACCTCTTCAACAAGGACTTATGAAACACATTAAGGATTTTAAATGTGACAGGAAGAGCCAAACGAAAAGAGACCGGATTAATAATCTCCAAAATCTTGTAAGGTCCAATAAATCTAGGCTTAAACTTAGGAGAAGCCACCTTCATAGCGATATTTTTTGATGATAACCAAACCATATCAACAACCTTAAACTGGGGACCAATGGTCCTATGTCGGTTGGAAAACCGCTGGGCCTTTTCCTGGGAGAGAGATAACTTATCCACCACTTGGTCCCAGATCTGGTGCATTCTCTCCACCACAGTGTCAACACCTGGGCAGGCAGAAGGCTCCACCTGCCCTGAAGAAAATCGAGGATGAAACCCAAAGCTACAAAAAAAAGGTGACATCAAAGTGGCAGAACTAGCTCTATAATTTAAAGCAAATTCGGCCAAGGGCAAAAATGAAACCCAATCATCCTGATCAGCGGAAATAAAACATCTCAAACACGACTCCAAGGTCTGGTTTGTTCTCTCCGTCTGCCCATTGGTCTGAGGGTGAAAAGCAGAGGAGATGGACAACTGAATTCCCAGCTTGGAACAAAAAGTCCTCCAAAATCTAGACACAAACTGAACTCCTCTGTCAGATACAATGTTCTCAGGAATCCCGTGCAAGCGAACCACCTGTTGCAAAAACAGGGGCACCAACTCAGAGGAAGATGGCAACTTAGGGAGTGGTACAAGATGAACCATCTTAGAGAACCTATCACAAATCACCCAAATAACAGTCATTCTCTGAGAGACAGGCATATCAGAGATGAAATCCATTGAAATATGGGTCCATGGCCTCCTGGGGACTGGCAAAGGCATCAACAACCCACTAGAGCGAGAACAAGGTTTAGAGCGGGAGCAAGTCCCACAGGACTGCACAAAATTCCTGACATCATGAGACAAGGCGGGCCACCAAAAAGACCGACTCACCAGATCTCTAGTACCAAAAATACCTGGATGACCAGCCAATGCAGAGCAATGAACTTCAGACATCACTCTCTTCTTCCACTGGTCAGGAACATACAACTTTCCACTGGGACAACGCTCAGGATTGTCCTCCTGGAACTCTTCCAGAGCACGTCTCAAATCGGGCGAGATGGCAGAAAGAACTACCCCTTCGCCTAAGATGGTAGCAGGTTTGGTCACCACAGGAGAATCAGCAAGGAAGCTCCTAGAGAGAGCGTCAGCCTTGACATTCTTAGTGCCAGGAAGAAAAGAGACCACAAAATCAAAACGTGTAAAAAACAAGGCCCACCTAGCCTGTCTAGGGATCAAGCGTTTGGTCGACTCCAGGTAAATCAAATTCTTGTGGTCAGTGAGGACCACGACTTGATGTTTAGCTCCCACCAACCAATGTCTCCACTCCTCAAATGCCCATTTCATGGCTAACAGTTCCCGATTCCCCACATCATAGTTACGTTCAGATGGAGAGAACTTACGGGAAAAGAAAGCACAGGGATTCATTTTAGATGTTACAGGATCCTTTTGGGACAAAACAGCTCCTGCACCAATCTCAGAAGCGTCCACCTCTACCTGGAACGGGAGTGAGACATCAGGTTGCCGCAAAACCGGGGCAGAAGTGAATCTTCGCTTCAGCTCCTGAAAGGAAGAAACAGCCTCCGGAGACCAATTCAACACATCAGCACCCTTCCTAGTCAGATCAGTCAATGGCTTGGCAATACTAGAAAGTTTTGCTATAAATTTCCGATAAAAATTAGCAAAACCCAAAAACTTCTGGAGGGCCTTCAAAGAAGTGGGCTGAACCTAATCATAAATGGCCTGTACCTTGGCCGGGTCCATTTCAATAGTTGACGGAGACAAAATAAATCCCAAAAATGAAATCCTCTGTACCCCAAAAAGGCATTTCGATCCTTTAACATACAGGGAATTCTCCCTCAAGATCCGGAACACAGTCCGAACATGTTCCACATGAGAATCCCAATCCTTGGAGAAGATCAAAATATCATCCAGATAGATAATCAAAAATTTATCCACAAAGTCCCGGAAAATGTCGTTCATGAAGCACTGGAAGACAGAAGGGGCATTAGTGAGCCCAAAAGGCATCACCAGGTACTCAAAATGTCCCTTCGGAGTATTAAACGCCGTCTTCCATTCATCCCCATGCTTAATGCGGATAAGATTATACGCCCCCCTGAGGTCAAGCTTGGTAAACCAGCAAGCACCTTTAACTCTGGAGAATAGATCCGAAATCAGGGGTAACGGATACTGATATTTAATAGTAATTTTGTTGAGGGCACGATCAATACAAGGCCTTAATGAACCATCCTTTTTGGCCACGAAAAAAAACCGGCACCTAAGGGTGAAGAGGATCATAGAATCATAGAATCGTAGAGTTGGAAGGGACCTCCTGGGCCATCTGGTCCAACCCCCTGCTCAAAGCAGGATTCGCTAAATCATCCCAGTCAGATGTCTGTCCAGCCTCTGTTTGAAGACTTCCATTGAAGGAGAACTCACCACTTCTCGTGGCAGCCTGTTCCACTCATTGATCACTCTAACTGTCAAAAAGTTTTTTCTAATATCTAATCTGTGTCTCCTCCCATTCAGGATAGTCTAATATGACCCTTCTCCAACGCCTCCTTAATATAGGATCGCATAGCCTCGTGCTCGGGTACAGATAAATTGAATAGCCAACCCTTGGGAAATTTACACTCCGGGCTCAGTTCAATTGCACAGTCATAACTCCTATGAGGAGGCAAAGACGCAGACTCATTCTCACTAAATACATCATAAAAGTCCGCCAAATAGTCAGGAACATCATGCGACTGAGGAGAGGTGGAAAAAACCGGAGCCTCACTAAGGGCACACTGACAACCCCAACTCACCACAGACACAGATTTCCAATCCAAAACTGGATTATGAATTTGCAACCAGGGAAACCCCAGAACAATGGTATCATGCAAATTATGCAACACCAAAAATCTGCAATTTTCTTGATAGTCTGGGGCGTTTTGCATTACCACCTGAGTCCAAAACTGAGGTTTATTTTTCACCAAAGGAGTAGCATCAATTCCCCTCAAAGGGATAGGCGTCCGCAGAGGTGTCATCGGAAATCGACAACGTTTAGCAAAATCCAAGTCCATTAGGTTCAGGGCTGCTCCCGAATCCACAAAAACCTTGGTGGAAAATGTGGACAGGGAGCAGATCAGAGTAATTGCCAGAAGAAACTTAGGTTGAACACCACCAACAGAAAACGTGTGTGCAAAACGTTTCTCTCGTTTAGGACAGACAGAAATAATATGCGAGGCATCTCCACAAAAAAAAACACAGCTTATTACGCCTTCTGAACTCCTGACGTTGCTCCCTGGACAAAACTCTATCACATTGCATAGGTTCAGACATTTGTTCAAAATGTGGCAGCGCCTCCTGTGTAGTCTTGCGTTCACGTAAACGCCGATCAACTTGAATGGCTACTGACATAGAATCATCAAGACCGAGGGAACAGGAAATCCCACCATAGTATCTTTTAAAGTCTCAGACAAACCCTTCCAAAAGAGAGCTGCCAATGCACTATCATTCCATGTAGTAAGGACTGCCCACTTTCGGAATTTCTGACAGTATAACTCTGTAGGATCCAGACCCTGGTTCAATGCCAATAGGGCTCTCTCAGCTTGATCAATAGCATTAGGTTCATCATATAACAACCCCAAGGCTTGAAAAAATGCATCCACATTAGTCAAAACAGGATCTTCAGGTGTCAAAGAAAATGCCCAATCCTGGGGATCGCCGCGCAGCAAGGAGATGACAATTTTAACCTGCTGCGCAGAGCTCCCCGATGAGTTAGGCTTCAAGGCAAGAAATAATTTACAATTATTCTTAAAATTCAAAAATTTAGACCGATCCCCAGAAAACCCATCAGGAGCACGGATCCTTGGTTCAGCAGCATGTGAATGAGCAAGGTAGGCGGAAATTCCCCGCACTTCCGCAGCGAGCTGCTCCACATGATCAGACAATTGCTTTATCTCCATTGAGAGAAAAAAAAATTCCCCCTACGGCCTCAGAGATATAGAGGAAAAAATATACACACCTTTTTTTTTTTTTACAATTCTTTCCTGCTATTGAGTACGCTAAGATCTGCGGTATGGCTGGTGATTCTGTTATGAATGAGTCACCGTAGGAGGCAAAAACAGAAATACTAGCTAAGTCCAGAAAACCAGAGAAGTTGGCAGCTATCGGATTGCAGACCCCTGAACCTATCAACAACAACTAGCAGTAGCCGTGGGGGGTTCCTACGGTGCCCTAGACCCCTCGATCACAGCCGGAGAACTAAATAGCCTAAAGACAGAAAGGGAAATCTAAACTGCCTCAGAGCAGACCCCAAAGCAATAGGCAGCCCCCAACATATAATGACGGTCAAGCAAGATGAAAAAACACTCACACAGATAGAAAGATAGGCTGAGCAAATGATGGGGCCCAAGCTAACTAAATAGGACAGGACAGAAAGCTGCTGTCTGCAATCCGCCAAAACCCTATCAAAACAAGAGCCAACAGACTGATAGGGAAAAAAGCCCTGAAGACGCTAGGCTTCAAAAAGACTATATCAGTACTCAGGTATTTTCTGAAGACAGAGCAAAAAGGAGTTCAGCTCACCCCAGCAGGGAATGGCAGAAATCCAGAAAAACAAGGCAAAACAAAACCAAAACACAAATGCAAAAAGCAGAGCAGAAAACTTAGCTTTTGAGGAGCAGGAATCAGACTGGTCTCCTAGAATCCCTCTGAGAAATCACCAGCAAGGCAGAAGGGCGTCGGCTGCCTTATATCCAGTAAGCAATTCCAGTCACTCAGTCATCATCATCCTGCTCAGGTGCTTGGTAATCAGCCTCACTACCTTCCTTCACCAGAAGAGGGAGTTCATCAGACCTCAATGGTGAAGGGGAAAATGAACTCACAACACTTTTTCTATCAGACTTGTTGGACATTTTTTTGGCAGGGTTTTTTGCTTGATTGCAGACAGCAGCTTTTCTTTCCTGTCCTTTCTAGTTAGCAAGGGCCCCATCGTTTGCTCAGCCTATCTTTCTACCTGTGTCTGTGTTTTCATCTTGTTTCACCGACAATACATGTTGGGGGCTGTCTATTGCTTTGGGGTCTGCTCTGGGGCAGTTTAGATTTTCTCTTTCTTTCTTTAGGCTTATTTAGTTCTCCAGCCGTGATGAGGCATCTAGGACCACCGTAGGCATGCTCCACGGCTACTGCTAGTTGTTTTGGATAGGATTAGGGGTCTGCAATCCGCTAGTTACCAACCTCTCCGGTTTTCTGGGCTCAGCTTGCTTTTTGTTTTTTCCTCCTCGGTGACTCATTCATAACAGAATCATCAGCCATACCGCAGATTCTAGGGTACTCAAAAGCAGGAGAGAATTGTAAAAAAAAAAAAGTGTCAGAATTTTTTTTTTTATATGTATATTTTCTCCTCTTTTTTCTGGGGCCGTAGGAGGATTCTTTTTTTTTTTCTCCTTGATGGAGATTAAGCAATTGTCTGATCGTGTGGAGCAGCTCGCTGCTGAAGTGCGGGGAATTTCCACCTATCTCACTCATTCACATGCTGTTGAACCAAGGATCCGTGCTCCTGATGGGTTTTCTGGGGATCGGTCTAAATTTTTGAATTTTAAGAATAATTGTAAATTATTTCTTGCCTTGAAGGCTAACTCATCGGGGAGCTCTGCGCAGCAGGTTAAAATTGTCATCTCCTTGCTGCGCGGCGATCCCCAGGATTGGGCATTTTCTTTGACACCTGAAGATCCTGTTTTGACTAATGTGGATGCATTTTTTCAAGCCTTGGGGTTGTTATATGATGAACCTAATGCTATTGATCAAGCTGAGAGAGCCCTATTGGCATTGAACCAGGGTCTGGATCCTACAGAGTTATACTGTCAGAAATTCCGAAAGTGGGCAGTCCTTACTACATGGAATGATAGTGCATTGGCAGCTCTCTTTTGGAAGGGTTTGTCTGAGACTTTAAAAGATACTATGGTGGGATTTCCTGTTCCCTCGGTCTTGATGATTCTATGTCAGTAGCCATTCAAGTTGATCGGCGTTTACGTGAACGCAAGACTACACAGGAGGCGCTGCCACATTTTGAACAAATGTCTGAACCTATGCAATGTGATGGAGTTTTGTCTAGGGTGCAACGTCAGGAGTTTAGAAGGCGTAATAAGCTGTGTTTTTTCTGTGGAGATGCCTCTCATGTTATTTCTGTCTGCCCTAAACGAGAGAAACGTTTTGCACACACATTTGCTGTGGGGGGTGTACAACCTAAGTTTCTTTTGGCAATTACTCTGATCTGCTCCTTATCCACATTTTCCACGAAGGCTTTTGTGGATTCAGGAGCGGCCTTGAATCTAATGGACTTGGATTTTGCTAAACGTTGTGGTTTTCCTATGACACCTCTGCGGACGCCTATTCCTTTGAGGGGTATTTGATGCTACTCCTTTGGCAAAGAATAAACCTCAGTTTTGGACCCAGGTGATAATGCGGGTCGCCCCAGACCACCAAGAAAATTGCAGATTTTTGGTGTTGCATAATTTACATGATACCATTGTTCTGGGTTTTCCCTGGTTGCAAATCCATAATCTGGTTTTGGATTGGAAATCTGTGTCTGTGGTGAGTTGGGGTTGTCGGTGTGCTCTTGGTGACACTCCTGTTTTCTCCACCTCTCCCCAGTCGCATGATGTTCCTGACTATTTGGCTGATTTTTATGATGTATTTAGTGAGAGCAAGTCTGCATCATTGCCTCCTCATAGGAGTTATGACTGTGCAATTGAGTGGAGACCTGGGTGTAAATTTCCCAAGGGTCAACTTTTCAATTTATCTGTACCCGAACACGAGGCTATGCGATTTTATTTTAAGGAGTCGTTGGAGAAGGGTCATATTAGACCATCCTCTTCGCACTTAGGTGCTGGGTTTTTTTCCGTGGCCAAGGAAGATGGTTCATTAAGGCCTTGTATTGACTATCGTTCCCTCAACAAAATTACGGTTAATTTTCAGTATCCGTTACCCCTGATTTCTGATTTATTCTCCAGAGTTAAAGGTGCTTGCTGGTTTACTAAGCTTGATTTCAGGGGGGCATATAATCTTATTCGCATCAAGCATGGGGATGAATGGAAGACGGCGTTTAATACTCCGGAGGGACATTTTGAGTAACTGGTGATGCCTTTTGGACTCTCTAATGCCCCTTCTGTCTTCCAATCCTTCATGAATGATATTTTCCGGGACTTTGTGGATAAGTTTTTGATCATCTATCTGGATGTTATTTTGATCTTTTCTAGGGACTGGGATTCTCATGTGGAACATGTTCGGACTGTGTTCTAGATTTTGAGGGAGAATTCCTTGTATGCTAAGGGATCGAAGTGCCTTTTTGGTGTACAGAGGATTTCATTTTTGGGATTTATTTTGTCTCCGTCAACTGTTGAAATGGACCCGGCCAAGGTACAGGTCATTTATGATTGGGTTCAACCCACTTCTTTGAAGGCTCTCCAGAAGTTTTTGGGTTTTGCTAATTTTTATCGTAAATTTATAGCTAATTCTTCTGGTATTGCTAAACCACTGACTGATTTAACTAAGAAGGGTGCTGATGTGCTGAATTGGTCTTCAGAGGCTGTTTCGGCCTTTCAGGAGCTGAAGCGGAGGTTCACTTCTGCTCTGGTTTTGTGGCAACCTAATGTCTCACTTCCTTTTCAGGTGGAGGTAGACGCTTCAGAGACTGGTGCAGGAGCTGTTTTGTCCCAAAAAGATTCGGTGACGTCTAAAATGAATCTCTGTGCCTTCTTTTCCCGAAAGTTCTCCCTGTTGTGAGTTCATTTTTCCCTTCACCATTGAGGTCTGATGAACTCCCTCCTCTGGTAAAGGAAGGTAGTGAGGCTGATTATCAAACACCTGGGCAGCTAGATGATGACTGGGTGGCTGGAATTGAGGACTGGATATAAGGCTGCTGACGCCCTTCTTCCTGGCTGGTGATTTTCCTGCTGGATTCTTGGAGACCAGTCTGATTCCTGCATCTCAAAGCTAAGTTTTTCTTCTCTGCTTTGTACTCTTCAGTTTTGTTTTTGTTTTGCCTTGTTTTTTTGGGAGTTCTGCCATCCCCGGCCGGGGGTGAGCTGAATTCCATTTTTGTCTCTGATCTGTTGATCTTTTGCTCTGTCTTCAGAATATACCTGAGTGCTGATATAGTCTTTTGAAACCTAGCGACTTCAGGGCCTGTTTTTCCTATCAGTCGGTTGGCTCATTTTGATAGGGTTTTTGCGGATGGCAGACAGCAGCTTTCCTATCCTGTCCTATGTAGTTAGCTTGGGCCCCATCATTTGCTCAAACCTATCTTTCTATCTGTGTTAGTGTTTTCATCTTGCTTCACCGTCATATGTTGGGGGCTGCCTATTGCTTTGGGGTCTGCTCTGGGGCAGTTTAGTTTTTCCCCTTTCTGTCTTTAGGCTGTGTAGCTCTCCGGCTGTGATTGAGGGGTCTAGGGCACCGTAGGAACCCCCCACGGCTACTGCTAGTTGTTGTGGATAGGTTCAGGGGTCTGCAATCCGATAGCTGCCAACCTCTCTGGTTTTTCTGGACTTAGCTGGTATTTTGTTTTTTCCTCCTTCGGTGACTCATCATAACATCTCCCCATCTGAACGCAACTATGATGTGGGGAATCGGGAATTGTTAGCCATGAAATGGGCATTTGAGGAGTGGAGACATTGGTTGGAGGGAGCTAGACATCAAGTTGTGGTCCTCACTGACCACAAGAATTTGATTTACCTTGAGTCGGCCAAATGCTTGAATCCTAGACAGGCTAGGTGGGCCTTGTTTTTTACGCGTTTTGATTTTGTGGTCTCCTTTCTTCCAGGCACTAAGAATGTTAAGGCAGACGCACTTTCTAGGAGTTTCTTGGCTGATTCTCCTCTTGTGACCAAGCCTACTACCATCCTAGGTGAGGGGGTAGTTCTTTCTGCCATCTAGCCCGATTTGAGACGTGCTCTGGAAGAATTCCAGGAGGACAAACCTGAGCATTGTCCTATGGGAAAATTGTATGTTCCTGACCAGTGGATGAAGAGAGTGATGTCTGAAGTTCATTGCTCCGCATTGGCTGGTCATCCAGGTATTTTTGGTACCAGAGATTAAAGAAGAAAAAATATACAAAAAAAAAATTGTGACACTTTTCTTTTTTTTTACAATTCTTTCCTTCTTTGGAGTACCCTAGAGTCTACAGTAGGGCTGGTGATTCTGTTATGAATGGGTCACCGAGGAGGATGGCAGGAGCAAGCTAAGCCACCAGAAAACCAGAGAGGTTGGTAACTAAGCGTTTTGCAGACCCCTGATCCTATCCACACAACTAGCAGTTGCCGTGAAGCGTACCTACGATGCCCTAGACGCCTCGGCACAGCCGGAGAGCTAACTAAGCCTAAAGCAAGAAAGGTGAAATCTAAACTGCCCCGGAGCAGACCCCAAAAGGAATAGATAGCCCCCATACATATATTGTCGTTGAGACAAGATGAAACACAAACGCAGGCAGAAAAATAGACTGAGCAAATGATGGGGCCCAAACTGTCTAGATAGGATAGGAAAGAAAAGACACTGTCTGCAATCACGCAAAAACCCTGAAAAATCCAACATGTCTGATGTGCAAAAAAATACTGAAGTCACATGACTTCTCCCCCACTATATCAGCACTCCGGTAGGAACTGGAAGCAAAGCAAAGGAGACCAATATAACAGGGGACTGAACAAACAGACACAGGCTGTAACATATGGAGTGGTGGTCCAGCACAGCCCCCAGAGGAGCAAGCTGAACCCGCACAACAAGCAGAGAGAGACAAAACCAGATTAGATGCAAAGGATTAGCAAATGAACCACTTAGCTGAACAATGCAGGATCAGGGCAGGAGACATCAGACCTCAGAATGCACAGGAAAGCAATCACCAGCAGGGATTGAAGGAAGTCTGCAGACTTAAATACTCCAATCAGTAACCCCAGATCTCCAATCGTCATCATGATCATCATCAGGTGGCAGACCTCTGCCAATCTGGCCAGCTCCACTACCTCCAGTAACCACCGGAGGGAGCAGGGGGAGCTTCGGCTCAGAAGTCTGAGCCAGGGAATTCACAACACCTCCCCCTGTATGATCCCTGCTGAATCCCCTCACCATGGAATCACCCTCACTGATCCCCACTACTCCTGTACTCCTGTATTACCCCTGACTGACTGTGTTCCTTCCCCCTGTGTCATCCTTGGCTATGCCACCTCCCTCTGTGTCACCCCTGACTGAGCCCCTCTCCCCCTGTATCACCCTCTACTGTGCCCCTCTCCCCTTTATCACCCCTGACTAAAACTTTTCTTTCCCTAATACTAACAAAATGAGGCACTTCATAAAAAGTTATTGCCTTATAGGTGGTAGAGAGATTTTTGCAAAAAGTGTATGGGGGAATGTGAGGGAAAACTCTTTCAATATTACTCCAATGTCATACATAAGTGATTTAGGACCCCCACGACTATAAGAGGGGACATTCACATAATGTATTTGCTTCAGAAATCAAACAAAAAATTAACAGCGGAAATATCCACACAGATATTGTGCAGATATTTTGCAGATATTGCTGCATTTACTACTATGTAATGTCGCACCTTTACCACTGACCTGATTCTTTGTATTGCAAAGGATGAATCGGTGGTGAATACGCACAGCATAAATTGACACATTGTTCATGTTAAATCTGCATCGGTCAATTCCTGCCGTGGAGTTTCTCAGAGTATAGATGAGATGTCATTAAACCCCCTCCACAAACCTGGTGCTAAAACACATTGGCCTAGTGGTTAATAAACACCAGGGAACATTTATCATTGAGTTTGCACCAAAATGTGGACACCAACCCCTGGTATATAATTAAGACATGTACTACCTTATGTTACGCCCTGATATTAGCGTGTTATATTGCACAATTGGTGATCTTCTATATATTTCTATGTAACTACATAGTTGGCCCCAAGAATGATTTTCTCTGGTGGGCCCAAGGTGCTGCAGTCCGACGCTGTTGGTAGCCATTACATTCCAGTCCTCTGGTGGGGAAGAGATCATTTTAATGTGTTGGACGTAAGGATTCTTCTTTCAGGCCGTGGAGACTTTGTATTTTGCCAGCACTTGATGTAAATGCTATCACAATTACGGTAGAAGTTATGGCTAGAAGATGCATTCTGCATAACCTATACAATCTTGAATTAGTTTAAAGGTAATCAGTAAATCTGTTTCTCCAGGACATGATCTAGCATTTCAAAGGATTATTGCACCTCCCCATAATTCCTCACTTTCATGACCAAAAACCTTGGAAAACAATGAATAGGGAAACTTGTGGATGGGTCGTTGAAAGTATTTTTCACTACACAAGGAAACAAGCTATAAACCAAAGTAGATTGTGATGTATGACGAGGGCTGTTGTACTAAAAATCACGACTAAACAGGAAGTTTTCTCATGCTGTAAGGGGACTGGAATTTAGTGAACGCTTACCGCAAGTGACCTAAGGAATTAGGACTTCCACAGTTACGCACATTTAGAATTAGTCTAAGAAGGGCTTACAGAAAATGTTCTGAACCACATTATTTCAAATAATTACATCTGACATCTTTCTCCGATGTGATTATTCCATTATTCCACAGCCTATCTGCAGAAGTATTTTACAATTTGACTGTATTAAGTACCTTAAGGTAACACGCATATAGAAATCTCACATTAGCGACCAAGTAAGGCAGATGGTTTACTACTTACATATTATTTCATTATTTCTTTAGTGGAGGCGTTTTTCGTTCTATGACCCACACGTTATAGACGCAACTTAGTGCTGCCTATGTGGGTTTTCCACTTATCTAATGTGCGCAGGGTCTCTCAACTCAGCTGATGGCAAATTGTGAAGTGTGAAGTAGGGTTGGCCATGTTGGATTTCTGCATGGATGATCCTTTGCTCCACAAGAGATGATATTTCAGTACAAAAGTAAAATACTGCATTTTAGCCAGGTTTTCCCTCACTGCCTGGTAAGGACCAACCAATGTCAATAGCTTATTACATATGTGCCTTGTACTGATGTGTAATACTATGTCCATACCATAGGTTTTCAAACGAGGCAAGGTCCCCTCATCCTTTCTGATGTAGATGGACACCACAAAATACCTATCTGTTACAGGAAGTCTTTATGATTGTTTGGTTCCAATGTTTTTAGGATCAGTAGGTCGATTCCCTACACCTTTGTTTGTCACATTGAAGGGACTAAGAAGGTTTGTCTGGCGTAGGCTGCCTTGTGTGTTTGGGATGATATATACAGATACTGTTTTTTTTCAGTGTTATGTATGGAACTAATAAAGACACATTGGATACTGTATTATCAAAGGCAGTGCAGTACCAAGGGAATATCAGGTGTTCTTATGACTCTATAATACACATCCAAAGAGACTGTGCCTACAGTCAGGGTCCATACAAAGGCCCTGAAGTTACAGACACTTCTTACTGCTACTAAATAGCTTTCAGAGAATTGTAAATCTGATATTAGTTAAATACATTGTTAAAGATGAGCATATTGATACACTGGACCTTGGTTTAGCGGCCACATCAGTATATCATGGCCCCCAGATGAGAACCCTTTGGACCGGCATCCTCAGTGCCTCTTCTGATTTGTAAACAGACAAAATTGCTGTCCACCTGTCACGAATTACCAGGGAGGATACACCGTATTCGTATATCCCACTGCTGCCACCAATTTGTCACGTACCCGCTTCTCAGCACGTGACTTGGGGTTGCGTCTGCAAGGGTTAATCTATCTCCTCTCCCTCAGTCCAGCATTCAAACTCTGCCACCACTCACCGAACACATGGGCGATGAGTCCCGGAAATGCTACTACTACTATGTGCCAATCTCCAGCAGCACACACTCTAAGGCTATGGATTCTTTAGAGCAACAAGGTTCAGACTTATTAAAGTTTTAAGCTTTAATAGAAAAGGTACAGTGCTTACAATAAAAAGGATATAAAAATGGAAATAAAAAGTGACATACAAATATGCAAAAAAGAGATAAAATAAAAGGGAGAAAACGTACAGGAATATCGAACTTTGCATCCTGATTCTCTGTCCCCGAGGGAGGGGGAATCCAAATTCTAGACCAGCCTCTCATGTTAATATTCTAGTTGCTGGTTTGTGACTGGATCATGGCTATTTTACCAATGAATACATTATTTTTCTCTGAATCTTTTGTGTAACCTTTCTCATAGATAGATAGTGTCATTTTCCAATTGGCATCTCTTCATCAAAGACACTAAGAGGTGTGAAATGTTTCCACTTGTGGTTCTCAGTAAAGCCCCCTGGTGAGATTGGAGACAGGAGACTGCCTTCTTAGGATAACATGAGGTCATGACCTGTGTAGAGAGCTGCAGTGTAAGGACAGATATTAATTTACTGCTGGTTATACATGCATATACATATTTCACTACACCACCCAGTCAGCGTAGGGAATTAACATTAATTACAATTTGCCAATGAAGGCAACTGATCTCTAACTGAAGAAGGTTAAAAATCAACTTTTAATAAATTATTTAAAGAATCAGATTAAAAGATACGACAGTCAGTGTATATGAGGGGACATCGGGATGTAACCCCATTTTTTCGCTATGCTCATAATATAGTAACTCCCTATATTCCCCACTAGTGAGAGTTGATAAGTATTAGCTTGGTGCAGCTGCTACCAACTGCTCTCTAATATTGTTGCCTATAACACAGACTGACTGAAGCTAGTAAAACCTAAAGCCTGCCCAACATATTTCACCAGGAATATGGTTAATTAAGATTCTGTCCCCTGATGATGCCAGATTCCTAGTGAAACATGTTGCGGAGGCTTTAGGTTTTACTAGCTTCAGTCAGTCTGTGTTATTATTATCCATCTTTAGTTAGGGATTAGTTCGCTTCATTGGCAAATTGTAATTAATGTTGTGATTTGTGGGCCTGGTGCAATGTCTTCATTGTGATGGAAGTCATGAGATCATGCCAGGCCTGCTAATTAGAAGGTATATCAGGGATGCCAATAGCTAGGAAGCAACTCATAGGGCTCCTGTCTACTGGGAATATTGATATGGCCGCTGCACTATGGTCTTGCAAACCGATTCACTTATCTCTATAGACTATGAATGTAAAGATTTTGAAGGGGTAGTGTATACTTGTATACTTTTTCTATTTTAAAAACAAGCATGATGCTCTGGAAAAAAAACTATACACACATCCACTGGATTCCCGTTGATCTGCACTGCTGCGTGTGTCTACTGATTGGCTACAGCGATCAAGTGCCATATGAGTCAGAATAATCCATTTTTTTCTCTCTGTCTTAGGTCTCATTCACACATCAGTATTTGGTCAGCATTTTACATCAGTGTTTGGATGCCAAAGCCAGGAGTGGAACTTACAGAGAAAAACTAAAATTGAAAGATTGACACGTTCTGTGTTTTGGAGACACTTCTGTTCTTGGCAAAGAAATACTGATGAAATTCCGTACTATTCAAAAATGCTGATATGTGAATGAGACCTTTTATTCAGTCGCCACGACAGCACCACGAAAGAGGGGATCCGCCCTTCAGGGACAGGAAACCTACAGACATAAAAAGGGCGGCCCTCTCACTCGCCACAGTTTGGTTTCCTGTCCCTGACAGGCGAACCTCTTCAGACATACCTGCGATCCAGAACGTAGAAGAGACTCCAGACCTGACCACCACTCTGAGGGAGTTGGTCAGGAAGGAGGTCAGGGGTTCAGTTTAAGCTCTATCACAGGAAAGACGGGTTAGGGAGGTAGAACCCGGGTTCTCAATTTCAGATTCAGGGAGCAACTCAGGGGAACTAAAATCAGATTCGTCCCCTTCATCCTCATCATCTTCAGAGGCCAGTGCAGGTTGCTCATGTTTCCCGCTTGACCAGATAAACTGGCGCGTGAAAGCGGTAAACACCACTTTGGGGATTGAGGAGCCCCAGTTGGAAAGATCCATGCAGGATCTTATGTTTAAAGGACTAGACAGGAAGTCTCGAAGATACTTCCCAGTCATTGATAAGATAAATTCCCTGATTACTTGGGAGTGAAAAAACCCGAAAGAAAGGGTTCCTTACCGCCAGCATTTAAAAGGAGGTACCCATTCGAGGTAACAGCGTCAGCCACAAGGAATAAAGCCCCAAAACTTGACGTGGCGGTGGCCAAGGCCTGTGAAAGAACCTCCCTACCATTTGAGGACTTGGGTAGTTTAAAAGATCCGCTAGACAGAAGGTCTGATGTGTTCCTTAAGGGGTCTTGGGAGACTTCGGCAGGATCTCTTAGGCCAGCTATTGCAACCACGTGTACAGCCCGGTCTCTGATGGTGTGGCTAGACTGCCTAGAGGAACAACTCAAGGACAAGGTCCCTAGAGAAGAGATCCTATCCTCCCTTCCCATGATCCAGGGTGCAGCGGCGTTTCTTTCAGACGCGTCAGCGGACTCTGTAAAACTAGCGGCCAGATCAGCGGCCTTGTCTATGCTGCCCGCAGAGCCATATGGCTGAAGTGTTGGCCAGGTGACACGCAGGCCAGGTCAAAACTGTGCAATAGCCCATGTGCCATCTATTTGGCTCAGTGCTATACAAGTTATTGGAGAAATCGGGCGACAGCAAAAAACGGTTCCCTTACTTGGGAAGACCTCCATACAGGTGGGACTGTAATAGAAGGTGGTTTGACCAAAGAAGATCGGATAAAGAGAGAACAAGATACGACAGCAGCAGGAGGAAAGGTAGAGGATATATGTTCAATTCCTCCCGTGACCGCAGAAAGCCGCAATGACTGACGGACCAGATTGGAGGCAGGCTTTCACACTTCTATCCGGCCTAGACAAGCATTTCAAATAGCCATTGGATCTGGAGCGTCATTAAGACAGGGCTAAAATTTGAGTTCTGGAAAACACCTAATAACAGATTTTTTTTGACTCTTTGACTCCCATTCGTTCTTCATCTACAGAACAACTTGCGCTAGAGTCTGAGGTCCGGGAACTTCAGCAGAAGGGAGTCCTGGTGAAAGTTCCAGAGGTACAAAGAGGTAAGAGATTCTACTCCCCCCTCTTCTTGGTCAAGAAGCCAGATGGCTCCTTCCATACTGTCATAAATCTCAAAGGCCTCAATAAATTTATTTTAATTTGCACCTTCAAGATGGAGTTAGTTAAATCTGCCATAAAGCTGTTATTTAACGGATGTTTCATAGTGATCTTAGACCTTAAAGATGCTTATTATCAAATCCCGATACACGCAGACCACCAGCCGTTTCTAAGAGTAGCGGTTTTCATTAGGGGAATAGTAAGCCATTTCCAATTCAGAGCACTTCCCTTCGGAGTTGCTGTTGCACCCCGAGTTTTCACTAAAATAATGGCGGAAGTTATGGCACATTTACAAGAGCAGGATATTCTCATGATCCCTTATTTAGATGATCTGCTAATTGTAGGACACTCGGAATCACATTGCACCGCACAATTAGGGAAAGTAGTATCCAGCCTTCAGGAGTTGGGATGGATTATTAATTTAAAAAAATCACGGTTGCAGCCCTTGGAAGTGCAGCAGTTCCTCGGCCTTCTTCTAGATTCCAAGTTACAAGAATGTCGGTTACCAGAGTCAAAAGTAGACCGTATTCAGCGACAAAAACTCAGAGCAATACATAACCTTTCGGTCACTCTATGGGGGTCTATGGGGGACAATGTCGCTATTGGGCTCACTCACTTCATGTATACCTGCGGTTCTCTGGGCCCTGCAGTGGGACGTGTTGTACAACACTTGTCGGCTAGAAGGTCACCTAGAGAAAAAATTTACATTATCCTATGAGCCAGTACAATCACTACAATGGTGGACTCACATACCAAACCTGCGTAGAGGGGTTCCCTGGGTAAATTATATCTCCCGAGTTATAACCACAGATGCTAGTCTCAAGGGCTGTGGGGCGCATATGGGGGATATGTGGGTCCAGGGGGTATGGTCACCACCTGAGCAAGATTACTCATGTAATCTAAAAGAGTTACTAGCTGTGGAGCGGGTCCTAAGTGGTTTCCTTACGTCCCTACAGGGCCGACACGTCAGGCTTCTCTCAATCAGGTAACCATAGCCTACGTTAACCATTAAGGGGGAACGCGCTCTAGGGCATTAATGGAGGTGGCAAATCGTATCTTTCAGATAGCTGAGTTTCACCTACTATCCCTTACATCCCTCCATATAAAAGGGAAACACAATATTACGGTCGATTTCCTTAGCCGCAACAAGCTCAAACAAGGAGAGTGGGTACTAAACAGGGCCATCTTGGAGCAGATCATTCACATGTGGGAGTCCCCAGAAATAGACTTGTCACCAACAGAAAGAACAGACAACTACATCAGTTTTGTTCTTTGGATCCCTGAGAAAACCCGCACGTAGTGGACGCTCTCCTGATCTCGTGGAACTTCAGCCTGGCTTACGCCTTCCCCCCACTGAATCTAATACCGATAGTGCTGTAGTGCTGAGGAAGATTCGAGAAGACAGGGCTCGCATAATCCTGATAGCTCCATTTTGGCCCAGGAGACCGTGGTTTCCTTGGCTGAGGAAGATGTCTGTGACCCAGCAATGGATTCTCCCGGAGCTCCCAGATTTCCTCTCCCAGGGTCCCTAGCGGCTTGGAATTTGAAGGGGCACTACTGAGTGGGAAGGACTTCTCCCAGTCAACACTCTATTGAAAAGCAGAAAACCTTCCACGACAAACATCTATGTCCGAATTTGGAATTTGGTCAGAAAATTCGTATTAACCAGATTTTGGAATTTCTGCAGAAGGGGTTAGAGATGGGTCTAGCCATGAACACGCTCAGAGTCCAGGTTTCGGCCCTAGGGGTACTATACAACTGTAACCTAACGGGCAATTACTGGGTATCCAGAAGAAGCTAGTTCCATGGGATCTGAACTTGGTGCTATCAGCTTTAACAGAAGCCCCTGTTTGAGCCTATTGATTCTGCCCCTATTAGAATCCTATCCTTCAAAACTGCCTTACTGGTCGCACTGACATCTGCCAGGAGGGTTAGTGATCTGCAGGCTCTCTCTAGACTTCCCCATATACTCAGTTTAGGGAAGACAGAGTCGTACTAAAACCAGACCCCTTGTATCTGCCCAAGGTTTCTTCAAAGTTTCACAGATTACAAGAGATAGTCCTTCCCTCCTTCTGCCTGAATCCTGCTAACCAGTCAGAGGAAAAACTTCATTCCTTAGACATAAGAAGGTGTCTCCTTACTTATATTACGGCCACAGATTCTTGGAAAAGGGACAATTCCTTATTCGTATCCTTCCAGGGAGTTAGGAAAGGGCTTAGGGTGTCCAAGAACACTTTAGCGGGTGGATTAGGGAGGTGGCGCAGAAATTCCGGAAGGCATAAGAGCACACCCCACTCGAGCTGCGGCGACATCATGGGCAGAAACGTCGGCAGTATCCATCGAGGACATTTGTAAGGGCAGCTACGTGGTCCTCTCCATCTATGTTTTTTAAACACTATAGATTGGATTTGGGTGACTCCTCCGATCTCACGTTTGGGAGAAAGGTGCTGGAGGCAGCTGTCCCTCCCTAGGTTCTTTACATCTCTGTAATTCTCTTGTGGTGCTGTTGTGGCGACTGAATAAATGCTTAGCTACTTACCTGTAGCGGTGTTTTTTAGGAGCACACGACAGCACCTTTCCATTCCATCTCTTTCTTCATTTTATTTCAGGAGTTAGGCCTTAGCCACGGGTGTGAAGAATATTTAATTGGATGTATATATATAAATTGCTACTAACCAGAGAGGTCCTCTCATGCTCTGTAATCCAACTGAGGCGAGGGAGAGGGCTGCCCTTTTTATGTCTGTAGGTTTCCTGTCCCTAAAGGGCGGATCCCCTCTCTCATGGTGCTGTCGTGTGCTCCTGAAAAACACCGCTACTGGTAAGTAGCTAAGCATATCAGGTTTTTATGGCATGTGACTGAAGCAACCTCTTAGAGGTTGATTATAGGCTACAGTGATCACGTGAAGACCACAGCAGCAAGAGGAATGGCCGTGTCTGAAAAATAAGCATTTTTTTTATCTTCAGATTAGCTTGGGTCCATTATTAAAATAAAAATGGTGGACAAACGCTTTAATTACACCATATTTTCTTTGTCACATACTACAATACAGCAGCAAAGCTCTCCTAATTTTAGGTTGGTTCAAAATAGTGTAATTTCCCAAAATGTTCCTGAAGTCTGTCACAAGATAAACAGAGTGGGATTTGTGCGGATATATTTGTAAAATGTTCTGAATACTTCCCACTACACGATAATCATTTTCAGATGATTTGGAAGATTCCTCTGACAAGTAAATGGTGTTTCCTAATACAAAGTACATAGCACAGAACAGTGGAAATTATGACAGTCTAATTCACTTTATGCATTGGATCCAAGTACCAGCGGATTTAGTGACAGAAAATAACATGCCAAAACTATTACAAAAGAATGCTACTTTTTTTCATTGTAAATTAAATTTGCATTACGATGCAATAAATCATTAATCATCAGCTTATCATGTTTAAAAAAAAAGCCATAACGCTTTACAATGCCAAGCTGTTGTTCCTCTGGCTCAGTGACAGTGGCATTAGTAAGGTGAGACAGGTATGGAGTTCTGATGGAAGCATTGCATAAAGATCATGCAGGAGGGATTGCTACTTTTACTCTGACTTGAACATATTCTTCCAAGGTTGCTCAGAACAAGGCATCATCCTCTATTCAATGCTGTGCAGAAAAATTACTACATGTCTGCCACACTCTAGCCAATACAGTTTATTACGATGGTGGCAAGGACACGTGGCCATTAGTTTCAGACTATTTTTCCTGAATCAGTTGTTAGCTACATGACACATGCAGACACAGAATGTCTGTCCAGTTCCATTCCTGGATCTAATCTGAGGAAGGGGTGTGTAAACGGGCCTAGCCTGTAAAAGAGTCATGATTTACAAAGGGGGCATGATGTGCAAAAGAAGCTTGAGGCCCACCCTTGCCTTTAATACTATCGTAATCATTATGCCAAAAGTTAACCCCTTTAAAATAAGGAGGTGTTCATCTACGCTTCTAAGTTTTATGCTAAAGCAATGCCCCAGCCACCCATTGTGCAGGCGAATTGCAGCACTGCCCCATTCTTTCACTTCAGCCTCTTGATTATCAGGATCGTTGAGGTGGCCAAGTGTTGCTACATTCTGGTTCTGGTAAATAAGACCATTTCCATTAAGGGTCAGTTCCCACGGTCATTAAATTCTACGGTTGGTCTCTGCATACTTCCACAGCGTCCTTTCAAGAAATCCCATGTCCAGTATGTGTGCACAGATGCCCGCTGCACATCCGCGGAGACGTACATGTGGTGCGTCTTTCCAGATCACAGCTTGTCTGTTTATCTTGCAGCGAAGCGAGCCTCCGCAAGATAAATTTCACCGGTGCAAGGTATTGGATGCAGTGAATCCACGTGATTCAATGAACACATGCGGAATCACCTTCTATCAATAGCCGTCAGCAGACATTTGCTGCGTCCAAAGTGCTGCCAATTACTGACCATGTGCACATACCCTTACGGATAGCAAGTGTAGGATGGTGGACCGGACTGGGGGTGGTCCCTCTTTATACCGTGCAAAGATGTTACAGACACCAGATAGAGGCCGATTTCGGGTACAACAGGTCCAAGATTATTTCCAGCCGTCCATCTGACGGCCCCAGCAATACACCGCAATTCCTTCACGGCCCTCCATTTACAGGCCCCGGTACACACACACCGTACTTTCACTTGGGATGTAGATACACACACTGTCCCTTTTTCAGCTTAGTGACGTTCCTGCCAGTTTAGTCACTGTGGCCGCCTTAGACCTGTACACCAACAGCAATTTTACTGGTCAGCTGTCGTCATCAAATCTGGTATGCCTTCCCTCGGGACCTCGTCTGTACTGCGGTACTCCGTGTCAGGACCACCCCCTCACTTCTTTCCTCCTCAGTCCCCTGGTTTAGCTCTCCTCACAACACACAATTTGTCACAGACTTCTCGTCTCTTGAGCTCCTCCCGGGGACTGGAACTTTCTGGAACCCTCCTGTCAAATTTATAACTTTCCCGAAGGCCCAGTAACTCCGCCCCCCATGACCAACGGTTTCTAAAGCCCTAGGCTGCTGTTAAATCCTGAACTCGCACTCCCCCTGCCATCTTGTGGTAATCCAGGGTACTGTACTTCGTCTACACTGTTCAGCTGTTTCCCATCTATCATAACTGACAAGTCCATCCATCCATCAGGTCACCTTCCCTACACAAGTAGAAAGTTTGCAAAAAGTGAGGAATTCATAAAATACAAAGTCTACTAAGCTATATGTGCATAAATCTAAAAAAAAAACACATTTACCTGAACTTGCTATTATCTTTTTATGTAATTGCTCCTAAGTTTCAAAATCATTAAGTCCATGTTGTTTTCTGCAACATTCATTCTACAGCATTTAAAGGGAATCTGTCACCTCATTTTTGGCCTATGAGATGCAGCCACCGCCATCAAGAGCTTATCTACAGCATTCTGTAATGCTGTAGATAAGCCCCCGATGGAACCCGAAAGATAAGAAAAATTAGTTAGATTATACTCACCGAGGGGCACGGTGCGGTTTGGCCCCTCCCATCTTCTAGCGATTACGTCCTCCTTCTTACTTCTGCCGCGGCTCCTGCGCAGGCATACTTTATCTGCCCTGTTGAGGGCAGAATAAAGTACTGCAGTGTGAAAGCTCTGGGAAAGATCAGAGAGGTCCGGCGCCTGTGCACTGCATTACTTTACTCTGCCCTCAACAGGGCAGATAAAATACGCCTGTGCAGGAGCCACGACAGAATAAGGAGGAGGACGTCATCGCTAGAAGATGAGAGTTGCCAGACTGGACCATGACACCTATCGGACCGGACCAGACCCCCGGGTGAGTATAATCTAACTTGTTTTTCTTATCTTTCAGGTTACATCTGAGGCTTGTCTACAGCATTACAGAATGCTGTAGACAAGCCCCTGATGGAGGTGGCCACATCTCATAGGCAAAAATGAGGTGACAGATTCCCTTTAAAGAGGATTTCTTCCCTTAAAACTTCAATTGTTACTGCTCCACAATTTCTAGAAGAGTTATTCTTTTTCTTCTGCACCCCTCCATTGCAAAAGTTGTACCCCCTTGTAGTAATTATGCAAATTTTCCCATCAACCCCCTCTGTGAGGGCTTTTCTTTATCTCTTCTGATGCTGGCAAATCCAAACCCAGCTTTGTCCATGGAGAGGTTCTGTAGTTCAGATCCAGTTAGGTTTTGCGAAAATTTGCATCAACATTACTAGGGGGCATAACTATGGAGTGGAAGGACACAAAAAACTAAAAATTGTTCCAGAATCAGTAGAGCAGCAGTAATTGGAGGAGGTACTCAAATTAAATAAAAGAAAAACTCCAGTGAAAGGTCCTTTTTATTACACCACAGGTTTCTAAGGTTTCCACAGGCAATTTTAGTCTGAGGTTCTGTTTAAAGCAAAAGGAATTATTGCAGTAACCAGCAAAATGATTTTAATTAGGGGATATTGTTTTTAAGTGGAGTTACTCTTGAAAGAATGTGAAATTCAAGTTAAAATCATCCTCACTGTAGTTTGTCATTTGTCAAAGCAATCAGCCTCTTCCAGGATACATAGAGCAACCATGAGACCACTGTGTCTTATCGGCATTCAGTTGCAACTTATTGAGCTGGCTCCCTGCCACCCACTTGTATGCAAACCACTACAGGCTGATAATAAAACGTTAGCAATGCTTTGATGGCGAGTTCACAAGAGTGCTGGCCAAAGAAAGAAATGTCCTGTCCCGAGTTTCAGGTGCGGTACATGCTAAATTTATGCACAAGATTACGACAAGAGCAAAGCACCATTAAACTATGTATCAACATAGCACGCCTTGATGTTCCAAAGACTGCCAGCTCACGCGACCACCCAGGCTTCCATGTCAGGTGTAGGACTTGTAAAAAATGTAACATTTAGCTGATGGTTGTTAATGATTATTTGAAAATAATCTCTGTTTAATGAAACTTGCCAATAAATGTATAGATATCCTGCACATGTTTTTTCTGGCATGTGATTTTGGCCATATTTCCTTCTGTTGAGAGACTGTTTACATCCAAA
The DNA here is from genome assembly GCF_039654945.1 of Dendrobates tinctorius. Classification (NCBI taxonomy): domain Eukaryota; kingdom Metazoa; phylum Chordata; class Amphibia; order Anura; family Dendrobatidae; genus Dendrobates; species Dendrobates tinctorius. The sequence continues at coordinate 3,508,826 of NW_027361726.1, read as the reverse complement.
ATCCATGAATGAAACAATGATGTATCATGCTCATAACATTATACATCTTCATTTTCACCTCTTCATCATTACTTCTAGAAATTATGGAAATTAAAAGAAGTTGTCTCAGCATCAATGATGGTTCACCTGACAACTGATTCAGGCAGCATGAATCAACACTCGCTCCGTCATTTCAGACAGGTATGTTTTACTCTGAAACGTTGCAGCATTTCATAAGAAATAACATTAATTTGAAGCCAACCAGGGACCATGCAGCTTTGGGTAACAGTCTTTCCCTACATGTGTCTTTAAGGGAAGAGCTGTCACTCACGGGAAGCGGGATGAGGAGAACCCCCTGGCCCTCGGACTAGACAGTGATCCGCACAATCCCCAGCTGGCTTTTACATGGATGTTTTCTTTCGTACAATGTGGTGTTTCAGAGTAAAACATATCTGGCTGAAATGACAGAGCCAAACTTTGATTCATGTTGCCCATTGATCAGACAGCAAAAATGAGAAGTTTCCCTTTAAAATTTCCAACAATTTGTAAAAGCAAGCAACTTTACAATTTTAATCTTAAATTAATTCTCAAGAACAGAGGGATTTTTAATTTCATTATTTAATGCAAGTTGTCTACCAGCCACCTCTACAGTCCAGCAGTGTGGCCAAGCCTACATAGTGCTTACAAGCTTTTTATAATCGCACTTGCAAGCACAGTTCTAAAGCTGGACAGATTGCTTGCAAAATCTATGTCCCTGCAGTCCTCATGCCACTGGTAGTGTTGAGCGACTTTTGTTTTTTTAGGGTCGAGTTTCGTTTCATGAAACCAGACTTTTCCAAAAGTCGGGTCGAGCAAAATTGGCCGACTATAGGGAAAAGTCGGGGTCGTCCCGAAACACGAAACCCAATGTAAGTCAATGGAGAATTAAAGTCGGCAGTGAGAGGAGGACAGGAAACACACCAACAGTGCCCATTTGAATGCCAAAAGCATAAATTCTTGTTACTGAAGCTTGTCAACCTTAATTAACTTCATAATACTAGTTATGCACTGAAAAATGGGGGTTATTTGGCTACAGTTGTGGGGGGGAGGGCTGGCTCCAGGTTTTCGTGGGCCCAGGGCCAAAGAGCGCCCCTTTAACACATACCACAACTCATGATGCTCCGATACGGCAGAGAAATAGCAGTATAGTACAATGAAAAATACTTCACTTCTTACATCTCATGACTGATATCCATTTTAAATTCTCCAATACCTCCAAAAACGGACAGTATATAACTCCATACAGTATTATGGCCAGCGCTTAGTGCGCTATACAGAGTAATAAGGCCCATATATTTCTCCATACGGAATCATTATTCCCATATAATGTTTCAAACCGTATATGATGAGCTCCACATAATGCTACAGTATATGTTGGTCCCAATGGATGAAGCTCCACTGTCTTATGGGCCCAAATAATGCTCCATATATAATGGGCCCCATTTCTACTGCTCTAGTGTATAATGGGCCCTGTAAATGCTGCTCCAGTGTCTGATGTCCACCTTTGGAATGCTCCAGTGTATGGTGGGCCCCATATATCATTCACCAGAGTATAGTGCTCCCCAAAAATTGCTGTCCCAACATTGAAAACAATTACATAAGTCTCCTTGCTAGGGAATCCCTGCACTATTCTGAACTCCTTGTCGTCCCCATCTTCCATCTCACTGCACTTGGCTGCTTAGGCCCTCCCACCGGCAGAGACACTTTTGCGTACTATGCGGTGCCCTGTGCCAGTGCCATCGCCCATGAGTATGCCCCCCCACCTGCTCAAGAAACCTGCACTTTCATCAGCACCTTCCTCTTTGTCACCGTGTAAGGTGGTATAGTATGCGGGAAGGGGAGCCTGGGTTTCCTCTGGGTCAGATTCTGGCTGTGTAGAGTGCGAGGGGAATGTAGTGGTCTGGGTCAATGTACCAGCAGCATCAACCAGCAGTGGCTGGGCCTCAGTGCACTTGTGGCATCCCCAAGAGTACGGTTGCCACTGTGGCATTGCCTTCCTCCTAGGGAGTGTGTTGTCAAGCTTGGGAGCAACGAAGGATCTCTCTAGCAGTGAAACCAACACACAACACATTTCCCACTCCAGGCCAGCAGGGAGACCTCTGAACCTGACTGCTGAGGAGCTGCTCTCTGTGGTTGGGAGGAGGTAAGTTAGGGCACTCTGTGCAGGGAAGGGGAAGTGTGTGGACGTGAGAAGGGGTGCTGGAGGATGAGCAGAGTTAAGGCTCACTCCTAGCTGGAGCGCATGGTCCGGATTCCGGTCTCCGAGTTTGTAGGGACACTGACGTTCCTGCAGCAGAAACCGGGGTAAGTAGCAGCTATAAATGCTCTGTACCCAACTAAGGCTCGGAGGCCCCAGCATCGACGTGTGCGAGGCAGAAGGAAAAGGCTACAGCTGTCTGCCATACAAGTAAAGTCTGAGGAACATCTGTTAGACAGGAGGCGTTTCAGTGAACCACGGTCCTGTGAGTGCTTTCCCCACAAGCGCTAGAAAGGAGACATTCAGGAAGGTACATGTTGGCGGAGTGTTGGAAGGGAGCTTTCCATTCTGGTCCCGGAGGTTGGCAGAGGTCCTGACCCGGAGGACACAGCACGGAGGCAGGCATCTGTGTAACCTGCAGACTATGAGTAAAGCTTTGGAACTGCACGCTCTGGTGTCCTACAGTTATTCCAGCACCGCTACATCTGGGTACCAGCACCTACACCGCCTGTGCCTTTCCCCCATCACTACATCTACACTTCCCTGAGACTCCAGCTCCACCTGTGGGGAGCTTCACCATCTTTGCTGCACAACACCATCAGTCCCAGAGGATCTGCATGCAGCGTCGGCCTAACATCTATGTTGCCGAACACCACAGTTGGCGTCAAACTATCTATATAAACTCTTTACCATTATACCACGCCATTTACATGGGCGCCCAGGGCCACCGTCCGGGTCACCGCTGCTGTGACACATCCCACTGACACCGGCCCGGTACTGAGTACCCCACAGCCCTGGGAGGGCGACACATATGCCGACTGCTGATCGGGCGGCGTTATTCCCACGAACCTCCAAACAGCGTCCCTGAAGGCAAAGTTTTTGGTTTCCTGGGGCAGTATGATTGCAAAGCTGAACCTTAAAGGAATGTCCAAAAGGGCACCACCAGGAGTGGAGCCTGTGGCTTAATTGGACTGCACCCGGGAAACCAATACCATACAAGCTACAGAAAAGATGGACAGATTGCAAGCTTTGTCTGTGTGTGGTGTGGTATGTCCGTTTGTAGTTGTGCTAGCGATTTCTCAGCTTTATTCCGTTAACGACCGAGACTCCGGCATGGCCCCGCGGTATGCGTCAAGCTTACTAGAGGGATACGCGAGGCTGTGGCACGTGAGATCGAGCAATAACAGGTCTAGCATTCCAGTACATGTCCGGGGCTGCATGCACGCTACACTGAAAGGACCAGCTTTTGTCGCTTACAGGTGCAGATAACCTGCTGAACTCCGTTAGTGATGGGGATCTGGGATTCAGATTATTCCCCGCGAACGATGATTTCCCAGTAAGTTCAGGTCAACCGCAATTCCGGAGTTAATTACGTGTCCAAACCACAGGTGCTGTAGCTTGCTTAACAGCTTGGCAGCTGTTCTCAGGCCCAGTATGGATTCAACAACATTGTAGAAAGTTGATAAAGGGTACAGTTTCACCGGATAACACGTATATATGTAGCCTAGTTTACACATTAAAAATATATGTCTATAGATCAGGAGGCAGACTCAGATGTTCTCAGGCCCAGTATGGATTTGACCAGATTGTACAAAGTTGAGAAAGGGTACTTTATCACTGGATAGCAGGTATATATAGCATAGTTTAAACATGTAAAATCTCCGTGTTCTCAGTATGGATTACACAGCAATCTAAAAAGTGGAAAAAAGGAAATGCATTTGAGGCATACACAACTATATACTTTTGGTGTTATTTTTAAATCTTCATATATATTTCTGTCTCAGTAATACAGTCCAGCCTCTCCGCAATAGGAAATGAGATGCATACAATTAGTGACATAAAGGCTATTGATTTCAGAAATCTAGGAATTATTATTCACGGGAAAAACTTCCATCACAATTCTCATAGGCGATGCTGACCCTCAATTAATTTGTGTGTTGAGACAGTGAAAACATTTTTTTGTGAATAAAGTCTTGCTGTATCGCACTTCCGTTGATTCCATCACTGTTACTCATCTCAATCCAATTTTTATCACAGGGAGCGATGTAAACATGGTGCTCACTGGCTATCATGATCTGTCACGTAACTTTGGAGTGCAAAAGACAGAAGCCACAGGCCGTAGGCGATTCTATTTGATTGGCATGAGAGGGCACATTTTGAAATGTGCGCCGGAATGTCACACGTTTGTGAGTAAGAAAACTGTGAAAGCTGATGATAAACCACCACTGCATATAATTGTGAGTCGACGTCCATAAGAAATGGAAGCCACTGATCATCTGGAGCTAGAGTCCGGCCAACAGGACAGGGCATAGCTACATCCTAACCATCATCTTTCAGTTCAATAAATTTGTAGTGGCAGTCCCAGTGAAGGATTTGACAGCCCAGACTACACAGCGGAGGAGCAGGGAGAGGTAAACATTGCAAATGCTGGGGCCCTGCCCAAGCAAGGGGGGCACACTCGTGGGCGTCGGTACTGGCACTGGGCCCCTCATAGTACGGTGGTGTGTCTGATGGCGGGTGTGCACCACCACTGTCAGAGACACTTGATTGCACTATGAGGGACCCTATGCCAGTGCCCGCGACCAAGAGTCGGCCTACCCACCTGTCCAGGGCAACGGCACTCGCACGGTTTTGTGCACTAGGTGGTGACCCCGCCATGGGGGGGGCAGCCCACTTAGGGAGGTTTACAAAGTGGCATATGTAGATGTGGGTCATTCAGCTGCTGCAAAAGGCAAAATAGGTCAAGTTCGCGGAATAGGAGGAGGACCAAAGCAAGCCATTTTTCTGGCAACCTATGTGTCATCAAGGGAAGGTGGGACAAAATCCTTGGAAACCCATGCATGGTTCATTTTAATGAAGGTTAGATCATCCACATTTTGGGCTGACAGACGGGTCCTTTTTTCTGTCAGGATTGATCAAGCTGCACTGAAGACTCTTTCCGAAAGCACACTTGCAGCTGGGCAAGCGAGCTCCTGTAAGGCATATTGTGCCAATTCAGGCCAGGTGTCCAGTTTAGCGGCACAATAGTCAAAGGGGAATGACCTGAACATCGATATGGGAGGAAAAGTAGTTGTTAACCATAGTTGACAACTGCTGTCTCCTGTCACTTTCCATCGATGCAGTATTACCAGTTGTGTGAGCGGTCCGTGAAAAATCAGTCCACAACATTGTCATGAAACCCCTGTCTCCAATGCCACTTCTGCTGTGTGCACCACGAACACCTCTGCCAAGCTGCCCCCGGCCCGTACGGCTCGTGTGAGAACCATCACCGCTGCTGTGTGCTGGGAATGCCTCAAGCAACCGGTTAACCAGAGTTGCTTGTTTAGTAGCCAATATTAGGTCAAGGTTCTCCTGTGGCATGATGTTTTGTAATTTGCCTTTATATCGTGGATCCAGGATGCTGGCCAACCAGTAGTCGTCATCGTTCATCATTTTGGCCATGCGGGGGTCCCTTTTTAGGATCTGCAAGGCATAATCTGACATGTGGGCCAATGTTCCCGGTGTCAATGATGCACTGCGAGTGCTGGGTGGAGGAGCACTTTCTGGCAAATCCACATCCCTCCAGTCATGCACAAACCCTGTACCAGACCTTGCCACGCCAACATTTTCACTTGCCCTACGAGATGCATCCTCCTCCCCTAAGTAATCATCCCCATCATCATCCTCCTCCTCTTCTTCCTCCACCTCGTCCAGGAGAGGTCCCTGAGCAGACAATGGCTGAATGTCATCAAGGATTCCCTCCACCTCTTCCTCCTCGTCAACATGGCTGCAGACACCTGCTCCTTAAGGTGCATCAAAGTTTGCATGAGCAGACGCATAAGTGGGATGCTCTTGCTTAGGATGGCGTCATCTGCGCTTACCAGCCGTGTGCATTCCTCAAAACACTGAAGCACTTTACAGAGGTCTTTCAGCTTCGACCACTGCACACCTGTCAACTTCATGTCTGCTCTCAAAGTGCCTGGCCGTGTATCCTCCCACAAATGCATTATGGCCTGCCTCTGCTCACACAGCCGCTCAACCATGTGCAGGGTGGAGTTCCACCTTGTTGCAATGTCGAAAATGAGGCGGTGGTTGGGAAGGTGGCACAATCGCTGCAGCTTCTGCATACGAATGGAGTGTACAGGCGACCGGCGGATGTGCGCGCACAGTCTTCGCACCTTCTGGAGCAGGGCTGTTAACTCCGGATAATTATTGAGGAAGCACTGCACCACCAGGTTCAAGGTGTGAGCCAAGCAAGGTATGTGGCTGAGTTTTGAAAGGGCTATGGCTGCCACAAAATTACGGCCGTTATCACTAACTACCTTGCCTGCCTCAAGATGTACACTGCCCAGCCATGACTCAGTTTGTCGCTGAAAGTACTCGGCCAGCACCTCGGCGGTGTGTCTGTCGCCCAAACACATCATCTGCAACACAGCCTGCTGACGCTTTCCACTAGCTGCTCGATAGGGGGACACCTCGTGTGCAACAGTGGCAGCTGCAGATGGAGTGCTCGTACGACTGCGCTCTGTGGACCAGCTTTCGCTTCTGGAGGAGGAGGAGGAGGGTCGAACGCCTACAGCCAACTGTTTCCTATACCGTGGGCTAGGCAGCACTGTCCCACCACCGCTGTCCCCTGTGGACCCTGCATGCACCACATTAACCCAGTGCGCAGTGATGGACACGTAACGGCCCTGGCCATGCCGACTGGACCATGCATCAGTTGTGAGGTGCACCTTTCCACTCACTGACTGCTTGAGTGCATGGACAATGCGGTCTTTCACATGATGGTGGAGGGCTGGGATGGCTTTGCGAGAGAAGAAGTGGCGACTGGGTAGGTCATAGCGTGGTACTGCATAGGCCATGAGTTTGCGGAAAGCTGCGCTTTCCACCAACCGATAGGGCATCATCTCTAACGAGATTAGTTTGGCAATGTGGGCGTTCAAACCCAGTGTACGCGGATGAGAGACTGAGTACTTTCTTGACCTACTCATAGTGTCTGGGAGGGTGAGCTGGACTTGAGAGCTGCATATGGTGGAAGTAGCGGTGGACAGGGCGGACTGAGAGAGGGTTGATGATGGTGATGGAGTTGGTGTTCTTTCTGATGGCCTAGATACAGTCTTTCGTTAATATAACAGTGGGATTCCCTGACTGCTGTGGCCTTGCAACGACACCTCAACATTTGCTGCTGTGCTAACCGGTGGGCTTACAGTGGGGGAAACAATGTAGCATTGCTGACTACCTTCTTTGTGATCAGTTGCACATGTGGTACTTGAGGTTTGGTGCTGTGTCCACGCTTGCAAGTGCATGCTGGTTAAATGTCTAAGCATGCAACTGGTATTCAAATTTTTCAGATTTTTCCCTCGGCTAAAGGTCTTTGCGCACTTCTTACAGATAACCTTGGCCTGATCATGAGGATTTTGTTCAAAAAAGTGCCACACTGCACTCTTCCTACTTTGGCAGACATTTTGCGGCCTAGCACGCTGTGATATTTTGACCCTCTGGACAAGCTGTCCAGCAACTCTTTTGATTTTTGGAACCTGTCTTTGGAGTGCTCCGGGCCTGCCAGATAACAGCTGTTGTGATGTCGATGTCTGCTGTGGATGCTCCTCCTCCTCATCTGAGCTATTGGAAGCAGCACCCTCTTCCCCCAATGGATGCCAATCTGGGTCAACAACTGGGTCATCCATCACCTCCTCTTCAATGTCATGTGCGCCTTCCTCTGGGTCACCGTGTATGGTGGAATAGTGTGCGGGAAGGGGCACCTGAGTTTCATCAGGGTCAGAATCTGGCTCTGTACACTGCGAGGACAATGTAGTGCTCTGAGTGAATGTACCAGCAGAATCATCTATCAGTGGCTGTGCATCAGTGCACTCCATGTCAGATTCATCTTGGCCTGGGTAATTCACCATTTCACTTGATAATCCAGGCATGGTATGTGAAAACAGCTCCATGGAGTAATCAGTAGTATGGCCTGCGTCATCCTTCAATCTTGGTTGGGGTGAAGGACACAAGGAAAGGTGTGGTTCATGAACATGAGCCTCCAATGACGACTCAGTGCTTTTATTTTTTACAACTTCAGAAGAGGAGGCGATAGAGCTGGAGGCTGAGTCAGCAATGTAAGACAAAACTTTTTCCTGAAGCTCTGGCTTTAAAAGCGGTTTGCCAACTCCTAGAAAACTAAGCCTTCGAGGCCTTGTGGAGCCAGACGATGACGCAGGCTCAACACCTCCTGCATTCGGTCCTATTTTGCTTTTGCCACTACCATCAGATCCACCACCAACACCATCATTACCAGCTGCCAACCCCCGCCCAATTCCACGGCCTCTTCCACCAGCCTTCCTCATTTTTGGTAGAAATGTAGACAAAATCCAACAAACTATATAGTAATGTAAAACAAGGTACAAGGTGTCTATAGGACAGGGGAGATTTTGAATTTCTGCACACACTTGTGGACACTGGACACTTTTGGATTGTGTGAGGCCCACTGAATAACACAGCGCTATGTCACAGGCTCGATGTCGCAGGTGTGAAAAATGTCACTAGAGGATAACGGAGATTTTGAATTTCTGCACACACTTGTGGACACTGGACACTTTTGGATTGTGTGAGGCCCACTGAATATCACAGCGCTATGTCACAGACTCGATGTCGCAGGTGTGAAAAATGTCACTAGAGGATAACGGAGATTTTGAATTTCTGCACACACTTGTGGACACTGGACACTTTTGGATTGTGTGAGGCCCACTGAATATCACAGCGCTATGTTATGATTGAGTCACCGTAGGAGGCAAAAATAGAAATGCTAGCTAAGTCCAGAAAACCAGAGAAGTTGGCAGCTATCGGATTGCAGACCCCTGAACCTATCAACACAACTAGCAGTAGCCGTGGGGGGCTCCTACGATGCCCTAGGCCCCTCGATCACAGCCGGAGGACTACATAGCCTAAAGACAGAAAGGGAAATCTAAACTGCCCCAGAGCAGACCCCAAAGCAAAAGGCAGCCCCCCACATATAATGACGGTGAAGCAAGAAGAAAGAACAAAACACAGACAGAAAGATAGACTGAGCAAAGATCGGGCCCACGCTAGCTTAGATAGGAAAGGACAGGAAGGCTGCTGTCTGCAATCCATGAAAAACCCTATGAAAATAAGAGCCAACCAACTGACAGTAAAAAAGGCCCTGAAGACGCTAGGCTTCAAAAAAGCTATGTCAGTACTCAGGAATATTCTGAAGACAGAGCAACAGGCAAAAGGAGATTCAGCTCATCCCAGCAGGGAATGGCAGAATCCAGAAAAGCAAGGAAAACAAAACACTAATGCAAAGCAGAAATCTTAGCTTTAGATGAGCAGGAATCAGACTGGTTTCCTAGAAGTCCACAGAGAAATCACCCGCAGGCCAGAAGGGCGTCGGCAGCCTTATATCCAGTCATTAACTCCACTCAGCCAGTCATCATCATCAGCCCCAGGTGTTTGACAATCAGGCTCACTACCTTTCTTCACCAGAAGAGGGAGTTCCTCGGGCCTCAGTAATGAAGGGGAAAATGAACTCACAACAGTACCTCCCCCTTGAGGAGGGGTCACCGAACCCTCAACCACGCCACCAGGGCGATCAGGGTGAGCCCGATGAAAGGCACGCACCAATCTTTTGGCATGAATATCAGAGGCAGAGAACCAGGAATTATCCTTCTGACCATAACCCTTCCACTTAACCAAATACTGGAGTCTCCGTCTAGCCAGACGGGAATCCAGTACTTTCTCTACCTCATATTCCATGTTACCTTCAACCAATACAGGGTCTGGAGGTGCAACCCCCGAAACAACAGGTTCAACAAACCTCTTCAACAAAGATTTATGGAACACATTATGGATTTTAAATGTGACAGGAAGAGCCAAACGAAAAGAGACCGGATTAATAATCTCCAAAATCTTGTAAGGTCCAATAAATCTAGGCTTAAACTTAGGAGAAGCCACCTTCATAGCAATATTTTTTGATGATAACCACACCATATCACCAACCTTAAACTGGGGACCAATGGTCCTATGTCGGTTGGAAAACCGCTGGGCCTTTTCCTGGGAGAGAGATAACTTATCCACCACTTGGTCCCAGATCTGGTGCATTCTCTCCACCACAGTGTCAACCCATGGGCAGGCAGAGGGCTCCACCTGCCCTGAAGAAAATCGAGGATGAAACCCAAAGTTACAAAAAAAAGGAGACATCAAAGTGGCAGAACTAGCTCTATTATTTAAAGCAAATTTGGCCAAGGGCAAAAATGAAACCCAATCATCCTGATCAGCAGAAATAAAACATCTCAAATATGACTCCAAGGTCTGGTTTGTTCTCTCTGTCTGCCCATTGATCTGAGGGTGAAAAGCAGAGGAGAAGGACAACTGAATTCCCAGCTTGGAACAGAAAGTTCTCCAAAATCTAGACACAAACTGGACTCCTCTGTCAGATACAATGTTCTCAGGAATCCCGTGCAAGCGAACCACCTGTTGTAAAAACAGGGGCACCAATTCAGAGGAAGACGGCAACTTAGGGAGTGGTACAAGATGAACCATCTTAGAGAACCTATCACAAATCACCCAAATAACAGTCATCCTTTGAGAGACAGGCATATCAGAGATGAAATCCATTGAAATATGGGTCCATGGCCTCTTGGGGACAGGCAAAGGCATCAACAACCCACTAGAGCGAGAACACGATTTAGACCGGGAGCACGTCCCACAGGACTGCACAAAATTCCTGACATCACGAGACAAGGAGGGCCACCAAAAAGACCGACTCACCAGATCTCTAGTACCAAAAATACCTGGATGACCAGCCAAAGCAGAGCAATGAACTTCAGACATCACTCTCTTCTTCCACTGGTCAGGAACATACAACTTTCCACTGGGACAACGCTCAGGTTTGTCCTCCTGTAACTCTTCCAGAGCACGTCTCAAATCGGGCGAGATGGCAGAAAGAACTACCCCTTCGCCTAAGATGGTAGCAGGCTTGGTCACCACAGGAGAATCAGCAAAGAAGCTCCTAGAGAGGGCGTCAGCCTTGACATTCTTAGTTCCAGGAAGAAAAGAAACCACAAAATCAAAACGTGTAAAATACAAGGCCCACCTAGCCTGTCTAGGGTTCAAGCGTTTAGCCGACTCTTCTTCAAATTCTTGTGGTCAGTGAGGACCACGACTTGATGCTTAGCTTCCTCCAACCAATGTCTCCACTCCTCAAATGCCCATTTCATGGCTAACAGTTCCCGATTCCCCACATCATAGTTACGTTCAGATGAGAGAACTTTCGGGAAAAGAAAGCACAGGGATTCATTTTAGATGTTACAGGATCCTTTTGGGACAAAACAGCTCCTGCACCAATCTCAGAAGCATCCACCTCTACCTGGAACGGAAGTGAGACATCAGGTTGCCGCAAAACCGGGGAGGAGGTGAAACTTCGCTTCAGCTCCTGAAAGGAAGAAACAGCCTCCGGAGACCAATTTAACACATCAGCACCCTTCTTAGTCAAATCAGTCAATGGCTTGGCAATACTAGAAAATTTTGCTATAAATTTCTGATAAAAATTAGCAAAACCCAAAAACTTCTGGAGGGCCTTCAAAGAAGTGGGCTGAACCCAATCGTAAATGGCCTGTACCTTGGCCGGGTCCATTTCAATAGTTGACGGGGACAAAATAAATCCCAAAAAAGAAATCCTCTGTACTCCAAAAAGGCATTTAGATCCTTTGACATACAGGGAATTCTCCCTCAAGATCCGGAACACAGTCCGAATATGTTCCACATGAGAATCCCAATCCTTGGAAAAGATCAAAATATCATCCAGATAGATAATCAAAAATTTATCGACAAAATCTCGGAAAATATCGTTCATTAAGCACTGGAAGACAGAAGGGGCATTAGTGTGCCCAAAAGGCATCACCCGGTACTCAAAATGTCCCTCCGGAGTATTAAACGCCGTCTTCCATTCATCCCCATGCTTAATGCGAATAAGATTATACGCCCCCCTAAGGTCAAGCTTGGTAAACCAGCAAGCACCTTTATCTCTGGAGAATAGATCAGAAATCAGGGGTAACGGATACTGATATTTAACAGTAATTTTGTTGAGAGCACGATAATCAATACAAGGTCTTAATGATCCATCCTTTTTGGCTACAAAAAAAAAACTGGCACCTAAGGGTGACGAGGATGGTCTAATATGACCCTTCTCCAACGCCTCCTTAATATTGGATCGCATAGCCTCGTGCTCGGGTACAGATAAATTGAAGAGCCGACCCTTGGGAAATTTACACCCCGGGCTCAGTTCAATAGCACATAACTCCTATGAGGAGGCAGAGACGCAGACTCATTTTCACTAAATACATCATAAAAGTCCGCCAAATAATCAGGAACATCATGCGACTGAGGAGAGGTGGAAAACACCGGAGCCTCACTAAAGGCACACCGACAACCCCAACTCACCACAGACACAGATTTCCAATCCAAAACTGGATTATGAATTTGTAACCAGGGAAACCCCAGAACAATAGTATCATGCAGATTATGTAACACCAAAAACCTGCAATTTTCTTGATGGTCTGGGGCGACCCGCATTACCACCTGAGTCCAAAACTGAGGTTTATTTTTAGCCAAAGGAGTAGCATCAATCCCCCTCAAAGGGATAGGCGTCTGCAGAGGTGTCATCGGAAATCCACAACGTTTAGCAAAATCCAAGTCCATTAGGTTTAGAGCTGCTCCCGAATCCACAAAAGCCTTGGCGGAAAATGTGGACAGGGAGCAGATCAGAGTAATAGCCAGAAGAAACTTAGGTTGAACACCACCAACAGAAAACGTGTGTGCAAAGCGTTTCTCGCGTTTAGGACAGACAGAAATAATATGCGAGGCATCTCCACAGAAAAAACACAACTTATTACGCCCTCTGAACTCCTGACACTATCACATTGCATAGGTTCAGACATCTGTTCAACAGGTGGCAACACCTCTCGTGCAGCTCTGCTTTCGCGTAAACGCCGATCAACCTGAATGGCTAAAGACATAGAATCGTCAAGACCAGAGGGAACAGGAAATCCCACCATAGTATCTTTTATGGCTTCTGACAACCCCTTCCGAAAGAGAGCAGCCAAGGCATTATCATTCCAGGTAGTAAGTACTGCCCACGTTCGGAATTTTTGACAGTACAATTCTGCAGAATCACGGCCCTGGTTCAATGCCAGCAGGGTCTTTTCAGCCTGATCAATGGCATTAGGTTCGTCATACAACAACCCCAAGGCCTAAAAAAATGCGTTCACATTAGTCAGAATAGGATCATCTGGTTTCAAAGAAAGCGCCCAATCCTGGGGATCGCCACGCAGCAAATAGATGACAATTTTAACCTGCTGCGCGGAGCTCCCTGACGAGTTAGGCTTCAAGGCAAAAAATAATTTACAATTATTTTTGAAATTCAAAAATTTAGACCGATCCCCAAAAAATACATCAGGTGTAGGAATCTTTGGTTCAGCAGCATGTGAATGAGCAAGGTAGGCGGAAATTCCCCGCACTTCCACAGCGAGCTGCTCCACACGATCAGACAATTGCTTTATCTCCATTGAGAGAAAAAAAAATTCCCCCTATGGCCTCAGAGATATAGAGGAAAAAATATACACACTTTTTTTTTTTTTTTATACAATTCTTTCCTGCTATTGAGTACCCTAGAATCTGCGGTATGGCGGGTGATTCTGTTATGATTGAGTCACCGTAGAAGGCAAAAATAGAAATGCTAGCTAAGTCCAGAAAACCAGAGAAGTTGGCAGCTATCAGATTGCAGACCCCTGAACCTAACAACACAACTAGCAGTAGCCGTGGGGGGCTCCTACGATGCCCTAGGCCCCTCGATCACAGCCGGAGGACTACATAGCCTAAAGACAGAAAGGGAAATCTAAACTGCCCCAGAGTAGACCCCAAAGCAAAAGGCAGCCCCCCACATATAATGATGGTGAAGCAAGAAGAAAGAACAAAACACAGACAGAAAGATAGACTGAGCAAAGATCGGGCCCACGCTAGCTTAGATAGGAAAGGACAGGAAGGCTGCTGTCTGCAATCCGTGAAAAACCCTATGAAAATAAGAGCCAACCAACTGACAGTAAAAAAGGCCCTGAAGACGCTAGGCTTCAAAAAAGCTATGTCAGTACTCAGGAATATTCTGAAGACAGAGCAACAGGCAAAAGGAGATTCAGCTCATCCCAGCAGGGAATGGCAGAATCCAGAAAAGCAAGGAAAACAAAACACTAATGCAAAAAGGCAAAGCAGAAATCTTAGCTTTAGATGAGCAGGAATCAGACTGGTTTCCTAGAAGTCCACAGAGAAATCACCTGCAGGCCAGAAGGGCGTCGGCAGCCTTATATCCAGTCATTAACTCCACTCAGCCAGTCATCATCATCAGCCCCAGGTGTTTGACAATCAGGCTCACTACCTTTCTTCACCAGAAGAGGGAGTTCCCTGGGCCTCAGTAATGAAGGGGAAAATGAACTCACAACAGTGCTATGTCACAGGCTCGATGTCGCAGGTGTGAAAAATGTCACTAGAGGATAATGGAGATTTTGAATTTCTGCACACACTTGTGGACACTGGACACTTTTGGATTGTGTGAGGCCCACTGAATATCACAGCGCTATGTCACAGGCTCGATGTCGCAGGTGTGAAAAATGTCACTAGAGGATAACAGAGATTTTGAATTTCTGCACACACTTGTGGACACTGGACACTTTTGGATTGTGTGAGGCCCACTGAATATCACAGCACTATGTCACAGGCTCGATGTCGCAGGTGTGAAAAATGTCACTAGAGGATAACGGAGATTTTGAATTTCTGCACACACTTGTGGACACTGGACACTTTTGGATTGTGTGAGGCCCACTGAATATCACAGCGCTATGTCACAGGCTTGATGTCGCAGGTGTGAAAAATGTGACTAGAGGATAACGGAGATTTTGAATTTCAGCACACACTTGTGGACACTGGACACTTCTGGATTGTGTGAGGCCCAGTGAATATCACAGCACTATGTCACAGGCAGAAATTGGCTAGTGTATGACAAACTACAAGGTGTATATAGAATTGGGCAGAATAGGAATCTCCCTAGAGTGTAGGTCTGTAAGAACGGAACAAGTCCTCGACTTATCCTTACAGAGCGACACACAGATAGCTTCACTGTGGTCGTGATAACAGCCGTTACATGGTACTGAGAGAGGAGCGTGCACGTACACGGCTGTCCGGTGTACGTAAAATTGTCAAGCTCCGTGTTTTTTAAGTATACGGACTGACACACGTTGTCTCTCTATAGTTTTGAATGTGATCAAACAGCAAATATATTTAACTGTTTGAAAACTAGACAAAACTAGAAGGTGCAGGTCTGTAAGAACGGAACATGTCCTCGACTTATTCTTACAGAGCGACACACAGATAGCTTCACTGTGGCTGTGATAACAGCCGTTACACGGTACTGTGTGAGGAGTGTGCACCGCTGTATGGTGTGAAAAAATGCACGGTCAGTACCTCACCAGGACAAAAAAAAAAAATTGGGATTGCTTTTAAAAAAGCAGTTTGCAGAGCAGTGGGTAAACAGCAATGCAGCCGTCAGGAAGCCTTAGAAGGCAGCCTAACAACCAACACCACTGATCCAGAAAAATATAGCCTCCACTTGCACTACACACACAGTGACTGGTGTGTTGTACAGGCAAAATCGTTAGCAGCAGAAGCAGTTTTTGGTGTCTTCTTCCCTGCCTAACGCTCTCCCTACAGAATCAGCAGCAGCAGCAGCTCTCCCTATTCTGAGATCAGCATGAGTAACATGGTGGTCGGCGTGCACGCCCTTTTATACCCACTGTGACGCCCACCAAAGCAAGCCAATCACTTGCATGCCCTTCTGAAAGATGGTGGTGACTCCTGCCTATGTCATCACGTTGCCCACAGTGTCCGTGGATCCTGATTGGCTGAAAAAGAGTGCAAAACAAACTTTTGAAACTCGACTTTGGCGCTTAAGTCGCCGACCTCGTGGCCGACCTCATCCTAGGGTCGGGTTTCGTTTCATGAAACCCGACTTTGCCAAAAGTCGGCGACTTTTGAAATTTTTCGACCCGTTTCGCTCAACTCTAATACTTACGCATTGAAAACTGGGGGTTATTTGGCTAAAGTTGTGGGGGGTAAGGCTGGCTCCAGGTTTTCGTGTGCTCTGGGCCAAAGAGTGTCAGTGCGCCACTTTAACACATACCACAGCTCATGATGCTCCGATACAGCACAGAAATATAGGTATAGTACAATGACAAATACTTCACTGCTTACATGACAGGACTAATCTATTTTAAACTGTACAATAGCTCAAAAAAAGTACAGTATATTACTCCATACAGTATTATGGCCACCACATTGTGCACCATACAGATTAATGAGTCCCATATATTTCTCCATACAGAATAATTGGTCACTCACATATAATGTTCCATACAGTATATGATGAGCTCCACATAATGCTCCAGTATATGATGGGCCTCATGGATGATGCTCCAGTGTATGATGGGCCCTAATAATGCTCCATATATAATGGGCTCCACTTCTAATGCTCCACTGTATAATGGGCTCTGTAAATGCTGCTCCAGTGTCTGATGTCCCCAATCTGGAATGCTCCAGTATATGATGGGCCTCATGGATGATGCTCCAGTGTATGATGGGCCCTAATAATGCACCATATATAATGGGCCCCATTTCTAATGCTCCAGTGTATCATGTGCCCTATAGATGCTGCTCCAGTGTCTGATCTGCCTCATTTTTAATGCTCCAGTATATGATGGGCCTCATGGATGATGCTCCTGTGTAATATGGGCCCTAATAATGCTCCATATATAATGGGCCCCATTTCTAATGCTCCAGTGTTTAATGGGCCCCATAAATGCTGCTCCAGTGTCTGATGTCCCCAATCTGGAATGCTCCAGTATTTGATGGGCCTCATGGATGATGCTCCAATGTATGATGGGCCCTAATAATGCTCCATATATAATGGGCCCCATTTCTAATGCTCCACTGTATAATGTGCCCCATAGATGCTGCTCCAGTGTCTGATCTGCCCCATTTATATGGCTCCAGTATATGATGGTCCCCATGGACGATGCTCCAGTGTGTTATGGGCCCAAATAATGTTCCATATATAATGGGCTCTATTTCTAATGCTCCAGTGTATAATTGGCCCCGTAAATGCTGCTCCAGTGTCTCATGTCCCCAATCTGGAATGCTCCAGTATATGATGGGCCTCATGGATGATGCTCCAGTGTATGATGGGCCCTAATAATGCTCCATATATAATGGGCCCCATTTCTAATGCTCCAGTGTATAATGGGCCCCGTAAATGCTGCTCCAGTGTCTGATGTCCCCCATTTGGAATGCTCCAGTATATTATGGGACCCATTTTTAATTAACCCAGGCATGGTATGTGAAAAGAGCTCCATGGAGTAATCTGAAATGTGTGCTGCCGCATCCTTCACTTTTGGGGTGGGTGAAGGACACAAGGAAAGGGGTTGCTCCTGACCAGAAGCCTGCACTTACGACTCAGTGCTTGCATTTTTTTAAACTTCAGAGGAGGAGGCGATAGAGCTGAATGTTGTTTCAGCAATGTAAGGCAAAAATAGTTACTGATGCTTCGGCTTTAAAAGCAGTCTACCTACTCCCAGAAAACGGAGCCTTACAGGCCTTCCAGAGCTAGACCATGATGCAGGCTCAACACCTCCTGCCTTAGCTGCTATTGTGTTTTTGGCACTACCAGCAAATGCACCACCACCACCATCAGTACCAGGTTGCCCCCCAACGCCCACGTCAGCATCCTCTTCCACCATACTTCCTCATGTTTTGGAAAATGGACCCAAAATACCAGCAGATATATGGTACTGTATCAGAAGCGTACAGCTCTATACAGTTTAGGGATAACAGTAAATCTACGTATATATTTCATGAGTCATACACAGATGCTCACAGGCTCAGTATGGATTACCCAATAAAATAAAAAGTTGAAAAAGGGTAGAGTATCACCAGATACAAGGTATATATAGTATAATGTAAACATTCTGAATCTCCATATACATTTCAGGAGGCAGACACAAACCCTCTCAGGCCCAGTATGGATTACACAAGAATATGAAAAGCTGTAAATGGGTAATGTAACACAAGCGTACAGCTGTATACAGTGTTGGGGTAATCTTAAAGCTCCTAATATATTGCCGGAGTCACAGACAGACGTTCACTGGCTCATTATGGATTACACCAGAATCTAAATAGCTAAAAAGGTTACTGTATCAGAAGTGTACAGCTGTATACAGTGTTGGCCTAATTTGAAATCTTGGTATATATTTCCGGAGTCACCCTCAGACGCTCACTCAGTCTGGGTTTGACCATAATCAAAAATGCTGTAAAAAAGGTACTGGATAACAAGATAGCAAGTATATACAGTGGGGAAAAAAAGTATTTAGTCAGTCAGCAATAGTGCAAGTTCCACCACTTAAAAAGATGAGAGGCGTCTGTAATTTACATCATAGGTAGACCTCAACTATGGGAGACAAACTGAGAAAAAAAAATCCAGAAAATCACATTGTCTGTTTTTTTTTTCATTTTATTTGCATATTATGGTGGAAAATAAGTATTTGGTCAGAAACAAAATTTCATCTCAATACTTTGTGATATATCCTTTGTTGGCAATGACAGAGGTCAAACGTTTTCTGTAAGTCTTCACAAGGTTGCCACACACTGTTGTTGGTATGTTGGCCCATTCCTCCATGCAGATCTCCTCTAGAGCAGTGATGTTTTTGGCTTTTCGCTTGGCAACACGGAGTTTCAACTCCCTCCAAAGGTTTTCTATAGGGTTGAGATCTGGAGACTGGCTAGGCCACTCCAGGACCTTGAAATGCTTCTTACGAAGCCACTCCTTCGTTGCCCTGGCGGTGTGCTTTGGATCATTGTCATGTTGAAAGACCCAGCCACGTTTCATCTTCAATGCCCTTGCTGATGGAAGGAGGTTTGCACTCAAAATCTCACGATACATGGCCCCATTCATTCTTTCATGTACCCGGATCAGTCGTCCTGGCCCCTTTACAGAGAAACAGCCCCAAAGCATGATGTTTCCACCACCACGCTTTACAGTAGGTATGGTGTTTGATGGATGCAACTCAGTATTCTTTTTCCTCCAAACACGACAAGTTGTGTTTCTACCAAACAGTTCCAGTTTGGTTTCATCAGACCATAGGACATTCTCCCAAAACTCCTCTGGATCATCCAAATGCCCTCTAGCAAACTTCAGACGGGCCCGGACATGTACAGGCTTAAGCAGTGGGACACGTCTGGCACTGCAGGATCTGAGTCCATGGTGGCGTAGTGTGTTACTTATGGTAGGCCTTGTTACATTGGTCCCAGCTCTCTGCAGTTCATTCACTAGGTCCCCCCGCGTGGTTCTGGGATTTTTGCTCACCGTTCTTGTGATCATTCTGACCCCACGGGGTGGGATTTTGCATGGAGCACCAGATCGAGGGAGATTATCAGTGGTCTTGTATGTCTTCCATTTTCTAATTATTGCTCCCACAGTTGATTTCTTCACTCCAAGCTGGTTGGCTATTGCAGATTCAGTCTTCCCAGCCTGGTGCAGGGCTACAATTTTGTTTCTGGTGTCCTTTGACAGCTCTTTGGTCTTCACCATAGTGGAGTTTGGAGTCAGACTGTTTGAGGGTGTGCACAGGTGTCTTTTTATACTGATAACAAGTTTAAACAGGTGCCATTACTACAGGTAATGAGTGGAGGAAAGAGGAGACTCTTAAAGAAGAAGTTACAGGTCTGTGAGAGCTAGAAATCTTGATTGCTTGTTTCTGACCAAATACTTATTTTCCACCATAATATGCAAATAAAATGAAAAAAAACCAGACAATGTGATTTTCTGGATTTTTTTTCTCAGTTTATCTCCCATAGTTGAGGTCTACCTATGATGTAAATTACAGACGCCTCTCATCTTTTTAAGTGGTGGAACTTGCACTATTGCTGACTGACTAAATACTTTTTTTCCCCACTGTATATTATAGGGTACAATTGAAATCTCCATATACATAGTCCCGTAGTCACTCTCAGATGCCTACTCAGTATGGATTTGACCGTAATACTAAATGTCGAACAAAGGTACTGTATAACAGGATACAAGCTGTATCGAGTATATGCTAAAAATTGGTATCTCCGATTCACCATATATATAGAAGGCGTAAACCACACACGCTCTCTCACTATGGATGATACCGTAACACTAAATTTTGAACAAAGGTACTGTATCAGCACATAACAGGTGTATCCAGTCTAGAGGTAATTGTAAATTTCCGTCTATACTTCCGGAGTCAGACACAGACACTCACAGGCTCACTATGTATCACACCAGAATTTGAAAAGTAGAAAAAGCGAAAGGTAGTCGAAGCGTACAACAGTATACAATGTTGTGGTACTTTTAAATCTTCGTATATATTTCAATCTCAGTAAGCCTGTCCAGGAAACTACTTGGATACAAGTACAGATGGAAAGTCAAGTGTTAGCAGAAATTTGGGAATTACTCATCGCGGCAAAACCTCCCGGTAGAAGTTGCAGAGGCGATGCAGACCCTCAATTACTGTGTCTGTGGAGACAGAGAAAACGGTTCTTTGTGAAGAAAGGATTGCTTTATCGCAGTAGTGTGGATCACATCACCGTTACTCGTCTCCATCAAATTGTGATCACAGGGTGAGATGTAGACATGGTCCTCACTGCCTATCATGATGTGTTTGGTCATTTTGGAGTGCAAAAGACAGAAGCCACAGGCCGTTGGCGATTCTATTGGATTGGCATGAGAGGAGACATTGAAAAATAGTGGCAGGAATGTCACACGTCTGTGACTATCACAACTGTGAAAGGTGATCATAAAGCACCACTGCATCCGCTTGTAAGTTGATGTCCATTACAAATGGTAGCCATTGATCATCTGAAGGTAGAGGCCAGCAGGACAGGCCATAGCTGCATCTTAACCATCATCGATCAATACACCAAATTTCTAGTGGCCGTCCCTGTGAGGGATTTAGCTGCCCAGACTACACAGCGGTGGAGCAGGGAGAGGTAAATATTGCAACTTGCAAGTGCTGTGGCCATGACCAAACAGGGGGGCACACTCGTGGTCGACAGTACTGGCACAGGGCCCCTCATAGTACGCTGGTGTGTCTGATGGCGAGTGGGCCCCCCACCATCAGAGACACTGTATTGTACTATGAGGGGACCTGTGCCAGTGCCGTCGGCCATCAGTGGGCCCATCCACCTGTTCAGAGCGATGTCACTGAAAATGGCATATGTTGATGTGTTGGCTGGACATTCAGCTGCTGCAAAGGGCGGAATTGGGCAAGTCCGAGGAAGAGGAGGACAAAAGCGAGGCAGTTTTCTGGCAACCTATGTGTCATCAGGGGAAGGTGGGACAAAAATCCTTTGAAACCCATGTATGGTTCATATTAATGAAGGTTAGATAATCAACATTTTGGGTTGACAGACGGGTCCTTTTTCCTGTCAGGATTGATTCAGCAGCACTGAAGACTCTCAGATAACACACTAGCAGCAGGGCAAGCGAGCTCCTGTAAGGCATATTGTGCCAATTCAGGCCAGGGGTCCAGTTTAGAGGCCCAATAGTCAAAGGGGAATGACCTGTGAGGGAGAACATCGATATGGGAGTAGTTTGTAACCATAGTTGACAACTGCTGTCTCCTCGATGCAGTATTAGCAGTCGTGTGAGCGGTACTTGAGAAATCATTCCACAACATGGTCATTAAACCCCTGTCTCCAACGCCACTTCGGCTGTGTGCACCACCAACACCTCTTCCATTGTGCCCACTACGACTCGTGGGAGAACCAGCACCACTGCTGTGTGCTGGGAAAGCCTCAAACAAACAGTTTACCAGAGTTGCTTGTTTGCTAGCCAATATTATTTCTAGGTTCTCCTGTGGCATGATGTTGTGTAATTTGCCTTTGTAGCGTGGATCGAGGATGCTGGCCAGCCAGTACTTGTCATCCCTCATCATTTTGGCAATGCGGGGGTCCCTTTTTAGGATCCGCAAGGCATAATCGCACATGTGGACCAATGTTCCAGGTGTCAATGCTGCACTGCCACTGCTGGGTGGAGGAGCACTTTCTGGCAAATCCACATCCCTACAGTCATGCACAAAAACTGTACCTGACCTTGGAACACCAACATTTTCTCTTGCCCCCTGAGAAGCATCTTCCTGCCCAAAATAATCATCCCCTCATCCTCCTCCTCCTCCTCTTCCTCTTCTTCCTCCACCTCGTCTGGGACAGTTCCCTGACCAGACAATTGCTGACTGTCATCAAGGCTTCCATCCTCCTCCTCCTCTGCATACACCTGATCCTTAATGTGCATCAAACTTTGCATGAGCAGACGCATAAGTGGGATGCTCATGCTTATGATGGCGTCATCTGCGCTTACCAGCCGTGTGCATTCCTCAAAACACTGAAGGACTTTACAGAGGTCTTTCAGCTATGACCACTGCACACCCGACAATTCCATGTCTTCCCTCAAACTGCCTGCCCGTGTATCCTCCCACAAATGCATTACAGCCTGCCTCTGTTCGCACAGTAACCATGTGCAGGGTGGAGTTCCACCTTGTTGCATCGTCTATGATTAGGTGGTGCTTGGGGAGGTGGAGCAATTGCTGCGAGTGGAGTGGACGTTTGAGCGACGGATGTGCGAGCACAGTCTTTGCACCTTATGTAGCAGGGATGTTAACTCCGGATAATTATTAAGGAAGCACTGCACCACCAGGTTCAAAGTGTGAACCAGGCAAGGTATGTGTGTGAGTTTTGCACAGGCTATGGCTGCCACAAAATTACAGCCGTTATCACTGACTACCTTGCCTGCCTCAAGATGTAGACTGCCCAGCCATGACTCAGTTTGTCGCTGCAAGTACTCGTCCAGTACCTCCACAGTGTGTCTGTTGTCGCCCAAACACATCATCTTTAACACAGCCTGTTGACACCACTAGCTGTTCGATAGTGGGACACCTCGTGTGCAACGCTGCCAGCTGCGGATGGAGTGCTCGTGCGATTGCACTCTGTGGACGAGCTTTTGCTGATGGAGGAGGAGGGTCGAAAGCCTACAGCCAACTGTTTCCTATACCGTGGGCTAGGCAGCACTGTTCCAGCGCCGCTGTCCCCTGTGGAGCCTGCATCCACCACATTAACCCAGTGCGCAGTGATGGACACATAACGGCCATGGCCATGCCTACTGGTCCATGCATCTGTTTTGAGGTGCACCTTTACACTCACTGACTGTTTTAGTGCATGGACAATGCAGTCTTTCACATGCCGGTGGAGGGCAGGGATGGCTTTTCGAGAAAAGAAGTGCTGACTAGGTAGGTCATAGCGTGGGACAGCGTAGGCCATGAGCTCGCAGAAAGCTTCACTTTCAACCAAACGGTAGGACATCATCTCTAATGAGATTAGTTTGGCAATGTAGGCGTTCAAACACAGTGTACGCGGATGAGAGGATGAGTACTTTCTTGTCCTACTCAGAGTGTCTGGTAGGGTGAGCTGGACTGGAGGGCTGCATATGGGGGAAGTAGCGGTGGACCGGACGGAGTGAGAGGGGGTTGGTGATGGTATTGGTGGTGATGGCCTTGATTCAGTGTTGTGCTGCAAAACCATTGTGATTCCCTGAGTGCTTTGGCCTTGCGACGACACCTCCACATTAGTGCTGGTGGTGTGCTTAACGGTGGCGGTGGTCTTACAGTGGGGGAAGCGATGCAGCGTTGCTGGCTACCTTCAGTCGGAGCAGGTGCACATGTGCTACCTGAGGTTTTGTAGTCCGTCCACGCTTGCAAGTGCATGTTGATTAAATGTTTAAGCATGCAACTGGTATTCAAATTTCTGAGTTGTTTACCTGAGCTAAAGGACCTTCCGCACTTCTTACAGGTAACCTTTGCCTCATCAGTAGGATTTTGGACAAAGAAGTACCACACTGCACTCATCCTACTATGGTATACATTTTCTGGCCTTGCACGCTGGGCTAAGTTGACCATCTGGCCAAGCTGTCCTGCAACTCTTTTAGTTTTTGGTCCACGTTTTTGGACAGCTACGGGCATGCCAGATAACTGCTGCTGCGATGTCAATGCCTGCTGCGGATCCTTCTCCTTATCTGAACTATTGCCAGCGCCACCCTCCTCTCCCAATGGATGCCAATCCGGGTCAAGAACTGGGTCATCCATCAAATCCTCTTCAAAGTCATCTGCACCTTCCTCTTTACCTTCCTCTGTGTCACCGTGTAAGGTGGTATAGTATGCCGGAAGGGGCACCTGAGTTTCATCAGGGTCAGATTCTGGCTCAATAGATTGCGAGAGCAATGTAGTGCACTGGGTCAATGTACCAGCAGAATCATCTAGCAGTGGCTGTGCATCAGTGCACTCCATGTCAGATTCATCTTGGACTGGGAAATTCAGGATTTGACTGGATAACCAAGGCATGGTATGTGAAAAGAGCTCCATAGAGTAATCTGAAGTGTGGGCTGCCGCATGCTTAACTTTTGGTGGGGGTGAAGGACACAAGGAAAGGTGTTTTTCCTGACCAGAACCCTGCACTGACGACTCCGTGCTTGCAGGTTTTGAACGTTCAGAAGAGGAGGCAATAGAGTTGGTGGCTGTTTCGACAATGTACGCCAAAACCTGTTGTAACGAATGGAAGCGGAGGCAGACATGGTGAAGTTCACATTCGTTTTTATTTTTAAAATGGAACCTCGGGACCACGGTCTGGGGGGCTCCGAAGGGGGCGTGTCTAGTGTGCCCTGAGCACCCATAGTAAAGCCCCTCAGACAGGGCCAGAATGGAATACCCGGAGGACACAGGTGCTACCTCCAGTTATATTCCGAACACGTGGCAGCTGTCCCAGCCTTATCAAAAGGGATAACAGTAGTTACAGCAGAGTCCGTAATGAGCAGGGTCCTGGATCCGGGTAGATGGTAAGGAGTCGGTTCCAGTGACCTTCACACAGTCCTCAGACACGGATAGCTGTTGGCGGAGTGGGATGGCTTTCGCCCAGATGGTTGCAGATATAACCAGGAAGCACAGGATACTGATATGCTGTGGAGACAGAGAGCATTAGAAAATGCACAGAGACTGCAGCGCAGACAGGTTAGCATGAGAACCGGATACTCATTGCTCCAGCGCTCTCCCTATGGAGGAGAGGCCAGAAATAGCAGCCAGTGCGCTGCCATTGGTTAATTGCACTTTTGAATAATGCATGCCATCCCTTTAAGAAGGCAGGAGAGCGGGCGGGTGTGCCCTAATAGCCTTAGCTACAGATTTCCTCACAGGACACCAGGAGATGGAGGGAGGAGGGAGGCCTGAATGCTGAGCAGCAGCATGAGATACAGAGGAGGCCGGCTGCTACCTAAGGACAGCATGTGAGGCTCGAGGCGAGTGCCCATAACGGAGGGCAGCGGCAGACCTGGACGCAGCGCCAGAACAGGGACCAGGTGTAACAGTGGCAGACCTGGGTGCCACGCCAGGACAGGGAGTAACACCTGTTCCTGATTCTCCGGCTTTAAATGCGGTTTTCCTACTCCAAGAAAAGGTAACCTTACAGGCCTTCTTGGGCCAGATGATGACACATGCTCAACAACTCCTGCCTTAGCTGCTATTGTGCTTTTGCCAGAACCAGCCGATGCACCACCACCATCAGTACCAGCTGCGCCCCCCTGCCCGCGTCCGCGATCTCTTCCACCATACTTCCTCCTCATGTTTGGGAAAATGTACCAAAAATACCAGCAGAGAGATGGTACTATATGAGGAGCGTCCACCTGTGTAAAGTGTATTAAAAAAATTAAATCTATGTATATATTTTGTTAGTGGGTCGCCCTCCCAGGGCTGGTGGGGTACTCGGTACCGGGCCTGCGGATCTCCATGAGGGGGGTTGTTGTCACGGCAGCTATGACCCGGTCCGTGGCCCTGGGCACCCATTGTAAATAGCGGAAATGTTCATTGAATGATTTGTGACGCCACCTGTGGTGTTTGGCAAGAAAGGTGTTAAGCCGACGCTGCGAACAGATCCTCTGGGACAGATGGTGTAGTGCAGCAATGATGTTGTGGCCCTCCACAGGTAGGGCAGTAGTACCAGGGCAGTGTAGGTGAGGAGATAGGGGAGAGACGTAGATGTTGCAGTGTCAGGCACAGAGATGTAGCAGTGCTGAGGGTGCTGGCGCAGGAATAAGCGGACGACACCAGGGCATGTAGTTCCAAAGCTTTACTCACAGTCTGTTGTGCATACAGGTGCCCGCATCCATGCCGTGTCCTCCGGGTCAGGGGCTCTGTCAACCTCCAAGCTAGGTGAAGCACTCCGTTCCAACACTCCGCCAACATGTGCCTTTTCTGAACATCTCCCTTTTTGCGCCTATAGTGAAGTACTCTCGGTACTGAGTTACACTGGAGTTCCTCCTGTCAGATGTTCCTATGAACTCTACTTGTACGGCAGACAGCTGTAGCCTGCTTCGGGGACTCCTTGCTACTAAATCCGGCTCACTCACGTTGCTGTTGTGCCCCCAAGTCTTGTGTGGGAATAAAGTGGTGACAACTTCTATTCCTCCGGTGTCTGCTGCAGGACCATTAGTATCCATACAACCTTGGGGACCGGACCCCGGCCTTGGCAAGTGAACTTGGGAAGGGTTCTGCTCTAACCCTAATCCTCAGTCCTCCTCTTCTCCTTACGTTCCATTCAAATCTATCTTTCTTATAAAGAGTCAGGCTTTCCATCTATGTCTCTTTCCTGTGCCAGCAGACCCAGGTCACTGATGTCCGCTGCAGCACTTCCCTCGTCCATCCCTCTCCGGGGATCTTCTCTCTACTTCTCACCCCGTCAGACTCACTGACTGACTGACTAAATCCTAAACTCTTCCCAACCTTTTGGTGCAGAATAAGCTCCACCCACCTCCCAGCACTCTCTTCGTGTTCCAAGCAGGGAGCCACCAAAGGGTGCTTTGCTTGTCAATCTCCGTCTATTTTTATACGGACTGACACAAGCTGTCTCTGTCTAGTTTTGACCATAATCAAACGGCAGATATACGAAACTGTTTGAAAAGCGGACAGCTCTATAAGGTGTAGGTCTGGAAAAATGGAAAATCTCCTCGGCTTGTTTTTCCAGAGTCACACCCAGATAGCTTCTATTTGTCCGTGATACCAGCCGGTACACGGTAGTGTGAGGAGCGTACACCGCTATACGGTGTCTGTATGGAAAAATGTCAAACTCTGTCTATTTGTATATGGACTGACACACGCTGTCTCTGTCTAGTTTAGACCATAATCAAACAGCAGATATACGAAACTGTTTGAAAAGTCGACAGCTCTATAAGGTGTAGGTCTGGAAAAATGGAAAATCTCCTCGGCTTGCTTTTCCAGAGTCACACCCATATAGCTTCTATTTGTCTGTGATACCAGCTGTTACACGGCAGTGTGTGAGGAGCGTACACCGCTATATGGTGTGTGAAAAAATGAACGCTCAGTAACTCACCAGAACAAAATAATAAAAGTTTGAGTGCTTTGAAAAAAGCAGTTTGAACAGCAGTGTGCACACAGCAATGCAGCTAGTAGGTAGCCTTAAAAGGCAGCCTAATCACCACCAGCACTGCTGCACACAACAAAAATCCTCTCCTTTCACTGCACACTAACTGTACAGTGAAAAGCGCTATCAGGAAAAGCAATTTTGTTCTTCTTCTTCCCTGCCTAATGCTCTCCCTATTCAGAATCAGAAGCAGCAGCAGCACCTCTCCCTATCCTAAGATCGGCAGAAGATGGCGGTCGGCGGTCAAGGCCTTTTATACCCACTGTGATGCCACACAAAGCCAGCCAAACACTTCAGTGCCCTTCTCTAAGATGGTGGTGGCCACTGCCCATGTCATCGCGTTGCCCACAGTGTGCGTCCTCCATCATTGGCTGAGAAAAGGCGCTGGAAGCACTATTCGAAACGCGACTTTGGCGCTCTGATCGGCGACCTCATGGCCAACCTCACGCTATGGTCGGGTTTCGATTGGCGAAACCCGACTTTAGCTAAAGTCGGCTATTTTTGAATTTTACCGACCTGTTTTGCTCAACTCTAATCCGGACTGTTGCCTGCATCTGTCTCTTTGCTCCATTTTCTGGTGGGGAAGAGATAGAGCTCTCTTTTGGCCTAAACAGAATGTTGCCTCTACAGCAAATCAACAAATCAAATTGTCTGAGCTGGCAATGTGGAAAGAAAAAGGAAAGAGGCCTGCTGGGAGACAAAGGGAGGACTTGAGGTCCAGTGGGTGAGTGTCTTTTTTATTATTTTAAATGAAAACCTAGTAGAAAATCTCTTTAAAAGCATGGCAAAGCTAATCATAAATCTGCTTCATTCGTCACCATAACCCCTTCGCTCACCATGACTCTTCCAGCACCACTGGCACCTGTTGTAGGCTGTTTGATAGCAACATTGCAGTTCACCTTTTGCTTTCATGGCCTTTGTGCTGCAATTCTTTGGCAGAGATGGAAGTTACAGTCTCCCACGAACTTCTTGGTTGTCCACGCTGGCCTAAATGTAATTGTGAAGGAGAAGTAGCAGGCAAAGGACAGTGGCTTAGTAACTTGTTTAATCCATCATAACGGTGTTGTATCCTATCATTGTGCTGCGAGCTTGAGCACATTACCCTGAACAGCACGTACTGTCAAAGTCCTGCTCCAACTAAAGTTCGGAGTTGAAGCTGAGGTCTATCAACATCAGATAAAGCTGTTGCACGGTAGAGTCGACTTAGTGCTGATCTGCTGGAGGGAGCACGGCGGCGTGATTCAATGTGATTCAATATGCTTTATTGGGGATTTACCATAGTTAAACGCGGGGCTTATAAATCCTTAACTTGTACGCCATTCCACATATGGTCTAGAGAAAAGTCAGAATTTAGTATATTTCAAGAGGCTTCCAAGTTGCAAAAATTTTATCTCCTCTCTGTTTGCCTACTCCTGCTTTATATCTTTAAAGGGGTTACATAGGATAAGAAAACATGACTTCTTTCTTCGGAAGACTGTATTACACCTGTCCACAGGCTATATGGTGATATTGCATCTCAGACTCCTTCCCTGGAGTTTAGCAGCTATACTAGACTCATCCCATGCAGATTTGTTCAGGTTCTAATTCTGTAAATCCCTGATAATGTGCTAACTACAGCTGTGCAGTAGAAGGCTACAAAGCAGAAGTCTCAAAAATGAGGTCAAGCAACAACTTCTACTGACAGGGACTTAAGAAAGGAAGACCCTTTCCTGTACCAGTGACACTCTGACTTTTTTTTGGAGTGTGTTAGAAGTTAAGGATGAGCCTCTTTTATTCTGACCCCACTTGTCCATTGGTAGAGGACTGTTGTCAGTCACAGCCCCTGTCACAGCAAAGAATTACAACGGTATAATTTTATTTTTTTTTTAATTTGCCCAAGCATCTTGACCTGTGCATTGAAATGCAGGAATTGCGTCTCGGTGGTGTCGCACATGTATGTCATTTTGTGTTAGAGGCTTAATCTGACATGTTAAAAATCTGTTGTGTGGAGTCAGCAGCGTTAAGTCATCAGCGTATTAATCAACCACATAAAGAATTTGAATTTCTTACAAAACTGCAATAATTTTCCATATTTCAAAGCCTTTCCCTGAGCTGATCCTCAGAATTAAATTACTTGGAAGAGGATCTGAGTTATGTTATAAAACAAATACCGTTATTAGCGCCACTCATCATGGCTAATCTGAGAAAACAATTCACGTCCCTGCGCACATTCCACACAGTGCAAACAACCAAGAAAAATGCTGAAGCAGAATGAAAAGAAAAATGGAAATATGTTTTACTCAGATATCATGTCAGAATCTTCCTAGCTTCATTCTCAGCCAAAAATAATCAGTATTTAGGACAGGCTGTATTTTTATTTCCATCGCAAATTTCTGGGGGAAATGAGAAAGAAATCGCTTTAGCCTTGTCATTGCTCACACATTACTCTGTTCTTGACAGGCAATATATTTTTAGTTGGGGCTCTTTTGATTTGCTTGAATTATGAGTTCCAGAAAAAGTCAAGGCCATTTGTTGGTAATACCGCTTCTTAGTTTCATAGGTCTGCGATGGCCATCAGATGGGCTACTAAAATTGGATTTAAGGCTCTTTTAGCCAAGAATCTGCTGAATAAACATTATGAAGACACTGCCTTCCAACAAGTAAACTCTTTGGGCCCCGTCACACACAGTGAGATTGCTAACGAGATCGCTGATTTTGTGACGCATCAGCGATCTCTCCAGCGATATCGCTATGTGTGACAGGGATCAGCGACCGGCCCCCCTGCCGGGTATCGCTGATCGTACAGGATCGTCCTGGGCCATTTTTTGATCGTTGGTCTCCCGCTGGCCAGCACGCATCGCTGCGTGTGGCAGCAAGAGACCAGCGATCAGTGATGCTGGATGCTGGTATCCAACGTAAACATCGGGTAACTAAGAGCCGCGCGGCTCTTGGATACCCGCTGTTTACCCTAGATACCAGTGCACGCTGCACGCGTTGGAAACAAGCATTGGAAACCAGCTTGCTCGCTGGTCCTGATCGCTGGAGGGGCTGTCTATGTGACAGCTCACCAGTGATCAGCCTAATGATGTCCCAGTGATCCCATCCAAGTCGGATCGTTGGAGGGATCGCTGGGACATCGTTATATATAACGGGGCCTTTAGTCAGCTGATCTCATCTTTTATGCAGCCTACAATTTTTATTTTGCCAAAATATCTTCTCATATACACAGTGATGTCCTATAAAGTATATGCAAACTTTATAGTCAACTAACTCCATGGTTCATCTTTCATGCCCATACGGATTGCACATACAAATGATTGCTGTGTATAGATGAAAGTGTAATGATTGCCAATTGATATGCTGTATCATGAACAATACTCATTATGGGCAGCATGGTGGCTCAGTGGTTAGCACTGTATGTTGACTCAGTGGTTAGCACTGTACATTGGCTCAGTGTTTAGCACTATATGGTGGCTCAGTGGTTAGCATGGTTGCTTTGCAGCACTTGCATCTTGAGTTCAAATCCCACAAAGGACAACATCTGCGAGTAGTTTGCAAGTTCTCCCGGTGTTTCCATTGGTTTCCTCTGAGTGCTCCAGTTTCCTCCAAGAACAATTTAGACTGTGAGTCCCAATGGTGGCAGCAATGAAAATGCATGTAAAGCACTGTGGAATATGATGGCGTGATACAAGCAACGCATAGTAAATAATAAATCTGTCCAAGTTAAAAGAACGGCACATGCTAAACTAAAAGTGTCTACAAAATGACAAAAAAAAAGTATTTTTATATACATTCATTGCTGAAAGTGTAGGCCTTGTAACTTTGAGATTGTTGATATTGTTCAACAATTTTATTTTGGTTCTTAAGTCCTCAGACAGTTCTCTTCTCCTCTTTCTCTTCTCTATGCTTCATGTGACACACAAACACATAATGCAAAGATTGAGTCAACTTCTCCCCTTTTTATGTGGTTTCAGGTGTTTTTCACATTGTTCACACCTGTTATTTGCCACAGGTGAGTTTGAATGAGCATCATATACTTGAAACAAAGTTATTTACCCACAATTTTGGAAAGGTGGTAACAATTTTGTCCTGCCCATTTTGAGGGTTTATTGTAAAATTATGTCCAATTTGTTTTTTTGTCCTCAGTTTTTGTGTTGTTCCATTACACACAAAGGAAATAAGAATGGGTATAACAAATTGTGTGGAACTGCAATAATTTTCTGGGTGAAATACTTCAATTTCAAGGGTGCAAACACTTTTGTCCATGACTGTATTGAGTGGGTGAGAACAGCCACCACAGTATTCTGATTCTGTACATTGACCATAAACCAGATTATATTATCAATAGAAAGTTCATCCACAACATCCTGGGGACTCTGTAAATCTGGAGGAGTAGGGCTAGTGAATTGATATGTCATTTCCAGAGTCACTGGGATGACTTGTGAAGGGGTGAGGTAGATCATTTCCATAATCCCTGGGATGACATGATAGGCGGTGTGTCTTTTTCTTTAGCATTCCCACCAGAGACACATGATAAACTATAAATACCTTCAAAGAACAGAAGAAGGTTGTCCTGATGAAGGGGAAACCCAAAACGGGAAGATATTTTGTCATAGGCCGGAGTCACACTAGAGAGGAATACGGACGAGTGAGAGGCGTTAAAAGCACGCATTACACACGGACCAATGATTCTCTATGGGATTGCTCCCAACAGCCGTATATTTCTCGTCCGTATTCTATGGTCCGTGCCAATCGCAGCATGCTGCGATTGTCAGCGTACTACGCCCGTAGTACGCCAATGCAAGTCTATGGGTGCGCAAAAAATACGGATTACTCATGGACCACACGTGTGACTTGCGAGAAATACGCAGGTCTTTTGGCTGGTGACAGGAAATGGGCCAATCCATCATCAGGAAGCCTAGACATGCAAATGAGCTCAAAAAGCGCTCCAGACATCCAGGAAGTACGCCTCCACGGAGTACAGCAGCGTCATGGCGCCATATTTCCTCAATGTGGAGATGCTCATTGTACTGGTACAGGAGCGGCCAGAACTCTGGGACCAACGTAATGCCCATTATGCGAACCGGGCAAGAAAGGAGGCTTCATGGAGGCGCATATGTTGCCAGATGTTCCATGATTTTGGTGATCGGCCACGTGAGGAGCAGCAGAAACTGAGTAAGTCCAAGCCAAAAAATGATTAAAATTACCTCACATCAAAAAATGCATATAGAATCAGCCCCCCCTTCCTGTGCTTGTACTTTTTTCCTCATGAGGCGGGTAGATTTTGATGTGACACATGGTTTGACACTGCCATAATTAGGCCCAGGCCACAAGCTCCTCATCCTCTTAGCCAATCAAGTTATTAAGAGTAGTTACTTGATACATGAACTATTCTGACCCTGTGTATCTGACCTGGATGCCCCAATTAGATATGCCACCCTGGGTAGAAAGCACACCCCAGAAGGCCACATGCCTAGACTACTGGTAGCAAATTTGACTGATCAAATATGTTAAATTGAGAATATTTCCTGTCACATTGCAGTGTAAGATTTGATGAGATGCTGGCGCAGCATCCGCGATCAGTACAGGCGGGAACGTCAGCAGCGGTCCAGGAGTGGTGATGCGGGCTACGTCAAGCGCAAATACATCTATTATGACCGACTCTCCTTCCTCGCCCCTATTCTGGATCTGAGACCGTAAGTAGATACCTCACACCACATTACACCGATACTTTACAGGGCCAAAAATATTAATGTATTTTTGGCTCTGTTCTATTTCATAACAGAACTCAGTCCAACCTTAGAGGAACGGGCTCAGATACAGAGCCCATCATTGATCCTGTAGGGGATGAGGTGGCTGGCCCATCTTGTCCCCCTACAAGAAGCATGGGTGAAGAATCCTCTCAGGAGAACCCATTGCCTGCGCCACAAACCCCACCACCAGGACCGTCTGTTGCTGCACCATCAGCCATACTGGAGGAGCAAGGCAACATGAGCAGCAGCCCAACTGGCCAGATCCGGGGCTCCCCACAGCCTGCTGTAACATCCCGGCGAGGACGAAGAAGGCGCCAGATCCCTGCCCAAGATACCCGGACCAGTGTGGACACAGCGGTCCTCAACTATCTGGCTAGAGTGAATACAGATGATGGGGAGGAGGCATACTCACGTAGCCTGGCCCTTTATCTACGTGCCCTTTCCCGTGAGGTGAGGCTCCGTATTCGAGGATGTTTTCAGATCCTGCTTGATGCAAGCACACCCCCCAGTACCCCATATGAGCTGTTTGAATATCTGGAGAGGTGGCAGCTTTCCCCCCCGAAATCTAATGCGCATGAGACCACCCACACAGATGCTTGCTCAAGCAGGCTCTGAGGATCCTCAAATACGTGGGCCTACACCTCACCCCTTTCCTCCCCCTACCCAACCTTTACAACACCAGCAACATATGTCTGCCTCTAGCCAACCCCAGCAATATGGCCACTTTTTCCCTCCCAGTGTTGGAGGCTGGTGCCAACCTGGTTGGGGACAACATGGCTTTATTGGTGGGTATGAGACACGGGCCTACCCGAGCCAACAAGATGCCCCTCTTCATTATTACTCTGGCCAGTACCCCCAACAATCCCAGGAGGAAGGACACTACCCACATCATGGGCAACAGTATGCCCCTACACACAGCGATGTTGGGCAAAGTAGCCAGCAGCAACCACAGGCTGCTCTTCCGCCTTCTCCTTCCCCAAATTTCCACAATTTATAAGAGCATAAAAACATGCAAATTCTTTACGCATACCGTACATCAGTGTCCATAAGCGGTCTGATGCCAGGAGATGTCCAGTGTGGTTCAACTGGTGCTCTAATTCCCAATCCAAAGAAAAAAAGAGGTGGTCTCCATCATCAAAATTATATAAAAAAGATAAAACTCACATTTATTAGGAAGGTTTTCAAATCATATTAATAAGCCACCATGACAGGCAAGGCTACCTTACGCGTATTACATGTCTGTAAAAAAGACAATATTTCACCGCGCTATACTGGGAAAGTCAAAGGATCAAAATAGACTACTCACTTGATAATACATAGAGAGAGTGTGATGTTCTTGAGGCTGTTCACCTTGATTTAGGAATATATTTAGCTGCCAAAAAAGTGACTAATTGAATAAGGGCAGCACGCCTTTTCTAGGCATTATCAAGTGAGTAGTCTATTTTGATCCTTTGACTTTCCCAGTATAACATGGTGAAATATTGTCTTTTTTACAGACATGTAATATGTGTCAGAAACGCGTAAGGTAGCCTTGCATGTCAGGGTGGCTTATTAATATGATTTGAAAACCTTCCTAATAAATGTGAGTTTTATCTTTTTTATATAATTTTGATGATGGAGACCACCTCTTTTTTCCTTTGGATTCAAAATGTCTAATGTAGCAATTTTGTTCTTGCATTCTGTTTTTTTTGGATATGTCTGAAAATTGTATTTTACTAACATGTTCACATCTGCAAAAAAGGCCAATTTGGCCCATTGCCCCAGTTATCATATGGCAATAATATGTTTGCCTTAAAAAAAAAAAAAAAAAAAAAAAAAAAAGGCAAAAGTAAAAATTTGTCTACTACAGTTTACGTCTCTGTCTCAATTCTCAAAAACCGTGTCAGCATACTAACATACGCTTACGAATGCAATTAAACAGTCATAGAATCGGAAGGGGTAGAAATATATATATTTAGACACACATAAAACCAAAAATTATAACATAGATACAGCATGCTCTTGCCAAGAAGTTTCCCCCTCAGGTGACAAAGTAATTAGTGAAAATATCATGCACTTTGAGGCCAGAGAGCGGTCTACGTTGAGGGCTGATAGGTAGTCTCACCCTACGCACATTGTCCGGCCTACGCACAACACAAGCAGAGGAGGAACAATCATGTATCCTGGTGAAGTTATGAAGAACCACACAGGCTTTAACTACTTCATTAACATTTTGTTCACTCAGCTGAATGGCAGACTGGAGTACCCGCCATTTGGCACAAAGAATGCCAAAGGAACACTCCACCAGTCGCTGAGCACGTGATGGGCGCAAGTTAAAAATTCTGCGCCTGTGGCCAAGGTTGCGCCGGGGATATGGCCTCATGACATTGCATGTTAACTGAAATGCCTCATCTGCCACAAGGACATAAGGGACTGATTCTTGAGTGGAGCTTGGTAGCTGGCGTGGTGGTGGTAGATCCAACTGGTTGGTGCGTAGCCGCCGAGCCATAATGGAAGTATTGAAGACTCGCCTTCCTTAGGCCCCAATGTCAACAATTAAAAACTTATATTGAGGGTCGGCCAGAGCCAACAATACAACAGAAAATTATTGTTTATAATTGAAGAATTGGGAGCCAGAGTTCGGCGGCTTACGCACCCGGATATGTTTGCCATCAAGGGCCCCAATATAATTTGGAAACTGGCATTCCTCCTCAAAGTCCCTTGATATCCTCCACCAGTCTTCCATCCTGGGCTCGGGCATGACGACTTGATGTAGTCTTGTCCAGATTTCAATACATGTTGACCTGACTATGCCAGAAATGGTAGATCTTCCAATGAGAAACTCATGGTGGAGGGCGGCATAAGACAGGCCAGTGGACAGGAAGCTGAAGAACAACAGAAAAGGAAGATTTTATAATGCACAAATTCCAAAAAAAACCAGGTACATACATACCCAACTTGTTAGGAATTCAGAGCGACTAACACACACATATTTGGTTGCACAATTACTAAGTGATATTCAGTACATATTACACAGAACTTTCTTGTCTGTAAGTTGAAACATATGTGGACTAAGATGAGGGCATTAAACTTAGTCCAATAAGCCAAAATACATACTTTGGCCAGCACATTATGAACATAGAGAATGTGGTTGCGTAGTACATACCGAATTGTGAGTAGAAGCCGCTCCTCTGCAGATATAGCTTTGCGCATCCTTGTGTCCTGAAAGGTTGTCCCAGGGCGCACTGTCTCCAAGAGTCGATCAAATGTTGCAAGGCTCATGCGACAGTATTGGTAGAATTTTACAGGATGCTCCTGCTTAGGCCTGTTTCACACATCAGTTTTTTTAAATCCGTCAAAATCTGCCATTGTGCAAAAAAAAATCCGCCATTTTGCTTGGCGTATCTGTTTTTTCCCCATTGAGTTGCATTACCGGCGGATCATGACGGATGGCCATCTGTTCGATCCGTTTTTTTGCGGATCCGCCAAAATTTTGGTGTCCACCGACATGCCTGAACGGACCATGCAACGTTTTTTCGGCGGCCGGATCCGCATTTGACATTGCGCATGCCCGGAGGATTTGCCTTGCTCGGAAATTTAACCCTAAACTCTGTTCTGGCGGTGAAAAAATTCTCTCACTCTCTCTCCTCCCCAGGCAGCGGTTCCTTTAACTGTCCGGTGACAAACGTTGTCATCAGTCCAAGAACGGATCCATTGTCCTCCATTTTAGCGGATTTTAACTGAAGCAAAAAACTAATGTGTGAAACAGGCCATAGAAGAATAGAGGCGGTGAAAATGACCTCTTGTGAGTCGTTGCCTCAAAACTGGATGGACCCACATGCGTCTCCTCCTCCGCGGATCCACTATCACTGGGTATGGTTGGCCAAAGCGGCGTGACAAAAGCCAGTTGAAGAGAACCTGCTCAGTTGTGTTGAAACTCAGACTGTTTGCCATGTTGCACACACAACAGCAACACACCTAGTGAAGGCAAGGTCACAAATGGACAGAATGGATGCAGCCACCTGTTCCTGAGGCAATAAATAGGGTGCAGGCTAATGATTTAAATATTTAGCAGGCCTCAAAACCGTTAAATGTCCATTTTGCAAGGCTGTGAGAAAATCTCGCCATACGGATTGCATACGGATGCCATACGGATTACATACGGATGCAGACATGCGCAAAATACGCAACAACACCTTGCTTACGGATGACATACAGAGCACTATTTAGGGGTCATTTATCCGTATTACGCATGTAAACTACGGACCGTATTTTGCGTCAGTTAGTGTGACCCCGGCCTTATCTGTAAATGCTTTTAAGAGAATGCTTACAATGGATTTTCTGCCAGGAGTAGTCACCTGGGATCATGTTTGTAACTTGAGAGCTATTTGCCAATTGATCCTGGTTTTAGGGGTATAGGTCCATTCTAACTTCCTCCACTAAAAATAGTTTTGGTTGTTGCCTAAAACAAGTTCCACACCAGATTCCCCGCGCAGTTGGTTGGTGCTCCTTTTTTTTGCTTTTTTTTATACTGCTTGTCCCTGTATTGTATCTTGTTTTCCCAATAAAGGCTCATTCACACGTCAGTATTTGGTCAGTATTTTGCATCAGTGTCTGTATTCCAAAGCCAGGAATGGAACTTACCAAGAAAAAAAATATAATTGAAAGACTGACTCCTGTTCCTTATTTTGGAGACACTCCTGGTTTTGACATACAAATACTGATGAAATACTGATGTGTGAAAGAGGCCTAAGGGATAGTGGGTCCATTTGTGCTTGTGAAGTAGGTGAAATGATGTGAGTGGCAAACTTGCAACTCACCCAATGAAAGCGCTTATTTTATTCATTATTTCTGGGGCGTTAATTTATTTATTTTATGGGCTTTTTTTGTTTACATTTCTATTTGTTACTATCAGCTGTTGTGAATCGATCGATCATATGACCCGTTGACAGGCATGACACTGGCGGTAACACATTCATCCACTGGCGTTAGCACACTTGCTTCTATCACAGGTTATAGTCCAGCGCTGGGGATGCGACATGACAGTACGGCTGAGAACATCTCCGCTCAGATCATTAATAGCAGTAGCCTTGACAATCACTGAAAGTTAAACTAACAGAAAACTCTTTTTTAGTGCTTATTTCAATCATTTGTTATTTTAAACACGGCAAAGAAGCTTTATAAAGAATGTGATCGGATTGCCAATAGCTATTTTTTTTTTTATAACTGCAGCTGTGGTCGGTGTGGTTTTGTATGGGTGGATCAGAAATAAAACTGAGCCTTCCTTCCTGAGGGACAGAAGAAAAAAGGGCCCACATGAGTGTCATGTCTAGCCTCCTGCTTTTTTTTGTGTAAGTGTGTATGTGCATCTGTGTCAGACCTGGCTTGAAATCAACCAATTTCCAAACTCCTTACGGAAAATGCGCAGTTTATACCCGCTTTTAAATAATGTGAACAGGCATGCAGAAATCACACTGTAAATTCACACTGCCTCATGTCCACTGATGTCACCACACCCAGCTGTTTTTCTTATTTTATTGCGTGAATCACTTTGCACGGCGTGCAGTTCAGGGGAGCACTGAATGAGTCATGGATGTGCACTGGACTGAAGGTGAGTCAACGCAAAGTCCATGAAAGCAAAAATGTCCAGAACAAAGCGGTAAGGAAAATCCAACCAGCAACACTGCTTTATAAATGAGCAGTTCTGAAAAGTTACAGCCACTTTACTTTGTCTGAAAAGTGTTCAGAGTAGTTGTTACATCGCAAGGAAACCTAATCACAAAAGAAAGTGGGCATCCAATTCTAATCATCAAGACAGAAGTGCTGCAAACACGCAAAAACTACTGAAAATGCAACACTACACATACACACAAAGTATAATCATACAAACGGGAATGCTAAGTATGTGCAAAAAGACAACTGCATGTAACACATGAAAAATAACATATTTATCCAGACATCCAATAACTATAAGAAATACACAATATATACTTATACCAGGGTCTCAAACTCAGCTGGGTAAATGGGTTGCACATAAAAAAAATTTGAATATGTAGGTCTGCATTCTGTGTGGGAGATTACGTTTTCAGCGATACCATTATTTTTGCATATGACTTTTTTATCGTAAACCTTTTTTGTGTGTTTTTTTATACTTTTTAATGGTGTCTCTCATATAGGTTATGGCACATGTCTTCTCTTTTATTTCAATTGTTACATAAATCAGCATTTTTACTTGACAAATATTATTCCCTTAGTTCTTCAATCTTTATTTTACTTTTTTAATGTTTTTTTTACCCCTAATAGCCCCATACAGTAAGATAGCTTTAAAATTAGCCCCATATAGTAATTCTATCCCCATTTAATAATGTCTACAATTCTGTTAAAATTTCTTCTGTCCTGTAATAATATCCCCAAGTCTGTAATAATGCCCCCTATTTTGTAATAATGTCCCTGTCCTGTAATAATGTAATTTGTCTTGTTATAATGTCCCTTTTCCTGTAATAACATCCCTCAGCCTGTAATAATGCCCCTTGTCCTGTAATAGTGTCCCCTGTCCTGTTATAATACTCCCAACTTGTAATAATGGTGCCTTTCCTGTAATAATGGTCCCCGTCCTGTAATAATGTCCCTTAACCTGTAATAATATCTCCAAGCCTGTAATAATGTCCGCTGTCCTGTAATAATGGTTGCCTATCCTGTAATAATGTCCCTAAGCCTGTAATAATAATATTTTTTATTTCTATAGCGCAAACTTATTCCTTTACATTTTAAAGGTGACTATTGTCGACTGTCCATTAATATTGTCCATTAGCCTGTAGTAAGGTCCCATGTCTTGCAGTAATGTCCTTATCCTGGTCCCATCTTATAGTAATGTCCTTATCCTGGTACTGTGTCGTGTAGTAATTTCCTTATACTGGTGTCATCTTATAGTAATGTCCTTAACCTGGCCCCATCTTATAGTAATGTCCTTATCCTGGTACCATGTCCTGTAGTAATGTCCCCATCCTGGACCCATCTTATAGATAAGTCCCCATCCTCGTCCCCTTATTGTAACAATGTCTTCCATTCTGCTGCTCTTTACATTCACATAAAAAAAATTTCTAACCTGATCTTGTTCCTTCAGGGAAGAGCGTCCTTTCCTTCTCCACAGCGCTTAGCAATGACACCATGTGCGACTGCACCGGGATGCCGACTTCAGTTCCTGGTTACTGATTGGCCAGTGGCTGGTA
Organism: Dendrobates tinctorius; assembly: GCF_039654945.1. Taxonomy (NCBI): domain Eukaryota; kingdom Metazoa; phylum Chordata; class Amphibia; order Anura; family Dendrobatidae; genus Dendrobates; species Dendrobates tinctorius. Next base: position 3,468,084 of record NW_027361726.1, on the reverse strand, counting down.
TTGGTATTGTGGTGCAGAGAGCTAGTCTATGGCCACAATACTGTACATTTCAATTGAATGTGCGTCTGAGGAAAAGAAGCGCTGACTTCGGCAGCCCCTAGCTCTCTGGACATGATTGTCTCAGGGGCCCAAGGGCCATACAATGGAGCCTCAGGGGCTGCATGTAGCCCCCAGGCCTCGTGTCTGAGACCCCTGCTTTACACATAATATTCGCAACAAACTATTTAGAAACCAATATGCCAGCAAGAATTACAAACAAATGTGCAATCACAAAAAGGCCTAAACAGCCCATTGGGATGATAAATAGTAATAAATATACAGTATATTACACTATGATATAGATATTGTACAATATATATAAATGACAACAACACCAATAAATACTATAAATGCCCTTTGTCCATACAATAGAATGCAAAAAAAATGGTGTTAGCTGTCACTCATCACCAGGTAGTACAGTGGGGAAAAGAAGTATTTAGTCAGCCACCAATTGTGCAAGTTCTCCCACTTAAAAAGATGAGAGAGGCCTGTAACTGACATCATAGGTAGACCACAGCTATGAGAAATTAGAAAACAAATCCAGAAAATCACCTTATCTGATATGGCAAGATTTATTTTACGGTGGAAAATAAGTATTTGGTCACCTATAAAACATGCAAGATTTCTGGCTCTCACAGACCTGTAACTACTTCTTTAAGAGGCTCCTCTGTCCTCCACTCATTACCTGTAGTAATGGCACCTGTTTGAACTTGTTATCAATATAAAAGACACCTGTCTAAAATTTCATGATATAGATATAGTACAATATATGTGCAAAATAATGACATCACCACCATGAAACACTATAAATGTCCTTTGTCCATAGAATAAAGTACAAGAAAAGTGATCAATGATAACATGACATTGAAACATGAATATAAGGGTAAAGATCTCCTATTGATTGCTTGCTGAACAAGTGCCCACACATCTTTGCTTGGCAGCTTGCGGAGGTATATCTGGTAGATAATGTATGATGCTTGTACATGTTATGGATTAATAAACTATAACAACTTATATGGTGATGTTAGGAGGTGATCTGTAATCATGCTAGCTCAATCTCACAGCATGGCGTCTGAAAGTACGCTAGTGAATCTGTGCAGCCATAGACTGCAGGTGCATTCTTATAAATAACTGGTAGTCACTAGGGGGCAACAGTGAGCGCCGGAGCCAGAGAAAGAAGAGTACGACATTAACTATTATTTAGTAAAACTATTTGTTTTCTTTTTATTCATCATTTAATGTAATATCAATAATGACTGGAATCTCAATTTACAAAATTGTTTCATGGTTGTTCACGTGGAAGAAAGACACATCGAGTGCAAGCTATAATCCTAATGTGCTCATCCAGAGGAAAGCAAAAATCCTATGAGGCAGATGGTAATTGCTTCATATTAGAGGAAAAATTCCTTTCCAGTTCCATATACAACAATCAGACTAGTTCCCTGGATCATCGTCCCATCGCAGAATTTAATATTCATTGTATTTTTCAAGAAAAGCATTGATTCCCTCCATGAACTTGTAGTGAGTCAGCTATTACATGTTGTGGCAAGGAGTTGTGTCCCTGCTCCCTCTGTGAGGATGGAGAAACCTTCACCCATTCCCTTAATAGCCCTGGTTGCTCTTCTCTTACCCATTCTAGTACAGATATTTTTTTTACACTGGAGTCCAAAATTGTAAACCGTATTCTAAGTGTGGATGCACTGGTGACTTAAGGCCCCGTCACACACAGCGATCTCGCTAGCAAGAACTCTGATTTTGTGTCGCCACAGTGATCTCGATAGCGAGATCGCTGTGTGTGACGGGGATCAGCGACTGGCTCCCCCACCGGGTATCGCTGATCGTATAGCATCGTTCTGGGCCATTTTTTCATCGTTGCTCTCCCGCTGGCCAGCGCGCATCGCTGCGTGTGACAGTGGGAGCCAACGATCAGCGAGGCTCCCAGCGCTCTAAGCAGGCACTGGCAGCTGGTCTCTAAGGTAAATATCGAGTTACTAAGCGGCACGCGGCACTTAGCTACCCAATGTGTACCTTAGAAACCTGCGTGCTCGCAGCTCCCGGTGCGAGCACGCAGGTTTCTAAGGTACACATCCGGTAACTAAGTGATGCGCGCCGCTTAGTAACCCGATATTTACCTTAGAGACCAGCGTCCTCGCTGGTGCTGATCGCTGGTGAAGCTGCCTGTTTGGCAGCTCACCAGCGATCATGTAGCGATGCACCAGCAATCCTGACAAGGTTGTATCGTTGTCGGGATCGCTGGTGCATCTTTAAGTGTGACGGGGCCCTTACATAGATGGACTCTTCTCTGATGTTTCGTTTGAGTATCCCCACATGTACTGGGATTCTCAAACAATGTGTGATCACACAGGAAGAAGAGGGAAAAAATACAATAGATGTTAGACATTTTAGTTAGGGAATTTTCAAAACAAGTATTTTAGAAAATAGCTCAGATTATAGCATCAAATAGATAGCAAGTTAGGAGCAACATGACTTTGCCTTCGGACCAACCCTTTAATCCTACTGACAGACAGACATCCTGTTCAGCACACACTGCAGAGCATTATGTCACTCACTGAGCAGTAGGCGGGTTTACAGCAATCTCATTCTGCGACTGAGCGCAGACTGTTCACTACCCCAGCACTACCCTTGCTTTAAGCGAGTAGCTGATTAAATGCCTATAGTCGCACTTCCAATCAGAGATTTGCACATGTTTAACCCTTTTGCGACATCTATTGTACATGTACGGCACATGTCGGATGCAGGAGGATGGAACGGGCTCCTGCAGCGAGCGCACCCCATACCCGGCAAGTGATGTGCGTGTCTTCTTTTTTCAGTCTTACAATTGGTACTACTATGGAGATATAGAGGCGTTATTGTAAATGATGTCAGGGAGCCCATGTAAATGTATACTGTAGAGTAAACCCCTGAAGTACAAAATAGGACAGCACCATCTCTTCTCCGCTGATTTCTCTCCCAAATGCTAAATTACATTACAAATGGAATATTTTTTTTAATTCAGGGTTTCATGTAATTTGGCTTTCTACAAGCTATTATTAGATTGCATAAAGCCACCCGTACAATACTATTAGACGTCCAATCCCTACACAATTGTTTCCTGGGCAGAGCTGAGAGCGATCTCTGCCACATACAGAGCAACTCCCATGAAAACATGACTGTACAAACATGATATAAGTGAAGGAACACGTTGTCTTCAGTGCTGAAGTGGTCCTCCCTTGGCAAGAGCTTCATTCTAGATCCTATTAGGAACTGTACTACCACAACACTGCGGTGGGTGGCCCTCAGCTGACATGAAAATATGCCTTATGTAATCATCAAAGCCCTGAAGATTGTGCTTAACTCCTGATTTATTGGCCATGTGGTTGTTACCCAGGAAACTCCACAAAATAATTTAATTACGAGGAGTACTAACAACTGTCAAGTTCTGGATGTGGAAAGCTATTAAATTAAATGAAGCCCAGTTTGGAGCATCATCGCTTTATTTTCTAAGTATATTGTGTTCATTTCAATTAAAAGTTTCTTCTGTGCTAGAAACACGACGCACAGGATTCTTGGGGGTGCACAAAAATCATTTAATAAACCTGGGAATGTCTGAGAAGTTCCAGAAAACGTTTGTGGTCTCTTAATATATTCACGGTTACACACAAGTTAGGAAGCTTTCTGTTCCCGCACAGATTATGTGGTTAGGTATTTGTGTGTGTAGTACGACCATCGCACAGACATTTTATTTAAATAACCATTAAGTAAACACCCGGCAGTGGACTTCTCATTTTGGTGCCAGACAGTCACTGTTGCATTAACCATAGGAGAAAAAAAAATGAGGTCATGACTTTGAGAATTTGGTTGGAGGTTTGTGCTTAGACTTTTGTGCTTATAAATAAAGTTAAAAGAGGCCAAAAAAAAAATTAAGGCATACACTTATGTATCATCCCTAACTACAGCAAAAGTGTTGGCAACCTTGATATTGTTCCAGATAATGAAGTATTTCTCCCAGAAAATTATTGCAATTACACGTGTTGTTACACACATCTTTATTTCCTTTGTGTGCATTGCAGCAACAATACAAAAAAACAAAGAAAAAAAAGCATATTGGACATATTTTCACACAAAAACCCCCAAATGGGCTAGACAATTGTTGGCACCCTCAACTTAATATTTGGTTGCACCCTTTGAAATAAATAACTGCAGTCAATCGCTTCCTATAACCATCCACAAGCTTCTTACACCTCTCAGCTGGAATTTTTCACCACTCTCTTATTTTGTAAACTGCTCTCAGTCTCTCACATCTGAAGGCGCTTTCTCCCAACAGCAATTATAAGATCTCTCCACAGGTGATTATTGGGATTTAGAGCCAAACTCATTGCTGCCACTTCAGAACTCTCCAGCGCTTTATTTCCATCCATTTCTTGGAGCTTCTTGAAGTATGCTTGGGGTCATTGTGTAGCTGGAAGACCCATGACCTAGGATGCAAACTGAGCTTTCTGACACTGGGCACTACATTAAGACCCAAATTGCTTTGGTAATCTTCAACTTTCATGATGCCTTGCACACAGTTAAGGCACAAAGTGCCGGAGGCAGCAAAACAAGCCCAAAACATCTTTGAACCTCCACCATATTTTACTGTAGGTACTGTGTTCTTTTGTTTGTCTCATTCCATTTTTTGTAAATAGTGGAATGATGTGCTTTATCAAAAAACTCTATCTTGGTCTTATCTGTCCACAAGACGCTTTCCTAGAAGTATGTTGGCTTACTCGGGTACATTTTGCTGTCTAGCTTTTTTATGTCTTGTGTCAGCAGTGGGGTCCTCCTGGGTCTCCTGCCATAGCTTTCACTTCATTTAAATGTCGACAGATATTGATGCACCCTGAACCTGCAGAAAAGCTTTAATTTCTTTGTAGCTTGATTGGGGCTGCTTATCTGCCATCTGGACTTCTCGGCGTTGCAACCTTTCATCATTTTTTTGATTAAAATAAAGTTGTTTACCCACTGTTTTGGAAAGGTGTCAACAATTTTGTCCTGATTGTTTTTAAGGGTTTTTTGGCAGATGATTTCTAATTTGCCTTTTTTTCTGTATTCTTTGTGTTGTTCTAATACATACAAAGGAAATAAACTTGTGTATAACAAAATATGTGTAATTGCATTTTGCAATAATTTTCTGGAACAATTTTAAGGGTGCAAATACTTTACACGATGATTGTATGTGGTTTCTGAGAGCAGATGTTGGGTTAAAGACGAATTGGGCTATTTATTTTACTCATTTATATAGTGCCGTTAATTCCACAGCGCTTTACAGACATTGTTATCACTGTCCCCGATGGGGCTCACAATCTAGGTTCCCTATCAGTATGTCTTTGCAGTGTGGAAGGAAACTCACACAAACGCGGAGAGAACATACAAACCCTTACAGATGTTGTCCTTGGTAGGTTTTGAACCAAGGATCCCAGTGCTGCAAGGGTGCAGCACTAACCACTGAGCCACTGTCCAATGCTAACCACTGAGCCCCCATGCTGCCCATGACTTAAACACGTGTTTGGAGCAGCATATTGCCCTCTCCTTGCTTCACACTCCGGTAATAAATAAAATTCTTTAAAATCTGGTGTGTACGGGCACTTTAGGTTACTGCACCTGACATCTTTATATTTCTTGCATGAATTTCCCATGACTGCTTGGTATCTTAGAGCTCGGCTGTGCACAAATGACTGAGATAAGGGTTTTCTGTATATATTACAGAAACGTCTTTGTTTAATGATACAATTCATTAGACCGCTTGAGGAAAAATACATGAGGCAGTTTTGTGAATAGCAAAGCTCATGATTTCCGCCCAGCCAAGGGTTTATGGAAGTTTTAATTTTATCCCTTTTTATAGTGCTTTTCTGTTGGTTGAATTTAAGTTTTTTTTTAAGATAAAATAAACTAAAATTAGGATGTTAGGATTATGAGGTTATTGAATAATCCAACCACCCTAGTGTTTCTGACTTCCCAGAAAAGGGGGAATTGACCTCACAATATGGCCTGGTGCCATAAAAATAGCAGCTTTATCTACATATGCCAAATAAATTGCCTAATGTGGGAGGGATTTTGTAGCTACACACAACAAGCAAATGTTTTCTGAATAAAGTAACATTCCAGTGGTTTAACAATTGTTAAAAGTACCCTGGGCAACAAAGGGCTAAAAGAAGTGCCTGAGCCCAAATGGCTCTCCAACTATGATGCATAAAATATAAAGTAAGTCTGAAGGTCCCAGGTGCCCTAACAAATGAGAATACATGCAATAACTCCGCAAGAAGCAGTATATAGATCAAACACCAACTCTCCCAGAACATCTGGGATGCGCCTGCAAAAAAGGGAGACGTCCTGGAAGTATTGGCAAACCTAATGACCGTCGGTAAAGCCCCTGAACATCCAGGAAATCGGCATGCCTGGAAGATTTCTTGTGTAAAGGTTCTGTCACACTAAGCGATATCGCTAGCAATATCGCTATAACTTGTGACATTATAGCGGTATTGCTAGCGACATCGCTGTGTCTGATACTTACCTGCGACTCGCTTCCCCGCTGCTTATCACTGATCGCGCGAGAACCTCCTGGACCGCTTCTCGTCGTCAGCTTCCTGCGGCGCTTCCTGTGGAGAGACGAGCGACGCGTGGACGCAGGCGGGAGGACATCAGGATCGCCTAGTGTGACAGGTAAGTAGCGACCCCCGTCCCCAGCGATGTCGCTGGTGAGATCTGCCTGTGTGGCAGCTCACTAGCGACCACTTAGCGATGTACCAGCGATCCTGACTGCGTCATATCGCTGGTCGGGATCGCTGGTACATCGCTAAGTGCGACAGTACCTTAAGACAAGGATATATTCAGTAATCGGACTGAGCCTTGGTATCCAACCGAACATTGGGGTAAGGTAAGATGGAGCGCAACATGGTCAAATACCCTAGTTAGAGATTGCCTGTATGGCTAGCATTTAAAAAATAACTAAAGTTTATTTTTTAATAATTCTTTCCGGATTGTAAAGTTGATAACATTTCCAAGTCAATTCAGCCAGTACTCCTATATGCTCCACCTTTTACTACATCACATGTATAAATGAGCTCTACGGATTTGTGCAGAACAGCTCGCCATGTAAGGATGTGTGTGCTTCAAAATGGCATCAAAGGAGCCGAAGATAAACATTATTAATGCATCTAACACAGCGTTTCTAACTAAATGGTAAATTACATCATGGCCGTTCTTTGTATAAATAGGACATAAAACAAACAGCAGCACGCACAGTACTGAGGGAAGAAATGCAGACACAAATGGCTGCTCTTATATCCAGCTGAAAATTACGCAGTCTACAGGAATGTCACTGAACGGAGGGTGATGGTGAAAGCTTCTCCTGATCTGTGCTGTTTCCTCATCAGAATAATAGGCAGTCATTACCCGGACCTCTTTTTTTTCTGCCTAAGTCACGTACTAGCACAAATGACCCGGTCGTTGTCTGGGTTGAAAATGTAATTATATGGGTTATAATTAGTAATATAAATAACTACACTTTAATTGTGTATTTTTACAAATGATCGAACACACACCATGTAAGTTGTTTCCCGGCTCTGTGCAGTGCCGCTCTGTTACGGTTCTGGCATTGTAGCACTTTGGAAGGCTGGTCGTAGGATTTACAGATGTGTGTACACAATTCATGGACTCGCCACTGATGGCTGCTACTAAGAGGCTTTAAGATTCAATGTAGTTAATCTTTCCTTAAACACATTTCTACTTTTAAGATCACTTGATGGTGTTATGAAAGCAAGAGTTCAAGATCTCATTGTGGAAAACTCCCAAAATACTGAAAATGGCTGAAAGATAATAATCACATGAAATAAAGCTGACCGTAAACTTCAGATAGCTAATGCCAAGATGTGCTCACAAAGGGGTAATGGAAGTAAAGGCACACATCGCCGAGAGAGGTGCTGGCTGAATGATCATTAGACTGACCGCTATTTCTTCCATTCCCAGCAATGCTCAGTTCAGCCTAGTGTTACTGAGTTTTCCATATGAGAGCCATTGCTAGACTTTGGTAGCTGCGTATCTCCGCGGAGAACAACAGCTGGACCTCTCTCTACCCCATCATCAGTTGTCAGGGAAGAGTTGGGAGGCGCCCATACATATTAGCCTGTCGGCTGATCCCACCGGCAAGGCCGGGGTCACACTTGCGAATGTGATGCGAGAAACTCCTGCGAGTCTCTTGCATTAATACCCGGCACTGCCACCAGCAGTTCAGACTGGAGTGTGCAGCTGCATAGAAATACATGCCGAGTGCCGGTGGCAGTGCCGGCTATTGATGCAAGAGACTTGTGCAAGTTTCTCCATCACACACGCAAGTGTGGCCCCAGCCTAATGGTGAGTTTGGCAAGTCTTGAGCATCTGGCAGGCACCATTGGCAGCAGCTTTTCTCACATGAGACTGAAACGATTGTACATGTTAATATCCAACACGTCTGACTCTTCTCTTCCCAGCACCTGCATCCCAGGAGAGTTAAGCCCCGTTACACATAGTGGTATCGCTAGCAATATCGCTGTAACGTCACCAATTTTGTGACGTAGCAGCAATATTGCTAGCGATATCGCTATGTCTGATACTTACCTCCGACCGGCTCCCCCGCTGCTCTTCGCTGGTCGCGCGAGAATGTCCTGGACCATTTCTCGTCGGGCGCTTCCTGCTTGGCTTCCTGCTATGGAGACGAGCAACGTGTGGATGCGGGCGGGAGGACGTCAGGATCGCCGCGTCTGATAGGTAAGTAGCGACCCCCGACCCCTGCTATGTCGCTGGTGAGATCTGCCTGTGTGGCGACCACTTAGCGATGCACCAGCGATTCATATCGTTGTCGGGATCGCTGGTGCATCGCTAAGTGTAACGGTACCCTTAGGACAAACACGTCTGGTCATACCGAAATCAGTTGGTTTGGTTGATGTTTATTCCATGTAAATAGCCACATAAAAGAGGTTGCAAAAAAAAATGTAGCGGGGATTACAGAGGAGATACTTGCCCTCACTAATGCCTCACTGCTCGATTCCTTTGCTTACTGGATTCCACTGGTTTCTACTTTGCTGACCTGTCTCGGCACACCACAAAAGTTAGGGTATGGCCGAGATTGAATCTGTGGCCTCAGTGCTGCAAGGTAGGAAGTCGTTCTTGCTGCTGTGATCAAAGTTGAAACAACGTGGACAGTTGCTTCATTGGAGAAGTGATCTGACACAAGGTGTCTGTGCATTTCTGCTCATAAATCTCATGTCCCGAATATTACAACAAACATTTGACAACGCTGACTATTTTTCTGAAGTGTGAGGATTGTCTAGATCACATAGTCATCCTGGCGCGACAAAAGCTCCTGATTACATTACTGTACCTTTGCCTCTCTCCGCCATAATCCAGGATCAGGCACTTGTTAATCTGATTTCTTCTGATCAGTAAAATGCACTAATCTTTTTGTTCTGACATAATCGTCTTGAAAAATGTAGTGTTAAACACCGGAAAGATCACTCTAGTGACGTGATGGCACGTAGTTGTCGGCTGAGTACTGATCACTTTTCACGTACGGAGTTTCTCACTAATTCGGTCATCTTTAAGACTATTATATTTGCAACATTTTTCCTATCCTGAGGAACATTCCTTGAGCCTAAACAATATTTCTGATTGCTACATCATGTTAGGTCTATGCAAGCTTGCTCACGATAACAAGGTAAATAAGCTTGATATGGGGGATGTAACAAAGAATCACCAGTTTTGGTGGTGTCAGGGCACATGCCTGTGTTTAAGAACTTATAAGTTGGATTTTCTTCTATAATGTGAGAAACTGGAATTGTATGAGGCTCATCAAACTCTGGTTTTACCACGGAGATAAGGTTCAAACAGGCTAAGTACAAGTGATTATAACAACTTCGTAATATTGCTTATCATACAAGTGTGCCTTTTTCTCCGCATATGAGCCACTTCTTCCCCTTCCTTGCCTCAAATACACATTATCTATCTCAGAAAAACTACTAAAATTAAATTTTCTCAAAAAAAGAAGGCTAAGCAGCTCACTGAGTTATCAGAATACAGTTGTCTATCAATGTCTATAAAGATAGATGGGGACGCAGAGAGAGAAGAATAGAGAGATTGTGCTGCTTTCTAATGTATAATGTCCTTCATGCTTTTGCTTCTCGGCATGTGTTACATAGAGACAGGAGAGCAGGAATCCCTTATGTCTGTGTGTGCTGTGTATGGAGACATCAGAGCAACTAGTCTCCACTAGTTCAGAGACAACTGAAAAAGAGACAGAAAAAGAGTTTGCAAAGGAGAAAACTGGTGAAAAATGAAGGAAACAAGTCATAATGGCCAGAAATTAGTGTTAATTCTCATGTACACACTTGGCATCTTTTGCTGAACAATCACCTGAAATGACATGTACACTATAAAGACTACATAAACTAATGGAAACAATATAACAAAAAGGAAGAACATGGGCATAGCAATCAATATGTACCATACTTAACACCTGCTATGCCAGTGACCTAAATCTACGTGTGCTCTTGAGATCCTTCATCAGTTCTCACATATGATACTACATTTTATTATACACATGACCTCGTCATATGGCATGAACAGATTTGCCTCAAAGTATGTAACAGAAAGTGTTAACAGGCCCATATGTATTTAAGGTGTAGTTAATGAGGGTGGACTCAATGTGAACCTTGCTTTTTCCCAAATAGTAAATGCTCTGAAATGCTTATAAAACACAATAACACTCTCCAAGGAATCAAAACAAGAATTAATAGTGGAGCAGTTTTATATATTATCTAATCCATTACCGGTAATTAACACTTCAAAATATTTAAGATCACTGATCAAGGACATAATGATTTCCGATATGGTGTTCTGTACCGTCTCCGAGGTTTCTGTAAGATGCTCCCGGACAGGATGCCAATGGAGTCCAATTAGTGCGAATTCATGTTGTGTTAGTAGGGAAATGTTTATGGGCTCTAAGGGTCCATTGAATTCTGGGGCTTTTTATGTGACGTACTAATTAAATCAATGTAACATGTTCCCATTTGGACGCTGAAACTACCAGAACTGTGATACAGACAACAACTTCACAGATATTAAGATACAAGAAACAGGCAAATGTAGATTACTGGTGGCTTTTCTTTTAATACGTTTTGCGAATATTTGTGTCACCTTTGGCATCATAATTTTGTATTTGAATTCAACCTTCTTTTCTGTTACAGACGCCTCACGCATCAGATATATTGTCTACAGAGAGAATATGGGGGCACAGATATCCATTAGGCTTCATTCTAGGGAAAGTGGCAATTTATGAGACCGTAATGTCTGCGCCTCGACATTCTGAGTGGGTGATGAGCTGTGTACCATGTGGCACATGTGAAACTAGCACTTGTCTGCAAAATATTTACTACATTGCCCTAGATTGTTCCGTGTGCAGTCCGTCATGCACTTGGACCATATATATGTTTGTACACCATTTTGTAGAGCCCAAGTTCAGAATTTGGGCTACACATCATGTCTCTCTCAGCACACCGCATAATGATATCATGGTAGGAATGTGACTTAGAAACATTGGGAAACCAGCCCTGGGATGCTGAATATCTTAGGCTCATTTTATAGGGAAACTGATGGTTGAGACGCACCACTTCACTCCGAGCTCCTCATCCTAATTCCTGACACATTCACTTTGGCAAAAAATCAATGTCACTTTGTTAAGCACCACTTGTGAAGAAAGCAGTCACGGCACCACACTCTGAGCCAGGCCTTACTCGCATCCGGACTCCGCAGTCACGCCATATTCTTGTGACTAAGCTCACCTACTTCGTCTGTCTTTCTGGACTTCGATCTTTTTGCTGCGGTGCAGATAGAGCCCTTTAATTATTGAAGAATGGATGCCACAAACTTCACTGCAACCCCCTTAAATACATGTATATACTGTATGTGGGAGGGTCGCAAAACTTTTATGTAAGAGTCTTTATATAAAAATGAAGCCCCTTCTCTTCCCAGTCTTTAAAAACTTCACCAAAACTTGCTGCCATTTGTGGAGTCACGTTTTGCACACATGTTTGGAGCCATTTCCATTTTACCCAATGTCCCAAATTACCCCTTTGCCAGCTCCAATACAAGGCTTATGTGCTCATGGCTACACATTGGGAGACAATGGCCTTTGTTTTATTCTTTGAGATACGTTTGGGAATTAAGTCCACTGAACAAAGTATCAATGTTTGTAAATCACCTTTCTCAATGTATTTTATAGGATGAATGCTCTGATAATGTTTGTGGACCAATCGCCCCACTTATGGGGCACAATATACGGTGACTTCCACCCCTCGTATGTTAATCGTCTCAGACATGCTTGTCTCACTGTGCTGAGAGCTAATTACACATCTCTCTTACAAACACGACAAGTCTCATTCTTTTCTAGTGTAATTCGGAACGTAAGATGAAAAGCACTGAGTTATTGCCATGAGGGAGCGCAGACACAATGGAAGGAATTCCAGCACAGGACTGGGAGCACCGAAGTAACATCATGAATGGAAAGTCTAAACATCATTGAAGCTGTCATCCAGCAATAGAGGGAAGCTGTGATAGACAAAGAGTTATAACCTCCAAATGATCATAAATCATGAGTGATTACAGCGTGTGAACGGCGACATTCCACATCTCTGGAATATTTGTGCGTTCTGCGCTCGTGAGGTGCTCCAACTATTTCACCTCTTGTTTCCTCTGTCATAGGAATGCCAACAACTTCACATGATTTCCATGAAGATGTAGGTGGTAGAACTGTGAACAACGTTTATGGACTTGTGGTGTTGGTGAACTTCCCATTCACTTATTCAATCAGGTCCTTTAAAATATTTGCTTTGCATGCACAGCAAAAGCAAGAAACCGTTTCTTTATCAAGCACCGTTCTCGGAGAAAAAAATTTACCGACATTCAATAAATGGTAGCGGACATGCACTGTGTCCAAAGCGATACTAGTTCTGGATCATCTGCACCCGGCCTTGGAGATATTGCAGCTTCTTGCTGCAGAGTTGTTCAGGTAAGCAGGGCTGACGTGATGTCTATAGAAAGGCAATCGTATAGATAGTCAGTACATAGTGTTCAGCCCTCTAGAGCAGGAATTGCTCTTTGCAGAGGTTTTCTGCTCAGGTTCAAGGAGATATCCCTCTTTTTTCCATGTAACATCTATAGAACCAGATAGAGTTGATCTTGTCTACCTCCGCAATGTTTGCCAAAAACTTGGGTGGGCGACACCTTTACGCTGGGATAATGCATTTGTGGGTCAGGAGAGCATCAAACAAGAAGAATAATGTCTCCTCTTTCTTGTATTCACTCCTGTTTATATTAGGGTTTTTAAATATTTTCAGAAATTATTTTTAATAAATTGTCACTCATATTTAGTCTGTAAGGCTGTCACTTTGGAAGGTAAAGATTATCCAGGCTAGGAACAAAAGTCTTCAGTCCCTCTATGTTAGGCTGGAGTCACACTCAGCGTATAAAAAATCGGTCGAATTTTGACGGCCGAGAATCGCACCAATGTTCTCCATATGGTGATCATTGTGAAATCCATTTGCAATGTGAGGATGTGATTTCCTCGCATCAAAGTATCCGTGTGACATCCGTATGGCATCTGTATGTGATGCGTAGGCGGTGATTTTATCGCAGCCTTGCAAAATGGACACATAATGGATCCATGGCCTGAAAATCTTTTAAATCCTAATCAGCAACCTTATTTTTTGGCTCTACAACAGGTTCCACCCTCCAATCTTTGCATTAGAGTCCGTGCTTGTGTTTTGGTATTGCTGCTTTGTGTCAAACATGTCAGACAGGCTTATTTTCAACACTACTGAGCGGGTTTTTTCCACTGGGATTTGTACCGATGTTTTGGAGAGCCTTACCCAGTGATTGTGGATCCGAGGAGGCGGAGACGAATGTGGCTACATCCGCTTATGAGGCGACTGCTGACTAAAGGCCATTTCCACCATCTGTATGCTTCTCTACGCAGCCAACCTGACAAGTTCTACCAATATTGTCGGATGAGCATGCCCACATTTGACATTCTTCTGGAGGCCCTATTCACGTAGAGGCCTGGACCACGGCGCAGAATCTTTAATTTCCGCCTGTCCCATGCACAACGGCTGATGGAGTGTGCCTTTGGAATTCTCTGTGCCAAATAGCGGGTCCTACAGTCAGCCATTCAACTTAGTAAAGGAAATGTGAATGAGGTTATCAAAGCCTGTGTGATACTTCACAACTTCACCAGCATCCATGACTGTACATCAAATGATGGTCATGAAGTTGCAGATGGAAATAATGGCTTGACTTATACACATGTACTTCATCCACGTCGTCAGCCCTCTGGACTTAAAGTGCGGGATGTGTTTACTAATTATTTTGTTTCACCAGAGGGATATGCTCCATGGCAAAACAATGCAGTCTCTATGTTGTGATTTTTTTATTTGGTGGACAAAAATAAAGTAATGTTAATGTTTGAAGTGTGTGTTGTGTTGGCCTAATAATGTTTAAAATATGTAAATCAGCTCATCATCTATCTCCTCATAACATATTGATTGAACTTGTTTTAATCCAAACTTTTTTTTTATCATAACCAAGAAAACATATTTGTAACATATGGTATATTGGGCCAATAAAACTGGGCCTATATAAAAATTATAAAATTAACAACATATATGTGACATTTACACTTTAGCTTACAAGTTATGGTAGCTTGGGGGTGGTGATGACAGGAGGCCAGCATTTGAGGTTTGCCTAGTTTGTGACCCAACCTGACTTTCATCCTGTGGGATGGCTGATGCTGACCCAGAATTATGGACCAGGGAAGGATCCTGTTGGGGAGCATAGTAGTGGGAAGTAGGGTATTGATGTTGGTACTCCTGGGTAGTGACGTGACCCATTTGTTCATACCCCCCAATATGGCCATGTCGAGCATACCCATGTTGGGATCAGCCTCCAACAGTGGGTCTGCTCAAGTGGCCATATTGGGCAGGTGCAGCAGTATCATGAGGCTATGTGCACACATAGATTTTTGTCCTGCAGATTTTTCCGCGCAGATTTGTAAAAATCCGCAGGTAAAATCTCAGGTCAAAAGACCTGCGGTTTACCAGCAGATTAGCCTGCGGTTTAGCCCTGTGGTTTCACACCTCACAATGGTGAAGGTGTGAAACCGCAGCAGAATCCGCACAAAGAATTGACTTGCTGCGGATTGTAACCCGCAGCAAATCCGCGCGGAAAAATCCGCAGCATGTGCACAGCGTTTTTGGTTTTACCATTGCAAACAATGGTACTGTACAACGCAGCAGAAACTGCTGCGGACCCGCAGGGCCAGAAACGCTGCAGATCCGCAGCAGAATCCGCACCGTGTGCACATAGCCTAAAATGGTACTTGTGCTGGCCGATGTTGGGTTGGGGGGGTGCTGTGGCTGAGGTGTAGGCATACGTGGGGGAAGCGGCTCAGCAACTGTCCACTTGCCTCCTGTTGCCAGTGGTGGAAAGCTCCCTCTTGCGCCGGCCATGGAATGGCGGCAGCCTTGGCTGAGGTATCCAGTGGCAATGTTGGGCTGCTACTGTGGCCCCGGTCCTCGACCTCTAGATTGGCCTGTTGGGCAGAAGGCACTGCTGGTTGTGGTGGTTGGGTGCTGCATGATGGTGCCAAAGATGGTCCAGTCACTTTTTCACCTTCCCTAACTGGATCAATGTGGACCTCTGAGTTGGAAGCCGTTTCCCTCTCGGTAAGGTCAGAGTCAGTTCTGTTTTTAAGTACATAGTATAAAAAACAAACAATTAAGATTTGCCCATAAAAGCATATACAAAATGTTGTTTCATGCATGCACTTACGATCTAAGATCCATAATGGGAGCCAAAAAATTCAGTCTATCACAATAGATATATTTTCTTTTTTTGGGTGCTGCATCACCACTCCTGCCCCGGGTAGTAAGAGTTATTTTTAATGGTTTCAACACTCCAATTAATTATAATACTAATAATCCATTACAATACACCCCGCTGATGTCGCTCTCGCCGGTACTCGTCTCGGCAGCTGTGCCACCGACTTGTGACATCAGTGACTGCAAAGTAACAGAAAAAATGTTTTAACTTTCAATCACAGTGTTTGGCTTGCAAAATGTAGGCTTCAGTGTAATATGGCCTACTACTTGGCAAGTGTAAAGTCTGAAATATTCCACAGATTACAAACAACATCACATATGATGATGTTATGTTATTTTTTTATTCCTATGGAACATTTATTATTTTTTTATGATTGTAATTACTAATTTCTTGCTGGACCTCACAAGGTCTTTCCTCAAAATCTGGGAACATTTGGGTGCAGATTCGCCTCCATGCTGCATCCTTACGTACGCGGTCCGAATAGTGTGCGTCACATTGGTCCCATGGTTCTGGCCTCTCCTGAACCAGAATTATGAGCATCTCCACATTGATGTGTCTGGCCATGCTGCTCGACTCCGTGAAGGTGTGTTCTGGGATTTTTGTAGAGGTTGCCAGGGAAATTAGCATGCCAAAGCTTCCTGATAATGGATGAAGGAATTTCCTGTCATCTGGAAAATGCTTGCGTATTTCTCGCAAGTCACACTGATGGTCCGTGTGGTGTCCATTTTTTTCTCGAACCCATAGACTTGCATTAGCGAGACTCAGATGACATATGCTGCAAATCGTAGCATGCTGCGATTTCACTCGCACGTATAATACGGCCGAGGAAAAATATGGTGATGGAAGCTGCCCCATAGATTAACAGTGGACCGAGTGCTATGCAATGTTTTATCACATAGCACTCGTCCACATTCCTCTCTAGTGTGACTCCGGCCTTACTGCTGAATTGTGACAGTATGCTTGGTGCACATGTGGCGCTTCCAGGAGTATGGTCGCCACAATGGCATTACCTTCCTCCTAGGGAGGGTGATGTCAGGCTTGGAGGCAATGAAGGGTCTCTCTGGCAGTTAATCTCTACATACAACACAGTTCCCACTCCAGGCCAGCAGAGGGAGCTCTGAACCAATACTAAGGGGAAGAGCTTCTCTCTGGGGGCCAGGAGGGAAAATTAGGTAGTTAGTATGAGGAGGGCAAAGAGTGTAGATGTGTGGAGAGAAGCTGGAGGTTGAGCCGAGGATAGAGAGCTCCCTCCCAGTGATAGCGCATGATCTGGAGTCTGGTCTCCACGGTTGTATGGATACTGAAGGTCCTGCAACAGAAACCAGAGGAATAGGAAGATGTAAATGCTCTATTCACACCTAAGACTCGGAGGCACAACAGCGACAGGTGAGCCAAGAGAAATAGAGGGCTACAGCTGTCTGCCATACAAGGTAGATCCAAAAGGGAAGAAGAAGGAGGAACGTCAGTGTAACACAGTACTGCATGTACCTCAAGTCAGCGTTAGAGAGGAGACTACACAACCCATCTGACAGAGAGATTCCTAAGTTGCTTCCAGGCTAATCATCTCCTGTGCCATCTGTAATCTGGACCCTGGACTGCACTTACTAGTAAAGGTAAAGACACTACATTCCGCTGTGTCCTTGCCTTCTTCCTGCAACTTCTTCAGCACTGCTACATCTCTGTGCCAGACACTGCAGCCTCTTCCCCAACACTTATCTACACTGCCCTGGGACCAACAGCCCTACCTGTGGAGGGCTATAACATCACTGCTGCACCCCACCATCTGTCCCAGAGGATCTGTCTGCAGCGTCGGCTTAACACCTCCCTTGCCGAACACCACAGGTGGCGTCACGAATCACTCATAAACTTTATTTCTTCACTCAAACCCCCTTTTACATGGGCGCCCAGGGCCACGGACCGGGTCACTGCTGCTGTGACAATCCCCTCTGAGAGACTGGCCCGGTACCGAGTACCCCACAGCCCTGGGAGGGCAACCCATTTTGGCATCACGAAAAGGATTACGGAGCCCGGTATCCCTGGGTCCTATGTGCCAGAGATTGTTGTGTGCTATAGACTGTGAAATTGCCGCCATTACCCCGCTGCTTGGCGCGCGCGGGAAACCAAAGAGGCGGGCCGTTGTGGGCGGAGCCTGCCGAAGAGCGAGAAGAAGTGAAGTGCCGCGGGGGAAGAGGACAGCGCGCAAGAAGTGGGGGAGCTGAGGCCTGCAGCCGGTAAGCCTGCTCAACCGCGGGGCCTGGCTAACGTTAACTAGGGGGGAAAGAGAATGTTGGAGGCACGCGCTGATGCAGCAGCCGACGCCCTCGCAAACCCCTCAGCGCCGCATGAAGCAGCGCCCACCGCAGCGGTCCACATAATGCCGCTGTCTATGCCTTACATACCGGGAGCAGCATGGCTACCGCAGTATTCAGGGGAGTCACATACCCTGAGTGACTTCAAAGAGAGACTGTGCAGTTTGTTTGAGGTGTATCCTCTGTCTGAAAGCCAGAAGGTGAACATCCTTATTGGGCAACTAACAGGTGCAGCACAGAGAGAGGTAAAAGCCTGGCACAACACTGATAAAGAGACTGTTAAAAAGATCCTGGCTAAGCTAAAGAGCACCTTTGACACCCGCACTGCCGCTGAAATCAAGATGAGATTCTTTGGATGTAAACAGAAAGCGCAGGACAGTATACGGGACTATGCTCTTAACCTGCAGGAGGCGCTGCGAGCCGTCAAGCAGATTGACCCAGACAGTGTGAAAGATGGAGACGGACTGCTAAAGGAGCAATTAATTGAAGTACTCTTATCCAGCTCCCACAGAGCACAGCTGCGCATCATAGCCCTACAGAACCCTGATCTAGACTTTGCTGATTTCAAAGACAGGGCTATCCGGGTGCTGCATGAACCGAATGTCAGCCATCCAGCGCCACCTAGGCGCCCAGCGATTACATACCACCAGGAAGCAACATCTTTCCCTTCCATCCCTGTGGAGGCTGATGCACAGACTCTGGACAAAGATACATCTGCAGAACTGCGTCTTCAGGTCTAGGAGTTGACCAAGGGTATGGCTGCACTTGCTAAAACCGTGCAGTCCCTGCAGGTATCCTCCAAGGAAAAGATCCAGCTTGCCTCCAGTCCAGAGGATGTCCCGTGGCTAAAGAAGAAGAGGATCCCGCCTCTCCGAGGAAGGAACAACGATTGCTATGACCAGAACAGACGTCCCATCTGTCGTCACTGCCACAAGGCAGGCCGTCTTGCAAGGTTCTGTTATTTAAACGAGCAACCCCTGGGGCAGAGGGCCAACCCCCAGGAGTAGGACCACAAGGCCCAAAGGACTGGCGAGCCAAGTATGTTGGAGGGAGACCAGTCCTCCCAGTGGTGATTGACGGTATCCCCATGAACGCTTTGCTGGACACTGGCTCCCAGGTGACAACTATGCCCTATATCCTTTACAAGCGGTATTGGGCTGATTCTGAACTTACTCGCGGCCCAAGTGATGAACTCACAGTAGTTGCCAGTAATGGTCAGTCTTTACAGCAAGTGGGATGTAAAGAAATTACTGTTAAAGTGGGTAGAGTAGAGTTAACATCTCAAGGTCTGATAGTTGTAGATATTGATCGACGAGAATGTAACCCAATGATGACTCTTGGTACCATTGTGATTGAAAATTGTCTTTCCGAGGTTATTGTCTTGTTGCAACAGGTGGCTGAGATTGCTGGTTCCAGTGAACAACGAGTCCTGCAGAAGGAGATCAAGGCCCTGATGCAAAGACAGCAGGTAGAACTCTCTGGTGGAGAAATTGGCAGCGTCAGAGTGAGTGATTCTTTCCCCATTGCAATACCCCCCAGATATGAAATGTTGATTTGGTATCGGGCAGCCATAGGCCTCAGAGGAAAAGATTACCAGGCAATGGTAGAACCAGTGTACTCTGATAGCAGGCCCACTTTCCTGACAGCCAGAGGGGTAGTTGATGTCCGTAAAGGGAGAGTACCTGTACGCCTGTTGAATTGTGGGGAGGAGGAATCCATAGTACCTCGGTATGCCACAGTTGCTTAGCTGCTTACTGTCAGCAACAACGCCATACGGGCAGCAGAGCCCTTGGTTTCGTCCGACCAGGTGGCGGACAATGGCTCTGTAAAGCAGCTGGAGGAGTGGTGTCAGTAACTGCCGGTGGGAACTGACTCCACCCCTTCATACCAAAAGAATGGGGTTTAAAGAGTGACTCAGGAGTATGAGCGGGTATTCAGCAAACACCCTCTAGATTTTGGGAAGGCAAAAGGGGTTCAACATCATATCCCCACTGGAGATCATCCACCCATTAAAGAAAGGTACCGGCCTATACCCCAACACAATATCAATGTGCCAAAAGTATGTTGCGGGAAATGAAGGAAGCTGGGGTGATCAGAGACAGTTGTAGCCCCTGGGCAGCTCCAATAGTTTTTGTAAAGAAAAAGGATGGTACCATGAGAATGTGTGTTGATTACAGAAAAATTAACAGCATTACACATAAAGATGCCTACCCATTACCCAGAATTGAGGAATCATTAGCTGCACTTAAAACTGCTATTTTTCCACCCTGGATCTCAGTAGTGGGTATTGGCAGGTTCCCGTGGCAGAGGCAGGCAAGGAGAAAACAGCATTTACCCCCCCAATGAGTCTCTGTGAGTTCAACTATATGCCATTCGGGCTCTGCACTGCCCCAGGAACATTTCAACTGCTGATGGAGTGCTGTCTGGGACACAAGAACTTCGAGCCGGTCCTGTTGTACCTTGATGATGGCATTGTTTTCTCCAAGACTTATGAAGACCATCTGAAGCACCTGGCTGAGGTGTTTGAAGCCTTGTCCAACTTTGGCCTGAAGGTGAAGCCTTCCAAATGCCACCTCCTGAAGCCCAAGGTTCAGTACCTCGGTTATGTAGTGAGTGCAGAAGGTGTGGCACCGGATCCTGACAAAGTTACAGTCATCCAGGACTGGCAGAAGCCCAGCAACCTCCATGAAGTACGTCAATTCCTCGGGCTGGTAGGCTACTACCGAAGGTTCATCAAAGGCTTCACTGAGATAGCCACTCCTATGCAAAATCTTCTGGTGGGTCAGCCCAAGAAGGCCAGAAAGCAGAGTCCTACATTCGAATGGAATGAGGAGCTGGAGAGGTCCTTCACTCGACTGAAGATGGCTCTCACAGGAGATGAAGTTCTGGCCTAACCAGATTATGACCAACCCTTTGTGTTGTATACTGATGCCAGCAACATGGGACTTGGAGCAGTACTGTCACAGGTACAGAATGTCAAAGAAAGAGTGATCTCTTACGCCAGCAGGAAGCTTCGTCCCACTGAAAGGAACCCTGACAACTACAGTTCCTTCAAGCTGGAGTTCCTCGCCATAGTCTGGGCTGTGACTGAACGATTCAAGCATTACCTAGCTTCAGCCAAGTTTACCATCTTCACAGACAACAACCCGTTGACTCACTTGGAAACTGCCAAGCTAGGTGCACTGGAGCAGCGATGGATGGCTCGGCTGTCTAACTATGAATTCACCATCAAGTACCGAGCAGGGTACAAGAATGCCAATGCTGATGCACTGTCCAGAATGCCTAATCTGCCAGATGCAGGAGAAGACCCTGAGGCACTTGAAGAAATCGAGATACCTGCCTTCCACCGGCCAATTGCGGCCCAACGTGCCCAAGGAGTGAGAAACAGACGGTCTGGCTTGAAAGAGGCCACCCTAAATCCATTGCCTCATCATGACTGGGCAGAAACGCAGGATAGCGACCCCGCAGACCACCTGGTGAAGGAGCTACTGTCAAAAGCTGACTCATGCCCAGAGTCGGATGCTCCTGAAGAAACCCAACAGTTGTGGAAGGAAAGAGGTTGGCTGTTCATCTATGAAGGAAAGCTGTGCCGGAGGAGTATCAATGCCCACACTCATGAGCTGGTCTGGCAGGTGGTAGTCCCAAAGAGAGAAGCATCAATGGTCTTGGAAGCATACCATAATGGAGCTGGACACTTCGGATGGAAGAAGTTGGAAGCCTTGCTCTGGGAGAGATTTTACTGGGCTGGTATGAGGAAAGCCATTGAAAATTGGTGCCGGGAGTGTGGACAATGTAACCTGCGCAGAAAGGACTGTAACAGCCAGCGAGCTCCTTTGCAGCCAATAATAACCAAACAGCCACTTGAGTTGGTCGCCTTGGACTATGTGAAGCTGGTCCCAAGCTGTTCAGGCTACATTTATGCTCTTACCATCGTTGACCACTACTCAAGATTCTTGGTAGTTGTGCCTGTCAAGGATCAAACAGCCAGGACAGCAGCCAGAGCCTTCCAACAGCAGTTTTTGTCGACCACACGGATACCTCGAGCGAGTGCTTAAAGATCAAGGTCCAGCCTTTGAGGCGGAAGTGTTCCAGGAATTCTGTAACTTGTACGGTTGCAAGAAGATCAGGACAACACCGTACCATCCACAGACAGACCAATGGCGTGAAAAGATGTGTGAAAAGATGAATCAGGTGGTGATCGATCTACTGAAGACCTTGCCTTTGGAAGAGAGAAATCTGTGGCCAGAAAAGTTGCCAGATCTGGAAGACCTCTACAACCACATTCCTGTGAATTCCACCAACTGCACTCCAGCCTACCTAATGAGAGCGAGGCCTGGTAAGCTGCCTATTGATTTGGATATGGGAGTCCTTACACCTGAGGTGACGTCACCAGATGCTGACTGGGACACAGAGAGACAGCAACAGTACCATAGAGTACAAAAGTGTGTAGAAAAGAGTCTAGCTCAGGAAGGACAAAAACAGGAGAACTACAATCAACATGCACCTGCAGTTCCCTTGTCACCAGGAGAACAAGTCCTAAAGAGGAAAAGAAGGATGCATAAATTGGATGACCAATGGGAAGCTGAACCCTACACCATTCTACCCTCAAACTTCGACAATACCAAGGTGTGCCTTATTAGTAAAGATGGTGGAGAAACCTCAGCAGTAGTATCAAGGGGTCATTTGAAATTGTGCCCTGACCAGTTAAAAGAAAGAATGGAAGAACAAAATAACATCCAACCCATAGAAGAAGAAAAGGTCAGCACTATACTGGGAGAATTCCCTGCAAACTGGACTAAAGTAAATGATGCCATAGTGGTGCCAGTGTTGACATTTCCCCAACTGGTAATACAAGAAGAAGTGACTCATGAGAACTCTGAGAATCAGGAAGTTCAAGCAGTGGAAGCCACACCAGCAGTGGAGCAAGAGAATCCTTGCCCTGCCAGTGGTGAATCTGTCATGCCCATGGTGAGTCTAGGAGTTCGTAGAAGGATACTACCTAGTTTACCAAACCAGAGTTCCGTAGATCTACCCGTACTACTCAAGGTATACCACCCATTAGATTCCGCATATAACTAAGTTAAAGTATTGTAAGTGTTAACATGTATATATGTAACTGTTCAAGTTTTGTGCCTACAGACACTCTGTAATAAATCCCTTTTTGAATTTTCCAGTTTTGTTTTGATGAACATTTTGGCCACATGACTGTGTGTGGTCACTAACTTTGTACATATTTCATCATTTGCCCAGGAATGGACCATGGACGTTGATGCATGAACTTACCATCACAGGACTATTTTTGGAGCTTTTGGTTATTGTAATTTTTCATTTTTCTAAATTTTGTACATTTATAATTGTTTATTTGTTATGTGTTCATATGTTTTTTTTTCATCAGTCCAGGAGTACTGAGTTGCACTAGGGGGGAATGTGGTGCCCCAGGAGTATGGTCGCCACAATGGCATTACCTTCCTCCTAGGGAGGGTGATGTCAGGCTTGGAGGCAATGAAGGGTCTCTCTGGCAGTTAATCTCTACATACAACACAGTTCCCACTCCAGGCCAGCAGAGGGAGCTCTGAACCAATACTAAGGGGAAGAGCTTCTCTCTGGGGGCCAGGAGGGGAAATTAGTTAGTTAGTGTGAGGAGGGCAAAGAGTGTGGAGAGAAGCTGGAGGTTGAGCTTAGGATAGAGAGCTCCCTCCCAGTGATAGCGCATGATATGGAGCCTGGTCTCCACGGTTGTATGGATACTGAAGGTCCTGCAACAGAAACCAGAGGAATAGGAAGCTGTAAATGCTCTATTCCCACCTGAGACTCGGAGGCACAACAGCGACGGGTGAGCCAAGAGAAATAGAGGGCTACAGCTGTCTGCCATACGAGGTAGATCTAAAAGGGAAAAAGAAGGAGGAACGTCAGTGTAACACAGTACTGCATGTACCTCAAGTCAGCGCTAGAGAGGAGACTACACAACCCATCTGACAGAGAGATTCCTAAGTTGCTTCCAGGCTAATCATCTCCTGTGCCATCTGTAATCTGGACCCTGGACTGCACTTACAAGTAAAGGTAAAGAAACTACATTCCGCTGTGTCCTTACCTTCTTCCTGCAACTTCTTCAGCACTGCTACATCTCTGTGCCAGACACTGCACCCTCTTCCCCAACACCTGTCTACACTGCCCTGAGACCAACAGCCCTACCTGTGGAGGGCTATAACATCACTGCTGCACCCTACCATCTGTCCCAGAGGATCTGTCTGCAGCGTCGGCTTAACACCTCCCTTGCCGAACACCACAGGTAGCGTCACGAATCACTCATAAACTTTATTTCTTCACTTAAACCCCCTTTTACATGGGCGCACAGGGCCACGGACAGGGTCATCGCTGCTGTGACAATCCCCTCTGAGAGACTGGCCCGGTACCGAGTACCCTACAGCCCTGGGAGGGCGACCCACACATGTTATTACAGTTCTCCGATAATTCCTGGTGCTTGTGAGCGGCCACGTGACTGTATGTATGCGACCTGCACTCTTACATACACATGCCGACCAGACACATTTGGCTTCTCTTAATAATCATAATATAATAATAATTTTTATTTATATAACATATTCAGCAGCATTTTTTTAAAGGGAATCTGTCACTCCATTTTTCAAGTATCAGCTGCCGACACCGCCATCAGGGGCTTATCTACAGCATTCTGTAATGCTGTAGATAAGCCCCTGATATAACCTGAAAGATAAGAAAAATGAGTTAGATTATACTCACCGGGGGGGGGGCGGTCCGGTCTTGGTCTGATGGGTGTTGCGGTCTGGTGCCTCCCATCTTCTAACGGTGACCTCCTCTCCTTTACTGCTTGTCGTGGCTCCTTCGCAATCGCACTGCTCTGTCCTGTTGAGGGCACAGCAGAATACTGCATTGCGCAGGTGCCGGACCGCTGCAGGACTCTCCCGTGCACTTGCCATGACATTACAGAATGCTGTAGATAAGCCCCTGATCGCGGTGTCGGCAGCTGATACTCGAAAAATGGGGTGACAGATTCCCTTTAATATAAGTCAGTTAAGAAAAGCTGACTGAGTTTCATTGGTACGTGACTACAAGTATGTAAATGCCATGCGTGCTGTCACATGAGCGTCCGCTCACAATGGCAATAACGTGTAATAAGAGCGTGCACAGCACAGGCTGTCATGATTCAGCAGCCTGCAGTCACATAGACTGGATAAGCATGTTAAGTTAGGCCTCATTCACTTGTTAGTGAACCGTCGAGTGCGCTTCATCAAGTTTTCCTCATTTTTAGTCTGTTTTCATCATGTGTGAATCATTTTTTTCTATATGCAAAAAAGAATAGATAGAGGATTCACAAGTTTCTTAAAAGCAAGCAACCACTGGGAAATGGCACATGGAATTCTGTTAAAATAACAATCCAGAAAAACAGATCTATTTTTTTTCTTTTTTACTGACTAGATATGAGCAAAACAAAAAGATTCAAGCTTCCCTTGTCCTGGTCTGTCCTCATTAGTAGCTGCACCAATGCACCGTACACTTCTGCGCCTTGAATATTCTACCCTAGTCGGCATCCTGCGCACCTCTGCCTCATTCTAGGCTCCACACAACTTCATGACTTGCAAAACACTTAGTAATATGCAGGAAGCAGGGCAGTGGATTCCCAGCGCAGAAGTGAAAGCGATCCTGAGCCCGCTAACTAAGAAGACAAATCTGGACGCTGGAGAAGAGTGAACTGAATTGCTTTGCTCCAGTCTTATGTGGACTATTTGATAGCAAAAAAGACATGTGAATAGATCCATAAAGTATGTGTCCATGTGTAGCATTGTTATTATTTATTTTTAGAGCATCGTTGATTCCATGGTGCTGTATCTGAGAAGGGGTTACATACCGTCCCCATGCAGGTTCGATTCCTGCTGACTACGCCAAGTGAAGAAATTGCAGGAACGCAGGATGCAGTGATGGGCAGGAGGCAGATTAAGGGTTAACAGATTTATTAACAACAGTGGTTATCGGGGTATATTATGGAGCAATGTTGTACCGAAAGGGAAGGAAGGGGTAAAACAAGGGCAAACGAATGTTCAAGAGAAAATAAACTTATCAGTCTGTTGACCTCTTGCTTGCAGCTCCTCGGTCTCCAACGGTGGCACCGACAACAGCGGCACATGTAGTCTCGGAGTCGTCCGGTGTAGACGAAGTTCCGGTATCCGACGTGGGTGAGGGGTCTTTGCTGGGTCAGCTGGGCTCCTGTTCCCATGGCTTCTACGTAGTGTGCTCAGTTCATTGTGAGATACCGCCGGAGCGTAGCTCTGCCTCGCGGTGTATGCGGGTGAGGTGGGTTACAAACGTCTATACAGCCCTAAGTTCTCTACTTGCAGCACATGCACTGTATTCACAGTCACAAAGCGCACGGCACCTTGATCTCTGCCAGCTACTGGGCATACCACACTTTCCTCTCTATGCTGTGCACTGCCTATTCGCACCAAGACTCAAGTGCTGACAACCATCGGCGCGCTGCTTCTCTCTGGTAGTCACCGGCACTCCCTCTCTGGTCCTCGCTGCTGACGACGGGCGATGGCAGACGCTGGCTTCCACGATGTTGGTGCTCCCTGGACTAAGCACTCTTCTCCCTGGCTGCTGCTACTGCTGGACCCACAGCTCTCCTCAGCACAGCAGTCCCTGTCCTTCTGGTCTGCTGCAGTCCGGCTCTGCTCTGTGTGCACGGCTCTGCTCTGGACTGCTCTGCTCTAAGGCAATCCCTCTGCGGGTGACGGGGGCTCCCTCTATGCGGCCTGTCACAGCGCCAATACTCAGTGGTGAAGGAAAGGGAACCAGGGCGCGCCACTCACCGCTCTGTGTGCTGCACTGTGTCGGCGCCAAACTATCCTCGAGCGCGCACTTCTGCTCTTATCCCCCCGCTGCTGTGCACGCTTTTGTCCACTCACCCTCCACCCGCTACACACAGCAGGAAGCTCCGTCTCGCTAGGGCTTCCCCCTGGCAGCAGGGGAAGGTCCGCCTCACTAAAACTTCCCCCGGGAACAGAGAATGCAGCCTCTCTAGTTCCAGACCCGGAACGCAGCTACCCGCTGCCTCGTAGGCGTCCGTACATTATCATACTGTAGCAATGCTACTCTCTTGGGAGCAATCTGGAGTATCACTGAAAACGTTTCCATTTAAATTCCAGCAGGTTTCTTTCAGTTCTCCTAAACCACATCACAGGAAACTCACATACAGCCTTTGTCCTGCACAAAGTAAAATGTAAAGCAAAAACTCCATACAATAGTGCTGGTTAGCCCGCCTGGCTTGCAGTCCAGCTTCTTAATCATTTCGCAAAGGATCGCAATTCAGGAGATTTGCACACCTCCATACACACAGACATGTGTGAGACAAACAAAATGAGCCACAGCGAGGGGTGGAGATATGGTGAGTACCTCTCTCCCAACTTCAGCTGCTTACAATCAAACTGTCATGGCCGATTAACAAGTTTTAGCCCTATATGTACTAAAGCATTACTCCAGGTTTATCTCCCGTGCGCTAGGTGTCCGAAATCCATCTTACAATACAAAATACAAATATAAATTACAGTGAACAAACTAACAATGACAGACTGTTACAGAGGGGAGAGAGCCCTGCCCTTGAGGGCTTATATTCTACAAGATAATGGGGAAGGAGAAAGTAGGGTCGGGGGGTAGAAGCAGCTCTGATGGTGGTGAGGTGGAAGTTGGGTTATTGCAGGCTGTAGTTTTCTTGAAGAGATGGGTTTTCAAGTTTCATCTGAAAGTTCTGAATGTGGTGGATAATAATTGTATGTGTCGGGGCACAGAGTTCCAGAGGATGGGGGATATTCAGGAGAAGTTTTGGAGGCGATTGGGTGAAGAACGTGGAAGTGTGGAGGACAGAGGTCTTGGGAGGGCCGGAGATTACGTGATGGAAGATATCGGGAGACAGCACATGGCGAGCGCTACAGCTACACTTAATGTCAGAGTTATTTTTTATGGTTTGTGTGAAGAAACATTGTGTATCATGTTAGAAACAGTCAATTCTATGTACATAGAAGTTGTCATGTTACAAAAAAATAGCTTTGGATTCTCTTTACTTGGATTCCCTTTGACTTTAAAAAAGAGGAAATAAAGTGTGTGAATATTCCTCAAGATCCCGCCTGTCTGTTCAGACAATGAAAAAAAAACATTGAGACTGTGACAGACAGAAGAGAACCAAAACAGTCATATACCCCTGAGACTGGAGAAAATTAGAGGCTGTTATCAGATAATGGAATAGTCTTGACAATTTCCTCTTTACACATCACACTGTGGCCTTTATAAAGTAAACTTGAGGGCATGATGAACTCATAAAATAAGTATTTGTAGCTGGTAAAAACTTTGTGATAGCTTTATACAGACAAGTGCCTTCCAATCTGTGGAATTTTATGAGGCAGTGCTTGTAAATGATGTCAGCTTACACGGCTGCGGGGTCTTGGACTTTTGTATGATGTTTGTCTTGCCCTTTTATCTTGTCCTCAGGCAGAGATGATACACAGGAAGTCTATTACATAAAACTACACAGGACAGCATAGGCAGATACTGCATCGTCTTTCATCGTTAGCGTCCACAATCATAAAAGGTTTTTCCTTGTTCAACCAATCCATTTTCAGTGTAATTACATTGACCTTCAGAGATTTACTGTATCAATGGCTGCCATGGCACAGAAGTCTTCATAATCAATGGTGTAGTCCCAACAAAGAAACTTATGGCATTTCCACAGTTTTTCCCACATCTCCTAAAATAATTAATAGAAAGCTATATTTTTCTTCACAGCCGCATAGTGTAGCCTGCAGCCTATTTTAGAGGCAGGACAGAGGGTGAATGGCTCTCGATCACTTCAAATATTTAAGCCCTAACATGAGACCTGTATTCATTCATGACATATCCTTTGAACAGAGCCTGAACTACATGTTTAATTGGTTGCCAGGCCAAAATCATTTTTTTTCCAAAAGGGAAGAACTACAACAGTACCTGTCACTTGCTAAAAAATAAAAAAATAACTAAATACCTTGCAAAAATCCCTGAGCTCCATTGAGTCGGCCCTCTTTTCTGTTATTGTGCTGCGTCGCCCTATCGCACAAATATTCACATATGTTTATTTTGGAGTTCAGTATGTGAAATCTCTGCTTACAGTCAAACAGGCTGTTTTTCCCGAGTTTTCTCTGGGGACATGCACTTTCATCCCTTTATATAATTAATTTGCATTTTACTGCATGAAATAAGTATTTGATACAATAGAAAAACAGAACATAATATTTGGTACAGAAACCTTTATTTGCAATTACAGATGTCAGTCGTTTTCTGTAGTTCTTGAACAGGTTTGCACACGCTACAGCAGTGATTTTAGCCCACTCCTCCATATAGACCTTCTCCAGAGCTTTCAGGTTTCAGGCCTGTCGCTTGGCAATATTGAGTTTCATTTCCCTCCAAAGATTTTCTATTGGGTTCATGTCTGGAGACTGGCTAGGCCACTCCAAGACCTTGCAATGCTTCTTATGTAGCCATTCCTTAGTTGCCCTGGCTGTGGTTCTTTGTCATGCTAGAAGACCCAGCTACTACCCAGGGAAGGAGGTTGTTGGCTAAAATCTCACAACACATGACCCCATCCATCATACCATCAATACAGTGCAGTTGTCCTGTCCCCTTTGCAGAAAAGTACCCCCCAAAGTATGATAATTTCCCCCACCATGCTTCACTTCTGGGACAGTATTCTTGGGGTTGTACTCATCATTCTTCATCCTCCAAACACAATGAGTGGAGTTGACACCAAAAAGTTCTATTTTGGTCTCCTCTGACCCCTTGACCTTCTCTCATGTCTCCTATGGTTCTTCCAAATGGTCATTGGTGAAATTCCAACAGGCCTGTACATGAGCTGGCGTGAGCAGAGGGACGTTGCTTTCCCTGCAGAATATTAATCCATGATGGCATAGTGTGTTACTAATGGTAATGTTGAGACTGTGGTCCCAGCTCCCTTCAAGTCATTGACAAGGTCCTCCAGTGTAGTTCTTGGCTGATTCCTGACCTTTCTCAGAATCATCCTTACCCCACAAGGGTAAGACTCCAGTGCGGATTCTCTTTCTCTCTCCCCCTTCCCCCCTTCCCTACACAGGCAGGGGGAAGAATGTCTTTGCTTGAAGCCATGAGGCCAATTCAGTTTTGGGAAATATTAAAAGAAGCCAAGCACGGACTCTGTTCACGACAGAAAAATGAAACGGACATTTCTGTGATATGCTCTGATCCGGCTTCCCTACAGTGGCTCTTGCAAAGTTCTAGCAACCCCAGAAACTGAGATATGGATTACTCCCAAACGGTGTAGCGGAACTACGGCATGTTTGGTTTTTAATTATTGTATTCGACAAACCAAGAAGAATGATACCATATGCATGTTTATACAAGTTACCCCCAGCAAGATATAGTTATTATAAGTTTTACAGTGAGATTGTAACTTAGAGAAAGGGGGGCTGACCCTCTCCAGACTGCCCCTTTCGTGCTGTAACCTACTCTAGGCTATAAGATATCCCTCCCTTAAAATTCTTCAGTTGAGCTGCAGAGTCCATGCTGAAAGGACCCCCCAGATGCAGGGAGACGTGTGGCTTGCTGCCCCTCCCCCAGTCACATGGCTTGCTTAAAGACTATTAAGCAACAAGTGTTGATCTATGTTAATTCCCTTTTATTTTATATTTGCAATGTACATATCTAATGTCTCAACTTTGTAACATCTTTTATCTGTGTAATCACTGCCCACCTTTTGGGAATAAATTATAAATTTATTAGTCTGTCTTCATGCTCTAAGAAATGAACTTATGTGCCTTGATATAATTACGCTACTGATTGGGTTGGCTTCGAACCCCTCTATTAAGTCTATAACTTAAGCAGAAAACTTGGGAGCTGGTGGCAGCGTGGTGTGGTTTAGTTGGTTGGGCTAGCTGGCAATGACGGAAGGGTTTTATATGCTGATTGGGTGGCTGTGGCCAAAGCATTGATAATTCCCTCACTGCTGCAGCCTGATCCCCCGTGCACAACAAGCAGCCCGTTCGGTGACTAATTATCCTAGGTGTAGTTCCCTGACTGACCTGAGGATAAGGGGGTGCCGGAGAGCTGCGAGTTCCAAAGTGGAACTGAGAAAGTGGGATATCCATAAATCCCTGCAGTTCATGGAAAATTGTTAGCAGTGGTGGGGCATCCAAAATAACCTCCCTGCAATAAATTGTTAGTGCAAGATTAGCTTGCTTTTTTTGTCACATGGTGCCAGCGGTGGGATAACTAAGATAAGCCCCCCTGCACCTGTGATAGCCGTGTGTCGGCAGTGCATCGCATCCCTCCGTCCGTGACATACCGGTGTCAGTGGTGGTTTGTGACAGTGAAATCTTGCATGGAGCCCCAGATCGAAGAAGATTGACAGTCATCTTGTGTTTCTTCCATTTTCTAATAATTGTGCCAACAGATGTTGCCTTATCACCAAGGTGCTTGCCTATTGTCCTGTAGCCCATTCCAGCCTTCTGCAGGGCTACCATTTTGTCCCTGCTGTCCTTAGATAGCTCTTTGGTATTGGCCATGATGGAGAGGTTGGAGTAAGATTGAGTGAGTGAACAGGTGTCTTTTATATATGTAACGAGTTCAAACAGGTGCAAATAATACAGGTAATGTATGAGTACACAGTAGGAGGCTTCTTAGAAAAACTACCAGGTCTGTGAGAGCCAGAAATCTTGCTGGTTGGTAGGTGATTAAATACTTAATTCATGCAATAAAATCCAAATTAATTATGTAAAAATCATACTGTAATGTCACATGTGACTGGATACACCGCCTCCAGCAGGGTGAATTTCTATAACACTCGTGAACCTGGATACACCGCCTCCAGCAGGGCGAATTTAAACAGAGTTAAGGGAAACACCGGGGAAACTGTTACAATGGAAGGCCCTGCAATAGGGAACCGGGACGTGGAGACCTCCTGCACTCCCCCGAGTCAGTGTCCCTACACTCCTGACAATCCCTAGGCAGGTTCCGCACCTGGCGATGAGCTGGATACCTCAAATCCCTAGCTTGCCCTGCATCTATCCTTTCTATTGAACTGGACGGTGCAGAAACTAATCCCACCACTGCACTAATACACACACAAGGAAAGTAACAAACAGGGAAAAATACACCACTGAGGCTGGTTTCACATTCGCGCTTTTTAAGCGCACGCACGGCCGGGGGTAGCTCCGCCCCCGAGCCGGCTCTCTGCCCGGCGTGCCCGCCCCTTCCTTGTAGCGACGCCTCCTAGCGCACAGCGGCGCCTGCGATCGGCGCACCCTATCTTTAGCATAGGGTGCGCAGATCGTGCGCAGGCCGTGCGCTAGTTGCGCTTTGACCTGCGCTGCGCACTTTTGACGGTGCGCCGTGCACGCCAAAATCAAACTTTTCGGATTTTGGCGCGCACGGCGCACCGTCAAAAGTGCGCAGCGCAGGTCAAAGCGCAACTAGCGCACGGCCTGCGCACGATCTGCGCACCCTATGCTAAAGATAGGGTGCGCCGATCGCAGGCGCCGCTGTGCGCTAGGAGGCGGCGCTACAAGGAAGGGGCGGGCACGCCGGGCAGAGAGCCGGCTCGGGGGCGGAGCTACCCCCGGCCGTGCGTGCGCTTAAAAAGCGCGAATGTGAAACCAGCCTTAGCTTTGCTCTGTTGCTATTGCTCCCAGCAACAGAGTACAACACCAAAGTTCAGCTTCACCCCTGAAGCTCGACACCTGAATTCAGCTTCCGCCTGAAGCTATTACACCAGAGCTCCCCTGAGCTGCCAGGAACTCCTCTCTGTAGTTCCTTCCTTCACCAGACTTGGTTGGAAATGAGCAATATCACCAACCGTGAGTGAGACCACCTGCAACTCCTTTATAGGTAGGAGCCAGGGAATCACACCTGCTTCATAATCACGTGCAATAACACTAGCGGCCACCGGGGGCAACTAAACTGAAGTAACCAGAGTGTAATGACCCTAATGGCCACCGGGGGCAAAACTAGAACTGAAACAACCACAGTGCAATGACCCTAATGGCCACCAGGGGCAAAACTAACATTAAGCAAACAGCTTAAAAAAGGTTACTTGTGCAAAATCTGTCATAATCCAACCTAGATCATGACACATACAATGTGATTTTCTGTTTATTCATTTAAGATTCTGTCTCTCACAGTTAAAGTGTACTGTAGTGCAATGGTATCCTCACTGTGCAGTGAAGAGGCAGTGACGCAGGAGATTTCAAAGTAAATGCAGATTTAATGTCCAAAACTTGCAATCTAAACAAACAGCAGTCAGGAAACAAAACAGTTTGTAAATTCGGCCGTTTGCCAAGGGCGACTAAACCACCGTATAATGCTACGGGGTGCCAGGAGTTCATTCTGCTTGGTGCTGTGTTCCCTCACACAGGCGGAGCTTTTGCAGAGCCGTCTGCTCTGCACCTTGCAAACTCCACACTGACATACCCAAACCCTATACTGCAGGCAGTGGCGTAACTACAAAGTTATGGGCCCCAGTTCGAACTTTCAAATGGGGCCCCCCATGCCAAAATACATGCACATCTCCACTCCGCACACCTCGTACACGCGCGGCTCCGCTCCGCACACCTCATACACAATCATCTCCACTCCGTACACCTTATACACGTGCGGCTCCGCACCGTACACCTAGTACACGCGCGGATCTGCTTAGTAAACCTCGTACACGTGCGGCTCCGCTCCGCACACCTCATACACAAACATCTCCACTCCGTACACCTCGTACACGTGCGGCTCCGCACCGTACACCTAGTACACGTGCGGCTCCGCTCGGTACACCTCGTACACGCACGGTTCCATTCCGTACACCTCGTACACGCGCGGCTCCGCTCCGTACACCTCGTACACACGCGGCTCCACTCCGTACACCTCGCATACACGTGGCTCCGCTCTGTACACCTCATACACGCGCGGCTCTGCTCTGTACACCTCGTACATGCGCGGCTCCGCTCCGTACACCTCGTACATGCGTGGCTCCGCTACATACACCTCGTACACGCGTGGTTCCACTTCATACACACACGGCTCCGCTCTGTACACCTCGTACACAAACGACTGTGCTTCATACACTTCGTACACACATGGCTCTGTTCCGTACACCTTGTACACACACAGCTCTGCTACATCCACCCTGTAAACCCCTCCTGACCCCACACATAAACACCCTCATCCAGCACCATGCATACACCGAGGCCCCTGATCATGTGACCCCTGACTCCTCCCCTCCTGTAACCTCATCACAGGTCCTGTGTGCACAGAACAGCCGTCGCACGCTCCTGAATGCGTGCCTCTCCCTGCACTCTGTAGTCACAGAGCTCCATGTGACAGGTCACTGAGAGGTGTCGGCTTTGAGTGATGGCAGCAGGTCTCATCCTCCATCAGAATAACAGAATATTATAGGTAGATGGTTGACCCAGCTTAGGGGAAGGAATTTTTTTCCCTATGGAGAAAATTGGCTTCTATTCTGTGGGTTTTTTGCCTTCCCCAGGTTCAACAATGCAGAACAGCTGCACTAAAAATAGGCTGAACTAGATGGACATAAGGTCTTCCTTCAGCCTTCAAAACTACACTCACTGGCCACTTTATTAGGTACACCATGCTAGTAAGGGGTTGGACCCCCTTTTGCCTTCAGAACTGGCTCAATTCTTCGTGGCAGAGATTCAACAAGGTGCTGGAAGCATTCCTCAGAGATTTTGGACCATATTGACATGATGGCATCACACAGTTGGCGCAGATTTGTCGGCTGCACATCCCTGATGCGAATCTCCCGTTCCACCACATCCCAAAGATGCTCTATTGGATTGAGATCTGGTGACTGAGGAGGCCATTTGAGTACAGTGAACTCATTGTCATGTTCAAGAAACCAATCTGAGATGATTCGAGCTTTATGACATGGCGCATTATCCTGCTGAAAGTAGCCATCAGATGTTGGGGACATTGTGGTCATAAAGGGATGGACATGGTCAGCAACAATACTCAGGTAGGCTGTGGCGTTGCAACGATGCTCAATTGGTACCAAGGGGCCCAAAGAGTGCCAAGAAAAAATTCCCCACACCATGACACCACCACCACCAGCCTGAACCGTTGATACAAGGCAGGATGGATCCATGCTTTCATGTTGTTTACGCCAAATTCTGACCCTACCATCCGAATGTCGCAGCAGAAATCGAGACTCATCAGACCAGGCAACGTTTTTCCAATCTTCTACTGTCCAATTTCGATGAGCTTGTGCAAATTGTAGCCTCAGTTTCCTGTTCTTAGCTGAGAGGAGTGGTACCCAGTGTGGTCTTCTGCTGCTGTAGCCCAACTGCCTCAAAGTTCGACGCACTGTGCGTTCAGAGATGCTCTTCTGCCTACCTTGGTTGTAACGGGTGGCAATTTGAGTCACTGTTGCCTTTCTATCAGCTCGAACCAGTCTGCCCATTCTCCTCTGACCTCTGGCATCAACAAGGCATTTCCGGCCACAGAACTGCCGCTCACTGGATTTTTTTTCTTTTTCGGACCATTCTCTGTAAACCCTAGAGATGGTTGTGCGTGAAAATCCCAGTAGATCAGCAGTTTCTGAAATACTCAGACCAGCCCTTCTGGCACCAACAATCATGCCACGTTCAAAGGCACTCAAATCACCTTTCTTCCCCATACTGATGCTCGGTTTGAACTGCAGGAGATTGTCTTGACCATGTCTACATGCCTAAATGCACTGAGTTGCCGCCATGTGATTGGCTGATTAGAAATTAAGTCTTAACACACAGTTGGACAGGTGTACCTAATAAAGTGGCCAGTGAGTGTATGTTACTATGTTACTATGTTACCTGAGACACTGGGGGGAGGAGTGCAGAGCTCAGGGGGAGGAATAACCGAGTCCATGCTGGAGGAGGGGGCGCAGGATGTGATCGAAGCCCAGGTCCCACATGAAGCTGGCTGCTTCTTTGCTGGACTGGGCGGGCCCCTAAAGACTCCAGGGTCCTGTCACAGCCACAACCTCTGCGACCTCGGTAGCTACGCCCCTGACTGCAGGGTTTTTTAACTGGAATCTGTGTAAGACTTGTAAGACCTAGCTTGGAAGAAGCGGACCACCATATCCTATAGTCCACTTCAAAAATCAAAGTCCTTACCGGGTTTTCCTGAACACCGCCTTGGCCAAATAGCTTGACCAGGTCCGCACTTACTTTTACTTTGCCTTGTGACTCAGAAGCGTCCCCACTGTGAATACAAGGCACTCCAGCGGGTCTGATAAGACTGTATCCACATTCTACATATCGACGCTTGCATATGATCCCCCTCACTGCCTCACATATCCCCCCTCTGTTCAAACTTGTGGGGTTGAACACTTGTCACTATACATGGGGCCCGTGACAGGGCATCCGCATTTTCCTGGGATTTCCCCGCCTGATGTTAAACGATGAATTCTGCAGGGATAGAAACCATCTGGTGACCCGAGCATTCCTTTTCTTGGCTTTCCTCATCCATAACAAGGGTGAATGATCTGTCACCAAGCGAAACGGTCAACTGAGTAAATAATAGCGTAGAGACTCCAAGGTCCACTTAAAGGCCAGGCACTCGTTCTTCGCTATGCTATAATTTTTCTCGGTCGGGGTGAGTTTCCTACTTAGGTAGGTGACTGGATGTTCCTCCCCGTTCACCTCCTGCGACAAGACCACTCCTAGGCCCACGTTAAAGGCATCCGTCTGTACGATAAAGTGTTTCTGGAAGTTGAGGCTAATGAGGAAGTGCTGTCAGAACAGCACCACCTTCATGGATTGGTACGCTTCCTCCGCCTGGGGTTTCTACTGAACAATGACCGATGAGGAGATCAGTTAGGGGTGTTGTTCTCCCCCCAAAAATTAGGTATTAACCTCCGGTAATACCCCACAATGCCTAGAAATGCTCTCACCTGTTTGGTGGTAACAGGTCGGTGCCAGTTCTGAATAGCCTCAATTTTATTTATTTGGTGTTCATTAACGTATCCCATGTACCGGGCTTCCTCGAGTCCTACCGCACATTTCTTGGGATTCGCCATCAAGCCTGTGGTTCAAAGCGAATCTACGACCGCTTGCACCACGGACAAGTGGGTATGCCAGTCAGTACTAAAGATGATGATGTCATCCAAGTACGCTGACATATACTTCTGATGAGGTTCCAGCACTATGTTCATCAGCCTCTGGAACGTGGCTGGGACCCCATGTAGCCCAAAGGGCAGGACGACATAGTGATACAGACCCTCCAGTGTTATTAAGGTGGTCTTTTCCTTTCCCGACTCCATAAGAGGCACCTGCCAATAACCCTTGGTCAGATCAAGCATGGTAAAGTACTGGGCCTGACCCAGTTGCTCGATCAGCTCGTCCACCTAGGGCATTGGGTACAGGTAGAACTTGGACACCTCATTTAATTTCTGGAAGTCATTACAGAATTGTAATGATCTGTCCAGCTTCAGGATTAGCACAATTGGGCTAGCCCAGTCACTCCGGGATTCCTCGATTATTCCCAGTTGGAGCACTTGTTTTACCTCACTCGCGATGGCTTGTCTCTGGGCCTCGGGC
The DNA here is from genome assembly GCF_039654945.1 of Dendrobates tinctorius. Classification (NCBI taxonomy): domain Eukaryota; kingdom Metazoa; phylum Chordata; class Amphibia; order Anura; family Dendrobatidae; genus Dendrobates; species Dendrobates tinctorius. Next base: position 3,430,187 of record NW_027361726.1, on the reverse strand, counting down.
ACATGGTACGGTTTCATTCGTACCCTTACGTGAGGCTCGGTGACAATGTCATGCTGGATGACAGATGTACGACCGGGTATTCCCGAGAATACATTTGTATTCTCCTGTACCAAGTTCCGCACCTCTTGTCACTGCTATTTCGAGAGGGTGTCTCCTATCTTTAGCTCTCCCTCGGCCTCTGTCCGGACCGACATCGGAGGGTCCCCAGATGACATGTTGGGAGTCACCTCTGTAAGCATACACTACTGGTCCTTCCACGCTTTCAACAAATTAACGTGATACAACTGCTTGGGTTTCCTTTTCCTGGGCTGGTAAACTGGGTAGTTTACTGCCCCCACTTTTTCACAAACTTCATACTGACTTTGCCACTTGGCCATAAGCTTGCTTTTGGTGGTGGGCACCAAAACCAACACCCGATCTCTTTCTTTAAATGAGCAGGCCATGGCTTTTTTGTTATATACGCGGCCCTGCGCTGACTGAGCCCCCACCAAATGCTCTTTTACAAAAGGCATAACTGCGGCATGTTGGCCACATGCTCACTGACACTCTTATGTGGCGTAGGTTCCTGTTCCCACGTCTCTTTGGCTACATCCAGCAGACCACTAAGATGCCTGCCATACAGTAGCTCAAAGGGTGAAAATCCCGTGGAAGCCTGGGATATCTCGAGAATGGCAAACATCAAGTAGGGCAACAACATGGCCCAATCCCTTCCATCCTTGGAGATTACCTTCTTCACCATGGATTTAATGGTTTTGTTGAAGCGCTCGACTAGTCTGTCGGTCTGAGGTTGGTACACCGACGTGCACAACTGCTTCATCTTGAGGAGCCTGCATAGTTCCTTCGTCACCTTGGACATGAAAGAAATCCCCTAATAAGTGAGAATCTCCTTCAGAACATGGCAAACATCTCCAGGGAGATAAGCTTAGCCGAGGTGTGCCGAAGAGGAATGGCCTCCGGGACCGGGTGGCGTAGTCTACAACTACTAGCATGTGTTGGTGGTCCTGGGCAGATTTTACTATTGGCCCTACCAAATCAATCACAATCTCCTCAAAAGGTACCTCTATAATGGGCAGAGGCATCAATGGACTCCGGTAGTTTTCAGTGGGTGAGGTTAGTTGGCACTCCGGACACATATCACAGTACCTCTAGATCTCAGCATAAACCCCAGGCCAAAAAAACACCGCAGAATGCAGTCCTGCGTATTTTTAGCCCTCAAGTGCCCTCCTTGCATATGGGTGTGAGCCATGTCGAGCACCACCCGACGGTAGGATTGGGGCACTACCAGTTGTTCTACCACCTCATCCCGGATTTTATCGACCCTGTATAATAACTCCTGGTTGATTGCCATATGTGGGAATGCGTCTCTGCACCCAGCTGCTGAGCCTCCCCATTTACCTCAATTACTCTTTCCTGTGCCCGGGTCAGAGTGGGTCTTGAAGCTGAGATTTCCTGAACTTGCCAGGGGACACTTCCAGCTCGCGGATCGGTGGGGTCTCCTCGACCTCTCCTGCCAATACCTCTAGGGGAAGCCTATCTGGGTTACACTCTGTCCCTAGGTTGTCGACCCCTACGGCAAATACCCTTGATCTTCGAGTTCCATGCCCAGAATACCATTTACCTTTGAGGGTTAACCCTGGTCTCCCATGGGGACCATAACAGGGGTAAGTCTCATTCCAATAAAGTCTCATATGGAAGAGTCTTTACCACTCACACCACATGTCTGATTTCTCCACACGGGGTGGAAAACCTACCCTCCGTAGTCGGGTACTCTTTGAGTTCCCTATGTATGCATACCACCCTCACTTTCCGTCCATTGGGTTAGTCCCTGGCAGCAAGGGACCTATGAACCAGAGTCACTAAGCTCCCCGAGTCCAAGAGAGCATCTGTTTGGTAACCTATGATGTGTACCTGGCACAGTTGTGGTTCGCTGCTGGCAGGGTCTATAGTGGCGGTACAGACTGGATGGGCATACATAGACATAACGAGTATACCCACAGTCCATGGCTTCACCTTGAGGGGGTTGTTGGCAGCCACATGTCTGCAGCCCTGGCACCGCCAACACTTAATAGCTGCAGCGTGACTGGACCTTGGGGCCGACTTAGGGGACACGGGTCTGCTGTCACACTCACTCTCCCTTCGGGATACACCCTCTGTACAGGCTTGGTCCTGATTGGCCCCAGTAGAGGCTCATGGAATTTTCCCAGGCTCCTGGGTCAGTGGAGTCATGTCCCGTATAATGTCATGAGTGGCCATGCACCGCTCAATCAGTCCCATCACCTGGTCCAGAGTGCCCGGGTCCCCTTGACCCACCCAACACTGTATGGCTGCTGGCAGAACTCTCACCAGCTGGTCGACCACCACCCTTTCCACCATCTGGGCCGGAGTCAAAGTCTCAAGTTGGAGCCACTTTTTCACAAGCTGCAATAAGTCATACAACTGAGACCGAGAGGACTGGGCCTCCACAAAAGTCCATGAAAACACCAGTTGAGCTCTCACGTAGGTATTAATCCCCAGTAGGGTAAGGATCTCACCTTTTAGCTTGGCATAGTCCCGGGCATCCTTCTGACTGAGGTCAAAGTAGACCTTTAGCGCGTCACCCCTCAGAAACGGAGCCACCACTTCGGCCCACAGGGAAGTTGGCAGGTTCTCCCACTCTGCTGTGAGCTCATATATGGTGAGGAAAGCTACCATGTCATCTTCCGGACTCAGCTTCCTCAAAGCGGAGCGGACCTTGTCTTGGGCTTTGCAACGTTCCAGAGTTGGCGTTGGAGGTGCCTCATGTTGGATTGCAATTTGCTGCAGCAACAGGTTATTGGTCTGTTGATGTTGTTGCTGCATGAGGACCAGCTGCCTTAGGATTTCCTCCATTTTGTCCACAGGCCTGGGTTGCAGTGTGGCAGGCCTAATGACAGACATGCAGCTGGCGTTGGAGTATGCCTTAATTCAAACTGCCAACTTTCTCCACCATATGTAGTGCAGCAGTCTCCTCACTGTGCAGTGCAGAGGCAGTGACCCAGGAGAGTTGAAAGTAAATGCAGGTTTAATGTCAGGAACACTGCACTACACTTGCTCACTAAGCCAGTGTGCGTGTCCTGAGTAAAGCAGACTGTGACAAACACTAGAGAGTCGCTCCAATGTCAGGTAGAGGGTCACAAACCTATTTGTCCCTATAGGGCCCTATATCTCTCTCCTACCTGACAGCGGAGGTTGGCACCCTCTTGAAACGCAAATGGCGCCCTCGCTCCTCGGCAGCTGTCCCTAATCACCCTGTTGACTCCTATCTAAACCACATCAGCTTGGAGTACAACAGATGGCCGAGGACAAAAATATAACAGATAATAACCCCGTGCCACAAACCACCAAGACAAAAATGTGAGGAATAGTAACTGGAAAAAAAACTCTAATTTTTGGCAGACCTGTCTCCCTTGGCCATATGTTCTGACACCCTCTTTCCTCTTTCTTGGTGAGAAGTGTAGGGGTCAGTAAGAGTCAGCCCACGTGGAGCGGGGGCACCAGGGTAACATAGGGTGTAAAAGCTCCGCTGTCAGGCAGGGAGACACCTAAATAGGGTTATTTAGACCCCTTTTCCTCCCAAAGCAAATGTTTACAAATCTGCCAAAAAGTAGAGTTTTTTCCAGTTACTATTCCTCACATTTTTGTCTTAGTGGTTTGTGGCACGGGGTTATTATCTGTTATATTTTTGTCCCTGGCCATCTGTTGTACTCCAAGCTGATGTGGTTTAGATAGGAGTCAACAGGGTGATTAGGGACAGCCGCAGAGGAGCGGGGGCGCCATTTGCGTATAAAGAGGGTGCCAACCTCCGCTGTCAGGTAGGAGAGAGATATAGGGCCCTATAGGGACAAATAGGTTTGTGACCCTCTACCTGACATTGGAATGACTCTCTAGTGTTTGTGGCTGGATTTTGAAAATCAGCAATAAGCCTATTTTTGTTTGCCTGTTTTTGAAGTTTTGAAAACTTTTTAATGATTGGTCAATAAAGTATCTTTTAACCCCTTCACCCCCAAGGGTGGTTTGCACGTTCATGACCGGGCCAATTTTTACAATTCTGACCACTGTACTTTTATGAGGTCATAACTCTGGAACGCTTCCTTGGATCCCGGTGATTCTGACAATGTTTTCTCGTGACATATTGTACTTCATGTTAGCGGTAAAATTTCATTCAAATAACTTGCGTTTATTTGTGAAAAAAATGGAAATTTGGCGAAAATTTTGAAAATTTCGCAATTTTCCAACTTTGAATTGTTATGCCCTTAAATCACAGAGATAGGGCACACAAAAAACTTGATAACTAACATTTCCCACATGTTTACTTTACATCAGCACAATTTTGGAACCCAAATTTTTTTTTGTTAGGAAGTTATAAGGGTTAAAAGTTGACCAGCGATTTCTCATTTTTCCAACACCATTTTATTTTTAGGACCACATCACATTTGAATCCACTTTGAGGGGTCTATATGATAGAAAATACCCAAAAGTGACACCATTCTAAAAACTGCACCCCTTAAGGTGCTCAAAACCACATTCAAGAAGTTTATTAACCCTTTAGGTGCGTCACAGGAATTTTTTTGCATATTTAAAAAAAAATGAACATCTAACTTTTTTTCACAAAAAAAATACTTCAGGTTCAATTTTTTTTTATTTTACCAAGGGTAACAGGAGAAATTGGACTGCAAATTATTGTGCAATTTGTCCTGAGTACGCTGATACCTGATATGTGGGGGGTAATGACTGTTTCGGTGCATGGCAGAGCTCAGAATGGAAGGAGCGCCGTTTGACTTTTTCAATGCAAAATTGGCTGGAATTCAGATCGGACGCCATGTCACATTTGGAGAGTCCCTGATGTACCTAAACAGTGGAAACCCCCTACAAGTAACCCCATTTTGGAAACTAGACCCCCCAAGGAACTTATCTAGATATGTGGTGAGAACTTTGAACCCACAAGGGCTTTACAGAAGTTTATAACGTACAGCGGTACAATTAAAAAAATCATATTTTTTCCACAAAAATGATCTTTTCACCCCAATTTTTATTTTCCCAAGGGTAACAGGACCCTAAAAGTTATTGTGCAATTTGTCCTGAGTACGCTGATACCCCACGTGGGGGTAAACCACTATTTGGGCGCATGGCAGAGCTCGGAAGGGAAGCAGCGCCATTTGACGTTTTTGGCTGGAATTGAGATCGGACATCATGTCGCGATTGGAAAAACCCTGATGTACCAAAACAGTGGAAACCCCCCACAAATGACACCATTTTGGAAACTAGACCCCCTAAGGAACTTATCTAGATGTGTGGTGAGAACTTTGAACCCCCAAGGGCTTCACAGAAGTTTATAACATAAAGCCGTACAATTAAAAAATCATATTTTTTTAAACAAAAATGATCTTTTCACCCTCAATTCTTATTTTTCCAAGAGTAACAGGACCCTAAAAGTTATTGTGCAATGTGTCCTGAGTACGCTGATACCCCACATGTGGGGGTAAACCACTATTTGGGCGCATGGCCGAGCTCGGAAGGGAAGCAGCGCCATTTGACGTTTTTGGCTGGAATTGAGATCGGACACCATGTCGCGATTGGAAAACCCCTGATGTACCTAAACAGGGGAAACCCCCCACAAATGACACCATTTTGTAAACTAGACCCCCCAAGGAACTTATCTAGATGTGTGGTGAGCACTTTGAACCCCCAAGGGCTTCACAGAAGTTTATAACGTACAGCGGTACAATTAAAAAAATCATATTTTTTCCACAAAAATGATCTTTTCACCCCAATTTTTATTTTCCCAAGGGTAACAGGACCCTAAAAGTTATTGTGCAATTTGTCCTGAGTATGCTGATACCCCACGTGGGGGTAAACCACTATTTGGGCGCATGGCAGAGCTCGGAAGGGAAGCAGCGCCATTTGACGTTTTTGGCTGGAATTGAGATCGGACATCATGTCGCGATTGGAAAAACCCTGATGTACCAAAACAGTGGAAACCCCCCACAAATGACACCATTTTGGAAACTAGACCCCCTAAGGAACTTATCTAGATGTGTGGTGAGCACTTTGAACCCCCAAGGGCTTCACAGAAGTTTATAACATAAAGCCGTACAATTAAAAAATCATATTTTTTTAAACAAAAATGATCTTTTCACCCTCAATTCTTATTTTTCCAAGAGTAACAGGACCCTAAAAGTTATTGTGCAATGTGTCCTGAGTACGCTGATAACCCACATGTGGGGGTAAACCACTATTTGGGCGCATGGCCGAGCTCGGAAGGGAAGCAGCGCCATTTGACGTTTTTGGCTGGAATTGAGATCGGACACCATGTCGCGATTGGAAAACCCCTGATGTACCTAAACAGGGGAAACCCCCCACAAATGACACCATTTTGTAAACTAGACCCCCCAAGGAACTTATCTAGATGTGTGGTGAGCACTTTGAACCCCCAAGGGCTTCACAGAAGTTTATAATGCCCGGGCATGAAAATAAAAAAATCGTATTTTTTCCACAAACATGATCAATTAGTCCCCAATTTTTTCATTTTCCCAAGGATAAAAGGAGAAATTGGACCCCAAAAGTTGTTGTCCAATTTGTCATGAGTACGCTGACACCCCATATGTGGGAGAAAACTACTCTATGGGCACACGTCAGGGCTCGGAAGGGAAGCAGTGACGTTTTGGAATGCAGACTTTGATGGAATGGTCTGCGGGTGTCATGTGCATTTGGAGAGCCCCTGATGTACCTAAACTATTGAAACTCCCCACAAGTGACCCCATTTTGGACACTAGACCCCCCACGGAACTTATCTAGATGTGTGGTGAGCACTTTGAACCCCCAAGTGCTTCACAGAAGTTTATAACGCCTGGGTGTGAAAATAAAAAAAAATCATTTTTTTCCACAAAAATGATATTTTTCCCCCAATTTTTTATTTTCCTAAGGGTAACAGGAGAAATTGGACCCCAAAAATTGTTTTGCAATTTGTCCTGAGTAGGCTGATACCCTACATGTGGGGGTAAAACACTGTTTGGGCGCATGGCAGAGCTTGGAAGGGAAGGAGCACCATTTGACTTTTTCAACTCAGAATTGGCTGGAATTGAGATCAGACGCCATGTTGCATTTGGAGAGCCCCTGATGTGCCCAAACAGTGGAAACCCCCAATTCTAACTCCAACCCGAACCCCAACACACCCCTAACCCTAATCTCAGCCCTAACCCTAGCCCTAACCCTAGCCCTAACCCTAAGCCTAGCCCTAACCCTAACCCTAATGGAAAAATGGAAATAAATACATTTTTTTATTTTATTATTTTTCCCTAACAAAGGGGGTGATAACGGGGGGTTTGATTTACTATTTATGGCGGTTTTTATATTTGGCAGCTGTCGCACACTAAAAGACGCCTTTTATTGTAAAAATAGTTTTTGCGTCACCACATATTGTTTTTTATTGTTTTTTTTTCCAAAAAATGGATTTATTTGGGGGAATATTTTATTTATTTTTTCTAATTTATTTGGCGATTTTTTTAAAATTATTTTAACACTTTTTTTTATTTTTCTTTTAACTTTATTAAATAGTCCCAGGTGGGACATCACTGTCCTGTGACAGATCGCTGATCTGTCACATCACTGTGACAGATCAGCGATCTGTCACAGGCAGTGTAGAAGGCTTCCTCATGCCTGCGCTTTGCAGGCACTGAGGAAGCCAGCTTCCTGCAGGCCCCCGAAGGCCCCCGTCGCCATCTTGGATTCGGGGGCCTGCAGGAAAGGAGCCCCCCGCAGCAGCGCTGCACATTGCGCTGCTGTGGGGGGCTCAGGGAAGCACGGAGGGAGCCCCCTCCCTGCCGATGCTTCCCTTTAACCCCCGGTACACTGCGATCATGTTTGATCACGGTGTGCAAGGGGTTAACGTGTCGGCAGCGGTCCGTGACCGCCCCTGACACATTGTGCCGGGTGTCAGCTGTGATAATCAGCTGACACCCGGCCGCGATCAGCGGCGCTCACCACGTGGGCACCGCTGATCGCGGTAGACGTACTAGCCCGTCCATGGGCATAGGGGCCCGGGTCCCATGGACGGGATAGTACGTTGGATGTCAGGAAGGGGTTAAGGATTGATTTTTTTGTATATGAGCCGTTGAATAATTAATCCAGAATTATACTTATTAAGAATTTTTGTAAAGCAAACTGTGCCCAAAGATACCTGTGGAGCGGAGCAGCAGTGGTGAAGATGTGTGCTTCAGACAAAGAGGACCTGAAGCACGTGACTGCTGGGGGCGTGGCCTAAGCTCCGGAGAGCTAGAAGCTGAAGGAAAACTCCATCCAAGTTAACCCTAAAACCACATAATCCCAGAAACTCAGCAGACCATGATATTTAATGTCCAAAACTTGCAAACAAAACAAACAGTATCCTCCAGATCACAGCCAGGAAACAAAACAGTCCGTAAATTCGGCTTGTTGCCGAAGGCAACTGCACCACTGCATAATGTGTCTGTCAATAGAGCGCCTGCCAGGGCCGTGGGGTACTTGGTACCGGGCCGGTTCTTAAAGGGGAAGTGTGACCCAGTCCGTGGCCCTGGGCATTCAATGAAAATGTTTAATACAGTTTAAAGGGGATGATTTAAAAGGGAATTAGTTTGTGACGCCACCTGTGGTATTCAGCAAGTGAGATGTTAGCCGACACTGCAGATTCAGTCCACTGGTGTAGATGGTGATGCAGCAGAGTTGGTACAGCTCTCCACAGGCAGAGCTATTCCCCAGGGCAGATTATGGTGATGAATGATGATGATGGTGGTTGTAGTGCAGGGCAAGTGACGCAGTAATAAATTAGAGGACACAGCAATGTGCAATCTTCAAAAGTTTTACTCACAGTTCAGATGGTACAATCCCCAGCCAGGGTGCTGTCCTCAGGGTCAGTGGTCCAGACAGCTCTCAGGTATCTTGAGGTGCACGTTACCAGGACTCCCTTAGATCTTCCTTTCCTGGCCGTCTCATCATGCTGGCTACCGCCTCTCCTGCTCTGCATCTTCAGACACAGTGTCCCAAGCCAGCAGACTCGGTTCTTGTCGGGAGACGTTGGTCAGGCCCCTGGATCCTATTTGCCTGCCTTTTCAGCGAATATGTATGGATGTGGCTGCAGCACTTGAAAATACTGCAACCTCCGGTTTTTCTAGCTGAGTCCTTAGTTTCTCCACTAGTTTTGGGGCCGGTCCGACCACGCCGGTGGATGCGGGTCCACCGGACGGATCGCTAACTATCTGTGCCCCTGAGACCTCTTCTTCTGCCTCCTTCCTCTCCCTCCAACAGACTACCCTCTGGTCACACAGATCACTGAATACCAGTCCCTCGTCTCTACTTTCCCCACCCACACCCTCTACACTGCTCTCCCCGTCGACTGAGAGATCTATTGTTGGATGCAAGTGTTAGAATCCTAGGCAGTGCCCCTCCTTAGCTGAGAGTGGGGTACCACACCTCTGGGTGAGGTGCAATACCTCTGTAATGATGGAACCACAGGGGCACCACATCAACACGGTGTCCAGAGCACAGAGCAGATACCAGGAGACAGGCTAGTACACCAGAAGACGTGGAGGAGCCATAGGAGGGCAACATCCCAGCAGCAGAACTGCTAAGTCCTCCTATGTTCAAAGAGGGACAATGCTTGAGTCATGCAGAATGACCTCCAGCAGGCCACTAATATCCATGTGTCTGCTAAAACTGTGAGAAACAGACTCCTTGAGGGTGGTATGAGGGCCCAACATTCACAAATAGGTGATGCGCTTGCAGCATCACGCAAAAGAACAAAAGAAATTTGCCAAAGAACACCAAGATTGGCAGATTCTACATTAGCACCCTGTGCTCTTCACAGATGAGAGCAGGTTCACATTTGACAGACATGACAGTCTTGAGATGCCATGGAGAATGTTCTGCTGCCTGCAATATCCTCCAGCATGACCGGTTTGGCAGTGGGTCTGTAATGGTGTGGGGAAGCATTTCTTTGGAGGGCTGCACAGCCGTCCATGTGCTCGCCAGAGGAACCCTGACCACCATTAGCTACCGGGATGAGATCCTCAGAACCATTGTGAGAGTGCAGGTGCACTGGGCTCTGGTTTCTTTCTGAAGCATGACAATGCTAGGCCTCATGTGGATGAAGTGTGTCATCAGTTCTTGCAAGATGAAGGCATTGATGCTATGGGCTGGCCTGCCTGTTCCGCAGCCCTGAATCCAATCGAGCATATCTGGGACATCATGCCTAGTTCCATCCACCAATGCCACCTTGCGCCACAGACTGTCCAGGAATCCAGGTCTGAGAGGAGATCCTTCAGGATAACATCTGCCACCTCATCAGGACCAAGCCCAGGCATTGTAGAGAGGTCATACAGGCACGTGGAGGCCACACACACTACTTGTCATTTCCTTGTCTTGAGGCATTTTCACTGACATATTGGATCAGGCTATAATTTGATTTTTCACTTTGATTTTGAATATCATTCCAAATCCAGACCTCCATGGGATCTTAATTTTGATTAACATTGATTATTTTTGTTTTATTGTTCTCAACACATTCCACTGTGTAATGAATAAAGATATGCAACTGGAATATTTCATTCAGTGATATCTAGGATGTGCTATTTTAGTGCTCCCTTTATTTTTTTATATATTTTGTTCTAAAATATGTTTTGTTTCTTGTCAAGTGCCTTTGAAGCTACAGTATTCAAGTTTTTCAGCACTTTTTTTGTGCAAAAAATTTCCCCACCCCCCCGGCTTATACACGAGTCAATTTTCCCAGAGGGTCGGCGGGGGAGGGGGCGCAGCGGGTCACCGAAGGCAGGAGTTGGCGGCTGCAGCTGTAACTGTGCCTGCTGCTAAAGAGAAATGAATATTCATTTCTCTTACAGTGCGCACAGTGACACCCGCAGCAGTCGGCTTGCAGAAGACATCCTACTCACCTTCCTGCGCGTCCTCGCTGCATCTCATTGGTTCCGGAGCCAAAAGCATTTCCGTCCGAGCAATCACATGTCCCCGCTCTTTAAGGTAATGAATATGCACACCTCTCCACTCCCATAGGCATGGAGTGAATATTCATTACCTTAATGAGTGGGGCCACGTGATTGCTTGGAAGGAAGAGGCCCCTCCTCGTCCAGAGAGGTTGGCTACAGACCCATGGATCTTAAATTTCTGATTAATATGTGCAACTGTAGTCACAGGAACATCAAGCTGCTTGGAGATGGTCTTATAACTTTTACTTTTACCATGTGTGTCTATAATTTTCTTTCTAATCTCCTGAGACAGCTCTTTCCTTCGATTCCTCTGGTCCATGTTGAGTGTGAAACACACCATGTCACCAAGCAGCACAGTGAGTATCTGTAGCCCTCTATACCGGCCCACTCACTGATTCCAAGATTGTAGACACCGGTGATGCTAATTAGTGGACACACCACGATTTAGAATGTCCCTTTTGTCACATTATTTTCAGGGGTACCATCATTTCTGTCCAGGCCTATTTTTATTTTTTTTTTAATTCTGTTGAAGCATGGTTTAAAAGCAATGTCTGACTTTCATTTGTTTATTATCATAGATTTTTTTAGTCATTATTACTTTTGTCAGATTAAAGTTATTTCTGTGAACATCGTGGGTTTTTCTGTCATTAAGCGAGGGGTACCAACAATTTTGACCACGTGTGTGTATATATATATATATATATATATATATATATATATATATTATAACATAATATATGTACAATACAAAATAATATTGTGGTACCGTGTTATCCAGAAAAATAGATATAAATACTTATGTCCCCCCCAAAAAATTGAGAAAAGTATTCAAGGAGTGATACCTTTATTGGCTAACCAGAGAAATTATATTTGCTCATAATATATATAATATAATGAATACTGTAGCTTCAAAGGCACCTGACAACAAAGCAAAACATATTAGAGCAGCATCCAGACAATATCATTTGTTTAAAAAAAAAAATTGGACATGAGCTCTGGGTGGTTGGGGGAAGAAGGGGGATACATTTTTCTGGGAAAAGGATATAACGCAGACTGATGAAAATAAGCTTTGTGACCTTAATAGACTTTGCTTACTTGTGGAAGCCTTGAATTCTAATTTCACAACGAACAGATTAGAACACAATGCTGGGACTCCCTTGAGGGTTTAACGGCAGAAGTAAAAGTTAAGAATGATACATTTGCTATTCACTTTCTATATTTTAGGAATACACCATGGGGCTGTTTAACAATCTTTCTGCTGTGTGGTAGCACAATGATTTTTTCATGCAAAGCTTGCATTTTCCTAAAAGCAAATGAAAAATGACTAAATGTCTATGTCGAGTGATTTTTTTTTTCCCCCCCAGCCATGTTGACGATTCTTGACAAGGTATCTACCGAACCAGAGCAAATACAGAACATTTTAATTAAGAAATGTGAACCAGAATGGCGCAGGCAGAGAAGGGTCTGGCAGGAAAGCTTAAAACAATACTTGAAGGATCTTCTGCTAATGACTTCCATCTTAAGAACGCACAAAAAACACCATAGTGCCCAACCCCTTGGAGAGAGTATGTGAAGCAGCTGGATACTGTCTGCAAAACCTATCCAGCCCTCTACAAGAATACATGTTGTGATCTTACAAGAGGCCCGTAGACAAATACCTCAAAATGAAGTGTAGAAAAAAGCTCCTTTGCATCGCTACAGCAATTTGTAGGCTGATGATTACTTATTTCTGAAAGAGGATGACATAGAAGGAGATCCAGAGGGTAACTAAATCAGCACGAGGAAGGGAGCTTGTCAGGGTTAGTCAGAAATATGAGCAAAGATTAGTTCTAACACCCACTCAGGTATTCAATAACCTTTTTACACCATTCCTTGCTGTATGACCCATATCTGTGACCTGCTGAGTAACTGTGCATGGGCTGTTATTTAAAGAAATATTGATGATATCTTCAGGGTTCTCATTGTTGCCATTTACATGCTGATGTACAACTTGTAACCAATACATTGCCTTTGGATTCTAGTACAGTGCTACATAGACGGCATATTGATACTATATACTCTTGAATACAGAATAGTACAGAAACCCGCTAACATGTCAACCAACTTTTTACCATTGTGGTTTCCTGACATAAAACTATATCAGATCCCGATATTAGATCAGTTCCTAGCATTCACACCCTTGTGTTATCGTTTCCAGGGTATTGGTAAATTGTGAGTTACATATTTGGGGAAATTAAGTAATTGCTAGGACCCAATTGTTATGTCATCGATGTTTATGATGAAAAAAAAACGTTTTAGACCTTATTTTTGCATGCGTATCCGTTTTTCATCCATTGCCCTCACATGCGTCCTTTTGTTACCATCCTTGCGACATCAGTTTTCCAAATTCTGTAAAGAATCGGAAATAGGTTTCCTGTCTCTTTACAACCAGTCCATGAAAATAAAGTAGGAGAAGCTATCACTCGAGGGCCACTCTCTTACTGAAGAGCAGTTCAACAGAAAGTCTAAGAGTCTATCCATAGAGCAACACTCGAGTGGTTGCTTATTACCTTATGTTTTTGTGACCGATGAGGATCTTGGCACTAGGAAGGAACCCACTGATCAACACTTCTGGCAAGTCTCCATAAAGTAGCAAAAGTTTTCTGAAAAGTGCAGTGAGTAGTGACACCATATAGATATCCAGTGGTGGAGGCAAGACCCTCAGGAACCTAAGTATGTAAAACTGACTCAAATCAAGTGCCTTATAAATATGAGTGCCTCCAAAGTCTATTATAGGCTGGTTATAAATATTTCAGACATCCTTTGTGAATACTAGTAGGCAGAAATGTCTACAATGAACCAACCTTCATTTAATGTCTATTTAAAGAAGTCAATTGCCGTGACCAAAACCACCTCCTCTGCGTCCAGACAGTACCACGTGAGTTTAGTGGCACCTGTTCCTCTTAGAGCCAGCAGCAATGGTCTCATAATAAGAAAACAAGACAACGGACATGAAGGAGGTTGTTATGGGTCATGGCCAAATATAGCCGTCCTTTATTTGCAACCTCTGCTGTATACACCAGAATGATATTAAAAAATGCACTGACATCGCTTCCAAAGTGTTCAGCTGGGGGGAATGTTCTTTATATCAATTTTCAGATCTCCAGCTCACAGGAAAGATTATGTCTCAGACAAAACAGTCTGTGAGTGACTTGTGTGGGCGAGAGCAGGTGGGTGTTCTGCTCCGCATACGTTACCAAGGAATACACAACTTATATGTGATTTCCCAAAATTCCACCCGTAGTCCAAATGTTCTACTCTAAGAAAATGCCCATAAGTAAACCACAATGTGAACAGGGACAACCTTCAGTTTGTTTTACAGCACTCCCCTTAGATGCCCTTCATGGCCCAAGAACTAAAAATAGTCTAGCAAATATATGTTCATACAGATAACAGATATCCGTTCCTGAAGGGGTATTCCCAGAATTGATAGTAATTCCCTATCCATATGACCTTAGTTACTGTAAAGGTGCATACTCTTGAGTTTTACTCCATTCATTGTATATGGGTCGCCCTCCCAGGGCTGTGGGGTACTCGGTACCGGGCCGGTGTCAGCGGGATGTGTCACAGCAGCGGTGACCCGGTCCGTGGCCCTGGGCGCCCAAGTAATGGGGGAATGTAGTTAATGGAATGGAATAGTTCGTGATGCCACCTGTGGTGTTCGGCAAGGGAGGTGTTAAGCCGACGCTGCATGCAGATCCGCTGGGACTGATGGTAGGGTGCAGCAAGGATGTTAAAGCTCCCTACAGGTGAAGCTATAGTCCCAGGGCAGTGTAGAGGTGGTTGGCACGGGGATATAGCAGTGCCGTAAGGGTAGGAAGCAGACAAGACACAGCGGGGTGCAATTTCTTTACTTGATAACTGCAGTCCAGGGTCTTGATTACAGATGGTAATGGAGCAGGCTAGCCTGGAAGCAACTCAGGAATTCTCTCTCAGCAGACGGGCTGTGCAGTCTCCTTCCTAGCGCTCGTTTGAATGAAGTACTCCAAGTACTGAGTTACTCTGAAGTTCCTCCTGTCAGATGTTCCCAAGAACCTTACTTGCACGGCAGACAGCTGTAGCCTATCTCGGGGGCTCCTTTCTCCTGAGTCCCGGCTCTCTATCCAAGCTGCTGTTGTGCCTCAAGTCTTAGATGGGAGTAGGGCATTTACAGCCTCCTACTCCTGTGGTATCTGTTGTAGGTCTGTTAGTATCCGTACAACCGTGGAGAACAGGCTCCAGTTCATGTGCTCATTGCGAGGGAGCTCTCCTTTCCTAGCTCAACCTCCAGCTTCTCTCTACACGTCTGCACACTTCACCCTCCGCAGACTAACTGACCACTCCTTCCTCTTGGCCCTCAGAGAGCACTCCTCCCCTTAATCCTGGTTCAGAGTTCCCCCTGCTGGCCTGGAGTGGAACTGTGTTGCATGTATGGATTGACTGCAAGAGAGACCCATCATTGCCTCCAAGCCAGGCAATACCCTCCCCTGGAGGAAGGCAAAGCCACTGTGGCAGCCATACTCCTTGGGGCGCCACATATACTGTATGTGGCACCGCCGTAGAAAGAGGAGTACTTTGCGATGCTATTTCTGACAGTCCCATTACCAATGAAAGGAGTGGTGGTCTAACAATTGCACCTCTACTCTGTTTAAGATGGGGTACTATAGATGCTTGGTCTGGGGATCACTGGGGGTCACAACAATTGGACTCCCAGTTATTGTTATTCTGGGAACATCCCTTTTAATTTTGAACAAAGACTAAATTATATTGTGTTTCTAACAAGACATTAAGCTAAGGCTTCCCTCATACTTACAGTGGTTGCATGACTGCACACACATGATTTCCTGAAACAGCTTAGCTTCTCTGGAAACAAAAAATAGGTCAGGTTGAAGTCGAACAAATGTCAGAGGAAAGTCGGAATGCCTCCAACCAATTAGACAGTCAGCTCTTTAGGCCTGCGTTCATCTAATGTGTAGGAAACACCGGACCCAACCTACTCTAGTGTGGGAGAGGAGAAATGGTGCAGATTACTGTAGACACATAGTTTTTTAGCCACTTGGTTGTTCTTTATTCACTACCTGTCCCTAACATTATTAGACTTTAAGGCCTTGATTAATAGATTTCAATGTATTACTGTATAATTCTTTAATGTTTCATGGTAAGCACAAAATAGTAAAAAAAAAAAAAACAACTATGATCCTTAAGACAAGATGTTATCCATATACTGTGTATGGGGGTGTCCCGACTCTGCCCCCTGCCCCAAATGAGACAGTAAACTGACAGCAGCTTATTCCCCTTCCTATTGAGAACATGTACTCACTCAGGTATGAAAGTATAATTACATTTTTTAATTATTATCTATATGTTGTAGCCGTTATTAAGTATGGTTCATTAGTGGAAAAGGCTTGGGTCCTAAATCCCCCACCGATCACTCAAACCAAGGGTCAGTAGAGATAGCAGATACCTGGGCCTGTGCGGAGCGGTAAACAGGCCCAGTTCACAGTCTATTGTTTTGTTCCCCCGCCCCCACTCTGTAACCGCTCGAGTCTATTCTGTGTGCCCCTTCAGTTCCATTCAGGGAAAAGGGCAGTCAGCCAGCTATGGATCCATTTTTTTTTTCGGGGAGGGAAGGGAATTGTAGCATTTGACCAATATCAATTTATTTTTCTTTCTTATGGTCAGTTATGCAGGGGTTTATTATAGCCATCATAAGCCACTAAGGCTAGTTTCACACTAGCGTTTCTGCCGTCTGCGCACGGCCGACGATAAGCCCCGCCCCTGCCCCGCCCCCTCTTGACATCACCGCCTATTATCGCACATGGCCGCATGCGATCTGCGCACCCTATCTTTAATATAGGGTGCGCAGACCGTGCGCTAGTAGGATTTTTGAGTGCGCTGCGCACTTTTGTAGGTGCGCTGGTGTGCGCCGAACTCAGGGGCCTTGCAACTTAACTAGAGATAAATGCCAAGCCAAAAACTCATCTATAGACGTATTGGGCCAGCATCTTATTCCAGCACGGCCCTCATTAAGGCCCGGGTCAGACTTGCGAGTGCGATGCGAGAAACTCGCTCATCAATACCCCTCCGACATTCGGGACCGGAGTTTGTGGCTGCATAGAAATACATGTAGCCGCACACTCCAGTCCGAGTGCCAGCGGCAGTGCCGGGTATTGATGCGCGAGACTCACGCAAGTTTCTCACATCACACTCGCAAGTATGACCCCAGCCTAAGACTGAAATACGAAGCGCCAAACTTAATTAATCAAGACCTTTGCCTCTAATAAGTGGAGAGCAGAGTCTGGCACATCCAGCACGATAACATTGTGGCAACATCGGGCAAGTTCCTCTGTTAGGTGGTAATTGCAAGATAGTTTTCTTTTTTTTTGTTCATTCAGCATCATGGACAGTAAAACTTAATTCTCAGCTCATCCAATCTGTAGCTGTAGGGGCATCTGTAATTTGTTATGGAGTATGCATGTGTATGGAAGCACCAGAAACCTGTATGAATATTGTCACCTTTGTTACTCATTCTATGGCTAAGTATTAAGATATTGATAAATATTAGTGATGAGCGAACGTGCTCTGATAACATGTGATCCGAGTATCTTTGGCATGCTTGAAGAACGTGTTTCAATCCCCTCAGCTACATGTTTGGCCTTCCAAACCCCTAACAAACAGGCAATCCCCTTATGTGTTGTGTCTAACAGCCGCAGGACATGCAGCTGCAGGGACAAGAACATAATATACCGTAGGAGCACGTTCAAAATACTCGGATAACACCCTAGCATGATAACACGTGATACAAGCATGTTAACTCATCACTAGAGTTGAGCGATACCGTCCGATACTTCAAAGTATCGGATCGGAATGGATCGGCCGATCTTAAAAAAAAGTATCGGTATCGCCGATTCCGATACCGGAAGTCCCATTCAAGTCTATGGGACTTCCGGTATCGGAATAAGAAAAACCCTGTTTTTCCCTTCTACAGCCTCTCTGGGGTCTGTACGGGCCTTTCGGGGGGCTGTGCCGGCCTGCCAGGGGGTCTGTGCAGGCTCCGGTGGTCTGTGCCGGCCTGCCGGGGGGCTGTGCCGGCCTGCCGGGGGGGCTGTGCAGGCTCCGGTGGGCTGTGCCGGCCTGCCGGGGGGCTGTGCAGGCTCCGGTGGTCTGTGCCGGCCTGCCGGGGCGCTGTGCCGGCCTGCCAGGGGGGCTGTGCAGGCTCCGGTGGGCTGTGCCGGCCTGCCGGGGGGCTGTGCCGGCCTGCCGGGGGGCTGTGCAGGCTTCGGGGGTCTGTGCAGGCATCGTCCGATGGGACTACAAGTCCCATCGGGCGATGCCTGCTACCATGACAGTGATTGACACATTAGCCAATGATGGGACAGTAGTAGTCCCATCATCCGGCTAATGTGTTGAATGTAAAAAAAAAAAAAAAAATTACATGCTACATACATGCTACATTCATACTACATACATGCTACATTCATACTACATATATACTACATGCAACATACATACTACATATATACTACATGCATGCAACATGCATACTACATATATACTACATGCATGCAACATGCATACTACATATATACTACATGCTACATACATACTACATATATGCTACATATATACTACATGCATGCTACATACATACTGCATGCTACATACATACTACATATATACTACATGCATGCTACATACATACTACATATATACTACATGCATGCAACATGCATACTACATATATACTACATGCATGCAACATGCATACTACATACACTCACTGGCCACTTTATTAGGTACACCTGTCCAACTGTGTGTTAAGACTTAATTTCTAATCAGCCAATCACATGGCGGCAACTCAGTGCATTTAGGCATGTAGACATGGTCAAGACAATCTCCTGCAGTTCAAACCGAGCATCAGTATGGGGAAGAAAGGTGATTTGAGTGCCTTTGAACGTGGCATGATTGTTGGTGCCAGAAGGGCTGGTCTGAGTATTTCAGAAACTGCTGATCTACTGGGATTTTCATGCACAACCATCTCTAGGGTTTACAGAGAATGGTCCGAAAAAGAAAAAAAATCCAGTGAGCGGCAGTTCTGTGGCCGGAAATGCCTTGTTGATGCCAAAGGTCAGAGGAGAATGGGCATACTGGTTCGAGCTGATAGAAAGGCAACAGTGACTCAAATTGCCACCCGTTACAACCAAGGTAGGCAGAAGAGCATCTCTGAACGCACAGTGCGTCGAACTTTGAGGCAGATGGGCTACAGCAGCAGAAGACCACACTGGGTACCACTCCTCTCAGCTAAGAACAGGCATCTGATGGCTACTTTCAGCAGGATAATGCGCCATGTCATAAAGCTAGAATCATCTCAGATTGGTTTCTTGAACATGACAATGAGTTCACTGTACTCAAATGGCCTCCTCAGTCACCAGATCTCAATCCAATAGAGCATCTTTGGGATGTGGTGGAACGGGAGATTCGCATCAGGGATGTGCAGCCGACAAATCTGCGCCAACTGTGTGATGCCATCATGTCAATATGGTCCAAAATCTCTGAGGAATGCTTCCAGCACCTTGTTGAATCTCTGCCACGAAGAATTGAGGCAGTTCTGAAGGCAAAAGGGGGTCCAACCCGTTACTAGCATGGTGTACCTAATAAAGTGGCCAGTGAGTGTATATACTACATGCTACATACATACTACATATATGCTACATATATACTACATGCATGCTACATACATACTGCATGCTACATACATACTACATACATACTACATGCATGCTACATACATACTACATATATACTACATGCATGCTACATGCTACATACATACCACATACATACTACATACATACTACATACATACTACATGCTACATACATACTACATATATACTACATGCATGCTACATACATACTACATGCTACATATATACTACATGCTACATACATACTACATGCATGCTACATACATACTACATACATACTACATGCATGCTACATACATACTACATGCTACATAGATACTACATATATACTACATGCATGCTACATACATACTACATGCTACATATATACTACATGCTACATACATACTACATGCATGCTACATACATACTACATACATACTACATGCATGCTACATACATACTACATGCTACATACATACCACATACATACTACATATATACTACATGCATGCTACATACATACTGCATGCTACATACATACCACATACATACTACATATATACTACATGCATGCTACATACATACTACATACATACTACATGCATGCTACATGCTACATACATACCACATACATACTACATATATACTACATGCATGCTACATACATACTGCATGCTACATGCATGCTACATACATACTACATACATACTACATGCTACATACATACCACATATATACTACATACATACTACATACAATACATTCATACAATACATACATAGACATACAGTACATATAACATAGAGTAACATACTTACCAATACTTGTCACATTGTTCCCCGAAGCCATTGTCTTTTAAAGGAATAAATATTAACATAACAAACCACAAAAATACTCACCCACGATCCGAAGCAGTCCACGAGTGTGTCCCACGACGATCTTGGGTAGATGCGTGGGAAATTCCCACACAGCAATGGCATAAAGTGAGACTAGGGACTTTTTTTTTTTTTAAGTGGCGGAGGAATACAGTGCGGAAGGATACCTACCTTCCGTCATTGGATTCCTGCAGCCCGTAGAGAACGGCGGCATCAGCTGATGCTGCAGTTCTCTACCCAAGATCGTCGTGGGACACACTCGTGGACTGCTTCGTATCGTGGGTGAGTATTTTTGTGGTTTGTTATGTTAATATTTATTCCTTTAAAAGACAATGGCTTCGGGGAACAATGTGACAAGTATTGGTAAGTATGTTACTCTATGTTATATGTACTGTATGTCTATGTATGTATTGTATGAATGTATTGTATGTAGTATGTATGTAGTATATATGTGGTATGTATGTAGCATGTAGTATGTATGTAGTATGTATGTAGCATGTAGTATGTATGTAGCATGCATGTAGTATATATGTAGTATGTATGTAGCATGTAGTATGTATGTAGCATGCATGTAGTATGTATGTAGTATGTATGTAGCATGTAGTATGTATGTAGCATGCATGTAGTATATGTGTTATGTATGTAGCATGCATGTAGTATGTATGTAGTATGCATGTAGTATGTATGTAGTATATATGTGGTATGTATGTAGTATGTATGTAGCATGCAGTATGTATGTAGCATGCATGTAGTATATATGTAGTATGTATGTAGTATGTATGTAGCATGCATGTAGTATGTATGTAGCATGCATGTAGTATGTATGTAGCATGCATGTAGTATGTATGTAGTATATATGTAGTATGTATGTAGCATGTAGTATGTATGTAGTATGTATGTAGCATGTAGTATATATGTAGTATGTATGTAGTATGTATGTAGTATATATGTAGTATGTATGTAGCATGTAGTATGTATGTAGTATGTATGTAGCATGTAGTATATATGTAGTATGTATGTAGCATGTAGCATGTATGTAGTATGTATGTAGCATGTAGTATGTATGTAGCATGCATGTAGTATATATGTTATGTATGTAGCATGCATGTAGTATGTATGTAGTATGTATGTAGCATGCATGTAGTATGTATGTAGTATATATGTGGTATGTATGTAGTATGTATGTAGCATGCAGTATGTATGTAGCATGCATGTAGTATATATGTAGTATGTATGTAGCATGTAGTATGTATGTAGCATGCATGTAGTATGTATGTAGTATGTATGTAGTATTTTTTTTTTTTTTTTTTTTTTTTAACATTTAACACATTAGCCGGATGATGGGACTACTACTGTCCCATCATTGGCTAATGTGTCAATCACTGTCATGGTAGCAGGCATCGCCAGATGGGACTTATAGTCCCATCGGACGATGCTTGCACAGACCCCCGGACATCAGCACAGCCCCCCGGCAGGTCGGCACAGCCCCCCGGCAGGCCGGTACAGACCCCCACAGGGTGCACAGACCACCGGCAGGCCGGCACAGCCCCCCGGCAGGCCGGTACAGACCCTGGGCAGTCCACACAGCCCCCCGGCAGGCCGGCAGAGACCCCCGGAAGGCCCGAAATGACGGCGCATCATGATGCGCACACACCGCGCATCATGATGACGTCAGGCTGTCAATCAACTTTGAACTTCCGATTCCGATGCCGACTTCCGATATTGAAAAAATATCGGAAGTCTGTATCGGAATTCCGATACAGCAAGTATCGCCCGATACTTGCGGTATCGGAATGCTCAACACTACTCATCACTAGTGTTGAGCATTCCGATACTGCAAATATTGGGTATCGGCCGATATTCGCTGTATCGGAATTCCGATACCGAGTACCGATATTTTTTCAATATCGGAAGTCGGCATCGGAATCGGAAGTTCAAAGTTGATTGACAGCCTGATATCGGATGGTATCTACTCAACACTAAAAGAAAAATATTGATGTCACACATCAATGTGATGTGATGTGTGATGTCACATTGGTAGGGGGCATCACCGCTGTAGCTAATCACTGAGTTCAGTGACTCGTGCTATCTGTCTCAGTAGAGCGGTAATCTCACATTGTTAGGGAGCATCACCGCTGTAGCTAATCACTGAGCTCAGTGACTCGTACCATCTGTCTCAGTACCGTGGTGATGTCACATTAGTAGGGGGAATCACCGCTGCAGTTAATCACTGAGCTCGGTGACTCGTGCCATCTGTCTCAGTACAGCAGTGATGTCACATTGATAGGGAGCATCACCGCTGCAGCTAATCACTGAGCTCAGAGACTCATGCCATCTGTCTCAGCATAGCGGTGATGTGCACTGTCAACATGATATGATCATTGCAACCAAAACACCGACACCTGAGCAGCTGAAGGGCGCCAGCTCTGGACCTGGTGGGGGGGTGAGGACCTGTGCCATTTAGCTCTCATTACATCCCCATACAGCTTGTATTGGACTTTAAACAAGTGTTGATCCAGTTATATCAATGAACTAGCTGAAGAGCCCGGCAATGCCCGGGCATAGTAACTAACTATGGTTAGTTATAACAAATTATAATGATATTATATATATATATTGTGGTGTAGTTACCACTATGTCAGCTAGGGAGCGCTGTGTGGGTGTCCCAGGACGGGTGTACAGGCACATTCAGTGTGGTAACAGGAGCAGGGTCCTAAATGACCATTATGGGTCTCAAGGTGGGTGGCCTTGGGATGCAGGCTCCAGGGTGTATTGATCAGCAGAGGTACTGCTGATCTTTCTGTTACACTGGGTCAGGGAAGCCTGTGTGTGTCTATACAACCTTTAGTGATGTCATAGCCATGTGATCACCTGTGGGTGTGGTTACAGGGCTATGTAATTGAGGTGTTTGGCACATGTGAGAGAGTGGAGGGAGTCTGTCAGAGTGTGGACAGACTTCCATGTGTCCAGGTGGGACACTACAGAGAGTGGTCTGTGTTCCAAGGAAGGAGAAGCCTTCCTGTGTCTGCGGCTGCAGATAGAGCGCTGCTCTGGACATTGCCCTGGCCTATGTATATTAGTTGTATATGGGGAGGACTACACCTCCCAGCATGTGCTGAGACTCTCGGTCTGAGTCTGAAGCCACGGACGTTTATGTTCTTTTGTGCCTAAGCTAGAGGCGATGTTGGTGATATGCTGAGTTATGGTTTATGGAGCAAATAAACCTCATGAACTTTGGGAAGAACCTGCCTCATGATTGTCTCCCGCTGCACCTGAGCGAGTCACATCCCTACAATTGGTGACAGGCTGCGGGCAGCGACTCCCAGAAGCGCGTGTGGCAGCGCTGGCGATTCTGAGCCAGGAGAGCAGACGGTCTGACAACCGTGAGTAATACTGACCGAGGTCAGAGAAAGTGACTGTATTAATATTTGTGGGATACCTCTGAGGAGAAGAGGCGTCCGGGA
The DNA here is from genome assembly GCF_039654945.1 of Dendrobates tinctorius. Classification (NCBI taxonomy): domain Eukaryota; kingdom Metazoa; phylum Chordata; class Amphibia; order Anura; family Dendrobatidae; genus Dendrobates; species Dendrobates tinctorius. The sequence continues at coordinate 3,406,153 of NW_027361726.1, read as the reverse complement.
AACTGTGTGGCCGACACAGGTAACAGACAGGAGTCTGTGTTGCAGTGACCAGGGTCAGTGAGAGACTGTGTTCCTGGAGGGTTCAGTGAGCAAGGTCCTGGAGGGTCAGTGTTGGGAGGTTCTGGGAGAGGAATCGGATCCCTGGAACACGTGCTATGACCTTGGACCTGGTGAGGCGTGTGTTGGGCAGTCTCAGGCGGAGACGGATGTCCTGAAGAGCACCCGCTGAGCCCCTGGACCTGGTGAGGCTGGTGTGTTGGGAGACCCTGGGAGGAGGGTCGGCTCCCTGAATAGCACCCGGTGTGCCCTGTGTGTTGGACGGTCTCAGGTGGAGACGGTACATCCTGAGTGGCACACGAACAGGACATGTGAGAGACTGTGCATGTGTTTTTTTTCTTTTTTTTTCTTTTCCTCTGCAAAACCTGAAGGTGCTTGCTGTGGCTCAGTGGGGTCACGAAGGTCTCGCAGCACAAGGACTTGGTGTTTTCTTTAAGGGATCTGCCCTGGGAGCATTGGTATCAGACGCTGTCTGTCTACACCATCCTGCTGCAGCTTTATTGCATGTGACTAAGCAGATACAGTAGTTGTGGCTTTACACAACTATTAAGGGTGAGTACCCTGTATTATTGCTGCATAACCCATTATACCTGCACTGGTAAGGCCCTATGGGCGCACTTTTGTGGCTTTTTTATCTTTGAGGGTGACAAGCGGCTTCCAGTAACCCGGCGGGGTTACGAAGGTGACAAGCGGCTTCCGGTGGATCGGCGGGTCCACGAAGATGGCGCAGCAGGAGCTGCAGTGACACCAGCCGCTGTGTGTGTGTGTGAACAGCAGCCGGAGGTGCCGGTGATCAGTGACAGCAGGAGCTGTGGTGGTGCCAGCAAAGACTTGTGTGGTATTGTTAAAAGACAAACTGTACTGTGTGAACTGTGGCCTAAGAGGTTCTGCAGGACGGACATGGGGAAATCCCAAAAGGGGGCGGTGACCCAAAAGGGGGCGGTGACCCAAAAGGGGGGGGGGCCCAAATTGGAGTGGTAACCCAAAAAGGGGTGGAGTCCCAAAAGGGGGCGGTGACCCAAATTGGAGTGGTAACCCAAAAAGGGGTGGAGTTCCAAAAGGGGGCGGTGACCAAAATTGGGGTGGCAACCCAAAGCGGGGTGGTGGTCCAGAAAGGGGCCAAGTGTGAAGAAGTGACAGCACTGGGTGTCTCAGTAGGTATGTCTGGAGTACCGCAGTGTATGTGCAGGTCTTTTTCAGAATGTGGAATATCCTTTCCGGGGAGTAATGATGGGCCACAGATGTGTACAGTGATGCTGCACCGGGAAGGAGCCTTTGGTCGGCTGGAATCAGAGAGTCAGGTGACTCTGACAGGAACTCCTCTCGTTTTCTCTCTGACCGAGAAAAACATCAGGGTTCGCTGTAAACACGGGGTCACGGTGAACTACGCAGTAGACAGAGTAGTGTTTGAGGGGACCAAAGGTGGTGAGTGCCAAGGTAGAGGAATACCACGGGACTTAGTCTATGCCTGGGAGAGGGGCCGGGACTTTCTTTTGTTTGATGACGTTTGGTCTGACGATGGAGATGCTTCGACTGTGGGGCAAGCGGACACTGAGACAGTGACGGCTCCTGACATGGACAGGTCAGAGGTAGAACTGACCAGAGGAAGAAGTACATCTGCCCAACTGACGGACCTGACGTCTCGTGATAAGACAGATGGCGGGCTGGGAGATGAGACGACTGGACTAGACACATTGGTGCTGGACGGTAACTGGAGGGTTCACTCGACTGGGGTGACTGACCCAGTGGTACCCTTTAGGGATATAATTAAAGAGGTAGTAGTGAGACACATGATGGACAAAAGAGAGCAGGATCGTGAGATACAGCTGATAAAGGAGACTGTAACAGAACATGTCGAACGGGAAAGAGTCCTAAGGCAAGCAGCTGAGCACAGAGTGGATGAGCTGGAGAAGGAAGTCTCTGAGCTCTGAGGTCACCTGTCAGCATGTAAAACCATGAACAAGACCCTGTTGGAAGATATGGAGGTGCTCAGAGAGGCCCAAGAGAAGCATCAACAGGAGATTCTCAGGAGAGAGGATGAGCGTCGCTACCTGGCAGAGGAGAAAGATAAAGTTCTGCAAGAACTCAGTGGAGTAGTAAAAGGTCTTCTGCAGGAGAAGTGGCGGGGCGAAGACGTACAGCGGCCTTGCCCGACTGATAGCAAGGCAGAACTGCCAAAGCCCATCTTGGAAAAGGGTCCTGAAGACTGTAAATCTCAGGAAGATGGTGAGCCAAGAGCTGCACAAGACAGTCACCCGGTCTTGGCTGATACCTTGAGGGAAGTGTCCGTGGGGAACCCAGAGCCATCTGTCCAGGATGAGAGCAAGTCCATGACCTTCAAGTGTGTGATGGAGGTACCCGAAGACGTGCGAGAAGCGTGTGCCAGCGAAGGTGTGCATGAGACCTTTAAAAAGGCAGTAAAGGCCTATAGTGTGAGCTGGGCACCAGAAACAGACCAGTTGGTGATACTGGCAGAAACGGAAGACACAGAGAGAAGGGTGGCTGTCCTGAAGGAGATGCACCTACAATGTCTCCGCACGAAACAGATGCTCGTGAAGCGTAATTGGAAAGCCGCTCGACGTCTGGAGCTTGCAAGGGAAGCACAAAGTCGGCTGGGCTTTGTGGAAGACATAATTCCGGTGCCCAGAAATCTGGTGGGGAAAGTCGTTGGCAGACTTGGAAAGGTGATGCAGGAGATGGTGAATCGATCCTGTGTGAAGAGAGTGAGGATCCCACCTGCTGGTGAAATCCAAGTCGTTATTGAAGATGACATGGTTCCTGTCATTGCGGTTGGTTCGGTGGAAAGCATTGGGAAGCTTCGCATGCTCCTGGAATATCGGGTAGCGTACCTGAAGGAGATTGAGCAGCTAAGACAGGATCGACTGCAGATGAATGAGCAGATAGAGAACGTCAGGTGGCGTCCCCCTCCAACCCAAGGTGTAAGGACCCGAAGGGATCCTCCAAGGAATGAAAGGACAGGTAGTCGAAGGCAAGAACGTCGAGAGTCCGCAAGTGGCCGTTCTAATCTTAGTAACATAGGCACGAGACTCGGTGGTGGACATAGCGACAGAGGGTCAGACTCAGACCAGCCAGTTGGCCCAGCTGGACGTGGGACTCATGACCGTGCGAACTGGGAGAGCCAGCCAGTGAGAGAAAGGTCGCGTGATGAAGCACACTGCAGACAGGTGGAGACTAAAGAGTGTCTGGTCACACTGACGGACGTTGACGGGAAGGCCAAGGCCGAGATACTGACCGCTGGGGGCAGGGGAGGCCTAACGTAAATATGCAGTATGACTACCGAAACAGACGGAGATGGTCCTCCCGACTGGTAGGGCAAGGTGACATGGGTGCCAGGTCTCAAGATCCCTGGGTGATGTCATGTGTTCAACCCCACAAGTTTGAACAGAGGGGGGAGGTATGTGGTGTAGTTACCACTATGTCAGCTAGGGGGCACTGTGTGGGTGTCCCAGGACGGGTGTACAGGCACATTCAGTGTGGTAACAGGAGCAGGGTCCTAAATGACCATTATGGGTCTCAAGGTGGGTGGCCTTGGGATGCAGGCTCCAGGGTGTATTGATCAGCAGAGGTACTGCTGATCTTTCTGTTACACTGTGTCAGGGAAGCCTGTGTGTGTCTATACAACCTTTAGTGATGTCATAGCCATGTGATCACCTGTGGGTGTGGTTACAGGGCTATGTAATTGAGGTGTTTGGCACATGTGAGAGAGTGGAGGGAGTCTGTCAGAGTGTGGACAGACTTCCATGTGTCCAGGTGGGACACTACAGAGAGTGGTCTGTGTTCCAAGGAAGGAGAAGCCTTCCTGTGTCTGCGGCTGCAGATAGAGCGCTGCTCTGGACATTGCCCTGGCCTATGTATATTAGTTGTATATGGGGAGGACTACACCTCCCAGCATGTGCTGAGACTCTCGGTCCGAGTCTGAAGCAACGGACGTTTATGTTCTTTTGTGCCTAAGCTAGAGGCGATGTTGGTGATATGCTGAGTTATGGTTTATGGAGCAAATAAACCTCATGAACTTTGGGAAGAACCTGCCTCATGATTGTCTCCCGCTGCACCTGAGCGAGTCACATCCCTACAATATATATATATATATATATACATATATATATATAAAGCTGAGTGTAGAGCCCCGCCCACTCTGCATAGCCACATTGACTATAATATCCCACATCATCCCGTCAGCCAGAGACACGGGACTACTACTCCTAAGATCCCACATCGTCCCGTCAGCCAGAGCCACCGGACTACTACCCCTAAGATCCCACATCGTCCCGTCAGCCAGAGCCACCGGACTACTACCCCTAAGATCCCACATCGTCCCGTCAGCTAGAGCCACCGGACTACTACCCCTAATATCCCACATCAGCCCATCAGCCAGAGCCACCGGACTACTACCCCTAAGATCCCACATCGTCCCATCAGCCAGAGCCACCGGACTACTACTCCTAATATCCCCCATCATCCCGTCAGCCAGAGCCACCGGACTACTACCCCTAATATCCCACATCATCCTGTCAGCAAGAGACACCGGACTACTACCCCTAATATCCCACATCATCCTGTCAGCCAGAGCCACCGGACTACTACCTCTAATATCCCACATCATCCCGTCAGCCTGGGGTCAGAACCAAAGCGCTAAGTGGAACAGTCCTAACTTCCATACCGGTGATCCCTTTAAGAGAGATCTGGTGTCAGAACCAGAGCGCTGAGTGGATTTGCACTGACTTCCATACCAATGATCCCTTTAATAGAAGCCTGGGGTGTGAATCAGAGCGCTGAGGGATTTACCATAACTTCCATACCGGAGATCCCTTTTAGAGAGACCTAGGGTCAGTACCAAAGAGCAGAGTGGATTTGCCCTCATTTCCATATCCCTTTAGAGGGGCCTTGGGTCAGAACTAGAGCGCTGAGTGGATTTGCCCTGACCCGACTTGCATACCAATGATCCCTTTAATAGAACCCTGGGGTCAGAATCAGAGTGCTGAGGGATTTGCCCTAACTTCCATACAAGAGATCCCTTTAAGAGAGCCTGGGGTCAGTACCAGAGCATTTGAAGGCAATTGCCCTGACTTCCATACCAAAGATCCCTTTAAGAAAGGCCGGGGGTCAGTACCAAAGTGCAGAGTGGATTTGCCCTAAATTCCATACCAATGATCCCTGTAAGAGAAACTGGGGTCAGAACCACAGAGCTGAGTGGAACGGTCCTAACTTCCATACCGGAGATCCCTTTAAGAGAGGCCTAGGGTCAAAACCAAAGTGCTGGATGGATTTGCTCTGACTTCCATACCAATGATCCCTTTAAGAGGGAATATGTGCCTATATGATGCAGGATGCGTGATGTGTATATGGGCACAGGAGGGGGGGGATTCATTTCTGTCATGTGCTCTGTGCTCCTTTCTTTCAGCTGAAACATGTAGTCCCTTGCTGGAATGCTACATAATTGATTGGAGTTCCTCTTACTTTTTATGACATAATGGATTAATAAAGAAGAAGTTTTTACAAATCTGGTGAACTTTCATCCTTTTGCTGGATCCCAATCTCCTCATATTTCTATATATATATATATATATATATATATATATATATATATATCCAACAATGTAGACCAGCTCACTCCTGTGAACCACCTGGAACCTCAGCTGACCTGGTTAACTCCGTTGTGCCCGGATCTGGATGTAGGAGTCCATCCATACAAATGTGAACAACGACAAAGCAAAGTCCAGCAATAACGTGAGCAATCCAGGATGCTGTTAAAAATTTTTTTCTTTTTATTCATAAATCCATTAAAATGCAATGGTCCAAGCAGTTCAAAACAGCAATAACGCAGGAAAGTCGTCCTATCTGCACGACTTTCCTGCGTTATTGCTGTTTTGAACTGCTTGGACCATTGCATTTTAATGGATTTATGAATAAAAAGAAAAAAATTTTTAACAGCATCCTGGATTGCTCACGTTATTGCTGGACTTTGCTTTGTCGTTGTTCATATATATATATAAAGCTGAGTGTAGAGCCCCGCCCATTTCGCATAGCCACATTTACTATAATATCCCACATAATCCCGTCAGCCAGAGCTACCAGACTACGAATATCTCACATCATCTCGTCAAAGCCACCGGACTACTACCCCTAATATCCCGTCAGCCATAGCCACCGGACAACTACCACTAAAATCCCACATCATCCCATCAGCCAGAGCTACCAGACTACTACCCATAATATCCCACATCGTCGCATCAGCCAGAGCCACCGGACTACTACCCCTAATATCCCACATCATCCCATCAGCCAGAGCTACCAGACTACTACCCATAATATCCCACATCGTCGCATCAGCCAGAGCCACCGGACTACTACCCCTAATATCCCACATCATCCCGTCAGCCAGAACAACTGGACTACTACCCATAATATCCCACATCATCCCGTCAGCCAGAGCCACTGGACTACTACCTCTAATATCCCACATCATCCCATCAGCCAGAGCCACCGGACTACTACCCCTAATATCCCACATCATCCCGTCAGCCTGGAGTCAGAACCAGAGTGCTGAGTGGAGTTGCCCTGACTTCCATATCAATGATCCCTTTAATAGAAGCCTGTGGTGAGAATCAGAGCGCTGAGAGATTTACCCTAACTTCCATACCGGAGATCCCTTTAAGAGAGGCCTGGGGTCAGTACCAAAGCGCATAGTGGATTTTCCCTCACTTTTGTATCGAGGAACCCTTTAAGAGGGGACTTGGGTCAGAACCAGAGCGCTGAGGGATTTACTCTAACTTCCATACCAGAGATCCCTTTAAAAGAGCCTGGGATCAGAACCAGAGCGCTGAGTGGATTTGCCCTGACTTGCATACCAGTGATCCCTTTAATAGAACCCTGGGATCAGAATCAGAGCGCCGAGGGATTTGCCCTAACTTCCATACAGGAGATCCCTTTAAGAGAGCCTGGGGTCAGTACCAGAGCAATTGAAGGCAATTGCCCTGACTTCCATACCAGGGATCCCTTTAAGAAGGGCCTGGGGTCAGAATTAAAGCGCTGAATGGATTTGCCCTGACTTCCATACCGGAGATCCCTTTAAGAAGGGCCTGGGGTCAGTACCACAGCGCAGAGTGGATTTGATCTGACTTCCATACCAATGATCCCTTTAAGAGGGAAGATGTGCCTACGGGATGGAGGATGTGTGATGGGGATATGGGCAGGGAGGGGGGATTCATTTCTGTCATGTGCTCTGTGCTCCTTTTAGGGGGGCAGACAATGGCTGGGAGCTTATGTTCCCAGGGACGCTATATTTCTCCCACCATGTCAGTGTCTGCTGAGGTGTTGTCAAGTGGGAAAACTGTTGGTCATAGCAACCAATCACAGCTCAGCTTCTTTTAACCAGCTCTGGTGAAATGAGAGATGCTTAGTGATTGTTTGCAAGGAAAACTGTTGTTCATAGCAACCAATCACAGCTCAGCTTCTTTTGAACAGCTCTGGTGAAATGAAAGATGCTTCGTGATTGGTTGGTGATACACACACACACACGCGCATTCATTTTTATATATAGAGATGGTTTACGGCTATAAGAAGAAATCTGCTTGTGTAAATTTAATTTAAGTAATGGACAGAGATTGCATCAGGTTTTTTTTGTACTGTAACTTTGGGAGTCTGGATCAAAGGAAGTTTCATTCTTCTACCTTTACCTGAGAGCTAATAACAAAAAACAATGTAGTGTGTGAATCAAACCCAAACTGCCCGCCGGCAATGTCCATGTGACAGGGAACACTGGAAATACCTTCTACCATGGATTTATAAACTGGCTAAACCTTTTTCTCATAATGATTAGTGGCGAGTCCCAGTATAAACCCGAGGTCAAGGCTCAGCATGTGTGTTGTGTGTTCGGGTGTCTTTAGAGTGAGAACAGGACTCCTGACATCACCTAATGTTCGTTCTCTGAGTGAGGACAACAACTGGGTGCAAGTAGGAACTTCTACTAAACCAAGTGCCTAAGGGAGGCAAGGATGAAATTCTGAAAATGAAGAACAGGTCACGGAAAAGTTCTTACCAGTGTTCGGCTGTGAATCAAACCCTGAGCCTTTTTTATCATTCACTCATTATTTTCTTCATAATAATAGCTATTATTATAAATTCCAATCTAACAGTTCTCATTCTGCAGCTTCTCTTTGCTGTTAGTAATGTCTGACAAATGGTGCAATACGTTTTTAGCAATGCCGTACAGTTATGCTGGGTTTATATGTGTTGGCTGTAGAGTTGAGCGATACCGTCCGATACTTCAAAGTATCGGATCGGAATGGATCGGCCGATCTTAAAAAAAAGTATCGGTATCGCCGATTCCGATACTGGAAGTCCCATTCAAGTCTATGGGACTTCCGGTATCGGAATAAGAAAAACCCTGTTTTTCCCTTGTACAGCCTCTCTGGGGTCTGTACGGGCCTTTCGGGGGGCTGTGCCGGCCTGCCAGGGGGTCTGTGCAGGCTCCGGTGGTCTGTGCCGGCCTGCTGGGGGGCTGTGCCGGCCTGCCGGGGGGGCTGTGCAGGCTCCGGTGGGCTGTGCCGGCCTGCCGGGGGGCTGTGCAGGCTCCGGTGGTCTGTGCCGGCCTGCCGGGGGGCTGTGCCGGCCTGCCAGGGGGGCTGTGCAGGCTCCGGTGGGCTGTGCCGGCCTGCCGGGGGGCTGTGCCGGCCTGCCGGGGGGCTGTGCAGGCTTCAGGGGTCTGTGCAGGCATCGTCCGATGGGACTACAAGTCCCATCGGGCGATGCCTGCTACCATGACAGTGATTGACACATTAGCCAATGATGGGACAGTAGTAGTCCCATCATCCGGCTAATGTGTTGAATGTAAAAAAAAAAAAAAAAATTACATGCTACATACATGCTACATTCATACTACATACATGCTACATTCATACTACATATATACTACATGCAACATACATACTACATATATACTACATGCATGCAACATGCATACTACATATATACTACATGCATGCAACATGCATACTACATATATACTACATGCTACATACATACTACATATATGCTACATATATACTACATGCATGCTACATACATACTGCATGCTACATACATACTACATATATACTACATGCATGCTACATACATACTACATATATACTACATGCATGCAACATGCATACTACATATATACTACATGCATGCAACATGCATACTACATATATACCACATGCTACATACATACTACATATATGCTACATATATACTACATGCATGCTACATACATACTGCATGCTACATACATACTACATATATACTACATGCATGCTACATACATACTACATATATACTACATGCATGCTACATGCTACATACATACCACATACATACTACATACATACTACATACATACTACATGCTACATACATACTACATATATACTACATGCATGCTACATACATACTACATGCTACATATATACTACATGCTACATACATACTACATGCATGCTACATACATACTACATACATACTACATGCATGCTACATACATACTACATGCTACATACATACCACATACATACTACATATATACTACATGCATGCTACATACATACTGCATGCTACATACATACCACATACATACTACATATATACTACATGCATGCTACATACATACTACATACATACTACATGCATGCTACATGCTACATACATACCACATACATACTACATATATACTACATGCATGCTACATACATACTGCATGCTACATGCATGCTACATACATACTACATACATACTACATGCTACATACATACCACATATATACTACATACATACTACATACAATACATTCATACAATACATACATAGACATACAGTACATATAACATAGAGTAACATACTTACCAATACTTGTCACATTGTTCCCCGAAGCCATTGTCTTTTAAAGGAATAAATATTAACATAACAAACCACAAAAATACTCACCCACGATCCGAAGCAGTCCACGAGTGTGTCCCACGACGATCTTGGGTAGAGAACTGCAGCATCAGCTGATGCCGCCGTTCTCTACGGGCTGCAGGAATCCAATGACGGAAGGTAGGTATCCTTCCGCACTGTATTCCTCCGCCACTTAAAAAAAAATTCCCACACAGCAATGGCATAAAGTGAGACTAGGGACTTTTTTTTTTTTAAAGTGGCGGAGGAATACAGTGCGGAAGGATACCTACCTTCCGTCATTGGATTCCTGCAGCCCGTAGAGAACGGCGGCATCAGCTGATGCTGCAGTTCTCTACCCAAGATCGTCGTGGGACACACTCGTGGACTGCTTCGGATCGTGGGTGAGTATTTTTGTGGTTTGTTATGTTAATATTTATTCCTTTAAAAGGCAATGGCTTCGGGGAACAATGTGACAAGTATTGGTAAGTATGTTACTCTATGTTATATGTACTGTATGTCTATGTATGTATTGTATGAATGTATTGTATGTAGTATGTATGTAGTATATATGTGGTATGTAGCATGTAGTATGTATGTAGTATGTATGTAGCATGTAGTATGTATGTAGCATGCATGTAGTATATATGTAGTATGTATGTAGCATGTAGTATGTATGTAGCATGCATGTAGTATGTATGTAGTATGTATGTGGTATGTATGTAGCATGTAGTATGTATGTAGCATGCATGTAGTATATGTGTTATGTATGTAGCATGCATGTAGTATGTATGTAGTATGCATGTAGTATGTATGTAGTATATATGTGGTATGTATGTAGTATGTATGTAGCATGCAGTATGTATGTAGCATGCATGTAGTATATATGTAGTATGTATGTAGTATGTATGTAGCATGCATGTAGTATGTATGTAGCATGCATGTAGTATGTATGTAGCATGCATGTAGTATGTATGTAGTATGTATGTAGTATATATGTAGTATGTATGTAGCATGTAGTATGTATGTAGTATGTATGTAGCATGTAGTATGTATGTAGTATATATGTAGTATGTATGTAGCATGTAGTATGTATGTAGTATGTATGTAGCATGTAGTATATATGTAGCATGTATGTAGTATGTATGTAGCATGTAGTATGTATGTAGCATGCATGTAGTATATATGTTATGTATGTAGCATGCATGTAGTATGTATGTAGTATGTATGTAGCATGCATGTAGTATGTATGTAGTATATATGTGGTATGTATGTAGTATGTATGTAGCATGCAGTATGTATGTAGCATGCATGTAGTATATATGTAGTATGTATGTAGCATGTAGTATGTATGTAGCATGCATGTAGTATGTATGTAGTATGTATGTAGTATTTTTTTTTTTTTTTTTTAACATTTAACACATTAGCCGGATGATGGGACTACTACTGTCCCATCATTGGCTAATGTGTCAATCACTGTCATGGTAGCAGGCATCGCCAGATGGGACTTATAGTCCCATCGGACGATGCTTGCACAGACCCCCGGACATCAGCACAGCCCCCCGGCAGGCCGGCACAGCCCCCCGGCAGGCCGGTACAGACCCCCACAGGGTGCACAGACCACCGGCAGGCCGGCACAGCCCCCCGGCAGGCCGGTACAGATTCCGGGCAGTCCACACAGCCCCCCGGCAGGCCGGCAGAGACCCCCGGAAGGCCCGAAATGACGGCGCATCATGATGCGCACACACCGCGCATCATGATGACGTCAGGCTGTCAATCAACTTTGAACTTCCGATTCCGATGCCGACTTCCGATATTGAAAAAATATCGGAAGTCTGTATCGGAATTCCGATACAGCAAGTATCGGCCGATACCCGATACTTGCGGTATCGGAATGCTCAACACTAGTTGGCTGCAGTTGTTAAAGGCCCAGCTATGGGCTTCATGCATTTCCATGGATCGCTAATATGGTCATTCTGTGCCCCGAGAATATCATTGTTCTCTGTAGCACATGTCCTGTTTACACAGGTTGAACAAAGATGATTTTAACGCCAGGCTAAATAATCACCACTCTCAATGAACGACCATTTGGCTTGTCCATCGCTTGATAGCTGAGAGTAAACGTTGCGTGAGCTGTCAGCACATTGTGAGCAGCAAGTGTTTAACGTGTTGCAGTCTGTGAGCCTTGCAGGACCAAGAACATAGTCTAAGAGCAGACCCTGCTCGAAACGCGTACTGAGACTTTCTGATTATCCCCATGCGGTAATTCCTTTGGGTATACCAATTCATGATCACAAGCAGCCATGTATTTGACTTTTAATTATGCCAAATAAATTCTCTGAATTTTACCTCTTGGAGCTGGATTTTTTCTTTTTTGGATCACGCCTCATTTACATATCTAATAAAAATGTTTTTATATAGAACAAAATATTTCAAATCTCTACCAAAAGTCTGATTTTTATAAGGGCTAAATCCTGATCTGAATGTATAAACAGTTTAATGTGAGTTTTATGGGTGACGGATTCCGTTTTAGAATATTTGGCCAGTTAAGCATATGTGCGATCTGGGCTGAGATGCCTGGAAATGGTCCATCATTCGCGAACATTATTCAAAGTGTATGTTCCTCGTAGACATATCCATACCGCTCCCTCCTCCTGATATTCTGCCCCAGGATTCCTTGCAGAGTAAAAACAGATTAAACATCATTTATTTTTTATGCAAGCACAAGCAGACAGAATAATACTAATTTGATAGGGGTCAAAGCACACTTTTCAGAAGCCATTCAGGAGAAATATGCAAAACTAAACAACTCCAAAGTGCAGATAGTTGCCTGTGATTCCTGTATTTGGAGATTGTTGTATTAAGACTCCACATCTGCTTATGTTTAAAATTAAAATATATAGGCATTCATGTTTTCATCCACTTACAATGTTTTATTGCTGGATTTTTCTTCTTAAGTATCCAAAACATTACATTATTTCGTTTCACATGTTGATCTTTATGTGTCAGTATATTACACGTCGCCCTTTCACCTATAAGCATTGGTTATAATCCAAGTTTAAGCTGAGCAAATAAAAAACATCTGAGAAATTGTAGCAGTTTGATATCATTGGACTGAGACTGACCAATGGGCTCAGAGTTATGTTGTTATTTCTGCCTTAAAACGGATCAGAAACCAAATGAAAGTTCTCACGCTCCAAACTCATCGGCAGGTGCCTCCCAAGCAGTTCCATAACCAGACATTGCCACTGCGGATATGGTTTAAATGGTGCAATAGAGCCACACATTTCACCCATCACATTCCAAAACCTTAAATCTGAGGTTATATCCGCAACATAAAATTACATGCTGTGGATTTCACATTCTCATCACCGCTCCATTTACATTGCTGATATTTTGTGCATCTGATTTCTACAAATCTCAGGCACGATTCTGGAAGGAAAAGGATATGGATACCAAATATGCTGTGTTTGCACGCCATGGGAAACAGCCCTTAGTCTCAATCCAAATAAATGTATTTTAAGTCAGTGTGCACAACAGACTGCAAAGAGCTGCCCAAAGCATCCCCATGGCCAACATGAGCCCTACACCACCTCCCAATGTCCAGCATGTGAGCCCCACACAGGCTCCCCATTGCCAACACATGAGCCCCACACAGCCTCCCCATGGGCAGCATATGAGCCCCACACAGTCTCCCAATGGCCAACATATTAGACCCACACAGTCTCCCCATGTCCAGCATATGAGCCCCACACAGCCTCCCCATGTCCAACATAAGAGCCCCACACAGCCTCCCCATGTCCAACATAAGAGCCTCACACAGCCTCCCCATGGCCAGCATATGAGACCCACACAGCCTCCCCATGGCCAGCATAAGAGCCCCACACAGCCTCCCCATGGCTAGAATATGAGCCCCACACAGCCTCCCCATGGCCAGCATATGAGCCCCACACAGCCTCCCCATGTCCAACATAAGAGGCCCACACAGCCTCCCCATGGCCAGCATATGAGCCCCACACACAGCCTCCCCATGGCCAACACATGAGCCCCACACAGCCTCCCCATGTCCAACATAAGAGCCCCACACAGCCTCCCCATGGCCAGCATATGAGCCCCACACACAGCCTCCCCATGGCCAACACGTGAGCCCCACACAGCCTCCCCATGGCCAGCATATGAACCACACACAGTATATCCCATCCATTTATCTGAATGTTGTTATATGGTCCTCGCCCTGCAAAGTCATGCATGAGGTAAAGCAGGTGTCATTCAAATAGCTATAGGTGAGGGAATGAGTGAAAAGATGTGAGACTGGTAACAATGGTGCCACATATTCTTTTTTTTTATAGGATCTTTATATTGTGTATTTGGTTATTAATGGATCATAACCAATTTCATTGTGAAAGGGAAAAAACAACAATTTGCTTGAGCTTGGATTCATTATGGCAGACATGGGAGACATAGTGGAATGGTTTATCCTTTTCTGGGAATAAGTCCTTTGGTCTCGCTATGTCACCCTATCACCTTAGCGTTATCTTAGTGGTTCATCTTTTACAAGTTTCTGTCTTCAAAAGAAAAGTCAATTCATTATTTTAATTTCAGGTTGCTGACATACAACTCCCGTGACAGACCGCGTCTAATTGCCAAGAATCATTCCTTGTGTTTAGGGAATGATGACTGATAAGTCCATGCACCTTGACTAATAAGTGGATTCAATAGAAATCGTCCTGCTCGACTAAGATGATTTGGTTTATTAATAAGAGAAATGAGCACGGAGCTGTACGGGCCATTTCACATGGACAGCTTCTTTATAGTATTACCATTCTGGTATTCTACATCTGTCAGGCCTACCTGAGGTTCACAATAACATGTACTCAGATGACATTTAGGTACAAAATGTTTGTTTCCTGGTTAATAATATTCAATCTCTTCTAAGAACTATGCGTTTTGGGTGAAGATTAGTGTTGAGCATTCCGATACTTCAGATATCGGTTATCGGCCCATATTCACTGTATCGGAATTCCGATACCGAGTACCGATATTTTTACAATATCGGATACTGGAATCGGAAGTTCCCATAATGCAATGAGCCACTGTTGTGGCTGTGATTGGCTGCTGAAATGATGTCATCATGATGCGCGGTCTGTGCGCATCATGATGCGCAGTCTGTGCGGGAGTGCCGGGGGTCTGTACGGGCCTGCCGGGGGTCTGTGCCCGCTACCGGGGGTCTGTGCGGACTGCCGGTGGTCTGTACGGGCCTGCCGGGGGGTCTGTGCCGGCTGCCGGGGGTCTGTGCGGACTGCCGGGGGTCTGTGCGGGCCTGCCGAGGGTCTTTACGGGCCAGCCGGGGGTCTGTGCCGACTGCCGGGGGTCTGTGCGGACAGCCGGGGGTCTGTATGGGCCTGCCGGAGGTCTGTGCCGGCTGCCGGGGGTCTGTGCGGGCCTGCCGGGGGTCTGTGTCAGCTGCCGGGGGTCTGTGCGGGCCTGCCGGGGGTCTGTGCCGGCTGCTGGGGGTCTGTGCGGGCCTGCCGGGGGTCTGTGTGGACTGCCGGGGGTCTGTACGGGCCTGCCGGGGGTCTGTGCGGGCCTGCCGGGGTCTGTGCGGGCAGCCGGGGGTCTTTGTGTCTGTGTGCAGGCATTGTCCGATGGGACCCATTGGGCTATGCCTGCTACAATGACAGTGATTGACACATTAGCCAATGATGGTACAGTAGTAGTCCCATCATCCGGCTAATGTGTTGAATGTAAAAAAAAAATATACATACTACATACATACTACATATATACAACATTCATACAACATACATGCATACTAAATACATACTTCATATATACTACATTCATACGGCATACATACATACTACATACACACTACATATATACTACATTCATACAACATACATACATACTACATACTACATATATACAACATTCATACAACATACATACTACATACATACTACATATATACTACATTCATACAGCATACATACATACTACATATATACTACATTCATACAACAAACATACATGCATACTACATACATACTACATATATACAACATTCACACAACATACATACATACTATACATTCTATAGCCTCATCCTGGATCTGCCCTCATGCCCCCATCCACCTACCCTATGCCATGGACTTCTATAGCCCCATCCTGGATCTGCCCCATCCACCTTTCCTACAGCCCCTTCCCAACATCCCTACAGTCCCTATCCCCTTCTGTATACCTGCTTTGGCAAAACTAATGTATATTTAGTCCTGTCTAGTGTTGAGCATTCCGATACCGCAAGTATCGGGTATCGGCCGATACTTGCTGTATCGGAATTCCGATACCGACTTCCGATATTTTTTCAATATCGGAATTCGGCATCGGAATCGGAAGTTCAGTTGATTGACGGCCTGACGTCATCATGATGCGCGGTGTGTGCGCATCATGAT
The DNA here is from genome assembly GCF_039654945.1 of Dendrobates tinctorius. NCBI lineage: Eukaryota > Metazoa > Chordata > Amphibia > Anura > Dendrobatidae > Dendrobates > Dendrobates tinctorius. Next base: position 3,389,712 of record NW_027361726.1, on the reverse strand, counting down.
GCGCCGTCATTTCGGGCCTTCCGGGGGTCTCTGCCGGCCTGCCGGGGGGCTGTGCCGGCCTGCCGGGGGGCTGTGTGGACTGCCCGGGGTCTCTGCCGGCCTGCCGGGGGGCTGTGCCGGCCTGCCGGTGGTCTGTGCACCCTGTGGGGGTCTGTACCGGCCTGCCGGGGGGCTGTGCCGGCCTGCCGGGGGGCTGTGCTGATGTCCGGGGGTCTGTGCAAGCATCGTCCGATGGGACTACAAGTCCCATCTGGCGATGCCTGCTACCATGACAGTGATTGACACATTAGCCAATGATGGGACAGTAGTAGTCCCATCATCCGGCTAATGTGTTAAATGTTAAAAAAAAAAAAAAAAAAAAAAATACTACATACATACTACATGCATGCTACATACATATTACATGCTACATACATACTACATATATACTACATACATACTACATACATGCTACATACATACTACATGCATGCTACATACATACTACATGCTACATACATACTACATGCATGCTACATACATACTACATATATACTACATACATACTACATACATGCTACATACATACTGCATGCTACATACATACTACATACATACTACATACATACTACATGCATGCTACATACATACTACATATATACTACATGCATGCTACATACATACTACATATATACTACATGCATGCTACATACATACTACATGCATGCTACATACATACTACATGCTACATACATACTACATATATACTACATACATACTACATACATGCTACATACATACTGCATGCTACATACATACTACATGCTACATACATACCACATATATACTACATACATACAATACATTCATACAATACATACATAGACATACAGTACATATAACATAGAGTAACATACTTACCAATACTTGTCACATTGTTCCCCGAAGCCATTGTCTTTCCGGAATAAATATTAACATAACAAACCACAAAAATACTCACCCACGATCCGAAGCAGTCCACGAGTGTGTCCCACGACGATCTTGGGTAGAGAACGGCAGCATCAGATGATGCTGCCGTTCTCTACGGGCTGCAGGAATCCAATGACGGAAGGTAGGTATCCTTCCGCACTGTATTCCTCCGCCACTTAAAAAAAAAAAAAGTCCCTAGTCTCACTTTATGCCATTGCTGTGTGGGAAATTCCCGCACAGCAATGGCATAAAGTGAGACTAGGGACTTTTTTTTTTTTTAAGTGGCGGAGGAATACAGTGCGGAAGGATACCTACCTTCCGTCATTGGATTCCTGCAGCCCGTAGAGAACGGCAGCATCATCTGATGCTGCCGTTCTCTACCCAAGATCGTCGTGGGACACACTCGTGGACTGCTTCGGATCGTGGGTGAGTATTTTTGTGGTTTGTTATGTTAATATTTATTCCGGAAAGACAATGGCTTCGGGGAACAATGTGACAAGTATTGGTAAGTATGTTACTCTATGTTATATGTACTGTATGTCTATGTATGTATTGTATGAATGTATTGTATGTATGTAGTATATATGTGGTATGTATGTAGCATGTAGTATGTATGTAGCATGCATGTAGTATATATGTAGTATGTATGTAGCATGTAGTATGTATGTAGCATGCATGTAGTATGTATGTAGCATGCATGTAGTATATATGTGGTATGTATGTAGCATGCATGTAGCATGCATGTAGCATGCATGTAGTATGTATGTAGTATATATGTAGTATGTATGTAGCATGTAGTATGTATGTAGCATGCATGTAGCATGCAGTATGTATGTAGCATACATGTAGTATATATGTAGTATGTATGTAGCATGTAGTATGTAGCATGCATGTAGTATATATGTAGTATGTAGCATGTAGTATGTATGTAGCATGCATGTAGTATATATGTGTTATGTATGTAGCATGTAGCATGCATGTAGCATGCATGTAGTATGTATGTAGTATATATGTGGTATGTATGTAGCATGCAGTATGTATGTAGCATGCATGTAGTATATATGTAGTATGTATGTTGCATGTAGTATGAATGTAGCATGTATGTAGTATGTAGTATGAATGTAGCATGTATGTAGTATGCATGTTGTATGTATGTAGCATGTAATTTTTTTTTTTTTTTTTTTTACATTTAACACATTAGCCGGATGATGGGACTACTACTGTCCCATCATTGGCTAATGTGTCAATCACTGTCATGGTAGCAGGCATCGCCCGATGGGACTTGTAGTCCCATCGGACGATGCCTGCACAGACCCCCGGAGCCTGCACAGACCACCGGCAGGCCGGCACAGCCCCCCGGCAGGCCGGCACAGCCCCCCGGAGCCTGCACAGCCCCCCGGCAGGCCGGCACAGCCCCCCGGAGCATGCACAGCCCCCCGGCAGGCCGGCACAGCCCCCCGGAGCCTGCACAGCCCCCCGGCAGGCCGGCACAGCCCCCCGGCAGGCCGGCACAGCCCCCCGGAGCCTGCACAGACCACCGGCAGGCCGGCACAGACCACCGGAGCCTGCACAGACCACCGGCAGGCCGGCACAGACCACCGGAGCCTGCACAGACCCCCTGGCAGGCCGGCACAGCCCCCCGAAAGGCCCGTACAGACCCCAGAGAGGCTGTACAAGGGCAGGAAAGGGTTTTTCTTATTCCGATACCGGAAGTCCCATAGACTTGAATGGGACTTCCGGTATCGGAATCGGCGATACCGATACTTTTTTTAAAGATCGGCCGATACCATCCGATACGATACTTTGAAGTATCGGACGGTATCGCTCAACTCTAGTCCTGTCAATAAAGCTTCTTTGAATCTTGAATCTTGAATCATACTACATATATACTACATTCATACAGCATACATACATACTACATATATACTAATTCATACAACATACTTACATACTACATACATACTACATACATACATAGTACATACTACATATATACTACATTCATACAATATACATACATACATAGTACATACTACATATATACTACATTCATACAACATACATACATACTACATACATACTTCATATATACTACATTCATACAACATACATACATACTACATACATACTACATATTTACTACATTCATATAGCATACATACTACATATATACTACATTCATACAACATACATACATACTATATACATACTACATATATACAACATTCATACAACATACATATATACTACATACATACTACATATATACTACATTCATACAACATACATACTACATACATACTTCATATATACTACATTAATACAACATACATACATACTTCATATGTACTACATTCATACAACATACATACATGCATACTACATACTACATACATACTTCATATATACTACATTCATACAACATACATACATACATACTACATATATACTACATTCATACAACATGCATACATACTACATACATACTACATATATACTACATTCATACAGCATACATATATACTACATATATACTACATTCGCAAAACATACATACATACTACATACATACTACATATATACTACATTCATACAGCATACATACATACTACATACATACTACATATATACTACATTCATACAACATACATACTACATATATACAACATTCATACAACTTACATACATACTACATACATACTACATTCATACAACATACATACATAGTACATACTCATACTACATGTATACTACATTCATACTACATACATACATACTACATACATACTACATATATACAACATTCATACAGCATACATACATTCTACATACATACTACATATATACAACATTCATATAACATACATACATACATAGTACATACTACATATATACTACACTCATACAACATACATACATACTACATAAATACTTCATATATACTACATTCATATAACATACATACATACATACTATATACATACTACATATTTACCACATTCATACAACATACATACATACATACTACATATATACTACATTCATACAACATACATACATACTACATATATACAACATTCATACAACATACATATATACTACATACATATATACTACATTCATACAACATACATACATAGTACATACTACATATATACTACATTCATACAACAAACATACATACTACATACATACTTCATATATACTACATTCATACAACACACATACATACATACTACATATATACTACATTCATACAACATACATACATACATACTACATATATACTACAATCATGCAACATACATACATACTACATACTACATACATACTTCATATGTACTACATTCATACAACATACATACATGCATACTACATACATACGACATATATACTACATTCATACAACATGCATACATAGTACATACTACATATATACTACATTCATACAACATACATACATACTACATACATACTTCATATATACTACATTCATACAACATACATACATACTACATATATACTACATTCATACAACATTCATACATACTACATACATGCTACATATATACTACATTCATACTGCATACATACATACTACACATATACTACATTCACACAAAATACATACATACTACATACATACTACATACAAACTAGATATATACAACATTCATACATCATACATGCATACTACATACATACTTCATATATACTACATTCATACAACATACTTACATACTCCATACATACTACATATATACTACATTCATACAGCATACATACATACTACATACATACTTCATATATACTACATTCATACAGCATACATACATACTACATATATACTACATTCATACAACATACATACATACTACATATATACAACATTCATAAAACATACATACTACATACATACTACATATATACTACAGTCTTACAGCATACATACAAACTACATATATACTACATTCATACAACATACATACATACTACATACATACTACATATATACAACATTCATACAGCATACATACATAGTACAAACTACATATATACTACATTCATACAACATACATACATACTTCCTATATACTACATTCATACAACATACATACATACTACATACATACTACATATTTACTACATTCATACAGCATACATACATACTACATACATACTACATATATACTACATTCATACAACTTACATACATACATACATATATAGTACATACTACATATATACTACATTCATACACCAATCATACATACTACATACATACTTCATATATACTACATTCATACAACACACATACATACTACATATATACTACATTCATGCAACATACATACATACATACTACATACATACTACATATATACTACATTCATACAACATACATACATACTACATACATACCTCATATGTACTACATACATACTACATACATACTACATTCATACAACATACATAGTACATACTACATATATACTATATTCATACAACAAACATACATACTACATACATTCTTCATATATACTACATTCATACAACACACATACATACTACATATATACTACATTCATACAACATACATACTACATACATACTACATACATACTACATACTACATACATACTTCATATGTACTACATTCATACAACATACATACATACATAGTACATACTACATATATACTACATTCATACAACATATATACATACTACATACAAACTTCATATATACTACATTCATACAACATACATACATACTACATATATACTACATTCTTACAACATACATACATACTACATACATACTTCATATATACTACATTCATACAACATACATACATGCACACTACATACTACATACATACTACATATACTACATTCATACAACATACATACATACTACATACTTCATATATACTACATTCATACAACACACATACATACTACATATATACTACATTCATGCAACATACATACATACATACTACATACATACTACATATATACTACATTCATACAACATACATACATACTACATACATACCTCATATGTACTACATACATACTACATACATACTACATTCATACAACATACATAGTACATACTACATATATACTACATTCATACAACAAACATACATACTACATACATTCTTCATATATACTACATTCATACAACACACATACATACTACATATATACTACATTCATACAACATACATACATGCATACAACATACTACATACATACTACATACATACTACATACTACATACATACTTCATATGTACTACATTCATACAACATACATACATACATAGTACATACTACATATATACTACATTCATACAACATATATACATACTACATACAAACTTCATATATACTACATTCATACAACATACATACATACTACATATATACTACATTCTTACAACATACATACATACTACATACATACTTCATATATACTACATTCATACAACATACATACATGCACACTACATATTACATACATACTACATATATACTACATTCATACAACATATATACATACTACATACATACTTCATATATACTACATTCATACAACATACATACATGCATACTACATACTACATACATACTACATTCATACAACATACATACATACTACATACTACATACATACTTCATATGTACTACATTCATACAACATACATACATGCATACTACATACATACTTCATATATACTACATTCATACAACATACATACATACATACTACATATACACTACATTCATACAACATAAATACATACTACATACATACTACATATATACTACATTCATACAGCATACATATATACTACATATATACTACATTCGCAAAACATACATACATACTACATACATACTACATATATACAACATTCATACAACATACATACATACTACATACATACTACATTCATACAGCATACGTACATACTACATACATACTACATACATACTACATTCATACTACATACATACATACTACATATATACAACATTCATACAACTTACATATATACTACATACATACTACATATATACTACATTCATACAACATACATACATACATAGTACATACTTATACTACATATATACTACATTCATACAACATACATACATACTACATACATACTACATATATACAACATTCATACAACATACAAACATACTACATATATACTACATTCATACAGCATACATACATACTACATACATACTACATATATACAACATTCATATAACATACATACATAGTACATACTACATATATACTACATTCATATAACATACATACATACATACATAGTACATACTACATATATACTACACTCATACAACATACATACATACTACATAAATACTTCATATATACTACATTCATACAACATACATACATACTATATACATACTACATATTTACCACATTCATACAGCATACATACATACTACATACATACTACATATATACTACATTCATACAACATACATACATACTACATATATACAACATTCATACAACATACATATATACTACATACATATATACTACATTCATACAACATACGTACATACATAGTACATACTACATATATACTACATTCATACAACATACATACTACATACATACTTAATATATACTACATTCATACAACACACATACATACTACATATATACTACATTCATACAACATACATACATACTACATACTACATACATACTTCATATGTACTACATTCATACAACATACATGCATACTACATACTACATGCATACTACATATATACTACATTCATACAACAAACATACATACTACATACTACATACATACTTCATATGTACTACATTCATACAACATACATACATGCATACTACATACATACGACATATATACTGCATTCACACAACATGCATACATAGTACATACTACATATATACTACATTCATACAACATACATACATACTACATACATACTTCATATATACTACATTCATACAACATACATACATACTACATATATACTACATTCATACAACATTCATACATACTACATACATGCTACATATATACTACATTCATACAGCATACATACATACTACACGTATACTACATTCACACAACATACATACTACATACATACTACATACATACTAGATATATACAACATTCATACATCATACATGCATACTACATACATACTTCATATATACTACATTCATACAACATACTTACATACTACATACATACTACATATATACTACATTCATACAGCATACATACATACTACATACATACTACATATATACTACATTCATACAACATACATACATGCTACATATATACAACATTCATACAACATTCATACATACTACTTACATACTACATTCATACAGCATACATACATACTACATATATACTACATTCATACAACATACATACATACTACATACTACATACATACTTCATATGTACTACATTCATACAACATACATACATGCATACTACATACATACGACATAGATACTACATTCATACAACATACATACATAGTACATACTACGTATATACTACATTCATACAACACACATACATACTACATATATACTACATTCATACAACATACATACATGCAAACAACATACTACATACATACTACATACATACTACATACTACATACATACTTCATATGTACTACATTCATACAACATACATACATACATAGTACATACTACATATATACTACATTCATACAACATATATACATACTACATACAAACTTCATATATACTACATTCATACAACATACATACATACTTCATATATACTACATTCATACAACATACATACATGCACACTACATATTACATACATACTACATATATACTACATTCATACAACATATATACATACTACATACTTCATATATACTACATTCATACAACATACATACATACATACTACATACATACTACATTCATACAACATACATACATACTACATACTACATACATACTTCATATGTACTACATTCATACAACATACATACATGCATACTACATACATACTTCATATATACTACATTCATACAACATACATACATACATACTACATATACACTACATTCATACAACATAAATACATACTACATACATACTACATATATACTAAATTCATACAGCATACATATATACTACATATATACTACATTCGCAAAACATACATACATACTACATACATACTACATATATACAACATTCATACAACATACATACTACATACATACTACATTCATACAGCATACGTACAAACTACATACATACTACATACATACTACATTCATACTACATACATACATACTACATATATACAACATTCATACAACTTACATATATACTACATACATACTACATATATACTACATTCATACAACATACATACATACATAGTACATACTTATACTACATATATACTACATTCATACAGCATACATACATACTACATACATACTACATATATACAACATTCATATAACATACATACATAGTACATACTACATATATACTACATTCATATAACATACATACATACATAGTACATACTACATATATACTACACTCATACAACATACATACATACTACATAAATACTTCATATATACTACATTCATACAACATACATACATACTATATACATACTACATATTTACCACATTCATACAGCATACATACATACTACATACATACTACATATATACTACATTCATACAACATACATACATACTACATATATACAACATTCATACAACATACATATATACTACATACATATATACTACATTCATACAACATACGTACATACATAGTACATACTACATATATACTACATTCATACAACATACATACTACATACATACTTCATATATACTACATTCATACAACACACATACATACTACATATATACTACATTCATACAACATACATACATACTACATACTACATACATACTTCATATGTACTACATTCATACAACATACATACATGCATACTACATACTACATACATACTACATATATACTACATTCATACAACATACATACATACTACATACTACATACATACTTCATATGTACTACATTCATACAACATACATACATGCATACTACATACATACGACATATATACTGCATTCATACAACATGCATACATAGTACATACTACATATATACTACATTCATACAACATACATACATACTACATACATACTTCATATATACTACATTCATACAACATGCATACATACTACATATATACTACATTCATACAACATTCATACATACTACATACATGCTACATATATACTACATTCATACAGCATACATACATACTACACGTATACTACATTCACAAAACATACATACTACATACATACTACATACATACTAGATATATACAACATTCATACATCATACATGCATACTACATACATACTTCATATATACTACATTCATACAACATACTTACATACTACATACATACTACATATTTACTACATTCATACAGCATACATACATACTACATACATACTACATATATACTACATTCATACAACATACATACATGCTACATATATACAACATTCATACAACATTCATACATACTACATACATACTACATTCATACAGCATACATACATACTACATATATACTACATTCATACATCATACATACATACTACATACTACATACATACTTCATATGTACTACATTCATACAACATACATACATGCATACTACATACATACGACATATATACTACATTCAAACAACATACATACATAGTACATACTACATATATACTACATTCATACAACATACATACATACTACATACACACTTCATATATACTACATTCATACAACATTCATACATACTACATACATGCTACATATATACTACATTCATACAGCATACATACATACTACACATATACTACATTCACACAACATACATACATACTACATACATACTAGATATACACAACATTCATACATCATACATGCATACTACATACATACTTCATACATACTACATACATACTACATACATACTACATATATACTACATTCATACATACATACTACATACATACTACATATATACTACATTCATACAACATACATACATACTACATATATACAACATTCATACAACATTCATACATACTACATACATACTACATTCATACAGCATACATACATACTACATATATACTACATTCATACAACATACATACATGCACACTACATATTACATACATACTACATATATACTACATTCATACAACATATATACATACTACATACATACTTCATATATACTACATTCATACAACATACATACATGCATACTACATACTACATACATACATACTACATACTACATACATACTTCATATGTACTACATTCATGCAACATACATACATGCATACTACATACATACTTCATATATACTACATTCATACAACATACATACATACTACATATACACTACATTCATACAACATAAATACATACTACATACATACTACATATATACTACATTCATACAGCATACATATATACTACATATATACTACATTCGCAAAACATACATACATACTACATACATACTACATATATACAACATTCATACTACATACATACTACATTCATACAGCATACGTACATACTACATACATACTACATACATACTACATTCATACTACATACATACATACTACATATATACAACATTCATACAACTTACATATATACTACATACATACTACATATATACTACATTCATACAACATACATACATACATAGTACATACTTATACTACATATATACTACATTCATACAACATACATACATACTACATACATACTACATATATACAACATTCATACAACATACAAACATACTACATATATACTACATTCATACAGCATACATACATACTACATACATACTACATATATACAACATTCATATAACATACATACATAGTACATACTACATATATACTACATTCATATAACATACATACATACATACATAGTACATACTACATATATACTACACTCATACAACATACATACATACTACATAAATACTTCATATATACTACATTCATACAACATACATACATACTACATATATACAACATTCATACAACATACATATATACTACATGCATATATACTACATTCATACAACATACGTACATACATAGTACATACTACATATATACTACATTCATACAACATACATACTACATACATACTTCATATATACTACATTCATACAACACACATACATACTACATATATACTACATTCATACAACATACATACATACTACATACTACATACATACTTCATATGTACTACATTCATACAACATACATACATGCATACTACATACTACATACATACTACATATATACTACATTCATACAACATACATACTACATACTACATACATACTTCATATGTACTACATTCATACAACATACATACATGCATACTACATACATACGACAAATATACTGCATTCATACAACATGCATACATAGTACATACTACATATATACTACATTCATACAACATACATACATACTACATACATACTTCATATATACTACATTCATACAACATACATACATACTACATATATACTACATTCATACAACATTCATACATACTACATACATGCTACATATATACTACATTCATACAGCATACATACATACTACACGTATACTACATTCACACAACATACATACTACATACATACTACATACATTCTACATACATACTAGATATATACAACATTCATACATCATACATGCATACTACATACATACTTCATATATACTACATTCATACAACATACTTACATACTACATACATACTACATATATACTACATTCATACAGCATACATACATACTACATACATACTACATATATACTACATTCATACAACATACATACATGCTACATATATACAACATTCATACAACATTCATACATACTACATACATACTACATTCATACAGCATACATACATACTACATATATACTACATTCATACAACATACATACATACTACATACTACATACATACTTCATATGTACTACATTCATACAACATACATACATGCATACTACATACATACGACATATATACTACATTCATACAACATACATACATAGTACATACTACATATATACTACATTCATACAACATACATACATACTACATACACACTTCATATATACTACATTCATACAACATTCATACATACTACATACATGCTACATATATACTACATTCATACAGCATACATACATACTACACATATACTACAGTCACACAACATACATACATACTAAATACATACTAGATATATACAACATTCATACATCATACATGCATACTACATACATACTTCATATATACTACATACATACTACATATATACTACATTCATACAGCATACATACATACTACATACATACTACATATATACTACATTCATACAACATACATACATACTACATATATACAACATTCATACATACTACATACATACTACATTCATACAGCATACATACATACTACATATATACTACATTCATACAACATACATACATACTACATACAGTGGGGCAAAAAAGTATTTAGTCAGTCAGCAATAGTGCAAGTTCCACCACTTAAAAAGATGAGAGGCGTCTGTAATTTACATCATAGGTAGACCTCAACTATGGGAGACAAACTGAGAAAAAAAAATCCAGAAAATCATTGTCTGTTTTTTTTTCATTTTATTTGCATATTATGGTGGAAAATAAGTATTTGGTCAGAAACAAAATTTAATCTCAATACTTTGTGATATATCCTTTGTTGGCAATGACAGACGTCAAATGTTTTCTGTAAGTCTTCACAAGGTTGCCACACACTGTTGTTGGTATGTTGGCCCATTCCTCCATGCAGATCTCCTCTAGAGCAGTGATGTTTTTGGCTTTTCGCTTGGCAACACGGACTTTCAACTCCCTCCAAAGGTTTTCTATAGGGTTGAGATCTGGAGACTGGCTAGGCCACTCCAGGACCTTGAAATGCTTCTTACGAAGCCACTCCTTCGTTGCCCTGGCGGTGTGCTTTGGATCATTGTCATGTTGAAAGACCCAGCCACGTTTCATCATCAATGCCCTTGCTGATGGAAGGAGGTTTGCACTCAAAATCTCACGATACATGGCCCCATTCATTCTTTCATGTACCCGGATCAGTCGTCCTGGCCCCTTTGCAGAGAAACAGCCCCAAAGCATGATGTTTCCACCACCATGCTTTACAGTAGGTATGGTGTTTGATGGATGCAACTCAGTATTCTTTTTCCTCCAAACACGACAAGTTGTGTTTCTACCAAACAGTTCCAGTTTGGTTTCATCAGACCATAGGACATTCTCCCAAAACTCCTCTGGATCATCCAAATGCTCTCTAGCAAACTTCAGACGGGCCCGGACATGTACAGGCTTAAGCAGTGGGACACGTCTGGCACTGCAGGATCTGAGTCCATGGTGGCGTAGTGTGTTACTTATGGTAGGCCTTGTTACATTGGTCCCAGCTCTCTGCAGTTCATTCACTAGGTCCCCCCGTGTGGTTCTGGGATTTTTGCTCACCGTTCTTGTGATCATTCTGACCCCACGGGGTGGGATTTTGCGTGGAGCACCAGATCGAGGGAGATTATCAGTGGTCTTGTATGTCTTCCATTTTCTAATTATTGCTCCCACAGTTGATTTCTTCACTCCAAGCTGGTTGGCTATTGCAGATTCAGTCTTCCCAGCCTGGTGCAGGGCTACAATTTTGTTTCTGGTGTCCTTTGACAGCTCTTTGGTCTTCACCATAGTGGAGTTTGGAGTCAGACTGTTTGAGGGTGTGCACAGGTGTCTTTTTATACTGATAACAAGTTTAAACAGGTGCCATTACTACAGGTAATGAGTGGAGGAAAGAGGAGACTCTTAAAGAAGAAGTTACAGGTCTGTGAGAGCCAGAAATCTTGATTGCTTGTTTCTGACCAAATACTTATTTTCCACCATAATATGCAAATAAAATGAAAAAAAAACAGACAATGTGATTTTCTGGATTTTTTTTTCTCAGTTTGTCTCCCATAGTTGAGGTCTACCTATGATGTAAATTACAGACTCCTCTCATCTTTTTAAGTGGTGGAACTTGCACTATTGCTGACTGACTAAATACTTTTTTGCCCCACTGTATATACAACATTCATACAACATACATACTACATACATACTACATATATACTACAGTCATACAGCATACATACAAACTACATATATACTACATTCATACAACATACATACATACTACATACATACTACATATATACAACATTCATACAGCATACATACATACATAGTACATACTACATATATACTACATTCATACATACATAGTACATACTACATATATACTACATTCATACAACATACATTCATACTACATACATACTTCCTATATACTACATTCATACAACATACATACATACTACATACATACTACATATATACTACATTCATACAACATACATACATACTACATACATACTACATATATACAACATTCATACAACTTACATATATACTACATACATACTACATTCATACAACATACATACATACATAGTACATACTACATATATACTACATTCATACACCAAACATACATACTACATACATACTTCATATATACTACATTCATACAACACACATACATACATACTACATATATACTACATTCATGCAACATACATACATGCATACAACATACTACATACATACTACATATATACTACATTCATACAACATACATACATACTACATACATACTTCATATGTACTACATTCATACAACATACATACATGTATACTACATACTACATATATACTACATTCATACAACATACATAGTACATACTACATATATACTACATTCAAACAACAAACATACATACTACATACATACTTCATATATACTACATTCATAAAACACACATACATACATACTACATTCATACAACATACATACATGCATACAACATACTACATACATACTACATATATACTACATTCATACAACATACATACATACTACATACTACATACATACTTCATATGTACTACATTCATACAACATACATGCATGCATACTACATACTACATACATACTACATATATACTACATTCATACAACATACATACATACATAGTACATACTACATTCATACAACATACATACATGCTACATACATACTTCATATATACTACATTCATACAACATACATACATGCACACTACATACTACATACATACTACATATATACTACATTCATACAACATACATACATACTACATACTACATACATACTTAATATATACTACATTCATACAACATACATACATGCATACTACATACATACTACATATATACTACATTCATACAACATACAGTACATACATGCATACTACATACTACATACAACATGCTACAGACATACAAAATACATACTACATAGTTACTACATACATACAGCATACATTCATGCATACTACATACAACATTCATACTACATACACACTTCATATATACTACATTCATACAACATTCATACATACTACATACATGCTACATATATAATACATTCATACAACATACATACTACACATATGCTACATTCACACAACATACATACATACTACATACATACTACATACATACTAGATATATACAACATTCATACATCATACATGCATACTACATACATACTTCATATATACTACATTCATACAACATAC
This sequence comes from Dendrobates tinctorius, assembly GCF_039654945.1. NCBI lineage: Eukaryota > Metazoa > Chordata > Amphibia > Anura > Dendrobatidae > Dendrobates > Dendrobates tinctorius. The sequence continues at coordinate 3,372,798 of NW_027361726.1, read as the reverse complement.
TTACATACTACATACATACTACATTCATACAGCATACATACATACTACATACATACTACATATATACTACATTCATACAACATACATACATACTACATATATACAACATTCATACATACTACATACATACTACATTCATACAGCATACATACATACATACTACATATATACTACATTCATACAACATACATACATACTACATATATACAACATTCATACAACATACATACTACATACATACTACATATATACTACAGTCATACTGCATACATACAAACTACATATATACTACATTCATACAACATACATACATACTACATACATACATACTACATATATACAACATTCATACAGCATACATACATAGTACATACTACATATATACTACATTCATACAACATACATACATACATAGTACATACTACATATATACTACATTCATACAACATACATTCATACTACATACATACTTCCTATATACTACATTCATACAACATACATACTACATACATACTACATATTTACTACATTCATACAGCATACATACATACTACATACATACTACATATATACTACATTCATACAACATACATACATACTACATACATACTACATATATACTACATTCATACATACATAGTACATACTACATATATACTACATTCATACACCAAACATACATACTACATACATACTTCATATATACTACTTTCATACAACACACATACATACATACTACATATATACTACATTCATGCAACATACATACATACATACTACATATATACTACATTCATACAACATACATACATACTACATACATACTTCATATGTACTACATTCATAAAACATACATGCATACTACATACTACATACATACTACATATATACTACATTCATACAACATACATAGTACATACTACATATATACTACATTCAAACAATAAACATACATACTACATACATACTTCATATATACTACATTCATAAAACACACATACATACATACTACATATATACTACATTCATACAACATACATACATACATACTACATACATACTTCATATGTACTACATTCATACAACATACATACATACATAGTACATACTACATATATACTACATTCATACAACATACATACATACTACATACAAACTTCATATATACTACATTCATACAACATACATACATACTACATATATACTACATTCTTACAACATACATACATACTACATACATACTTCATATATACTACATTCATACAACATACATACATGCACACTACATACTACATACATACTACATATACTACATTCATACAACATACATACATACTACATACTTCATATATACTACATTCATACAACATACATACATGCATACTACATACATACTACATATATACTACATTCATACAACATACAGTACATACATGCATACTACATACTACATACAACATGCTACAGACATACAAAATACATACTACATAGTTACTACATACAGCATACATTCATGCATACTACATACAACATTCATACTACATATATACTACATTCATACAACATACATACATGCATAGTACATACTGCATACATACAACATACTGTACATACAACATGCTACAGACATACAAAATACATACTACATACTTACTACATATATACAACATACATACAACATACTACATACATACTACATACATACTACATACAATACATTCATACATTTATACAATAAATACATATAGAAATACATTACATATAACATAGAGTACATACTCACCATCACTTGTCACTTTGTTCCCTGAAGCCAGTGTCATCTATAAATAAAATATGAAAAAAACAAACAAGCAATATACTCCCTGATCCGCAGAAATCCACGAGTGTCCCACGACGATCTCCTGCACTGCATCACTGAGAGGTTACTATTGTTCACTGGTCTCACTTTATGGCAAAAGCTGCGTGGGAACTTTCTCACACAGCAATGCCAAAAGTGAGACTAGGGACTATTTTTTTACTGTGGCGGAGGAATACAGTGCGGAAGGATACCTACCTCCCGTCAATGTATTCCTGGGGCCCCTAGAGAGCGGTCGCATCAGCTGATGCTGCTGTTCTCCCGGGAGATCATCGTGGGACACTCGTGGATTTCTGCAGATCAGGGAGTATATTGCTTGTTTGTTATTTTCATATTTTTTGTAGATGACACTGGCTTCGGGGAACAAAGTGACAAGTGATGGTGAGTATGTGCTCTATGTTATATGTTCTGTATGTCTATATGTATGTATTACATGAATGTATGAATGTATTGTATGTAGTATGAATGTTGTATGTATGCAGTATGTATGTAGCATGTATTTTGTATGTCTGTAGCATGTTGTATGTATGTACTATGTACTATGTATGAATGTAGTATATCTGTAGTATGTAGTATGCATGTTTGTTGTATGAATGTAGTATCTATGTAGTATGTATGTAGTATGTATGTAGTATGTATTTTGTATGTCTGTAGCATGTTCTAAGTATGTTGTATGTATGTAGTATGTACTATGTATGTATGTTGTACGAATGTAGTATATATGTAGTATGTAGTATGCATGTTTGTTGTATGAATGTAGTATGTATGTAGTATGTATTTTGTATGTCTGTAACATGTTCTAAGTATGTTGTATGTATGTAGTATGTACTATATATGTATGTTGTATGAATGTAGTATATATGTAGTATGCAGTATGCATGTATGTATGTTGTATGAATGTAGTATATATATAGTATGTATGTAGTATGTATGTATGTTGTATGAATGTACTATATATGTAGTATGTATGTAGTATGTATGTATGTTGTATGAATGTAGTATATATGAAGTATGTATGTAGTATGTATGTATGCTGTTTGAATGTAGTATATATGTATGTATGTTGTATGTATGTAGTATATATGAAGTATGTATGCATTATGTAGTATGTATGTATGCATGTTGTATGAATGTTGTATATATGCAGCATGTATGTAGTATGTATGTATGGTGTATGAATGTTGTATATATGTAGTATGTATGTATGCTGTATGAATGTAGTACATATGTAGTATGTATGTAGTATGTATGTATGTTGTATGAATGTAGAATATATGAAGTATGTATGTAGTATGTATGTATGTTGTATGAATGTTGTGTATAGGTAGTATGTATGTAGTATGTATGTATGTTGTATGAATGTTGTATATATGTAGTATGTATGTGTGCTGTATGAATGTTGTATATATGTAGTATGTATGTATGTTGTATGAATGTAGTATATATGAAGCATGTATGTAGTATGTTTGTATGTTGTATGAATGTTGTATATATGTAGTTTTGTTTTTTTTTTTACATTCAACACATTAGCCGGATGATGGGACTACTACTGTCCCATCATTGGCAAATGTGTCAATCACTGTCATTGTAGCAGGCATAGCCCGATGGGATGATGCCTGCGCACACACACAACCCCCGGCAGGCCCGCACAGACCCCCGGCAGGCCCGCACAGACCCCCGGCAGTCCGCACAGACCCCCGGCAGCCGGCACAGACCCCCAGCAGGCCCGCTTAGACCCCGGCAGCCGGCACAGACCCCTGGCAGGCCCGCACAGACCCCCGGCAGGCCCGCACAGACCCCCGGCAGTCCGCACAGACCCCCGGCAGCCGGCACAGACCCCTGGCAGGCCCGTACAGACCCCCAGCATTCCACACAGACCCCCAGCAGCCGGCACAGACCCCCGGCAGCCAGCACAGACCCCTGGCAGTCCGCACAGACACCCGGCAGGCCCGCACAGACACCCGGCAGGCCCGCACAGACCCCCGGCAGGCCCGCACAGACCCCCGGCAGGCCCGCACAGACCCCCGGCAGGCCCGCACAGACCCCCAGCAGTCCGCACAGACCCCCGGCAGCCGGCACAGACCCCTGGCAGGCCCGTACAGACCCCCGGCAGTCCACACAGACCCCCGGCAGCCGGCACAGACCCCTGGCAGTCCGCACAGACCCCCGGCAGGCCCGTACAGACCCCCGGCAGGCCCGCACAGACCCCCAGCAGGCCCGTACAGACCCCCGGCAGGCCCACACAGACCCCGGCCGCACACACAGACACGCACAGTGTCCGCCCACGCACCGCCCACACTCTTCCCCCCTCCCGAACAGGATGTGCAAGTACAGAAAGGGTTTTTTTTAATTCCGATATTTCTGTCCCATTGACATGAATGGGACTTCCGGTATCGGAATCGGCGATACCAGATACTTTTTGGGTATCAGCCGATCCAATCCAATCCGATATTTCTCAATATCGGATGGTATCGTTCAACACTAGTGAAGATACATTAAGTAACCATTGGTGGTAAATATGATTTCAGTATAAGGACAGCTTCACTCGTCTGTAAAGCATAGACTGTGCTCGGATTGCAGTATATGGCTGTATTGGTGGCCCTTTTGCAGGCCATATATCGGAATCCGAATCTGGTTGTTGGCAGCGGATTATTCAGGATACTCTCCAATCATGTGACAGCAGAGCTTATTTATTCAGGAAAAAACAGTAACAATATATGATAGGCTTAACCCCTTAAGCCCCAAGGGTGGTTTGCACGTTAATGACCAGGCCAATTTTTACAATTCTGACCACTGTCCCTTTATGAGGTAATAACTCTGAAATGCTTCCATGGATACCGGTGATTCTGACACTGTTTTCTCGTGACATATTGTACTTCATGTTAGTGGTAAAATTTCATTCAAATAACTTGCGTTTATTTGTGAAAAAAACGGAAATTTGGCAAAAATTTTGAAAATTTTGCAATTTTCCAACTTTGAATTTTTATGCCCTTAAATCACAGAGATATACCACACAAAAAACTAAATAAGTAACATTTCCCACATGTTTACTTTACATCAGCACAATTTTGAAACCAAAATTTTTTTTTGGTAGGAAGTTATAAGGGTTAAAAGTTGACCAGCGATTTCTCATTTTTGCAACACCATTTTATTTTTACGGACCACATCACATTTGAAGCCACTTTGAGGGGTCTATATGATAGAAAATACCCAAAAGTGACACCATTCTAAAAACTGCACCCCTTAAGGTGCTCAAAACCACATTCAAGAAGTTTATTAACCCTTTAGGTGCGTCACAGGAATTTTTTGAATATTTAAAAAAAAAAATGAATATTTAACTTTTTTTCACTAAAAAAATACTTCAGGTTCAATTTTTTTTAATTTACCAAGGGTAGCAGGAGAAATTGGACTGCAAAAGTTATTGTGCAATTTGTCCTGAGTACGCCGATACCTGATATGTGGGGGGGAACCACTGTTTCGGCGCATGGCAGACCTTAGCAGGGAAAGAGCGCCATTTGACTTTTTCAATGCAAAATTGGACTTTGAACCCACAAGGGCTTCACAGAAGTTTATAACGTACAGCTGTACAATTAAAAAATCATATTTTTTCCGCAAAAAAGATCTTTTCACCCCCAATTTTTATTTTTCCAAGGATAATAGGTCCCTAAAAGTTATTGTGCAATTTGTCCTGAGTACACTGATACCCCATATGTGGGTGTAAATGACTATTTGGGCGCATGGCAGAGCTCGGAAGGGAAGCAGCGCCATTTGACGTTTTTGGCTGGAATTGAGTTCGGACACCATGTCGCGTTTGGAAAGCCCCATATGTACCAAAACAGTAGAAACCCCCCACAAATGACACCATTTTGGAAACTAGACCCCCCAAGGAACTTATCTAGATGTGTGGTGAGCACTTTGAACCCCCCAGTGCTTCACAGAAGTTTATAACGCCCGTGCGTGAAAATACAAAAATCGTATTTTTTCCACAAACATGATCATTTAATCACCAATTTTTTCATTTTCCCAAGGGTACAAGGAGAAATTGGACCGCAAAAGTTGTTGTCCAATTTGTCCTGAGTACGCTGATACCTCATATGTGGGAGAAAACTACTGTATGGACACACGTCGGGGCTCGGAAGGGAAGTAGTGACGTTTTGGAATGCAGACTTTGATGTAATGGTCTGCGGGTGTCATGTTGCTTTTGGAGAGCCCCTGATGTACCTAAACAGTGGAAACCCCCCACAAGCGACCCCATTTTGGAAACTAGACCCCCTAAGAAACTTATCTAGATGTGTGGTGAGCACTTTGAACCCCCCAGTGCTTCACAGAAGTTTATTACGACCGGGCGTGAAAATAAAAATATCGTATTTTTTCAACAAACATCATCTTTTAGTACCCATTTTTTTTTATTTTCCCAAGGGTAACAGGATAAATTGGACCCCAAAAGTTGTTGTCCAATTTGTCCTGAGTATGCTGACACCCCATATGTGGTAGAAAACTACTGTATGGGCACACGTCGGGGCTCGGAAGGGAAGTATTGACGTTTTGAAATGCAGACTTTGATGGAATGGTCTGCGGGTGTCATGTTGCCTTTGGAGAGCCCGTGATGTACCTAAACAGTGGAAACCCCCCACAAATTACCCATTTTGGAAACTAGACCCCCTAAGGAACTTATCTAGATATGAGGTGAGAACTTTGAACCCCCAAGGGCTTCACAGAAGTATATAATGCCCAGGCATGAAAATAAAAAAAATCGTATTTTTTCCACAAACATGATCAATTAGTCTCCAATTTTTTTATTTTCCCAAGGGTAACAGGAAAAACTGGACTGCAAATTTTGTTGTCCAATTTGTCCTGAGTACGCTGATACCTCATATGTGGGAGAAAACTACTGTATGGGCACACGTCGGGGCTCGGAAGGGAAGTAGTGATGTTTTGGAATGCAGACTTTGATGGATTGGTCTGCGGGTGTCATGTGCGTTTGGAGAGCCCCTGATGTACCTAAACTATTGAAACTCCCCACAAGTGACCCCATTTTGGAAACAAGACCCCCACGGAACTTATCTAGATGTGTGGTGAGCACTTTGAACCCCCAAGTGCTTCACAGAAGTTTATAACGCCTGGGTGTGAAAATAAAAAAATCATTTTTTTCCACAAAAATGATATTTTTGCCCCCAATTTTTTATTTTCCTAAGGGTAACAGGAGAAATTGGACCCCAAAAGTTGTATTGCAATTTGTCCTGAGTATGCTGATACCCTATATGTGGGGGTAAAACACTGTTTGGGCGCATGGCAGAGCTTGGAAGGGAAGGAGCACCATTTGACTTTTTCAAAGCAGAATTGGCTGGAATTGAGATCAGACACCATGTTGCATTTGGAGAGCACCTGATGTGCCCAAACAGTGGAAACCCCCCAATTATAACTCCAACCCTAACCCCAACACACCCCTAACCCTAACCCTAGCCCTAACCCTAGCCCTAACCCTAGCCCTAACCCTAATGGGAAAATGGAAATAAATACATTTTTTTAATTTTATTATTTTTCCCTAACTAAGGGGGTGATAACGGGGGGTTTGATTTACTATTTATGGCGTTTTTTATGTTTGGCGGCTGTCGCACGCTAAAAGACGCTTTTTATTGTAAAAAATAGTTTTTGCATCACCACATATTGAGAGCTATAATTTTTCCGTATTTTGACCCACCGAGTCATGTGAAGTCTTATTCTTTGCGGCACGAGTTGACGTTTTTATCGGTACCATTTTTGGGCACGTGACATTTTTTGATCGCTTTTTATTCCAATTTTTGGGACGCAGAATGAACAAAAACCAGCGTTTCATGAATTTCTTTTTGGGGGGTGCGTTTACACCGTTCCGCGTGCGGTAAAATTGATAAAGCGGTTTTATTCTTCGGGTCAGTACGGTTACAGCGATACCTCATTTAGGTCGTTTTTTTATGTTTTGTCGGTTTTTTGCAATGAAAACAATTTTATATAAAAAATAATTATTTTTGCAACGCTTTGTTCTTTGAGCTATAACTTTTTTATTTTTTTGCGGATGATGCTGTATGGCGGCTCGTTTTTTGCGGGACAAGATGACGTTTTCAGAGGTACCATGGATATTTATATGCGTCTTTTTGATCGCGTGTTATTGCACTTTTTGTTCGGTGGTATGATAATAAATCATTATTTTTTGCTTCGTTTTTTATTTTTATTTTTTAAGTGGTTCGCTAAAGGGGTTAACTAATGGGACAGTTTTATAGGGCGGGTCGCTACGGACGCGGCGATACCAAATATGTGTACTTTTATTGTTTTGTTTTAAATTCATTTTCAAAAAATGAATTTATTCGGGAATATTTTTTTTTTTTTACTAATTTATTTAGCGAATTTTTTTTTTTTAAATTATTTTTACACTTTTTTTTTTTACTTTATTACATAGTCCCAGGTGGGACATCACTGTCCTGAGACAGATCGCTGATCTGTCACATCACAGATCACTGTGACAGATCAGCAATCTGTCACAGGCAGTTCTGCAGACTTCCTCATGCCTGCGCTTTGCAGGCAGTGAGGAAGTCAGCTCCCTACAGGCCCCCGAAGGCCCCCGTCGCCATCTTGGATCCGGGGGCCTGTAGGGAAAGAGCCCCCTGCAGCAGCGCTGCACATTGCGCTGCCGTGGGGGGCTCAGGGAAGCACGGAGGGAGCCCCCTCCCTGCCGAAGCTTCCCTTTAACTCCCGGTACACCGCGATCATGTTTGATCGCGGTGTACAAGGGGTTAACATGTCGGGGGTGGTCCGTGACCGCCCCTGACACATTGTGCCTGGTGTCAGCTGTGATAATCAGCTGACACCCGGCCGCGATCAGCGGCGCTCACCACGTGGGCACCGCTGATCGCATTAGACGTACTATCCCGTCCCTGGGAATTAAGTCCCAGGGCACATGGACGGGATAGTACGTCTAATGGCAGAAAGGGGTTAATAGATGAGGAATAAATCATTTGTGTGTCTCTATCTGTGCAGCATCTACATCAAGCTGCTTCTCTCATACACAGACACAGGAAAAACAGGAAATACAGTCACATGCTCTCCCTGTGTGACCCTCTGGGAGGTTTTTTTGTTCTAACTTTATGAACAACATACAAATCTAGCAACTAAACACTCATAGACAGGAATGGAGTTGTTGCACCAAACATATTCCAACACTGGTCTGATATTTTCAGAGGTGTGAATTCAGCCTAACACACACAGCCATTTTGGTGGTTATGTTTGGGGGTCTGTGCTATAATCCCTCCGTATGTAATCATGTTATGTGCTCATAGTATTGTCCTGACAAAACTAGACTGGGCCTTTATTAATCTGCTGCTTTATGTCATACCATTAAAAGGGTTGTTCTCATTTGGGGACTTTTTTTCATTCACATATACAGCTCTGGCAAAAATTAAGAGACCACTGCACAGTTTTATAAAAATCAGTTTCTCTACATGTCTGACAGCCATTCCATTCCAGTGTCAGTTGAATTCCAACCAGAGTACATCTCATTCTACATAATGTGTTTCCGATTAGGTGATCACCTGGACCAAATCTTGTTTAACGAAGGAAAGTATAAAAATCCCTGCTGTGGTGTTCACAATAATCTTGCAATAGGACAAGCTGGATGGCCAAACAAGTGCTAGTAATATCCCAAAAGTAATAGGAATGAAAAAATAACTTTTAAAAATGCCAAAGGAGTTGAAAAGAAAAGTCTTGAGTGAGGAAAAGAAGGGCTCAATTCTGGCTTTACTAGCAGAGGGATACAGTGAACGTCATGTTGCCTCATCCTTAAAATTCAAGAGACGGCAGTCCACTACAACAAGGTCAAGCAGCAGACATTGGGGACAGCAAAGCTACAGACTGGCAGAGGGTGAAAATGACTCTACACTGACCGGGATGACTGTCATCTTATTCGAATGTCACTCAGCAATTGCATGATGACATCAAGTGACCTTCAAAAGGAATGGCAAATGGCAGCTGGGGTGAAGTGCATGACAAGAACAGTTCGTAACAGGCTCCTAGAGGCAGGGTTCAAGTCATGTAAAGCTAGAAAAAAGCCTTTCCTGAATGAGAAGCAAAGGAGAGCCAGGCTGAAGTTTGCCAAAGATCATAAGGATTTGACCATAGAGGAATGGAGTAAGGTCATCTTCTCTGATGAGCCTAATTTTCAGCTTTGCCCAACACCTGGTCATCTAATGGTTAGACGAAGACCTGGAGAGGCACACAAGTCACAGTGTCTTGCATCCACTGTGAAATTTGTGGAGGATTGGTGATGATCTGGGGATGCTTCAGCAAGGCTGGAATTGGGCAGGTTAATCTTTGCATACAAGGTTATCCTGGAAAACAGTCGATTCCTTCTGGTCATGAAATGTTTCCCAACTCTGAGGACTGGCTTTTCCAGCAGGACAATGTGCCGTGCCACACAAGCTAAGTCAATCAATGTGTGGATGAAGGAACACCACATCAAATCCCTGTCATGGCCAGCCCAATCTCCATACCTGAACCCCATTGAAAACCTCTGGAATGTAATCAAGAAGAAGATGGATAGTCACAAGCCATCAAACAAAGAAGAACTACTTACATTTTTGTACCAGGAGAGGCATAAGGTCACCCAAAAGCAGTGTGAAAGACTGGTGGAAAGCATGGCAAGACGCATGAAAGCTGTGATTAAAAATCATGGTTATTACACAAAATATTGATTTCTGAACTCTCTCAGAGTTAAAACATTAGTATTGTTGTTTCTAAATGATTATGAACTTGTTTTCATAGCATTATTTGAGGTCTGTAAGCACTGCATTTTTTTGTTATTTTGACCATTTTTCATTTTCTGAAAATAAATATAAAATTTAGTGCTTGGAAATTAGAAGACATATTGTCAGTAGTTTATAGAATAAAAGAGCAATTTACATTTTACTGAAAAAATACCTATAAAGAAAAAAATCAGACAAACCAAAAATTTCTCCTAATTTTTGCCAGAGCTGTATTTTTTACAATTGGGTTTCATGAAAAATTTGACATCGCCTGCTTTCTATAGGTGCAGTGTTGCAGTTTCTATTGCTGGCTGGAAAAAAAGAAAAGTTAGAATCGGTCAGTCAGTAGCCCCCATCTCAGTTAGGTCGGGAGTTGGCCCCTATTATCTGACTTTTTCTGAGTTCTTCTCAGCTGATATATGACTGAAGACCACATAGACCACATTCACGTTGAATGTGTAGGAAACAAAAGAGCCTGTAAAAGCCAAACGGTGCAAAATCTTATTGAAACTTATTTTCAGAAATTAATGGTGAACAAACACTTTAAGATTTTCTTTCACTGGATATTAAGCCCAAACCATAGTAAAATCAACCGCAGAACAATATTCTTCCTGAATTATTGCATCCTATGACAGTTCATTGTTAAAAATCGATGTTCAGAGACACACACCTCTGTCCACTGTCATGTGATGCTTAATGAAAAATCATGGCACCGTTTCATTCGAACATGTCTGATCCTCTGTTCACATATGAGTCAAGTCACCTTCTGAAGCAACTTACAGTGGTCTAGTCCCCTATCCCCATTGAGCATGGATGTAAACATGTATTTCTCACAAATAGGGATGATGTGAAGGAAAGTAATGCAATGTAGTTGTAGACTGTAGACCACTGCTATTTATCCCACTGGCATGTACTGCCTCCAGAGTCGGCTGATATTGCCACAAGAAGGAGGCATTGAAGGGTCATTTTGCCTCCTGGTAAAGTATCACAGCATTCCGCCCTAACACAGTAGTGGGCTGGTAGTGAAAGACGAGATCGCACAGCTGATATCAGTGGAGAATTATAAAGCCCCCGTTACACACTGCGATATCGCTAGCAATAGCGCTGTAAAGTCACCGATTTTGTGACGTTGCAGCGATATTGCTAGCGATATCGCTGCATGTGATACTTACCTCCGACCGGCTCCCCCGCTGGTTATCGCTGATCGCATGAGAAGCTCCTGGACCATTCCTCGTCGGCCACTTCCTGCGGCGCTTCCTGTGGCGCCGACGAGCGACGCGTGGAGCCGGGCGGGAGGACGCAGGATCGCCGCGTCTGACAGGTAAGTAGCGATCCCCGACCCCTGCTATGTCACTGGTGAGATCTGCCTGTGTGGCAGCTCACTAGCAACCACCTAGCGATGCACCAGCGATCCTGACCGCGTCATATCGCTAGTCGGGATCGCTGGTGCATCGCTAGGTGTAACGGTACCCTTAGACCTGAGAGGACAATCCCTTTACTACATTTAGACACCCCCTTAAGTGAGTTTATATCATGCGGAAATCTTCAGCATTTGTTCAGTGTTTGAAGTGTTTTGATACTACATCATGATTTCTTACATTAAACTCTCTTAATTTTATTTGACTTTAGAAAACAACATTTTACTATTTTTGCCATTTAAAGACTCGATTCGAGGCCTCAGTTCCCAACATTACGCACCGCACAATGAAAAGGACAGGTACTTCTGTCAGGTCTCCTAGAACATCTCAAAGGGATTTCAGGCTTTGCCAAGTCTGCAACACATCTGTTCTTTGTGTTTCTCCATGTGCTTCTCATCAGTCCAATAATCCCAACCCTATGGGCATTCGTGAAATAAAAGAATGCAGAGCCCAATCTTATCAATTGTTGCTGTACGGCTTCATCTTTAGTGGAGGCACAAAGAGCCTTCCCTGGAAATGGATGTGGAGAGGGAAGAGATTAATCATCATGTCTGTGATTGTCTGCGAGCGACGCGTCCATGTTTTCCTCTACACACAGAGACACTTGCCTCTGTCACAGGAAACACTAGAACAGTGCAAGAAAACAGCAGGAGGGAACTTGGCCAATGTTGGGGCTCCCCAAATAAGTACCAGAGAGATGCTTGACATTTTTTAAGTATTAGAACATTTTAGTTTTGACCTGAAAAACAATGGCGTTGACTCCTTGTTGGTTTATTTTTCTTATCCGTCGCACTTCCCCGGATACATTTCATAGCCAAGTCGCTTGTTTCTGCTGATCTGTTATGAGCTTCATTCTTTTCTGCTTATGTGGTGGAAATGCTTTTTAAAAGAAGCCGTATAAATGAATGGAGCATTGGAAAGTCTCTTCCTAGGACCAGATGGCCGCCAAGCCTCTACAATCCGCCATCCTGTACCATTCCATACAGTGCTGATCACTATGTTTAGGTGTTAGATGCTTGTAATAATGTTTTTTGTAGTGTGGAGACGTTTTACAGATGATGGAATTTTAGGGTATGTGCACACGTAGTTTTTTGGGTGTGCAGATTTTGGAGAGAAAACCGCAGGTAAATACGCAGGACAAAAGTCCTGCGGTTTATCTGCGGTTTTGCCCTGCGATTTTACACCTCATAATGGATGAGGTGTAAAACTGCAGCGTTTCTGCACCAAACAATTGACATGCTGCAGATTGTAAACCGCAACAAAACCGCGCGGAAAAATCCGCAGCATGTGCACTGCGTTTTTTTTTTCCATTGAAAATAAAGGTACTGTACAACGCAGCAGAATCTGCGCGTTTCCGCAGAGCCAAAACCGCTGCGGAAGCGCAGCAGATTTCACTACGTGTGCACATACCCTTAAGCTTTTATTAATATGTTACTCCGCACAAAAACTTTTTTCTGACACGAGAGAGCGGCGATGGCTGAACAGCGTCCCTGCTCTGGAGGACTCCTCAAAGCCATGTACTAAGCAGCTGACTCTTCATGTGAATGGCCCCATGTAAAGCCACATTTTCAATGTTCCGTGGTCATCCATTAATTCATATTTAGAGAAGTGATTGTACCTCCAACAATCCCTCAAAGAAACAATGTATCTCTGCTGCTTGGTTTACAATGGACCAGTAAGTGCAAAGGTGGGGATAAGTTTATAGTTTAATACATTCAACTTTTTCTGGTGGCACGTGCAAGATCATTTTCTTTCATTTTTAAAGAATTACTTTTGCATGAACTCACTTAAAACCATTTTTTTATGTGAAGGTGGCCATTAATGCTGCCGTGATTCTCCTGGTAAACACACAAACCTAAGACGAACTCAGGTCTTAAAGCTTCATCATGGTAAAAGGATCACCATATAAAATAACTAGCAGTGATGAGCGAGTGTACTCGATGCTCGGGTGTCCTCCGAGTGGTTTGGCGTGCTTGGAGATTTAGTTTTTGTCGACGCAGCTGCATGATTTGCGGCTGCTAGACAGCCTGAATACATGTTGGGACTCCCTAACAAACAGGCAATTCCCATCTCCGAGCACGCCAAAATACTTAGAGGACACCCGAGTGTGCTCGAGAAAACCCGAGCAATGAGTATACTCGCTCATCGCTAATAACTAGGTATTGAATTATTAAATTCAGCCAAACAGTTGTTTTTGGGTGGAGAGAGTAATAGGGTCTTTTAATATGCTTTTGTATTTTGGCCAACCTCAGCTCTGTTCTGTCCACCATCACCCTGGTGGGTTATTGTACCCACCTTTATTTCAATAGCACCAGGTTGCTCCTGCATTCGACCATTGCTTTGTTCCTGATGGTAATAAAAAGAAGAGGGTGGATATCTACAAATGTCATTAATGGCCTACAAAAAAAAATCCCATGATACAATGTAAGAAAAGCGATAGAAGCGATGATACATAGCAGAAATTTGACTTCAATCATTGAAAATACAGTGCATCTACCAAAAACCAACTAGTGATAAAATGTAAATACCATCACTTTAATTAATGAATGTGCTATGTCATAAAAACTATCCCAAGGTCACAACTGTATTACATGATGTCAATGGTGTAACGCACAGATCAGCAGGGAGGAAACACCTAGATAACATATCACTGTGCTAAGCAATCTACTTATCGGCTCCTGACATCCGATGGGTTAACGGGCACGCCATACTCAGGATGTGTTACTTTTACAGGCACTGCATGGTATTTCCCAAGTCAGGTTCTCACCTGGCAGATCTCCAAATGTTGGAGAGCAGACACATTGCAATGGGAATTATTGCCTTGCAGGGATCAAAATGTATTTTTGTTGGAATGGGTTAACTCTCGGAGGATCTGTGCACTGTTAAATCATTAAATAAACAGTCCCCCCTCAAGGTTATGGAAGGGACATTAATGCTGGAAATGGTGATCAAATCATTTTCTCCCCTTTCAGCCTTTGTTTTTTCAACAGGAACCTGCTCCAATTTTTGCATTTGATATAATGGTAGTTTTCCAGATAAATCAGTCTGACTACTGATATTCCTGGAAGTGCAAGTTTAAAGCGCTCGGACCAATAAGTCTGCTAACTCATCAAGCAATTAAAGCTAGGCCGCCTTCTATTATTGTCTCGCAGATAATAAGATTTTAGTAAGGCAATCTGAGAGCCTTGTCCATAGGACATCACAGACTATTCTCCACTGCCGCCTTCTCAAGGCTTGCAACTGAGCAGACATCACATACTGAACAGCACAAATGGTTGGAAATGTAAATATGGAGGCAGAAGATGAACCAGTCATCTGGATCTGTCACCTCTTATGAACAACCAGGCCACAGGTTTCCATTGCTTACATCTGGCGCGCCTCTTTTTGCTATCGACCCAAAAAAATAAAACGCAGGATGATTTACTAAGTTGTCTAACTTTTGCATTTTATGATGTTTTAGCTGCATTTTTTGGAAAGTGGCCAACCCCTTTAATCCATTTGCAACTTCCAGCTGTGTTTTTACAGAGGGTCATAGCGGGTTTTACTTATTTAATCTATTTAATAGGTTTTGATGTAATCTTTGGCCATCACTCTGCTGTTGCTTGCTGGCAGGCGCTATTATTCATGATACTTGGCCACATGGTCACAGGTGTGCACTGCAGCCATCGGTTAATCACCACGTAGCACATTAAAGGGAACTTGCACATTACCTATCAAACATAAACCATTTAGTACAGCTTTCTGAGCCCCGCTGAACCCTAATGGGCAGGTTGTTCTGGTGTGCAAAGCTATACAGCAGTGATGTCGTCACAGCTATTTTTCACCTGTGCTCTTTCATGTGTTCCTCCCCTTCTTTCCAAAGTCATAACTTTTTAATTTTTCACTGGGCATAGATATATGAGGGGTTGTTTTCTGTGGGATGTGTTGTAATTTTGAATGACACCATTCATTTTAAGTTTGTGTTACCATTCATTCTACTGGAAAATGGGGGGGAAATTCCAGTGTGGTGAAATGGTGAAAACAATAATGTAATTTCTCCATTTTTTTTTGAGTTTCGTTGTGGCACAAATGACCTGACAACATGATTATCAGGTCAATAGTATTATGGTGATACCAAATATGTTTGTTTGTTTTTAAACTTAAAGCAATAAAAATAAAAATACATAAAACAAGTAGTTTGTGTTGCCATTTTCTGAGATCTGTAACTTTTATTTTACCATCGATGGAGCTGGCTGCGGGCTTGTTTTAGGTGGTGAGCTGATGGTGTTAATGTTACCACCTTAGGCTACATAGGACATTTCGGTACGTTTTTTATTTTTTAAAGAGGTGCGGTGACCGTAAAATGGCAATTCTGTCTTCTTATTGTACAGGTTAATTAATTTAAATTGTTTGATAAATCAGACTTCTATAAATGTTGTTTATTACTTTATTTGTTATTGTTCCTTTAGGGGACTTTTAGCTTGCAATTATTTGCTTGTCCTAGACTGAAAGTAATGCAATATATAGTGTATGTGTGTGTTGTGTGAAAACGTGTTTGCCCCCTTCCTGATTTACTATTCTTTTGCTTGTTTGTCGCTTAAATGTTTCCAATCACCAAACAAATGTAAATATTAGACAAAGATAACACAAGTAATCACAAAATGCAGTTTATAAATGAAGATATTTATTATAAAGTGAAAAAGAAATCCAAACCTATAGGGCCCTGTGTGAAAAAGTGACTGCCCCAGAAACCTAACAACTGGTTGGGCCACACTTAACATCAACTAGTAGAGAACCATGTGCACTACTAAGGAAGGTGCCGTAGTAGGATCCCACACCATAAAGTAATAAAAATAAACTAGGTACTCAACTTAAAGATGTATTTTTTTGTCTTTTTAATGTAGTCAAGGCAAAAATATTCGGCCGCATTAGGCTTTTATCAATTACAAACTATGCAGGCGTGTCAGGGATTCGTGGGAATCCTGTGGATATTTAGTGAGGCACATCTCAGTATGGTCACTTTCACAAGAGTATGGGGTGTTAAAAGAGGAAAATCCCCAATGGTAAATAAGCCCTGGATGTGTGCATGTGCCTGGAGAAAGACGCAGCATTTCGCAGCATGGAGAAAGAGGAGCTACAAAAAAAAAGACAAAAAAATATATCTTTAAGTTGAGTGCTTAGTTTATTTTTTTTAACACTTAGCATCAACAGCTGCAATCAAGCATTTGCAATAACTGGTAATGAGTCTTTTACAACGCTCTGAAGGAATTTTGGCCTCTCATCTATGTAGAATTATTTTATTTCAGCCACATTGGAGGGTTTCCGAGCATGAATCGCCTTTTTAAGATCTGCCACAGCATCTTAATCAGATTAACTTCAGGACTTTTACTAGGCCATTCCAAAGTCTAAATTTTGTTTTTTCTGAAGCCATTAAGAGGTGGACTTGCTGATGTGTTTTAGTTCATTGTCCTGCTACATAACCCAAGTGTGCGTCAGCCTGAGGTCACAAACAGATGGCCAAATATTCTCCTTCAGGATGTTTTGGCAGACAGCAGAATTCATGGTTGTATTTACCCCAGAAAGTTTTCAAGGTCCTGAAGCAGCAAAACAGCCATAGCCCATCACACCACCACCACCACCATATTGTACTGTTGGTCTGATGTTCATTTTCTGAAATGCTGGATTACTTCTACCTCAGATGTAATGGGACATACACCTTCCAAAAAGTTCAACTTTTGACTCATCAGTCCACTGAATATTCTCCCAAATGTCTTGGGGATCATCCAAGATGTTTTCTGGCAAAACTGACACGAGCAGTGGTTTTAGTTTTGGAACTTTGCCATGCAGGCCATTTTTGCCCAGTCTCTTTCTTGTGGAGGAGTCATGGACACTGATCTTAACTGAGTCAATTGCAGTTATTATTATTATTTATGATTATAGCGCCATTTATTCCATGGAGCTTTACATGTGAGAAGGGGTATACATAATAAAAGAACAAGTGCAATAGTTTTATTCAATACAAGTCATGACTGGTACAGGAGGAGAGAGGACCCTGCCCACGAGGGATCACAATCTACAAGGGATGGGTGAGGATACAATAGGTAAGAGCAGAGCTGGTCGTGCAGCGGATTGGTGGATCGGTGGTTACTGCAGGTATTAGGCTTTTTGGAAGACGTAGGTCTTCAGGTTCCTTTTAAAGGTTTTCACGGTAGGCAAGAATCTGATATGTTGGGGTAGAGAGTTCCACAGCAGGGTGGATGCGTGGGAGAAATCTTGTATGTAATTATGGGAAGATGGGATAAGAGGTGAGTCGAGAAGGAGATCTTGAGAGGATCGGAGGTTGCATGCTGGTAGGTACTGGGAGACGAGGTCACAGATGTATGAAGGAGACAGGATGTTGGTGGCTTTGTGTGCCATGGTTAGGGTTTCGAACTGGAGTCTTTGGGTAATGGGGAACCAGTGAAGGGACTGACAGAGAGGAGAGGCCAGGGAATAGTGGGGGGATAGGTGGATTAGTCAGGCAGCAGAGTTTAAGATAGATTGGAGGGGCACAAGAGTGTTAGAGGGGAGGCCACACAGCAGGACATTGCAGTAGTCAAGATGGGAGATGATGAGGGCATGCACTAGAGTTTTTGCAGATTCTAGGTTGAGGAATATACAGATCCAGGAGATGTTTTTCAGTTGAAGTCGGCAGGAGGTGGAAAGGACTTGGATATGTGGTTTGAAGGAGAGATCAGAGTCAAGGATTACACCGAGGCTGCGAGCTTGTGGGACTGGGGAGAATGAGCAGCCATTTACTTTAATGGATAGGTTTGTTAGGAGTCGGGTGAAATGGGGGAAAGATGATGAATTCTGTTTTGTCCATGTTAAGGCCGGTTTCACATTAGCGCATTTTCAGCGCGCGCACGGCCGGGGGTAGCTCCGCCCCCGATCCGGCTCTCTGCCCGGCGTGCCCGCCCCTTCCTTGTAGCGCCGCCTCCTAGCGGACAGCGGCGCCTGCGATCGGCGCACCCTATCTTTAGCATAGGGTGCGCCGATCGTGCGCAGGCCGTGCGCTAGTTGCGCTTTGACCTGCGCTGCGCACTTTTGACGGTGCGCCGTGCGCGCCAAAATCCGAAAAGTTTGATTTTGGCGCGCACGGCGCACCGTCAAAAGTGCGCAGCGCAGGTCAAAGCGCAACTAGCGCACGGCCTGCGCACGATCGGCGCACCCTATGCTAAAGATAGGGTGCGCCGATCGCAGGCGCCGCTGTCCGCTAGGAGGCGGCGCTACAAGGAAGGGGCGGGCACGCCGGGCAGAGAGCCGGCTCGGGGGCGGAGCTACCCCCGGCCGTGCGCGCGCTGAAAATGCGCTAATGTGAAACCAGCCTTAAGTTTTAGAAATCTGGCGGAGAAGAAGGATGAAATAGCGGACATTGTGGGATTTTGGTTAGTAGGGAGGTGATATGATATCTTGTCCAGAGTGGTAGATCTGTGTGTCATCAGCATAGAGTTGATACTGCAAGCTGTGAGATTCTATGAGCTGTCCCAGTCCAAAGATGTAAATGGAGAAGAGCAGGGGCCCTAGGACTGAACTTTGAGGGACTCCGACAGATAGGAGGTGAGGTGAGGAGGTGGTGTGTGAGTGGGAGACACTGAATGTCCGGTCTTTTAGGTATGATCTGATCCAAGATAGGGCCAACTCTCTGATGCCAAGAAAAAAATTAACGTTTAGCTTTTGTCACAAAATATTTACTTTATACCCAAACTTTTTTATTGGCACAAAGGTATCAGGAGAAAATGGACCACAGGATCTGTTGTGCAATCTCTCCTGAGTACGCCGATACCCAATATGTGGGGGAATACTTCTATTTGGGCGCACGGCAAGGCTCAGAAGGGAGGGAGCACCGTTTGACTTTTTGAATGCAAAATTGGCTGGAATCGATGACTTCACGGTGTTGCGTTTGGAGACCCCCTGATGTGTCTAAATAGAGGAAACCCCACACAAGTGACCCCATTTTGAAAACTACAGCCCTCAATGATATCATCTCGAGGTATAGTGAGCATATTGAACCCACAGGTACAGCACAGAATTTTATAACATTAGGTTGTCATATTGACTATGTAATCATTAGTGTTGAGCGTAAGTGCTCGCTACTCCAGTTTGCATCAGGTGCTTGGGTATGCACCAAATATCATGGGTGCTCGAGTGACAGGCTCAAGTCCCTGCCCAGCATGTTTCGTGGCTGTTAGCAGCAAACTCTAGCTGAGAGCACTTGCGCTTTACACTAGCCATCATATCAACATCATTTTTTTACCAAGGAAAAATGTCCTATTCCTCCCGGGTACCGACCGGCATACTCCGGCGGGTGCACTGCGCATGCGCTCGCCATTGTGGGGGAGCAGAGCAGGAGGGCCCAGGGATGGTGGAGGTATCGGGGGGACTTGATGACACCATTTCTCTCTTCTCTGATATGCTAGATCATATCAGAGGAGAGAGAAATGAATTGTAAATCAGACTTTTTTGTGATCATTGTGATTTGGTGAATAGCGGTGATCATGTGACAAGGGACCATAAAAAATCATCCCTGATCATGTTTTACAGAGTCTCAGCAGACCTCGGAGATTTTCAAATGCTGGGGGATGCTATACCCTTATTTTTCAGCGTCGTTAAAAAGAGGAACTGAGGAAAAAGTACTCTTTAATGCCGCCATTAAAAGGCGTATCGGTGGTTGTTAAGGGGTTAATACTAAAGACCTTTTAAAAATCGCATTTTGTGTTTACTTGTGTTATTTTGTCTAATATTTACATTTGTTTGGTGATCTGAAACAATTAAGTGCGACAAACATGTAAAAGAACAGGAAATCAGGAATTGGGCAAACACATACATACATCAAGCTCCAGCATGGGCATGCACATCTAGTGGGATAAATAGACCCAGCACCTTCTTACATCTACTCCCTTGTCTCAGTCTACCACCCTTGCTGTGCCCTCCACAGTTCAGCACCACCCTACATCTCCTCCCTCGTCTCAGCCTACCACTCTTCTCTTGCCCTCAGTTCTGCTAATGACCTAAGATTAACATCCTCAATAATCCAAACCTCCCACTCCCGTCTCCAAGGCTTCTCTTGTGCTGTGACAATTCTTTGGAATGCACTACCCAGGACAATTTGATTAATGCCCAATACCCACAGTTTTATGCGTACCCTAAGAACGCATTTCTTCAGACTGGCCTGCCGCCTCAACATATTTATCTATTTCTTCAGACTGGCCTGCCGCCTCAACATATTTATCTAGCTATGAGGGAGGTACAGGGCGGTAGTCGTGGATGATAGCATTAGCATTAGCGTGCCCTGCCCTGCCATCACATACACATACTGTCCATAGCTATGCATACCTGCGGCTTCTTCACCGGTACCGTCAGGGTCCTCTGTACGTTTCTGTAGGCTTCCTCAGTCCGGTTTAGTGCAAAATGAGCCACAGTCCAATTCAACTTTCAATCAGATAACTTTACTGATTCTGGTACACAGCATATTCGTTTTTCCAGCATCAACATCAGGTTTCACAATGTGCAACTCCTCCTCTGTCCCTGTCCTTCTATCTCTGTCACTAAGTTCGCTTCTCGGACAGAGCGTACCTTTAGATCCCTCAGTGTCCTCCCTGTTCAGCCTTACTCCGTTTGAGAACTCCCTCAGCTGTTTCACCCCGGTTCTTAGGGCATCAGCCCACGCAATAAGCTGCCACATGATGACCGACCAGCCTGTACTGCTTTGTCTCCTCTAGCAACTGCAGTCCCACTAATACTGCATCGCTAGCACTGTTGCTGTTGCTCCTTCTGATGAGGTCCTGGCCATGGATACTATATGGCTGGGCCTTAAACTTCTTTAACGTTGCGTGGCACGGTGTTGCCCAAGGCTAGTCAGCCCACCTGAGCTCTTGAGCACCCTCGCCCCAACTGAGATCTATAAGGAAGTCCTTTCTGCCTTATCCACCGTGCCCCTCCTATCTTAACTATTTACAATGCTATAACTACAACTATAATGTACCCCATCTTGTGGCTAAATTTGGGTACTACTCTTAGCCTACCAGCACAATTACACATATATATATTACAAAGATATACAATATACAGTATATACATACATCAGCAATAAATACAACCGGGATGTCACTTAAGGGGTTGAGAGAGATGATGGACTGTACAACCCCTTACATAACTATCCCTGTGTTTCCCATTCAAAATTTTCTTCAAAACCACGTTCCTCGTATCATGTGTTCTCACACCCTTTATGCATTTAATACCCCTCTGTGTCTGTACTCTTACACATACTGACTGGTGACCGGTTCATGCAGCATTACATGAACACTATATTTACTACATTGATGGCTGGACCATACAATGAAAGCAATTGTTACCATCCACCTCTCATGTATCCCCTATTTCATCATAGATTGTAAGCTTGCGAGCAGTCGGACCCTCACTCCTCTTGGTATCTGTTGATCACTGAATTACCATACACGTTAATAGCGAAGTTGTCCTGAACGACCACATTTCACTTCTGGTTTAACAGACCTCACTAGCTGATGTGAGTACTTCTCCAATTATAAGTTCCAGTACCTCCCCCTCACCATAATAGTATTTTATCCTATGACTGCTGTACAGCAAGCTTTACCTACTAGAACCTGGCCAACCACTGTAATATCACTGATGTCTTCCGTTTCTGTCAGGAACACCACCCTGAACTTGCTCACTGAGCCAGTGCGCGTGTCCTGAGTAAAGCGAACAGTGCTCAAAGATACCTATGGAGCGGACAGCATCCGAGTAGATGCGTACTTCAGAACAGCAGGACCTGAAGCACGTGACTGCTGGGGGCGTGGCCTAAACTCCACAGAGCTAGGAGCTGCAAGATAACTCCTAGCAGGGTAACTGCGAGACAAAGTTACCAGGGGGCATAGACAGGGAGAATAGTCAAGACGTAGCCAATGAGTCACACATAGAGATAGGTGCAAAGGTACAAGAGGGGCGAGCAGAGAGTAGTCAGGTCACAGGCAATGAGTCATACACAGAGATAATAATGCAGTACAAAATCAATAGGCAAACTCACAACGGGAAACAGAACTGGGTCAGAACCATATAAACAAGCTATAGCAACACACAGGCACACAGGGGTCAGCACACTCGGCCAAAGGCAAAAGTATAACTGGCAGGGATTGAAGCTTCCCAGGGGTTTAAGAAGCACTCCCAGAACCAGAAAGAGGCCACAATCATTAACCCCAGGTGTGCAGGTCAAAACCTGCACCGAGCTCCAGACATTAACCCCAGGTGTGCAGCTCAAAAACCTGCACTGGGATCATGACAGTTTCATACCTCTGACTTATGTAATTGTGCCTTTGATTGCTGGAGTTCCAGTGTCATCAAACTGCAATAAATGGAGATTTAGATAACAAATATACTGCACACAGCATGTCCGGTGTTATATGAATATTCATTTCCTCCATTAAAAACCAAAAGATTAGGCTCTGGCAATATTCATTCAGTGAAAAAGACATAAAAAAAGGAGTAGATTAAATGAAACCTTGCTTCCATTGATCTATCTCATATGATGACCCTTCAGCAATGAACTCTTTGTGCAGGAACCTAAAGTGGATGGAAATGTAGACTTAAGAGTAGGTATTGTACTTGTGGAGATTATCATCAATGGCCAGCGGCCAATACATCAAGTCAGTAAATGAACACAAAGGAGACCCAACATCGTGGAAAGATATCAAGGATTAAGAGTTAAGATCCAAGATCCATCACTAGAGCTGTTACAATTACATTTACTAATCTTCCACATGCTGATGCATCCCAGAAAGTTCTGCGGTCCCCGGAGGAAGACAAAACATTCCCCATCCTTTCCTATAACATGATAGAAAATAGCAAATGCTTTAAGGTCATTGATATGGTCGAGATAAGCAAAAACCAGCAGATGTTAAACTGAATGGCCTTCTTTATTAGGTTCATAGATGAGACGTAAAAAGTTAAGACAATGATGGAGCCTGCAAGGACAAATCTATGGGCTTGTTCAAACTTAATGCTGGGGGGGGAGACAGCTTTTTAAGCGGCAGCAAAATAAATTAGATTTCTGAAATATCATTTGCACAGTGCGGTTTTTTTTTTACCTGCAGTGCATTTTTTTTTAGTAACTCCGCAGCTTGTCAATTGTTTCAGCGCTTTTGCTGTTTTTTGTTGTTGTTGTTTTTTACCCATTTAATTGAATGCTTTAAAAATGGATATAAAATACACAATGTATGCAGCGTTTTTCTAGACCACATGAATATTGCATAAAGGCACATGCTCTTAGGGTATATATACATTGTCCTAGGAATGCTCATTTCCCAAAAAAACAGGCAGTATGAACAGTGCGCCAATCACCCACTGAATGAGCAAAACACGCATTCACCAGGTGAAATTATTTTTACTTAAAAATTATTGCTGTTCCAGTGTAAAGAGGATCTGTTCTGCTGAGAACGATGACAGTATCATTACTGATCATTATGTGTGCGTCAGAAGCACAGTCGGCCAGTCTACATACGCTAGTATCGGTTTCTATAAGGGGACAGTGTAAATGAGCACTAAGACGTGACAACACAACGATAAGCACAACATACTACAATAACTCTATTGTCTATCACTTGGTAAAATGAACACACTTTCTATAGCTAGTAGGTTAAGGGTCTATAACCTCCAGTGGTCACTTTTTTGAGCACTGTCTGTCCCAGTGCAGTAGACCCATGACTTGTCAATAATATCGGATGGGTTTCAGTAGTTGCGGCTTTAGTGGAGTTTACATTCAGTGACTTTTAAAAGGCGTTGTCCAGCTAACAAAAAGATCTTTAAAGTGTTTAAACTTCACACATATACAACTTGTCATGACACTGTCATCTTTCAGTTCAAGTTCTGGCAGCGCCACTTCTCTGCTTTGAGCTTGAGAAGGTTTCAGAATTGGTGCTTGACTTGAGTTGTGTATGAAGGGGCTGGTGGACAAGTTCCTGGACTGAGCTAATCTCCTTCTCTGTCGTGGCAGATGCACATGCAAAGAAATGAGCAAGATATCCGGACCCCTCATACAAATCAGTGGTCATGTGTCCGCACAGGACGTTCTCTCCTTTGTCAGACCCAATGCAAAAGTGAAGCTGAGGGAACTGGCAATCATGTCTGGACATCGGTGCAGCTTCGATAATGACAATATATTACTAATATCAGTAAGTTGTAGACATTTTACATACATCCAAAAAATTTTCTAGACTGGACAAATCTTTAGACAACTAATGCTATGTCTTACACTGCAGGATCCAGCAGAAGAGGTTCTCTACCTTGGAGACTTGTTGACCACTTCCAACACCTTATCTTCCTGGTTTAACATATACTGTACACTAAGTACACACTGTACTTAGTGTACAAAGGCCAAATTCTGGATACCTAGACAACATGACCTCTAGATTTCCTGCAGCAAACTGTCTGTTCTGACAAAATATTTTGTATTAAATTTCTTACACCTTAATTAAGCATTATTTTTCTTACTGCGGCGTTCTGAAGAGGCCAGTCAAGACTTCGCAGCATGCAGAGACTTGTTGTCCCACAAAAATTAGAGAGCCACAAATATTTCCTCTGATCTTACACTATTCCATATAGAATTCCACGTATGGTAAATTCACAGTTTTGAGTTACTACCCTTGGCAGATATGTTTTAAGGATTGCTTAAATAAGCAGTACTGAAACCAGATGTCATTTGCTAAGAATATTTGAATGACCAAAAAATTTGCTGTCTGAGTATTTTTTTTCTCCCTCTTACTTTATAAAAACATGAGAGATTCTTTGGATTTATATCATATTAAACAGCTGGGAAACAGTGCTAACATCTGTTCATACCTATAGGGAACTGACCCAATGGTTTGTTCCCTCTTAATCACCCAGCAACAAGGCAGGCTCTCCTGGATATTTTATTGTTTTTCTTTGAATTTTTCCTTTACTTCAAAGCTTCGACAGTCTCGTAAGCTATTAGGGGATACAGAGCAAATAAGTCATTCATTACAACAGCAGATTATTGGAATGTTTTTCACATAAAAATACTATCAAATGCTGATCCTTTAACTTCAATGCTGAGAAAAGGGTAAAATCATTAGTTGTATTTTTTCTTTACACTTAAAAAAAACTTCCAAAATTGTACAAGGTTTATGGTGCAGGCATGAATGTGAATGTGGACACAGGATTTTTCTTTTCTGAAAATAGATTACCATGTATCAATGCCTCGAAATAATAATAATGTGATTGGACAAAGCTGGAGGAGCGAGGTGATTTATTGAGTGGAAAGGGGAAAATATATTCACACAACCATCACAAGCTAAAAACCTCAGGGTAAGGGTTGACCCTTTTTATCGTAAATCTTCTAGGTGAACTTGAAACATAAGGATATCTTATGCTCTCTGGCCGATAAGTGATGAGAAACGATCATAAAAGTATTTTTTTTTTATTTGGAGAATTCAGAAAACAGATAATTTTCTTAGATAAATGAGCCAGTCTTTCCTTACGTGCTCAATAACAAACTTTGTCGGAACCAACAGGTAGGTGAAATGTAAAAGTACATTAAAAAAACATATTTCATCCCTAAATCAACAAACTTAGGGAAGTATACAATTGATATGATTTATGAGATTCACGTGACTTAAGGGAATGTGTTCAGGGAACCGCACATTCGATCTCTTGTTGACTCTAAAGTCTTTAAATAAAACCAATTTTTGATCCCTTTGAACATTATTACCTTGTACCCAGAACACTTTGCTATATGCAGAAATGTGTCATGTGCGAATCACTTGTACGACAATCCAGGTCTCTGAACTCGTTACTGCCACTTTGATTCTATATGTATCCAGCAGATGATGTCAGTCATTACATCATGCACAGTCCTGCTTGTAGATTACTTTAAAGGGCCCAGAGAGAATTCATGATGTTTCCCCCTTGGTCTTGGCTGTGCCAGAGATCACAAAACATGCAGCTGTGTGCTGGGCTTTAGGTGAGGTGATGGAAACTCTCTTGAGAGCCAAA
Organism: Dendrobates tinctorius; assembly: GCF_039654945.1. Taxonomy (NCBI): domain Eukaryota; kingdom Metazoa; phylum Chordata; class Amphibia; order Anura; family Dendrobatidae; genus Dendrobates; species Dendrobates tinctorius. Next base: position 3,345,712 of record NW_027361726.1, on the reverse strand, counting down.
TGGTACCATGACTAAGAATCTTCCATTTATATGGGATGACATTGTTCTGACACCGTCATGAACGTGCAGCTCTAACTACTGCAAAAGTTCTTTCAAAATAAGTAAAATGACAGTGTTTTACATCAATTCTGTCATTGTGTACTGATATGATTTAGATTTCATACAATCCATGCTGGTTGTAGACAAAGTGTGGCTCTGGGCATAAGAGTAATTACAAGTGGGGCGCTAAATTCTAAGATATTGCACATCATACAGAAATAGGTTGATAAACAAGCGCCAATCAACTATATACAAGTAGATCGGCTCTAGTATACTGGATCTATTGGAATAGGCAGGTGAACAATGATGGGGGCAGAATGATCGGTAATACGATTGTTTGGACCCAATAGAATATCATGTTCAGCCGAACATTCTCTGTTTCCAAGGGGCCATGTGATGCCAATAAATATGAATTGTAGGCATGCATAAACGATCCCGTCACCCCCCCCAAAAAAAGAGCCTTTTACTTGTTTTCCACAGAATGATGACGTAAAACTATTTGAAGTTTCTCAAAATGTTTGTGATTTTTGGTGCTTTGCACCAGTCCAGGTAAGCGTTACTCCCTTTTTGACAAATGCGTAAAGCTTGGGCAGGGCGAGCTATAGAGAAGTGCACCTGACAAATCCATCATCACAAAAGAAGCTTAGCTTAAATTATGGCTGAACTGTCCATCTGCCCCAGTATGAAGCAGATTTTTTGGAGGTGGTAAATGGCAGTTGTAAGATGCACCATATTAATTAAAAGAAGCCCACACATTAATAAATTTGGCACATTTTACTACACCTCCCTTCATTAAAACTGGTGTATAAAATGTCAGCTTTAATGAATCAGGGCCTCAGAGTCTACTCTACATGTACATTCCATTCTAGATACATAGAGAGAGTGTAGATTATACCAGTCTCTATCCGCTTCTTCAGTTCCTCCAGACTCCAGCCTGGTGAAGAACCTTTGGTCACATGACCACAGTGCTAGCAAAGAGCCCTCTACCTTTCTAACCTTGGAAACTACAGAGATAATGTGGACCAGGGCTGACATATTAGTGCAGTTACTGACGGGCAGCCACAGACTGATCAGCTCATGCAACCTATAGCTGTTTAGAAACTCGTAGGGGGCCTCTTTGGGGTTAGGGCTCCGGGCTCTTGAGGCTCCTTTGCGTTAGGGCCCTGGGCCATTGGGGCCTCTTTGAAGCTAGGGCTTTGGACCATTGGCCAGTTTGCAATCTTAACATATCCAAAAGTAGATTGTCACTCACCCGCTCATGTGTCGTATCATGTAAGGTTCTGCTAGTACAAGGTCATGAGTCTTCTAAAGCAACAAATTTGTTAAGTTGGGGTATAATAAACACAGAACCCCCTCAATTCTGCCCAACTGCCCCAATTAGGCATAAATGACAAGAGATGTCTATGTAAGGTGACCCTATTGAACAATATGTGCATCTGTGTGAAATGGAAAATTCCAGGACCGGTTCTGAAATTCTTTGGGTGGCATTCTTTCATGCTCATAGAAGTTGACACTGCTTTATCTATCTCATACTGTTATCAATTATGGCATTGATGTAAGCAGAAGAATCGGGCTGGGGGTGCCTTTCTTGCGTCGGGTCCGGAACTGTTATTGTTGTCTCCTCTGTTGTCCAGGAGAAAGCTTAAGCAACCAGACCGACCTTTGCACCCAGCAGCAGGGGGTGTGGTTAGCTCAGGGAGAGCAGAGCGTGCGCAAATGCAAGCAGACTTGGCGGGAATAGACAGCGTGCGGCAGAGAGAAGTGCTCTGTTCCTGCAGCACCAGAGCAGAGCAGGCCCACGTCTGGGCATCCCATCAGCCACCCTCACAGATTGTGGACAGAGACTTGGAGTGGCCCTGCTGGCCCTCCCAAACCAGGGTGCCGAACACTGTGGTCCTGGTTGTGCCGTGCTCGTACCGCTTCAGAGAGACCGGGTACGTGACCGTAAACTGTACCCTGACTCCCCGGTCCATATATGTTGAGCCACGGTGGGCCTGAACTTTGTTGTGGCCCACACTTTACCCACGACCACAATCCCCAGATTAAGAACCCTGCGTAGGGTACCAGAGATGAACTGTCATCGTCAATACTACACCAGATCCTTGCTGACCTCAGGACTCCATCGAAACAAGCCTTTGCTGACTGCTGTCGACATCACCGCACACATCATTGAATCCAGCACCTGGAAGCCGACTGTCGAGATCAGTTATCCTTTAAGAACTCGTTTCTACCTGATCACCATTGTTGCTTCATTCACCTTATTACCTTGTTGTTTTCCCCATTACTGCAATAACTCTGCAAAACTGCTTAACTTCCTGCGTGGAGTATATCCCTGTTCAAGTAAATACTTTAACTCTTGATCTGTCTCCCGTCTGTCACTGCATTCTGCAACCTGCTCACATTGACATGAAAGAGAGGGAGGAAATAAAGCTTTCCTTTTAAATCCATGGATCTGCTCCACAGCCAATCTGTAGGGTTGAGTTCTGAGTACAATTGCAATTGGCTGTTTGAGATGAAGCAAAAATTAAGTATCTGTTATGAACAGGTCACCAAGGAGGATGGCAGGAATAGGCTAGGCCACCAGGAAACCAGAAAGGTTTGTAACTTAGCGGATTGCAGACCCCTAATCCTAACGACACAACTAATAGTAGCCGTGGTGCGTACCTACGATGCCCAAGACGCCTCGACACAGCCGGAGAGCTAACTAGGCCTAAAGCAAGAAAGGTGAAATCTAAACTGCCCCGGAGTAGAACCCCAAAGAAATAGATAGCCCCCAAACATATATTGTCAGTGAGACCAGATGAGGGACAAACACAGACTGAGCAAACGATGGGGCCAAACTGTCTAGATAGGATAGGAAAGGAAAGACACTGTCTGCAATCACACAAAAACCCAAAAAAATCCAACATGTCTGATGTACAAAAAACACTGAGGTCTCACGACCTCTCCGCCACTATATCAGCATTCTGGTGTAAACTGGCAGCAAAACAAAAGAGACTAATATAACAGGGGACTGAACAAACTGACACAAGCTGTAACATATGGAGCAGGGTCCAGCACATCCCCAGCAGGGAGAATGCTGAACCCGCAAAGCAAAGCAGAAAGAGGAAAAACCAGATTAGAAGCAAAGGATTAGCAAATGAACAACTTAGCTGAAAAATGCATGATCAGGCAGGAGACAGCAGATCTCAAGTTGCACAGGAAGAACTAATCACCAGCAACAATTGAGGGAAGCCTGCTCACTTAAATACTCCCAATCAGTAACCCCAGATCTCCAATCATCATCATCAGGTGACAGACCTCTGTCAATCCGACCAGCTCCACTACCCACAGTAACCACCAGAGGGAGCCCCAACTCAGAAGTAAGAGAATTCACAACAGTATCCTTCCCATAAAGGATCATATACCCTCATATTTACCAGTCAACCCCCACAACAACCAGCTCCTGGGCTACAGTGAATGGTTATCAGGCCTGTTGTCTTGGATACTTTGTAAGAAATATGTGCATTGTGGTTATTTTAAGCAAAGAGGCAATTGCTTGCTGTGCCGTGATTTGGTGCCCAGAGAGCTTGTCGATTACTATTTCTTCAGACAGAAGAGAATGGCAAATGTAGAGATTTTTCATAATTGCATTATGAACCTAATTAGGACAATTTTTTATTCTGCATACAGACTGCATGTCGGTGTATAGATTAATAATATGTAATAAAATGCATATGAATTTGGTACTTTGTCTCTAGGAGGGTCCGCACTTGCAGAGCTGCACAGGCTGGATGTGTTTGAAACACTTCATATACACGTGGAGAATTGCTCATTCACTCTAAAAACCATATGGCCCAGTGTAATAATACTTAATGAAACCATAACTCTCCAAGGATCGCTCTCATAGTCTCCCTGTTTTTAGTGCAGTAACATTAAGCTTGAGTTGGTTTAGACCACTAAGTAATAACAACCCGGGAGGTGGTAATGGCACCATATCTGGTGTGGTCAAGCAGCCCACAGGGCATAGGCTTTACGGTGTCCCGGCTGCATTCCTGGCCCGCTCGCACTGGTGCAGGGCCTCTCTAGTAGCCACTAAAGTATTTCTATCAAAATGCGTTTATTTATTTAGAGGAATTGTTTGTTTTACTGCCAAGGAAAATGGCAAAGTGTGCAGGAGGTTTATTTTCACATGGTGTAAAACAGACTGAAAAGAAGTCCATATAATCCTGCTAAAGTGAAGGTTCACCAGAACACCAGCCATGAGGCGGGAACGCTGAGAATATATTATTTATTTTAAGTCTGCTTTTATTATGCCAGCTGCACTGAAATGACTGGCACATAATATATAATGTAAACACTAATGGCAAGTGCTAGATAAGTGGCTGCTTTCTTCCACATTTATTACGCATTTTACTTATTTTTATTTGTATGCTTTCTTTTTATTATGTACTGTGGCTTGCATTATTGGTAAAGATATAATACAGTTTCCTTTATTTCTAAAGATTTAATGCTTTACATACAGTGGGGAAAAAAAGTATTTAGTCAGTCAGCAATAGTGCAAGTTCCACCACTTAAAAAGATGAGAGGCGTCTGTAATTTACATCATAGGTAGACCTCAACTATGGGAGACAAACTGAGAAAAAAAAATCCAGAAAATCACATTGTCTGTTTTGTTTTCATTTTATTTGCATATTATGGTGGAAAATAAGTATTTGGTCAAAAACAAGCAATCAAGATTTCTGGCTCTCACAGACCTGTAACTTCTTCTTTAAGAGTCTCCTCTTTCCTCCACTCATTACCTGTAGTAATGGCACCTGTTTAAACTTGTTATCAGTATAAAAAGACACCTGTGCACACCCTCAAACAGTCTGACTCCAAACTCCACTATGGTGAAGACCAAAGAGCTGTCAAAGGACACCAGAAACAAAATTGTAGCCCTGCACCAGGCTGGGAAGACTGAATCTGCAATAGCCAACCAGCTCGGAGTGAAGAAATCAACTGTGGGAGCAATAATTAGAAAATGGAAGACATACAAGACCACTGATAATCTCCCTCGATCTGGTGCTCCACGCAAAATCCCACCCCGTGGGGTCAGAATGATCACAAGAACGGTGAGCAAAAATCCCAGAACCACGCGGGGGGACCTAGTGAATGAACTGCAGAGAGCTGGGACCAATGTAACAAGGCCTACCATAAGTAACACACTACGCCACCATGGACTCAGATCCTGCAGTGCCAGACGTGTCCCACTGCTTAAGCCTGTACATGTCCGGGCCCGTCTGAAGTTTGCTAGAGAGCATTTGGATGATCCAGAGGAGTTTTGGGAGAATGTCCTATGGTCTGAAGAAACCAAACTGGAACTGTTTGGTAGAAACACAACTTGTCGTGTTTGGAGGAAAAAGAATACTGAGTTGCATCCATCAAACACCATACCTACTGTAAAGCATGGTGGTGGAAACATCATGCTTTGGGGCTGTTTCTCTGCAAAGGGGCCAGGACGACTGATCCGGGTACATGAAAGAATGAATGGGGCCATGTATCGTGAGATTTTGAGTGCAAACCTCCTTCCATCAGCAAGGGCATTGAAGATGAAACGTGGCTGGGTCTTTCAACATGACAATGATCCAAAGCACACCGCCAGGGCAACGAAGGAGTGGCTTCGTAAGAAGCATTTCAAGGTCCTGGAGTGGCCTAGCCAGTCTCCAGATCTCAACCCTATAGAAAACCTTTGGAGGGAGTTGAAAGTCCGTGTTGCCAAGCGAAAAGCCAAAAACATCACTGCTCTAGAGGAGATCTGCATGGAGGAATGGGCCAACATACCAACAACAGTGTGTGGCAACCTTGTGAAGACTTACAGAAAACGTTTGACCTCTGTCATTGCCAACAAAGGATATATCACAAAGTATTGAGATGAAATTTTGTTTCTGACCAAATACTTATTTTCCACCATAATATGCAAATAAAATGAAAACAAAACAGACAATGTGATTTTCTGGATTTTTTTTTCTCAGTTTGTCTCCCATAGTTGAGGTCTACCTATGATGTAAATTACAGACGCCTCTCATCTTTTTAAGTGGTGGAACTTGCACTATTGCTGACTGACTAAATACTTTTTTTCCCCACTGTATATATACAAAACACCCTTTTTAACATAGGCAGTGTATTCAATACTTATCTTCCCCACTGCGTGAATATAATTTAAAACATCCTTTTTAACACACGACATGACAAATATAAGTAGAGACTAGATAAATAATTTCCACTCTGCAATCTCTAACATCATTCACGCAATGGCATTAAGTCAGCAAATAAGGAAGATTTGCTATAAGAATCCATGACGTCATGTTGGATCACAACTTTCCACTGTAATAAAACTGCTGCACCTTGTGTGCAAAAACCACATCAGAGGGCTGTCATTAATTTGCCGTAACTTCTTAATTTCAGATACAAGTGCTTCTCACAAAATTAGAATATCATCAAAACATTAATTTATTTCAGTTCTTCAATACAAAAAGTGAAACTCATATATTGCATAGAGTCATTACAGAGTGATCTATTTCACATGTTTATTTCTGTTAATGTTGATTATTATGGCTTACAGCCAATGAAAACCCAAAAGTCGTTATCTCAGTAAATTGGAATAATTAACAAAAACACCTGCAAAGGCTTCCTAAGCTTTTATAAAGGTCCCTTAGTCTGTTTCAGTAGGCTCCACAATCATGGGGAAGACTGCTGACTTGACAGATGTTCAGAAGGCAGTCATTGACACACTGCACAAGGAGGGTAAGCCACAAAAGGTCATTGCTAAAGATGCTGGCTGTTCACAGAGTGCTGTATGCAAGCATATTAATAGAAGGTAGACTGGAAGGAAAAAGTGTGGTAGAAAAAGGTGCACAAACAACTGGGATAACCGAAGCCTTGAAAGGATTGTTAAGAAAAGGTCATTTAAAAATTTGGGGGAGATTCACAAGGAGTGGACTGCTGCTGGAGTCATTGCTTCAAGAGCCACCACACAAAGATGTATCCAGACATGGACTACAAGTGTCGCATTCCTTGTGTCAAGCCACTCATGACCAATACACAACGCCAGAGCGTCTTACCTCGGCCAAGGAGAAAAAGAACTGGACTGTTGCTCAGTGGTCCAAGGTGTTGTTTTCAGATGGAAGTAAATTTAGCATTTCATTTGGAAATGAAGGTCCCAGAGTCTGGGGGAAGAGTGGAGAGGCCACAATCCAAGCTGCTTGAGGTCTAGTGTGAAGCAGGCTTAGACTGGCCGACAGGAAAACGGGAGAATCCTCTGGTGGACCACAGTGCAGGATTGGCCATCACCCTCCTATATGATCAGTACTTGGCACAATATATTGAATCACTATGTGCAGACAAAGGCAGCATCTTATTCATTTACTAATCTACCAAGTTCATTGTTATATAATTTTGTAATTGAAGATAATGTCATATTTGCATGTAGCTGAAAAGTGGGGCCCCGGAGTTGGTAACTGGTGGACCCTTGGCATCCCAGTCTGACACTGGTGTGAAGTTTCCACAATCAGTGATGGTTTGGGGAGCCATGTCATCTGCTGGTGTAGGTTCATTGTGCTTTATCAAGACCAAAGTCAGCCCACAGTCTACCAGGACATTTTAGAGCACTTCATGCTTCCCTCTGCCGACAAGCTTTTTGAAGATGGAAGTTTCATTCTCCAGCTGGACTTGGCACCTGTCCACACTGCCAAAAGTACCAATACCTGGTTTACAAACAACAGTATCACTGTGCTTGATTGGCCAGAAAACTCACCTGACCTTAACCCCATAGAGAATCTATGGGGTATTGTCAAGAGGAAGATGAGAAACACCAGACCCCACAATGCAGACGAGCTGAAGGCTGCTATCAAAGCAACCTGGGCTTCCATAACACCTCAGCAGTGCCACAGGCTGATCGCCTCCATGCCATGCTGCACTGATGCAGTCAGTAATTGGTAATTGATGCAAAAGGAGCCCCGACAGAGTATTGAGTGCATTTACTGAATATACATTTCAGTAGGACAACATTTCGGATTTTAAAATCATTTTTCATTCTGGTGTTATAAAGTATTCTAATTTGCTGAGATAATGACTTTTGGATTTTCATTGGCTGTAAGCCATAATCATCAACATTAACAGAAATAAACACTTGAAATAGATCACTCTGTTTTTAATGACTCTATATAATATAGGAGTATCACTTTTTGTATTGAAGAACTGAAATAAATTACCTTTTTCATGATATCCTAATTTTGTTAGAAGCTCCTGTACCTATTTGTGTCAGCTACTGTATTTATGATGATCAATACAGAGAAAATCAAGGCGGGAATATTTATTGCTCAGACAACTGCAAAGTGATAAGAAATGTGAGATTATGTTGAACGACAGAGAACAACAATTATGGAAGGCTTTCAAAATTGTGTCAAATAGATTGTTAGCAAATATCAGAGCCGAATATTCCCATCTGCTTGTGGATGAATTTCTAACGGCAGTGTCCCTGAAACAGCATGGGTACTATTCCCGTTTAGAGGTCTTCCCCATTCATTTCGTTGCAGTTGGTGATGAACATGAGGAGCGATGGCATCAGGATGTCGCAGTCGGTGAGAAGCGTTACAAGTGTTAATGGTGCCCTGTAATGCTGGCAGCTTACTGCTGAATGATCAGAAGAGACACTCAAGAAACAGAGCGCAATAGACAAACACAAAGACGTCGCATCTGAAGTATATACAGTAGATGCGTTTCCTTTCTAATAAATTAAAATCTCATTAAACTCTGCGTTCTTTCTTTTTTTGCTCTGTAACTTTCAAGCAAAAAACTATTTCACATTTTCAATGTCATTTTTTATTTCAGCATTTGAGAATTACGTGTCATTAAGTATGTCTCTGTTAGGCTATGTTCACATGTTGTGTTTTCTCAGCGTGTTTTTATGCAAAATTCAGTATCTTTTACAGTACCAGCAATGGGTAGTGCAAAAAATGCTGCAAAACATATCAGGTTTTGCTGCATTTTTGGTTCTAAAACCTGATGAATCAGATTTTTTTTATGCATTAAACTTTATCAGCATGCACAAGAGACAAAAGTATCCTGGCAAAAACGCACCAAAAATGAAAAAAAAACTACGCACCAAAAATGAAAAAAAAACTACGCACCAAAAATGAAAAAAAAACTAAGTAAGACCTCTTTTGGTGAGGCAAGTTTCTTACTGCTAAGAGAGCAGGTTTTGCCTTAGGAAAAAAATGCAGAAGAAACACAAAGTGTGAACATACCCTTACAAAACCTGTGTTGAACAGTGTATGTTTGATACATGCTGGAGTATAACTATTATGGATGCAGGGGCTGCAGTTGCACTTGGACCCTGGAGTACACGGGGACACAAAGTCCATTTGACACATATGAGAAAACTATTTCTGTTAAGCCATAGGCGGACATACCACCTGTGCAGCCTATGCGGCTACACCGAGGGGGGCCTCTGCAAGGCAGCTAATAATGAGGGAAATCTGGCCTTTTTCTCCGGTCCCGAGGCTCCGGGGGGCCCCTGGCCAGATTTCCCTCATGTGCAGCGGGCAGGGAGAGATCCCAGCAGCTCTGCTGCCTATAAGAGAAAATAGGGTGATGGGGAGAAGGCAGTGATGGGGATGGTGGTGGAGGAGGAAATGATGGAAGTGGTGGAATGGGCAAGGATGGGCATTGGGGCAGGAGGAAATGATAGAGGTGGTGGAAAGGCCAATGAGGGGGGTGGGGGAGAAGGCAATGATGGAGATGGGGGAGAAAGGAATGATGGTGGTAGTGGAAAAGACAATGATGGGAGTGGTGGGGAAGGAGGCAATGATGGGGTGGTGGAAAGGGCAATGATGGGGTTGATGGAGAGTGCAAGGATGGGGTGGTAGGGGAGAAGGCAATGATGGAGGAGGTGGAAAGGGCAATGATGGGGTAGTGGGGGAAAAAGCATTGATGGTGGAAAGGGCAATAATGGGGGGGGTGGGGGAGGAGGAAATGATGGAGTTGGTTGAATGGGCAATGATGGGAGTGGTGGGGAAGAGACAATGATGGGGGTGGTGGGGGAGGAAGAATAATAATAATAATCTTTATATAGCGCTAACATATTCTGCAGCGTTTTACAGTTTGCACACATTATCATCATCACTGTCCCCGATGGGGCTCACAATCTAAATTGCCTATCAGTATGTCTTTGGAATGTAGGAGGAAACCGGAGTACCTGGAGGAAACCCACGCAAACAAGGGGAGAACATACAAACTTGCAGATGTAGTCCTTGGTGGGATTCGAACCCAGGACTCCAGCGCTGCAAGGCTGCAGTGCTATCCACTGAGCCACCATGCTGCTCGGAGGTGGTGGAAATGGACAATGATGGGGTGGCAGGGGAGAAAGCAGTGATAGTGGTGGGGAGAAGGCAATGATGGAGATGGTGAAGAGGGCAATGATGGGGTGGGGAGAGGACAATAATGGGATTCGGGGGAGGAGGACAATGAGGGGTGAGGGGGATTTGGATGGGAGGAAAGGGGACTTATAATGGACTTAGGAACAGGGGGAGGAGGAAGAAGACATTATTATCGCTTATTATATCTAACACAGTCCCTTAGTATATAGTGTACGTACTTATTATGTATAACATAGTCCCTTAGTATGTAGTGTACTCACTTATTATGTCTAACACAGTCCCTTAGTATATAGTGTACATACTTATTATGTATAACACAGTCCCTTAGTATATAGTGTACTCACTAATTCTGTATAACAACATCCTTAGTTACATAGTTTCCTCTTTTATTATGTATAAAACTGTCCCTTATTATGTACCATCTTCTCTAGTTATATATGGTGCTGTCCCTTATTATATAAATTCCTCTGCTGTTATGTACAGTGCTTTCTCTTACATAGTGTATTCTTGTTAATTTTGTTATTCACAGCGCCCTCTTTAATTACATAGTCCCCTCTCTTTTTAGATATAAAATGACTGCTGATGGAGCAACTGGTGACCAGACTACCAGTCCATCAGCTTCTCCATTAGAAAGGAAGCTTTCCCATGCTCCATCAGCCATCATTGCATTATACAGCTAACAAGACAGGACGGTATGTAATAAATAACAGGGCTCTTTATAATCCAATATGTAAGGGATGGTACTGTACATAACAAGAGAGGGCACTGTATAAGGGACAACAATATACATAATAAAGGAGACTATGTAATATATATACATGTATGTGTGTGGCTATATACTGTATATATATACAGTGGGGCAAAAAAGTATTTAGTCAGTCAGCAATAGTGCAAGTTCCACCACTTAAAAAGATGAGAGGCGTCTGTAATTTACATCATAGGTAGACCTCAACTATGGGAGACATACTGAGAAAAAAAAATCCAGAAAATCACATTGTCTGTTTTTTTTTCATTTTATTTGCATATTATGGTGGAAAATAAGTATTTGGTCAGAAACAAGCAATCAAGATTTCTGGCTCTCACAGACCTGTAACTTCTTCTTTAAGAGTCTCCTCTTTCCTCCACTCATTACCTGTAGTAATGGCACCTGTTTAAACTTGTTATCAGTATAAAAAGACACCTGTGCACACCCTCAAACAGTCTGACTCCAAACTCCACTATGGTGAAGACCAAAGAGCTGTCAAAGGACACCAGAAACAAAATTGTAGCCCTGCACCAGGCTGGGAAGACTGAATCTGCAATAGCCAACCAGCTTGGAGTGCAGAAATCAACTGTGGGAGCAATAATTAGAAAATGGAAGACATACAAGACCACTGATAATCTCCCTCGATCTGGTGCTCCACGCAAAATCCCACCCCGTGGGGTCAGAATGATCACAAGAACGGTGAGCAAAAATCCCAGAACCACGCGGGGGGACCTAGTGAATGAACTGCAGAGAGCTGGGACCAATGTAACAAGGCCTACCATAAGTAACACACTACGCCACCATGGACTCAGATCCTGCAGTGCCAGACGTGTCCCACTGCTCAAGCCTGTACATGTCCGGGCCCGTCTGAAGTTTGCTAGAGAGCATTTGGATGATCCAGAGGAGTTTTGGGAGAATGTCCTATGGTCTGATGAAACCAAACTGGAACTGTTTGGTAGAAACACAACTTGTCGTGTTTGGAGGAAAAAGAATACTGAGTTGCATCCATCAAACACCATACCTACTGTAAAGCATGGTGGTGGAAACATCATGCTTTGGGGCTGTTTCTCTGCAAAGGGGCCAGGACGACTGATCCAGGTACATGAAAGAATGAATGGGGCCATGTATCGTGAGATTTTGAGTGCAAACCTCCTTCCATCAGCAAGGGCATTGAAGATGAAACGTGGCTGTGTCTTTCAACATGACAATGATCCAAAGCACACCGCCAGGGCAACGAAGGAGTGGCTTCGTAAGAAGCATTTCAAGGTCCTGGAGTGGCCTAGCCTGTCTCCAGATCTCAACCCTATAGAAAACCTTTGGAGGGAGTTGAAAGTCCGTGTTGCCAAGCGAAAAGCCAAAAACATCACTGCTCTAGAGAAGATCTGCATGGAGGAATGGGCCAATATACCAACAACAGTGTGTGGCAACCTTGTGAAGACTTACAGAAAACGTTTGACCTCTGTCATTGCCAACAAAGGATATATCACAAAGTATTGAGATGAAATTTTGTTTCTGACCAAATACTTATTTTCCACCATAATATGCAAATAAAATGAAAAAAAAAAACAGACAATGTGATTTTCTGGATTTTTTTTTCTCAGTTTGTCTCCCATAGTTGAGGTCTACCTATGATGTAAATTACAGACGCCTCTCATCTTTTTAAGTGGTGGAACTTGCACTATTGCTGACTGACTAAATACTTTTTTGCCCCACTGTATGTAGCTTTGTCGCCATAAAAGGAAGGGGGCCCAGACACATTTCTTGCACAGGGTCCCCAAGCTGTCAATGTCCACCCCTGTATTACGCACATGTGATAGCTGGTCGCTCATGTAGGAGATTTTGCTTTGGGACCCACAGACATCATAAATGTCATAATTGCAGTATACATATACATGTAGGAGTATTTTAATCAATACCATTAAAAAAACTGCTTCTTTACATTTTTCCTGGGCTATTATCTTGGCTATAGGCTGCAAAGTAGTACATAGCAGCCAAACCGGAGAGCCAGCTGCAGACATCACTGTTTTGGGCTTCTTGCCTTTCATCAGTACAGAGCAGTGTATTTGGCTATGGCCGACGTCACACTTGCCGTATGAAAATTCGGTCCAATTTTCTGAGACCAGAATTGCAGGAGTATGGGGTCCCCCTATAATTAATAGCCAGCAATGGCTATGCAGACAGTTGAGGGGTGATGTTAAAAGCCTAGGAAGGGGCCATGGATTCTGACCCCCCGGCTAAAAACATCAGCTCTCTGCCGCCCCAGAAAAGGCGCATCTCTAAGATGCGCCAATTCTGGCACTTAGCCTTGCTCATCCCATTTGCCCTGTAGCGGTGGCAATTGGGGTAATAGTTGTGGGGTTGATGTCACCTTTCAGGTGACATCAAGCCCCGAGGTTAGTAATGGAGAGTTGTCAATAAGATGCCCCTATTACTAAACCCATAGACAAGTTGTAAAGAAAACACAGACACCCAGTAAAAAATCCTTTAATTGCAATAAAGACACAGACTCCTTTATTATTCTTAATTAAACCATACTTACAACCTACATGCGAAGCTCTCGTTCTCCTGTAATAAAAATAAAATAAAAAGCAACAATATACCCTACCTGTTCGTCGTTGTATTCCATGCCGTAATCCATATCTGGGGATATACATTTTTCAACCTGGACGGTGCTAAGATGCGACCAACCCAGCTGAAAAAACGCTGGTGAATGAGGATATGCTGCCAGCGCAGCCTCAGTGACTAGCAGTGACTTCATTGAGTCTGTGCCCCCTCACAGCCTGAACTGCAATGACCTCTGGACCATGGGAAAATGCCACTGAAGAGGGCATCGCAGTTCATGCTCAGTGTATTCACAGCTGATCACCGTGAGAATTTCTCACGGTGATCTGCTATGAAGATGTAAGAGAGCAGGTACACGGGATGCAGTGATGAGCAGGAGGCAGAGCAACAGTTAAACGGTTTAATGCAGGGGATAATCTGCGCAGGGAGAAAATGAGTGGTGAGGGGAGTAAAACTGAGTATTTTATCAAGGTAAGAACAATTGTTCAAGAAACGGGTAAAGTTATCAGTCTGATGGTTTCCGGGCTGTGAAAGCTTGAAATCCCACAGTGGTGTTGAAAGTGATGCTTGAAGTCTCTGGCGTGATCTTGAAGAAAGTTGAAGCACTGTCTCCAGATGAAACTGGAGTATCCTGGCTCTCCTTTGCGAGGTCCTGCATTCCCGGGGCGACGTACGTGATGTGACACGGTCTGGGGTACCGCCGGAGCATGACTCAGTTCAGCAGCGGAGGTGGGGGTGAACCTATCCGGCTATGTATGATTTCCCTGGTCAGACTTAGGCCGTGCGCCCACAGCAGTCAGGGGAGCGAAGCGAGATGGATTCTCAGTGACAGGGGTGAGTGGGCACACCGCTACTCGTTGCTCACAGTCAGTGTGCACAAAGGCTGGGGAACTACCGTGCGGGTCTGAGCTGTCGCTTCGTTCCATGGAAAGTGAATCAACCTTTTCCTGGTGTGCACTTTGTCTTTCCGCTCAGTCTCCTGCTTTCCCGTGCACAGTCCCTTTTATCCCTGAAACGCCCCCTACTGTGGAGTGCAAAGGTCTGTCCGGGTCAGAAAGCACAATGGTGACAACCCCGATAGTTCCGGAACCAATACAAGAGATGAACCACCGGCCCAGTCCATCTTCCTACAAAAACACTCAGCTTGAACTGCCGTGACCTCATCACTGGCATTTTCCCACGGTCCTGAGGTCACAGCAGTTCAGCCCGGCTGCGAGAACACCTTTAGTGACGTCACCGCTAACCTATATGGATTTACTGTATGTAATCCATCTCTCCTATCCTGTCAGCTCTGCAATATAAATATATAAATAAATGTATATATATATATATATATATATATATAGATGCATATATGTATGTGTCACTGACATCTATACAGTTAGGTCCATATATATTTGGATAGAGACAACATTTTTCTAATTTTGGTTCTAGACATTACCACAATGAATTTTAAACGAGCAATTCAGATGCAGTTGAAGTTCAGACTTTCAGCTTTCATTTGAGGGTATCCACATTAAAATTGGATGAGGGGTTTAGGAGTTTCAGCTCCTTAACATGTGCCACCCTGTTTTTAAAGGGACCAAAAGTAATTGGACAGATTAAATAATTGTAAATAAAATGTTCTTTTCTAGTACTTGGTTGAAAACCTTTTGTTGGCAATGACTGCCTGAAGTCTTGAACTCATGGACATCACCAGACGCTGTGTTTCCTCCTTTTTGATGCTCTGCCAGACCTTCACTGCGGTGGTTTGCAGTTGCTGTTTGTTTGTGGGCCTTTCTGTCTGAAGTTTAGTCTTTAACAAGTGAAATGTATGCTCAATTGGGTTGAGATCAGGTGTCTGACTTGGCCATTCAAGAATATTCCACTTCTTTGCTTTAATAAACTCCTGCGTTGCTTTGGCTTTATGTTTTGGGTCATTGTCCATCTGTAGTATGAAATGACGACGAATCAGTTTGGCTGCATTTGGCTGGATCTGAGCACACAGTATGGCTCTGAATACCTCAGAATTCATTCGGCTGCTTCTGTCCTGTGTCACATCATCAATAAACACTAGTGACCCAGTGCCACTGGCAGCCATGCATGTCCAAGCCATCACACTGCCTCCGCCGTGTTGTACAGATGATGTGGTATGCTTTGGATCATGAGCTGTGCCACGCCTTCTCCATACTTTTCTCTTTCCATCATTCTGGTAGAGGTTGATCTTGGTTTCATCTGTCCAAAGAATGTTCTTCCAGAATTGTGCTGGCTTTTTTAGATTTTTTTTAGCAAATTCCAGGCTAGCCTTTTGATTCTTGATGCTTATGAGTGGCTTGCACCGTGCAGTGAACCCTCTGTATTTACTTTTATGCTGTCTTCTCTTTATGGTAGATTTGGATATTGATACGCCTACCTCCTGGAGAGTGTGGTTCACTTGGTTGGCTGTTGTGAAGGGGTTTCTCTTTACCATAGAGATTATTCTGCGATCATCCACCACTGTTGTCTTCCGTGAGCGCCCAGGTCTTTTTGCATTGATCAGTTCACCAGTGCTTTTTCTTTCTCAGGATGTACCAAACTGTAGATTTTGCCACTCCTAATGTTGTAGCAATTTCTCGGATGGGTTTTTTCTGTTCTTACAGCTTAAGGATGGCTTGTTTCACCTGCATGGAGAGCTCCTTTGACCGTGTGTTTCCGTCACAGCAAAACCTTCCAAATGCAAGCACCACACCTCAAATCAACTCCAGGCCTTTTATCTGCTTAATTGAGAATGACATAACGAAGGGATTACCCACACCTGTCCATGAAATAGCCTTGGAGCCAATTGTCCAATTACTTTTGGTTCCTTTAAAAACAGGGTGGCACATGTTAAGAAGCTGAAACTCCTAAACCCTTCATCCAATTTTAATGTGGATACCCTCAAATGACAACTGAAAGTCTGAACTTCAATTGCATCTGAATTGTTTTGTTTAAAATTCATTGTGGTAATGTCTAGAACCAAAAGTAGAAAAATGTCTCTGTGGAAATATATATGGACCTAACTGTGTGTATATATATATATATATATATATATATATATACAGTATATACAGCTCTGGCAAAAATTAAGAAACCACTGCAACATTTTTCTCTTCTTGATTTTTTTATTTATAGGTATATTTTTGAGTAAAATGTAAATTGTTCTTTTATTCTATAAACTACTGACAACATGTCTTCGAATTTACAAGCACTAAATTTTATATTTATTTTCAGAAAATGAGAAATGGTCAAAATAACAAAAAAATGCAGTGCTTGCAGACCTCAAATAATGCTAAGAAAACAAGTTCATAATCATTTAGAAACAACAATACTAATGTTTTAACTCAGGAAGAGTACAGAAATCAATATTTTGTGGAATAACCATGATTTTTAATCACAGCTTTCATGTGTCTTGGCATGTTTTCCATCAGTCTTTCATACTGGTTATGTCACTCCTGGTACAAAAATTTAAGCAGTTCTTCTTTGTTTGTGACTATCCATCTTAATCTTGATTACATCCCAGAGGTTTTCAATGGGGTTCAGGTCTGGAGATTGGGCTGGCCATGACAGGGATTTGATGTGGCGGTCCTTTATCCACACATTGTTTGACCTAGCTATGTGGTATGGGGCATTGTCTTGCTGGAAAAACCAGTCCTCAGAGTTGGGAAACATTTCCTGAGCAGAAGGAATCAACTGTTTTCCAGGATAACCTTGTATGCAAAGATTAACCTGCCCAATTCCAGCCTTGCTGAAGCATCACCAGATCATCCCCGATCCTCCACCAAATTTCACAGTGGGTGCAAGACACTGTGGCTTGTAAGACTCTCCAGGTCTCTGTCTAACCATTAGACGACCAGGTGTTGGGCAAAGCTGAAAAATAGACTCATCAGAGAAGATTACCTTACTCCAATCCTCTATGGTCCAATCCTTATGTTCTTTGGCAAACTTCAGCCTGGCTCTCCTTTGCTTCTCATTGAGGAAAGGCTTTTTTCTAGCTTTACATGACTTGAGCCCTGCCTCTAGGAGCCTGTTACGAACTGTTCTTGCTGTACACTTCATCCCAGCTGCCATTTGCCATTCCTTTCGTAGGTCACTTGATGTCATCATGCAATTGCTGAGTGACATTCGAATAAGATGACGGTCATCCCGGTCAGTGGAGAGTCGTTTTCGCCCTCTGCCGTTCTGTATCTTTGTTGTCCCCAATGTCTGCTGCTTGACCTTGTTGTAATCGACTGCCGTCTTAGAAATTTTAAGGATGGAGGCAACATGACGCTCACTGTATCCCACTGCTAATAAAGCCAGAATTGAGCCCTTCCTTTCCTCACTCAAGGCTTTTCTTTTCAACTCCTTTGGCATGGTTAAAAGTTTTTTTTTCATTCCTCTTACTCTTGGGAAATTACTAGCACTTGTTTTGCCATCCAGCTTACCCTATTGCAAGAGGATTGTGAACACCACCTCAGGGTTTTTTTATACTTACCCTCGTTAAATAAGATCTGGTTCAGGTGATCACCTAATCAGAAGCACATTAAGTAGAATGAGGTGTACTCTGGTTGGAATTCAACTGACACTGGTATGGAATGGCTGTCAGACTTGTAGAGAAGCTGATTTTTATAAAACTGTGCAGTGGTCTCTTAATTTTTGCCTTAATTGTCCTATAGATTAACAGCGGTCCGAGTGTTATGCAATGTTTTATCGCATAGCACTTGTCCGTATTCCTCGCTAGTGTGACGCCGGCCTTAAAAAAGATGTTTAGACATAGCTCAGGGGAAAGAGCTCTCTTCCAAGAGACTCTGCTTGGTAGGGAGACCTTTTTTTCAAGGCAAAGCTACATTGGAATATTAACTTGCTAACCATAACCCCATTCAATGTGTCTCGAAGGCAACCAGTAACATGCCCTATGAACATGAGGGCAAGACCCCCCAAACAGTGTGATCTACAGAGAGGTCTCTGACTTTCCTGTTGTGAACTGCTTTGCATAATTATATTATTTTTACAGTGGAGCATAAGTCTACAAAGCGCAAAGGAATCAAGTTTGACAGCCCCATGCAAACTATCCAGAATGAGCATGCATTGGGGGTGGTGTGGATTTGATGCGTTTTGGGTGGGGGTGCCTTAAGATCCTACAAAGCACTTTCAAGCTTTATTTCTCAGTAATGCACATTGGGATTTTTTACATGGCTGTTCTAGGACATAGTTTACCAAATTCCAGTCCTTAAGGCCCCCGACAGATCATGTTTTCAGGATTTCCTTAGGATTGCACAGGAGTTGGAACTATTATCAATATATCAGAAATTGCAACAGGTTCTGTCATCTGCGCAATACTAAGGAGATCCTGAAAATCTGACCTGACAGTGGCCGTGAGGACTGGAACTCTTTGTTCTGCGTTCCATGTTGCCATACCACTAGTTTGTTGTAAATTCACCCGGACAGCTGTCAACTGGCAATTCACATGTGCACAGACAGGGAGGTGATCTGTAGGGAAAATCATAGACGATATTCAGCTGCAGAAAGCAACAGGGGATGTTTAGTTAGGAAAAGTTTAGAGGAACCAGCAAGGACACTGTGTTTTCTGAACTGAACTTTGTGCCGCATGGAAGTGTTTTTACTTTTTAGGTATGTCATCACCCTTGAAATATTGAGATATTACAAGTGCAATGCAGCTTTTGGTACGAGTTCCTGTTATTTCATGAGTACATGGTGTTGGCTGCCATGTAGTAAAACATTGCTAAAGGAAGCTGAAGAGAACGCTAGACAATATAGAGATGACCTCTCCTCTGATCTCTGCTGATGTTATTAAGAAAAAAGTAAAGAGGTGTTATGTAAAAGCATAAAATAAAGCAAATTAGGGCATTCAGGTCGGATACAAACACAGACACGTGCCTCGAGCAAATCAATCACTGAAGATTCTTTATACCTACTGGCCTCGTGTCCTGTGCACCTGATCTACAACTAAAGTCCATAAAGGAAACAATCTGTGGTAATACCTTAAGTATAACCATTTGTTCATTTAAAACAAACGTCGGCCCTTCAACACCATTTGCTTGTCTTATGAAAAAAATAATTCCATAAATCTAACATAGGTCAGATCTGTTAGTCTATTACAGAGCTTCAAAGACGTTTTACAAAGTTAAGAGGGTTGTCTGCGACTTAGATATTGATAAGTTATCCTTAAGCCCCCGTCACACACAGCGATCTCGCTAGCGAGATCGCTGCTGAGTCACAAGTTTTGTGACGCAACAGCGATCTCACCAGCGAGATCGCTGTGTGTGACACTTATCAGTGACTGGTGCCCCTGCCGGGTATCGCTGATCGTGCTGGAATGGCCAGGACTTTTTTTGATCATTGATCTCCCACTGGCCAGCACGCATCGCTGTGTGTGGCAGGCGGGAGACCAGCGATCAGCGAGCTGGACGCTGGTAACCAAGCTAAACATCGGGTTTCTAAGTGCCGCGCGGCGCTTAGAAACCCTATGTTTACCTTGGTTACCAGCTCCCTGCACCAGCGCGCTGTTATCTAAGGTACACAGTGACGCCTGCACTCGTCGTCGCTGGTGCTGATCGCTGGTGAAGCTGCCTGTTTGGCAGCTCACCAGCGATCATGTAGCGACACACCAGCGATCATGACAAGTTCATATCATTGTCGGGATTACTACCCATAATTTTGGAAAGGTGCCAACAATTTTGTTCTGCCTATTTTGGGAAATTTGTGTGAAATTATGTCGAAATTTGCCATTTTTTTCTGTTTTTTTTGTTGTTTCAATACCCACAAAGGAAATAAATGTTTATATAACAAAACATGGGGAATTGCAATAATTTTCTAGGAGAAATACTGCATTTTTAGTACTTAAGAATGGCCACTACACTGCCTGCAGAGCTGTGCTATTCTGGCTGTGTTCATCCATCCTCCATAGGAATTGCAAAGTGATCGGTGTGGATGCCGATTGTTGGACCTACATCAATCTGATGGTGATGACCTATCATTAGGAGAGATCCTCAATATCCAAGTTCTCAACAATCCCTTTAGTGTGATATTCTTATTTTAGACATTGATGGTGTAAGGGGTTGTAACATTTTTATTTTATTGAACAGGGGAGACCAAGTTTTAAGAATGGGAGAATGTAAGGGGTTGCAACATTTATACTTGTCCTTTTAACCTCTTAATGCTTTTCAATGCTGCTAAAGTAATATGTATGTATATTTTATGTTGTAGTATTGCTAGGCAAAGTGAGCTACCCTTGGTCGGCCACTAAATGGGGGTATAATGCTAATATGCTAATGAAGAGTATTACCTTAGATTGGCCACTAGATGAGGGCACTGTAGTCAGGAAACATTGTTGGGGGTGTAGATAGTTAATATAGGGGGGGCACGGTGGGTTAAGACAGAGAGGACTTCCTGATAGGAGTCATTTGGGCCGAGGACTATATTTGTGACCAGAATTGTTACAGAGGGATCTACAGCGGCAGTACTTGCAGTGCAGCTTAAGTGGGTTTGCAGTTGCTAGTGAAGACTAAGCAGTACGGGCACATCTCTTACCATGTGGCAGCTTACCTCGTGGGCTGATGCCTTCAAAGCCAGGGCGAAATGGCTGAGGGAATACCCGACTGGAGTGTGGCTGGGCATTGAAGATGCTGTGGGACTGTTCAGCACGGTCCGCCCGGGAAAGTGGGCTTAGTAATAGAGAGAGAAGGAAAGGGATAGAAGAGGAGTTGTATGCTATGAATCCTGATGATGATAATGGAAATAATATGAATATGCTGGGTACAAGTTTCAGTAAAGTTGCTCCATTTAAAGTTGAACTGGACTGTGATTCCATTATTTCTAAAGTGGGTATTGAAGTCCCCCAGAATCGTACAAAGGATCTTGAGGGAGCTGTGAAAGGCGCTTGCAGGTATGCTGAGTGAAGAGCAGCATGTTTATGTGATGGGAGGCCAGGGCACACTATTGCAGATGTTAGTGGCCATGACTACAGCCCTGCCCATCCCTCACACTGGCATATCCAAGGGATATGTGATAAATGTGTAATAGGTGCCAGTCCCACCGTTAGGGCACACACCTATCACTAGTGAGCTTAAGGCTACTTTCACACATCATGTTTTCGGCGTCAGGCGCGATCCGGCGTCGTGCCGGAACGCCGGATCCGGCAAATGTTTAGTAAAACCGGATGTGACGGATCCGGTTTTCTGCCGGATCCGTCTTTTTCTTGACAGACAAAACCGGATCCGTCTCATCCGGTTCATCCGTTTTTCTATCCGTTTTTCGACGGATTACGCCGGATCCGGTTTTTAAAATTGACCCTTGTGGCCTTCCGAACGGGATTGGCTACTGGAAAACTATATATAGCATGTTCCTACAGCCCTTCTTTGACAGGTTGTAGAGGAGAAAGTGCAGGTTGGAGAGAAGAGCAAGTTTACTGGCGAAGATGGATGTTGTCATTGGAAATATTTTGAAGAATTTGGCGGATTTTACAGCGGAGGCAAATCGTTTGAGGGTGATTGTTCTGGAGAAGGAGAGAGCGAGACAGCAGCGCATCAGGCATCGTAGACGACGTTTGTGGATCCACCCCATCACAGCCAAGAGAATGACGCGTGGGGTCTATTCTACACTATGCATGGACCTTCGACGAAACCCGGATAAATTTTTTGGATATGTTAGGATGAAAATGGAGAATTTTGATTACTTGGTGGAGCGCATTGCACACCTCATAAGAAAAGCGGACACCTATTGCCGCTTCTCCGTTTCACCCGCAGAGCGTCTGATGGTGACTTTAAGGTAAGCCACATTTATTGGATATGATCGCATCAGAGCACACTTTCACTGCAATCTTGTTGGTGGTAATTTGTATCTCCAAGTGTTAGGTCAGTTTTGGTATAATGCTGTGATTTAAAACTAATTTATTGTTTGTTCATTCCCCACAGATTTCTTGCAACTGGAGAATCACTTTCGTCACTGCATTTCCAGTACAGACTCGGGATTTCCACCATATCTGGAATTGTGAAGTACACATGCCGTGCACTGTGGGACTCCTTAGCTGAAGAGTTTTTACCAGAGCCCACAACAGAGAGGTGGATTGAAATTGCTGACAAGTTTCAACAGATATGTCAGTTTCCAAACTGCTTGGGCGCTGTGGACGGGAAACATATCCGCATTGTAAAGCCAGCTGGATCTGGATCGGAATATTTCAATTACAAGAAATATTTTTCAATTGTCCTCATGGCCATCGCTGACGCGGAATACAAATTTATTGCGGTTGATATTGGGGCCTATGGCCGCTCCAATGACTCTCAAGTTTTCAAACTGTCTGCCATGGGGCGTAAACTGTATGGAAACACCTTCCAGTTCCCACCACCTAGACCGCTGCCGCAAACATCTGGTCCACCTATGCCATTTGTCTGTGTAGGGGATGAAGCCTTCCAGCTGTCAGAACACCTTTTGAAACCGTACTCTAGCAGAGGATTGACAAGACCAAAACGCATTTTTAATTACCGCCTCACAAGAGCAAGAAGAATGGTTGAATGTACCTTTGGTATTCTGACAGCCAAATGGCGGGTCCTATTGACTGCGATCAACCTCAAGACAGAAACTGTGGACGAGGTGATCAAAGCGTGCGTGGTACTCCACAATTTTGTTATATGCAAGGAACCCATTTCCATTGAGGACACCTCTGAAGAAACCACCTTGCAAGATTACCATGACATTACCACTAGAAGTTCTGTGACGATTTCAGTAATGAGGGACAATTTTGCACTATACTTTATGTCACCTCAAGGAGGAGTACACTGGCAGGATGACAGAGTGTGAAAGATTTGTGCCCCAAACTTGTGTACCTTCTGTACCAACAGTATATACCTTTGCCAACCAAAGTTGGCTATCTTGTCATGGTCTCTATTTTTAGCTTTAGGCCACAGGTGTGTACCTGGTTGTGTTTTATGCAAAGTATTTCACCTTTTAACAAAAGTTGTGTACATTGTTAGGAAATCACCAACAATAAACACAACTTTTTAGGTGAAATACTTTGCTTCAAACACAACCAGGAACACAACTGTGGCAAAAAGCTACAATTTACCCACAGTTATATACCTAGTTTTGAATACCATTTCACCTTTTAAATACCCTGTATTTAACCTTTTTCGCCGCAGAAAGAAATGACAGACAACCAGTGTAAAATAATTTAACTTTTATTGAAAAATGTTTTTTTTAGTAAACTTTTTTAAAATTTTAATAAACATGTTTAATAAAAATTTGAAACTATAAAACTGAAACCATAAAACTGGTCATTTTTATTTAAAAACACACATTATAATTCTGTGTAGTGTGTGGTGGAAATACTGCTGTAGGGGCTGCGGGACACTTCGACACTGGGAGTGTGGAGAGAGGACTGGGATCGTTGTGGGGAAGGAACAGTTAGAGGTGAAGGTGTGGAAAAAACTACAGAATGGGTGGACATGTGGGAAGCAGAAGAGGTGGTGGGTGGTGGAGTGGAGGGTTGGGCAGGGACTGTAGGAGCAGATGATGTTGATGGCAAGTTGTATGGGGAAGGAGTTTGGTACGGGGCAGGTTGCTGGAAGTGGGGAGATGTCTGGTACGGGGCAGGTTGCTGGAAGTGGGGAGATGTCTGGTACGGGGCAGGTTGCTGGAAGTGGGGAGATGTCTGGTACGGGGCAGGTTGCTGGAAGTGGGGAGATGTCTGGTACGGGGCAGGTTGCTGGAAGTGGGGAGATGTCTGGTACTGGGGAGGTTGCTGGTACTGGGGAGTTTGCAGGTACTGTGGAGGTTGCTGGTACTGGTGAGGTTGCTGGTGCTGGGGAGGTGGCTGGTGCTGGGGAGGTGGCTGGTGCTGGGGAGGTGGCTGGTGCTGGGGAGGTGGCTGGTGCTGGGGAGGTGGATGGTGCTGGGGAGGTGGATGGTGCTGGGGAGGTGGATGGTATGTAATAGGAGGGGGAGGATGGAAAGTGGCTGGAGGTGGATGGTATGTAATAGGAGGGGGAGGATGGAAAGTGGCTGGAGGGGGTGTAGATGTAATAGGAGGGGGAGGATGGAAAGTGGCTGGAGGGGGTGTAGATGTAATAGGAGGGGGAGGATGGAAAGTGGCTGGAGGGGGTGCAGGTGGAGGAACTACTGTGGTGGGAGGAGGAGGAGGAGGTTGGGAGGTAACTTGCTGGAGAGCAGCGTGGCATGAATGCATTACATGCATCTGCTGGGCAGGAGAGAGCGTTTCCATGCGCTCCACAACAGACCTGAAAAAGGTGTGGTTTGGCGAAGATCTTGCTTCTGAATGCATGGTTTGCAGAAGTGTCTTCACCTCCAGAATGCTGGAGTTGATCTGCTGATAGCCTGCGGAGATTTGCTCTGACAAGACTTTTAGACAGTTCTGGAAAGATGCATTCAGATGCAAGAACTCTGGCGCATAAGTCTTTTCCTGACCCCTCTGCCGCTGCCGCCCAGTACCCGCAGGTGTACTAGAGGTGGCAGGGGCAGAAGGGTGGGGTAAAGGGAAAGCGATCTCCTCACCAGCAGCTTCATGTAATGTAGGCGGCCACGATGCTCCTGTGCTGGTGGATGGGACAGATGGGTCGAATGTGTGGGAAGGCTGGGAAGGTGCAGATGTACCGGGGCGGTCGAAGTGTCCCTCGGTGCCGGTCTCCTCAGGGATCGCCTCAGAAGGGTCCAATCGTGCAGGCTCCCGAGTGCTGCTCACCGTGCTGTGGAATAAAGAGAAAAAAAAACAATTAAAATACTGACATGGTATGGCCCTGGCTGAAAAAAAAATTTACATCTAACATTTTTTTTCACATGTGGTGTGTAATATTTACCTTCTGGTGACCATTGTTTCCCGGAGGAACGACAGGGCTTCTGCGTACTTGTACTTGCTCCTGCGTCCTCCAGATCCACTCGGGGCCCGCATCTCTTTATTGAACTCCTTCTTGAAACGATCCCTCACAGACGGCCACCGATTCACAATTCTGTTCCCTGAAACGAGAAAGGAGTGGTTAGTATACAACATCAGTGTTTCCCAAACTCCAGTCCTCATGGTCCCCAGGGGTCATGTTTTCAGGATTTCCATAGTAAATAGAAATCCTGAACACATGATCCGTGGGGACCACGAGGACTGGAGTTCGGGAAACACTGGTTTACATCAAGCAACCGGTACTGTATATACTTACGCTCTGTAATCTGGGCCCGAACATCGAGGTCCTCCCAGCGGCCCACAAGGAGTGAACAGATTTCCTCCCAGAGTCGTCGGGTAACGATCAGGTCAGCGTGGCGGCGGTCAGCCATATTCCAGAGCGGCTCCCTTTCTCTGACAAGATCGATGAGGCGGTCCATATCAATCCCTCCATCCTCAACGTCAGAGTCGGGAGCACGCTGTGAAGGCTGTTAAAGAAAAAGACAAAAATAACATAATTAGCCTCCACAAAAGAAATGAAATAAAAAGTGCAAAAAAACAAAGCAAAAATATTTATACTTACACGCTGGTGACCGCCGCTTTGCTGTCGCCGACGACCCTGGGAGGCACTGCGAGCACCTCTTGGCCAAGCACCAGATTGGGAAGACTAGAGAAGAAAACAAAAAAAGTTATGTCTTTGGATGTAGGCATTTGTTTGCTGTGTGTGGTCTGCAGAACATTGTTTTCTATGTGTTGTGTGTAGTGTGATGTTGTGTTTCTGCGTTTGATGCAAAAAACTTAACAATTGTGAGCCCACTCCAGGTGTCTGTCCACCCCTTCCTTCTTCTTCTGGGAGCTCCTCTTCATCTTGTGATTCCTGTTTTGAAATAAAAGGCCATGAATAGACATATATTACAGAGAAGATGGATTTTGGAAATAAAAACT
The DNA here is from genome assembly GCF_039654945.1 of Dendrobates tinctorius. Taxonomy (NCBI): domain Eukaryota; kingdom Metazoa; phylum Chordata; class Amphibia; order Anura; family Dendrobatidae; genus Dendrobates; species Dendrobates tinctorius. Next base: position 3,319,146 of record NW_027361726.1, on the reverse strand, counting down.
TACCGTCAAACGCTGACGATGCGAGGGAGGGCTCCCAGAAGATGATGTGCTGTCTTCCTGGTGGCCATACTCCATGCCTGTGGGTGGTGTTGAAGCTGCTGCCATTGCTGCTGCTGCTGCTGCTGCATCTATTGGGCGGCTGTTGAATAAAGAGAAACAAAGGGCCAATGAATATCTTGATATTCAATAGCCCTAGTTTGGAGGAATGGGTTATTTGATAATTACCGTCTCTCCTCTGCTGCTGGCCTCCCCTCCTCAGCATGTTCTATTTGCTGCTCCATTTGGGGTGGTGGTGGTGCGGATGGTGCTGCAGTGGTCTCCTGCCTTCTCCTGCGCCTGGTTGCTGTCTTGGGTGGCATGTTGGGTGTGGCTGTGGGTCCCACTGTCTTGCTTTTATATATGTCTTGTGGGCAGAGCTACTGAGCATGCTCAGACCAAAAAACCGGATCCGGCTGCCGGATCAGGCTTTCGCCGGATCCGGCGCATTGCGGCGCTCATAGGCTTTCATTGTGTGAAAAAGCCGGACGCGCCGGATCCGGCGTGTCCGGCTTTTTCGCCGGAGACAAAAAACGTTACAGTAGACGTTTTTTCCAGACGCCGGATCGCGACACATTGCGACACATTGCCGGATCCGGCGATAACCGGATGAAACGCATGGCCATCCGGCGCGATCCGGCGCAAATGCAAGTCAATGGGGGGGAAACCGGATCCGGCATTGCATTTCGCTGGATCCGGTTTCTGTCAAAAGCGCCGGATCGCGCCTGACGGCGAAAACCTGATGTGTGAAAGAGGCCTTACTGTTTTATGAAACTCCAGAGATGTGAACAGAGAGAGACTAGCATGCGCAGCCACCTCCTTCCTTACAGTGGCCATGACACTAGGCGGGAGAGGTTTTTGGAACCCATTCTTGATAGATGTGTGAATATGTCATAAACGTCTATGATGTGAATAGCTCTAAACAATACAGTTCTATCTAATTGTGGCCACCACTAGAGAGAACTTCCTGTATATTATTATACATTGGATATATTACAAATCTTGCAGTAAGCTTCCCTAGTGATGGTGCCGACTGTGAGAACTTTATCTTTTAAAGATATTTTAAATGGAACACGATAAATAGTGAGTGATGTCTCCGCTTGACAGAAGTAAAAAAAAATAACTTTATCACTATAATCATCTCCAATGTGAACAAGACATGGCGTGGAACAGCACAGCTCCATATACTGTTCTGTGGTGCTGCAGTTCAGCTCCTATTCTGGTCAATGGGAGCAGTAACCGGTCATGTCTGGCCACTGTGATAAAACACTCCGGTATCGCCTTTGCTGGGGTCAAAGGTCACGTGCATTCAGCATGAAACTCAGGCGCAGAGCTGGGATTCGGGTGTAACTGACCCTGGGTCAGGTTTATTAACGGTGAAAGCAATGCAAAAGGAAATAAAACATAAAACAAATCCTTGCCTGTCCGGCACTAACTAAACAATGGACAACCTAACTACCAACTGGCGGGCTTCTCCCGTCCAGCCAAACCACAGTTGCAGTGGGCACTGCTTCCACTCACGTGTGTCTCTCACACAGACAGGCTCTCTGTGTTCCCAGGCTGATACACTCACACAACCACCTGGCATCCTTTTATATCCACCTCCCATTATCCATTAGTAAGCAGGTGCGATACTGACCAGACTAGGCCACATAGGAAAGGAATCTGGGCGAGATATACCTGCCCTCATCCACTATTCCCACATGATTCTCACATATCCCCCCCTCTGCTCAGACCACTCCGGTCGAGCAATGACACCCGCCAAACAGTGCACTCGGGACAGGGCATCTGCATTTCCCATCTGTACCCCTGGGCGGTGCTCCACCGTAAAAGTGTAGGCCTGCAGGGCAAGGAACCACCGGGTCACCCGGCTATTCCGTTCCTTGTTCAAGTGCATCCACTTGAGAGGGGCATGGTCAGTGATCAGCCTGAACTTTCGGCCCACCAGGTAATATTTGAGGGCCTCTAGAGCCCACTTAATGGTGAGGCACTCTTTTTCCACGACTGCATACCTTTGCTCGTGTTTATTCAGCTTCCTGCTGAGATAGAGGACTGGGTGTTCCACTCCGTCCCTCACTTGTGAGAGTACGGCCCTGATACCGGTATCAGAGGCATCTGTTTGTACCACAAACTCGCTGTGGAAGTCCGGAGTCACCAGTACGGGCTGAGAGCAAAGTGCCCGTTTTAGGCTATGGAAGGCTTCTTCAGCCGCTAAACTCCATTTAATCATGACGGAGTCTTTCCCTTTTGTAAGATCCGTCAGGGGGGTAGCGATGGCTGCAAAATTGGGTATGAACCGGCGATAATAGCCGGCGATCCCCAGGAAGGCTTGCACCTGCTTTTTGTTGACAGGTTGTGGCCAGTCCTGAACCGCCTGAATCTTATCAACCTGGGGTTTAACAACACCCCTCCCAATTACATACCCCAAATACCGGGCGTCTTCTAGCCCGATGTGACATTTCTTGGGGTTCGCGGTTAGACCTGCCTCCCACAGGTCGTCAATAACAGCTTGTACTTTCTGGAGATGAGTCTCCCAGTCCAAGCTGTAAATGACAATGTCATCCAAATAAGCCGAAGCGTACCGCCTATGTGGCCTCAGGACTCGATCCATCAGTCTCTGGAAGATCGCCGGTGCCCCGTGCAGTCCAAACGGCATATACACATACTGAAATAAACCTTCCGGCGTAGCAAATGCCGTCTTTTCTCTGGCAGCCTCAGCCAGAGGGATCTGCCAATACCCCTTTGTTAGATCTAGGGTCGTAATATACCGGGCTTTTCCTAACCGATCTATTAACTCGTCGACCCGGGGCATAGGATAGGCATCAAATTTTGAGACCGCATTCAGTTTCCTGAAGTCATTGCAGAACCGGATGGTGCCATCCGGTTTAGGAATTAGCACAATCGGGCTGGACCACGCACTGTGCGATTCCTCAATGACTCCTAACTCTAACATTGCCTTCACTTCTCGGGAAACGGCTTCACGGCGCGCTTCCGGGATTCGGTAGGGCTTTACGTGAACTGTGACACCAGGTTCCGTTACGATGTCATGTTTCATTAGCATAGTCTGCCCAGGTTTTTCTGAGAAAAACTTTTGGTTGTGAAGTAGAAACTGCCTGACCTCAGTCTTTTGCCGCTCCGAGAGAGTCTCTGCAACCCGTACCTCCGGTATGGTATGCGAGCAGACAGGACGGGCCAGCTCCGCTGACAAGGCAGACCGATCCTTCCAGGGCTTTATCAGATTTACATGATAAATCTGTTCAGGTTTCCGTTTACCTGCCTGGTATACTTTGTAGTTTACTTCACCAACTCTTTCCTTGATCTCAAAGGGGCCCTGCCACTTTGCCAGGAACTTACTGTCCACCGTGGGGACCAGGATCAACACCCTATCTCCGGGTGCAAACGTACGGATCTTGGCGCCCCTATCATAGATTCTTTTCTGGGCTCCTTGAGCCTGTATCATGTGTTCTTTGACGACAGGCATAACAGCCGCAATACGGTCCTGCATTTGTGTGACGTGATCTATCACTGTTTTAAACGGAGTGACCTGACCCTCCCAGGTTTCTTTTGCAACGTCTAATAGTCCGCGAGGACGTCGGGCGTACAATAACTCGAAAGGCGAGAATCCCGTGGAAGACTGGGGTACTTCCCTGATGGCAAAAAGCAAATACGGAAGTAAATAGTCCCAGTTCTTCCCATCCTTGTCTATCACCTTTCTCAGCATCTGCTTCAGAGTTTTATTGAACCATTCGACCAACCCGTCTGTTTGAGGGTGATACATGGATGTGCGTAACGGTTCGATTTGTAACAATCGGCAGAGCTCCTTCATTACCCTGGACATAAAGGGGGTCCCCTGGTCGGTGAGTATCTGTTTCGGTATACCGACCCGACTAAACACATGCACCAGTTCCTTGGCAATCGTCTTGGTGGCCATGTTACGCAAAGGGATGGCCTCTGGGTAACGAGTGGCATAATCCAAGATGACCAGGATATGTTGGTGTCCACGTGCAGACCGTGGAAGGGACCCAACTAAATCCATCCCAATCCTCTCAAACGGGACTTCAATAATAGGTAGGGGTACCAAAGGGCTACAGAACCGGGGCTTAGGTGCAGAGGCTTGGCAGTCAGGACAAGACTCACAATATACACGAATATCGTGATGCATGCCTGGCCAAACAAAACAGTGTAATATCCTTTCGGTGGTTTTCTGGACTCCCAGGTGACCTCCCATCACATGTCCGTGGGCCAGGTCCAGCACCTGCCGCCGGTAGGGTTTTGGCACGACTAATAGTTTCACCGTATCTTCCCCCTTTTTCTCTATCTGATAGAGTAAATCATTCTCCAGAACCATGTAAGGATATGCCAGCCTAGAGCCAGGTTCTACGGGTACCCCATTTATCACTTTTACATTTGTCCTAGCCTGAGAAAGGGTAGGATCCTTTATTTGCTCGCTTTGGAAGTCATCTTTCTGAACTTCTAAATCCGGCAAACGGGGAGGTGGACAGCTGTCGACCTCCTCCTCTCCCCCGGTCTCCTCCGTATCACCCGCCATGACTGAAAACAGGAACTGTAGGTCATTTCCAGCAGACTCTTCCCCAGAGTCTTCCGGGGAGACCTCTTCCAGGGGTTCGGGACCCACACGCGCCCTGGGAGAAGAATCATGTACACTATTACCCGAGGGCATCAACTGATTCTCCCACAATTGCCAGAAGTGGGGAAAATCCCGGCCCAGGATAACATCATGCAATAATGCCGGGACGAGTCCCACTTTATGTTGCACAGACCCATAGGAAGTAGTAATGCATATGACCGTGGTGAGGTACGAACAGGTGTCTCCATGCACACACGTTACAGAAAATTTGTCTGATGGTCCAGTCGGGGCTGACACCAGACTGGCCTTCACCAGAGTCACCACACTTCCCGAGTCTAACAATGCCACCACATTTTTGCCATCAACAGTTAAATCACACAAGTGTTTTTCCACATCCTTTTGACCGGCATTTACACTCACTACCCGTGCAACCATAGACATGCGGTTTTTAGAGTCTGTGACGTCGCACTGCATGGGTTCAGTAGTGACCGGACAGTTCGCAGCAATATGTCCCATCTCTTGGCAGCGGAAACACCTAACGGGCCCCTTGCTTAGGCCATAGTTTGTTACTCTCGGCCTTGCAGTGCGGGCAGTCCCGTTTTCCTCCCCCACTGTCTTAGGGATTTTTCCATCTCCCCTACTCCCTGGAACAGTCTTACCGGTTCCACGTGGAGATGATGAAGAACGAGGTGGGGTAGCGTCATCCCGGAGTCCTTCCGCCACGGAGTAACGTTCAACCAGATCCACCAGTTGCTCTGCCATCGTAGGATTTCCATGGCTTACCCACTTCCTCAGGGCTGGCGGTAGAGCTCTCAGGTACTTGTCCATGACGACTCTCTGGATTATCTCTGGCGCTGTCAACACCTCGGGTTGTAGCCACTTCTTCGTCACGTGGATCAGGTCGAACATCTGTGACCGCGGTGGTTTATCCGGCTGATAAGTCCATTGATGCACTCTCTGTGCACGGACAGCGGTCGTCACTCCCAGCCGGGCCAAGATCTCGGCTTTCAATTTGTCAAAGTCCTGCGCAGCTTCAAGTTCCAAGTCATAATACGCCTTTTGGGCCTCACCGGAAAGAAACGGGGCAATCAGGCCAGCCCATCGTGCCTTCAGCCATTTTTCTCGCACCGCCGTCCGTTCAAACGTGGTCAGGTCTGCCTCGACGTCATCTTCGGTCGTCATCTTCTGCCAGTACCGACTCACGTGAATCACTCTCGACTCGGCTTCCAGGTTAACCTCATGTAGGCTTGCCAGGCGCTGCGCCACCTGCTGGAGAAGCGAACGATCGGTAGCTGTCATGTCCACCAACTCCTTCAGCTGGGCCATCATCACCCGATTAGCTTCTTGCTGGACGGCGGTGGACTGTACCAGCGCTTTCACCAAGTCCTCCATGCTCATGCTTGCAACATGATGCCCGCGTTCTCCACCACAATGTGATAAAACACTCCGGTATCGCCTTTGCTGGGGTCAAAGGTCACGTGCATTCAGCATGAAACTCAGGCGCAGAGCTGGGATTCGGGTGTAACTGACCCTGGGTCAGGTTTATTAACGGTGAAAGCAATGCAAAAGGAAATAAAACATAAAACAAATCCTTGCCTGTCCGGCACTAACTAAACAATGGACAACCTAACTACCAACTGGCGGGCTTCTCCCGTCCAGCCAAACCACAGTTGCAGTGGGCACTGCTTCCACTCACGTGTGTCTCTCACACAGACAGGCTCTCTGTGTTCCCAGGCTGACACACTCACACAACCACCTGGCATCCTTTTATATCCACCTCTCATTATCCATTAGTAAGCAGGTGCGATACTGACCAGACTAGGCCACATAGGAAAGGAATCTGGGCGAGATATACCTGCCCTCATCCACTATTCCCACATGATTCTCACACCACCATTGGAAGTAACCTGCAGTGGCCACTGAAAAGTAATAGAGCTGTGGTATTCCACTGTGTATGGTCACATCTACATTTATACCTGGCTTAGTGATCGGACCCAAAGAGTGGTCGTAAATGGCTGCACATCCTGTTGGATGAATGTCTCAAGTGGGATCCACAAGGCTCTGTATTGTTAAACATCTTTATCAATGATTTAGATGAAGGAATTGAGGGTAAACTGATTAAATTTGCTGATGACACAAAGCTTGGAGGAATAGCTAATACTAGAGAAGAGAGAGAGATGATTCAAAAAGATATGAATAAACTGGAGCAGTGGGCAGCAACTAACAGAATGGTTTTTAACAGGGAACAATGCAAAGTACTACATCTGGGCAATAAAAATGAAAAAAGCATATACAGAATGGGAGGAATAGGGCTAAGCAACAGCACATGTGAAAAAGACTTGGGTATACTAATAGATCACAGACTGGATGTATTAACAGATACATACAGTCTAGATCACGTGAAGTCATTATTGCCCTCTACTCCTCTTTGGTCAGACCTCATCTGGAATACTGTGTCCAGTTTTGGGCGCCACATTTTAAAAAAGACATCAACAAACTGGAGCAAGTTCAGAAAAGAGCGACCAGAATTTGGCTTGGGTGCAAACCCTGTCTTATGAGGAAAGGTTGCAGGATTTGGGAATGTTTAGCTTGCAGAAGAGAAGACTGAGAGGAGACTTAATAGCTGTCTACAAATATCTCAAGGGCTGTCACATTGTAGAAGGATCATCTTTATTCTCATTTGCACAAGGAAAGACTAGGAGCAATGGGATGAAACTGAATGGGAGGAGACACAGATTAGATATTAGAAAAAACTTTTTGACAGTTAGAGTGATCAATGAGTGGAACAGGCTGCCACGAGAGGTGGTGAGTAGAGTTGAGCGACTTTAGTCGGATCGGGTTTCATGAAACAAAATTTGTTTCATATGAAACTGGTCCGACTAGGGCAAAAAAAGTCGGAGTTTCGTCCGAAACCCGACCCCAATGCAAGTCAATGGGAAATAAAAGTCAGCATTGAGCGGATGACATTCATCCACTCAATGCCGACTTTTATTCCCCATTGACTTGCATTGGGGTCGGGTTTCGGACGAAACTCCGACTTTTTTTGCCCTAGTCGGACTAGTTTTTTGTTTCATGAAACCCGATCCGACTAAAGTCGCTCAACTCTAGTGGTGAGTTCTCCTACAATAGAAGTCTTCAAACAGAGGCTGGACAGACATCTGTCTGGGATGATTTAGCGAATCCTGCTTTGAGCAGGGGGTTGGACCAGATGGCCTAGGAGGTCCCTTCCAACTCTACGATTCTATGATCCGGTCACCTCTGGAAGTAACCTGCAGTGGCCACAGTAACAGAGCTTTGGTTTTCCACTGCGTATTGTCATGTCTAGCCAGCACTGGAGGTGGTAAAGGCTGAGTGGTGAGGGTTCAGGACCTCCACTCATTTAATAGTAATCACCTACCCTACGGATGGGTCATCAATATAATAGCGGGAATCCTCATTATCAGGACCTAGGAATATGTCCAATGAGAGCTTCCAGCGCTTACGCAGAATGTGACGTACAAAGCTGAGTGTGAACACAATCTAGAGCCACAAAGTAATAGGAAATTGATGGGATCCAGAGTTTAGCTGAAGATGAAGCTGCAGACACCTAGAAACCAGTATTGGAAAAAGAAAGTGAATACGTAAACGTATAGAAAATACCAAAGCAATGTATCGTAGAGACTACGCTGGAATGTTTGCAAATGCTTTCAAAGTCTCAGGAGATGCATTTACAGACAAGACGATGGGAATATATTGTAGTTTAGTTTAGTATGTGCAATGCCTCCATGAAGACAATGCGACTCAATGCTGATCATACACAATGACATCACTAGTCAGACTGTGAAGGCACCAGAACCTCATGATGAGCCTCCGCCGACCTTCTCAGTCCTAAAACTTAGATTTTTAATGCCACTAATTACAATTAGTTTGCGCACAGTGTGGAGGTCAGTGCCGACCAGACGTACCGAGACCGGACGTACCGAGACCGAACTCTGGTTATTAACCAGTCTGGACAAACCACTTCCAAAAAGCCCAGAAATTTCTGTATTCGAGAGAACATTGACTGATAGTAACGATACAGACCAGCTTCCTGTTTTTTCCCAGCACTTGCTTGACCGTGTCAGGGTGGGCACAACAGGTTAGGGGGACACTTCAGATGAGTTACCGCTAACTGTAATTAGGGGAAAGAAAGATACCCAGGACATGACCCCTTACAATACAATGCAGGAACATTTTTCTGACTCTTCCCACTCATTCAGTTTTTCTGCCAGCATGCAGCATTGTGAAAATATGATTTACAGGGAATTTTCCTGAGAATTCAAGCACTTCTAAGGACATAGATCCAAGAACATGATGGAAAAATCTAATGCAAAACCATTGATGTTGCATATAATGCACAGCTCCATTAAGATGTCGGCATGTTGAGTTCTGTGGTTGTCCTAAATCCATTCAAGCTGTATTATTCCATAGTTCATTATGCATTTATGTTTTACTAGTTGCTTCGGGTGTTATCCTTTCCCAGATCTTCATAAGACCCTTTCATATATTTGCAACCTTTGATCTCTCATAAATTACCTTCCCTTTCTTCCTCCTTATTGTCAAATCTGTTCCATGCCCTGGAGGAAAAAACTTAGAACTCTGTTTTTTAAGGATCATTTTGTTCATCACAGTATTCCTGTCAGTTCCAAGGAATCCAGTGAAGTTAGGAATCTTCCCAATATTGGACCTTAAAAGAGTCACAGGGACATTAAGACTAGGGGAAAAATTACAGGACTAAATCTAGAGAGTTTCCCACAACCTTTAACCTTGTCTTGGTATAACACAGATTCACCTTACTTCATACGGGACTTTTATTAAAAGCAAAAATGAAAAAAAAATCCAATTCACCTTAACTGCTGTAATGCCAGCAGAGCAACAAACCACAATCATATACCAGAAATAGCAAATATGGTACTGATGGACCGGGGGATGATACTTATGGGCAGAGGAATGGTACTGATTGGCAGACGGATGGGACTGATGGGCAGAGAGATGGGACTGATGGGCAGAGGGATGGTAGTGAGGGGCTGAGGGATGGTGCTGATGGGCCATGGGATGGTAGTGATGGGCCAAGGGATGGTACTGATAGGCTGAGGGATGGTGCTGATGGGCCAAGGGATGGTAGTGATGGGCCGAGGGAGGGTACTGATGGGCAGAGGGATGGTACTCATGGGCAGAGGGATGGGACTGATGGGCAGAGGGATGGCACTGATGGGCAGAGGGATGGTACTCATGGGCAGAGGGATGGGACTGATGGGCAGAGGGATGGTACTGATGGGCAGAGGGATAACACTGATTGGCAAAGGGATAGCACTGATGGGCAGAGGGATGGCACTGATGGGCAGAGGGATGGTACTGATGGGCAGAGGGATGGTGCTGATGGGCAGAGGGATGGGACTGATGGGCAGAGGAATGGTGCTGATGGGTAGAGGAATGGTGCTGATGGGTAGAGGGATGGTCCTGATGGGCAGAGGGATGGTGCTGATGGGCAGAGGAATGGTGCTGATGGGTAGAGGGATGGTTCTGATGGGCAGAAGGATGGTGCTGATCGGCAGAGGGATGGCACTGATGGGCAGAGGGATGGTACTGATGGGCAGAGAAATGGTGCTGATGGGAAGAGAAATGGGACTGATGGGCAGATGAATAGTGCTGATGGGTAGAGGGATGATGCTGATGGGCATTGGGATGGTGCTGATGGGCAGAGGAATGGTGCTGATGGGCAGAGAGATGGTGATGATAGCCAGAGGGATGGTACTGATGGGTAGATGGATGGTGCTGATGGGTAGAGGGATGGTGCTGATGGGCAGAGGGATGGTGCTGATGGGCAGAGGGATGTGATGGTGGGCAGAGGAATGGTGCTGATGGGCAGAGGGATGGTACTTATGGGCAGAGGACTGGTGCTGATGGGTAGAGGGATGCCTCTACCCCTTTAAGATTTCTTCAGTTCTACTTCTTGCTGTTTCAAGTAGGAATGTAACTGATTTTAATTGATTGTTTTCCACTTCTAGTCTTCCTTATTTTTAGATAAACAAGCAGCAGTCATTTATGTTGAATTCAAGCATTAAAGGGTCATCCCATTCTCAGCATAGTATTAAAATACTTATACATATATAACCACATTTTCACGATTTGTGTAGCTGCTGAATGGAAACCTTAATGGTTTACTTCCAGAAAGAACAAATAGGTGCCCAATCAGGTCATAACTACCAGGGTATCAGACAAAGGGCCAAACAACTATGGTGGGTTCATTTGTCAAAAGGTGCAGTTAGAGAGGATGATAGAAGGGGGCATGTATAATCAAATGCAGACTGTGCGTTATTCCTTTTCTGTGGCTTACTTTTTGCATCATTCATATGCTGCCATGTTGCTCCATTTTCCCTGCACTGTGATTCAGTCCATCCTTAATGCAGCAGCCAGGGTCATCCATCTGGCTAATCGGTACTCGGATGCGTCCTTTCTTCACCAGTCCATACATTGGCTGCCCATTCATTTTAGGATCCAATTCAAAGTATTTGTTCTTACCCACAAAGCTCTCCACAGTGTGGCACCCCCTTACATCTCCTCCCTCATTTCTGTCTATCGGCCTAGCCGACCGCTGTCCTCTGCAAACGACTTTCGACAAACCTCTGCACTAATCCGTACCTCCCACTCCCGACTCCAAGACTTCTCCCGCGCTGCACCAATCCTCTGGAATGCTGTACCCCAAGAGATTAAGATTAGCCACAACTTGCATAGTTTTAGGTGTTCCCTCAAAACACATTTGTTCAGAGCGGTCTATCACATTCCCTAATCAAAGTAATTTTAGGTGGAAGTGTGTGTAGCCCATTCACTATCTCTATCTATCCCCCACTCTCTCAAGATGGCTGGACCATCATTGTAAATACACACCTGTACAGTACTTTGTATCTCCCCCTCCTTGTAGATTGTATGCTCTCACGAGCAGGGTCGTTATATTTTGCTTTAATTATTGTATTATTGTTAAGGTTGTTACTTATGACTGTTTTTTGAAACTGTTAAACTGTAAAGCGCTGCGGAATATGTTGGCGCTATAAAAATAAAGATTATTATTATTATCATTATATCACTTTGTGCATTATCTCTGAACTATCACATCACTGTACACTTATCGAGACCATTATAATCATTATACTTTTTATATTCTGAATATGCGTGATCTCAGGACAGTGGACCCCCAAGTATGGACCCACATTATTGATTGCTATCCCCTGTGATGTGTGAAAATTCCCTCTAGTGGTCCCCTGTACTGAAGACTTGACTTTGTTCTCCATCCTCAGGTTGTATCACATGTAGACACTGCGCAGGTGAATCCACTGCTTATCCGACTCTCTCAGATTTGGGGTCGTATCATGTTTTTATTTCTTTCTTTTACAAAAAACAAACTTCACAGAAGTAATAAAACCAGGTAGTCACTGATTTTGTGCAGTTTCCAAAAGTACCAGCCAGAAAAAACTTCATGAAGCCTGAGTTATGTGAAAAAAGAGTGAAGAAAAAACACTGAATTCTTGAGATCATAAATGGATAATTAATCACAAATTCCGTTTACGGGCCGTTGGATTGTACATTTCCTTTGCACTGAAATCCTGGATACAGAACAAATCAAATGCCAAAAAGAAAATGAATTGTTCCTGGCCCCTGCCAGTAGACCAGTATGTGAATGGGATTATCGATCTGAAGGCTCAGGCACGCTGCGCTGCGTTAACTCTCTGCTTGTGGGACAATAAAGTGGGAAAAATTGGTCAGAGCATTCGGATTTCTAAGTGTTTATTACATTGACTAAATAAATGTAGATAATGATACACAAGTCTATTATCTCGCATCAGAATCATTTATACACAGTCACACAGATATGACCATTAATTTATCTCCCCAACAGCTTCCTCTAGGTTAGAAGAATAAGCTTGGGTGTTAAGGGGGTTTTACACATAGCGATATCGCTAGCGATATCACTATAACGTAACCGAAATTGTGACGTTATAGCGATATCGCTAGCGATATCGCTATGTGTGATACTTACCTCCGACCGGCTCCCCCACTGTCCAATGCTGATCGCGCGAGAATGTCCGGCTCCATTTCTCGTTGTCAGCTTCCTGCTGGGGCTTCCTGCTGTGACGACGAGCGACGCGTGGAGGCGGGCGGGAGGATGTCAGGATCGCTGTGTGTGAAAGGTGAGTATCGTGCGCTGCGTCGCTGCTGCATCGCTGTGAGGTCTGCCTGTGTGACAGCTCACTAGCGATCATTTAGCGATGCACCAGCGATTCTGACCGGGTCGGATCGCTGGTGCATCGCTAAATGTTAAAGGGCCTTTACTCACCCTCCCCAGGTCCAGCGTTGTGTCCTACACACATAAGAATGAAACTCAGAAAGATAGTAGGAAAGGTCCAATGGCTGGATGTTCTAACGCACAGATATGTCCAAGAAGAAGGGGATGTTTTGCTAAATGAAATTCTCACAGCACAATCAATACCAATCCTGAAAAGAAGGAAGAATTGGAAGCATTTAAAGAGACCAGTATAGATGAACACAGAACTAAATCACTTGTTAAAAAGGAAAAAATAAATTTGAGAGGGGGCATATCTAAAGAAAAATATAATGCTGTCTGCAGGGAATGCAGGGCAAGCGTTAGAAGAGCTAAAGCCAGTAATGAATTGAGGCCTGCAAGGGAGACCAAAAGCAGCAAAAAAGGATTTTGGGGGTATGTCAAAAGCAAAAGAAAATCCTAAATGCTATAGGATTTTTACAGGATGTAAAGGGTAAAGTGGCCAGTAATGATGTTGAGAAGGCAGAACTATTAAATTCTTATTTTGCATCTGTGTTCTCTAAGAAAGCAAATGTAACATCAACTGACCTTCACGGTGCCATCGAAGGAATAAAAGAATCCACACTATCGATAAACAGAGAGATGGTGAGGGGGAACACTGAGCTAATTCACATGAATTTACATCTCCTGGTCCAGATGAATTACATCCTACGGTACTGAAAGAGTTAGCAGAGGAAATTGCAGAAAGACTACCCAGAATCTTTGAAAAATCCTGGAGGACAGGAGAAGTCCCAGAAGATTGGAGAAGGGCAAATGTTGTCCCTATCTTCATAAAAGGAAAGAAGATGGAGTCAGGAAATTATAGGCCAGTGAGCCTTACTTCTATACCAGGAAAGATATTTGAACAAATTATTAAACAGCATTTATGTAAACACTTGGCTAAGAGTACAGCAATTAACCAGGGACAGCATGAATTTGTAGAAAACAGTCATGCCAGACTAATCTATTTCCTTCTATGATGGAATCACTGACTGGGTGGATCAGGGAAATTGTCAGGAACACCGCACTGAACTTGCTCACTGAGCCAGTGCGCGTGTCCTGAGTAAAGTGAACTGTGCTCAAAGATACATGTGGAGCAGGCAGCAGCCGAGTAGGTGCGTACTTCAGAACAGCAGGACCTGAAGCACGTGACTGCTGGGGGCATGGCCTAAACTCCAGAGAGCTAGGAGCTGCAAGAGACCTCCTAGCAGGGTAACTGCGAGACAAAGTTACCAAGGGGCATAGACAGGGAGGATAGTCAGGACGTAGCCAATGAGTCATACACAGAGACAGCTGCAAGGTACAAGAGGGGCGAGCAGAGAGTAGTCAGATCACAGGCAACGAGTCATACACAGAGAGGGTAGCGCAGTACAGAATCAACAGGCAAACTCACAACGGGGAACAGAACCGGGTCAGAACCATATAAACAAGCTATAACAATGAACAGGCACAGGCACACAGAGGTCACCACACTCGGCCAAAGGCAAAAGTATAACTGACTGGGATTGGAGCTTTCCAGGGGTTTAAGAAGCTCTCCCAGAAGCAAAGAGAGGCCACAATCATTAACCCCAGGTGTGCGGGTCAAAACCTGCACTGAGCTCCAGACATTAACCCCTGACGTGCAGCTCAAAAACCTGCACTGGGATCATGACAGTACCCCCCTCTCAACGGGGGGCCTCTGGACCCCCAGGCTTCCCCGGGTACTTGGCATGGAAAGCCCGAACCAGGCAATCTGCATGTACAGAGCGAGCAAGGACCCATGAGCGCTCCTCTGGTCCATATCCCTTCCAGTGGACCAGGTACTGCAAACAGCGACGCACCCGCCGAGAGTCCACAATATGTCCAACCTCATACTCCAATTGACCCTCCACGAGCATTGGAGGAACAACAGGCTCGAAGTCCTCTTTGACAGACCCTACGGATTTCAACAGAGATTTATGGAACACATTGGATATTTTTAAGGAGGCATTGAGATGCAACCTATATGCCACTGGGTTGACAATCTCCATAATCTCGTACGGACCAATGAACTTTGGTCCCAACTTAGCTGATGGTACCTTTAAGTTGATGTTACGTGTGGAAAGCCAAACCTTCTCTCCCACCTGAAACATGTCTCCCGAGGCTCTCTTTTTGTCAGCAAAATACTTGTACTGTTCCTCCCCTGGGCCCGAGAGATATTACGCTGGACTTCAGCCCAGAGGTTTTTTAACCGTTGAACGGACCCCTCTACCCCTGGACAACCGGAATCCACCCGTGAAAACTCCCCAAAATGCGGATTAAACCCATAGTTAATCAGGAATGGGGACATGTTGGTGGACTGACTCACCCAGTTGTTAAAAGCGAATTCCGCCAACGGTAATGCATCACACCAATCCTCCTGTCTGGCGGAGGTCAGACACCAGAGAATTTGTTCCAGGGATTGATTGGTGAGTTCTGTCTGACCATTACTCTCTGGGTGATATGCCAACGAGAAGGAGAGTGAGATGCCCAATTTCATACAGAATGCCCTCCAAAATTTGGCCACAAACTGCACACCTCTGTCAGACACCACATTCAGGGGTACCCTATGCAATCGGACCACATCCTGCACAAACAACCTTGACAATGTTTCTGCTGAGGGTAATGCTGCCAAGGGAATGAAATGGGCCTGTTTAGAAAACCTATCCACCACCACCCAGATCACGGTATTGCCCCTGGAAGGTGGAGGGCCGGTAATAAAATCCATGGAAAGATGAGTCCATGGCCTATCAGGAATCGGTAAACGTATGAGTTCCCCAGCCAGCCGATTATGCGAGCTTTTGGAACGGGCACACACACCACAAGCAGAAACAAATTTCTTGACATCGGACCTTAGTGAAGGCCACCAAAAACCCTGGCTACTGGCTCTCTAGTGGCCGTGATACCTGGATGAGCACTCAGCCTAGACTCATGAAACTCCTGCAAAAGTCTAGGCCGCAATAAATCTGGAACAAACAATTTATTCCCTGGCCTGGTTGCCGGAGCTAGGGCCTGAGCCCTTAGAATTTCTTGTTCCAACTCAGATGAGACCCCCGCCACTACCACCCCTGGGGGAAGAATGGAGGATGGCTGCTCGGGGGGAGACACCGAGTCAAAACTTCTGGACAGGGCATCCGCTTTAACATTTTTGTACCCCGGTCGAAAAGTAAAGGAGAACTGAAATAGTGAAAAAAAGTGACCAACGGGCTTGTCTAGGAGTAAGCCTCTTAGCAGATTCAAGGTATGCCAAATTTTTGTGATCTGTGACAACTGTGGTAGGGTGGGCCGCCCCTTCCAAAAAGTGCCTCCATTCCTCAAACGCCAGCTTGACCGCAAGAAATTCTCTATTGCCTACATCATAGTTTCTCTCGGCTGAAGAGAACTTCTTGGAGAAGAAGGCACAGGGTCTGAGATTGGTAAGGGTGGCTCGACCCTGGGACAGCACTGCCCCCACCCCTACTTCAGAAGCATCCACCTCCACAATGAATGGTTTCGACGGGTCTGGTTCTCCCAACACCTGGGCGGACATGAACATTTCTTAATAGCTGAGAAGGACTCCTTAGCGAGTACAGACCAATTTTTTACATCAGCGCCCTTCTGGGTAAGATCCGTGAGTGGTTTAACCACTTGTGAGAAACCTTTATTGAATCTCCGATAATAGTTCGCAAATCCTTAGAAGCGCTGGAGCCCCTTGAGATCTCGACGCTGAACCCAGTCAGCGATCGCCAGCACCTTCTTAGGATCCATACGAAACCCCTCACAGGACACAATCAACCCCAAAAAAGACAGTTCCTGTACAAAAAACAAACATTTTTCCTATTTAGCGAACAATTCATTCTCCCTGAGTCTCTGGAGAACTGTCTGTAGATGTTGCAAGTGAGATTGGCTGTCCAGGGAATACACCAAATTGTCATCCAAATAAATAATAACAAAATGGCCTATCAGGTCAGAAAACATCACATTGATGAAATTCTGGAAAATAGCGGGCGAATTAGTTAACCCAAAGGCATTACCAGGTTTTCAAAAAGTCCTTCAGATGTGAGGAAAGCAGTTTTTCACTCGTCCCCTTCCCGAACCCTTATCAAATTGTATGCCCCCGAAGATCTAACTTGGAGAACCATTGGGCCCCAGCTAACTGGTTACATAAGGGGTGAGGGGAAGCGGGTAAGGCCTCTTTCACACATCAGGTTTTCGCCGTCAGGCGCGATCCAGCGCTTTTGACAGAAACCGGATCCGGCGAAATGCAAAGCCGGATCCGGTTCCCCCCCATTGACTTGCATTTGCGCCGGATCGCGCCGGATGGCCATGCGTTTCATCCGGTTTTCGCCGGATCCGGCAATGTGTCGCGATCCGGCGTCTGGAAAAAACGGCTACTGTAACGTTTTTTGTCTCCGGCGAAAAAGCCGGACACGCCGGATCCGGCGCGTCCGGCTTTTTCACACAATGAAAGCCTATGAGCGCCGCAATGCGCCGGATCCGGCGAAAGCCGGATCCAGCGGCCGGATCCGGTTTTTTGGTCTGAGCATGCTCAGTAGCTCTGCCCACAAGACATATATAAAAGCAAGACAGTGGGACCCACAGCCACACCCAACATGCCACCCAAGAAAGCAACCAAGCGAAGCAGGAGAAGGCAGGAGACCACTGCAGCACCATCAGCACCACCACCACCCCAAATGGAGCAGCAAATGGAACATGCTGAGGAGGGGAGGCCAGCAGCAGATGAGAGACGGTAATTATCAAATCCCCCATTCCTCCAAACTAGGGCTATTGAATATCAAGATATTCATTGGCCCTTTGTTTCTCTTTATTCAACAGCCGCCCAATAGATGCAGCAGCAGCAGCAGCAATGGCAGCAGCTGGAACACCACCCACAGGCATGGAGTGTGGCCACCAGGAAGACAGCACATCATCTTCTGGGAGCCCTCCCTCGCATCGTCAGTGTTTGACGGTAAGTTTTTATTTCCAAAATCCATCTTCTCTGTAATATATGTCTATTCATTGCCTTTTATTTCAAAACAGGAATCACAAGATGAAGAGGAGCTCCCAGAAGAAGAAGGAAGGGGTGGACAGACACCTGGAGTGGGCTCACAATTGGTAAGTTTTTTGCATCAAACGCAGAAACACAACATCACACTACACACAACACATAGAAAACAATGTTCTGCAGACCACACACAGCAAACAAATGCCTACATCCAAAGACATAACATTTTTTGTTTTCTTCTCTAGTCTTCCCAATCTGGTGCTCGGCCAAGAGGTCCTCGCAGTGCCTCCCAGGGTCGTCGGCGACAGCAACGCGGCGGTCACCAGCGTGTAAGTATAAATATTTTTGCTTTGTTTTTTTGCACTTTTTATTTCATTTCTTATGTGGAGGCTAATTATGTTATTTTTGTCTTTTTCTTTAACAGCCTTCACAGCGTGCTCCCGACTCTGACGGTGAGGATGGAGGACTCGATGTGGACCACCTCATCGATCTCGTCCGAGAAAGGGAGCCGCTCTGGAATATGGCTGACCGCCGCCACGCTGACCTTATCGTTACCCGATGACTCTGGGAGGAAATCTGTTCGCTCCTTGTGGGCCGCTGGGAGGACCTCGATGTTCGGGCCCAGATTACAGAGCGTAAGTATATACAGTACCGGTTGCTTGATGTAAACCAGTGTTTCCCGAACTCCAGTCCTCGTGGTCCCCACGGATCATGTGTTCAGTAGTGTTGAGCATTCCGATACCGCAAGTATCGGGTATCGGCCGATACTTGCTGTATCGGAATTCCGATACCGACTTCCGATATTTTTTCAATATCGGAATTCGGCATCGGAATCGGAAGTTCAGTTGATTGACGGCCTGACGTCATCATGATGCGCGGTGTGTGCGCATCATGATGCGCCGTCATTTCGGGCCTTCCGGGGGTCTCTGCCGGCCTGCCGGGGGGCTGTGCCGGCCTGCCGGGGGGCTGTGTGGACTGCCCGGGGTCTGTACCGGCCTGCCGGGGGGCTGTGCCGGCCTGCCGGTGGTCTGTGCACCCTGTGGGGGTCTGTACCGGCCTGCCGGGGGGCTGTGCCGGCCTGCCGGGGGGCTGTGCTGATGTCCGGGGGTCTGTGCAAGCATCGTCCGATGGGACTACAAGTCCCATCGGGCGATGCCTGCTACCATGACAGTGATTGACACATTAGCCAATGATGGGACAGTAGTAGTCCCATCATCCGGCTAATGTGTTAAATGTTAAAAAAAAAAAAAAAAATACTACATACATACTACATGCATGCTACATACATACTACATGCTACATACATACTACATGCTACATACATACTACATACATGCTACATGCATGCTACATACATACTACATGCTACATACATACTACATACATGCTACATACATACTGCATGCTACATACATACTACATACATACTACATACATACTACATACATACTACATGCATGCTACATACATACTACATATACACTCACTGGCCACTTTATTAGGTACACCTGTCCAACTGTGTGTTAAGACTTAATTTCTAATCAGCCAATCACATGGCGGCAACTCAGTGCATTTAGGCATGTAGACATGGTCAAGACAATCTCCTGCAGTTCAAACCGAGCATAGTATGGGGAAGAAAGGTGATTTGAGTGCCTTTGAACGTGGCATGATTGTTGGTGCCAGAAGGGCTGCTCTGAGTATTTCAGAAACTGCTGATCTACTGGGATTTTCACGCACAACCATCTCTAGGGTTTACAGAGAATGGTCCGAAAAAGAAAAAAAATCCAGTGAGCGGCAGTTCTGTGGCCGGAAATGCCATGTTGATGCCAGAGGTCAGAGGAGAATGGGCAGACTGGTTCGAGCTGATAGAAAGGCAACAGTGACTCAAATTGCCACCCGTTACAACCAAGGTAGGCAGAAGAGCATCTCTGAACGCACAGTGCGTCGAACTTTGAGGCAGATGGGCTACAGCAGCAGAAGACCACACTGGGTACCACTCCTCTCAGCTAAGAACAGGAAACTGAGGCTACAATTTGCACAAGCTCATCGAAATTGGACAGTAGAAGATTGGAAAAACGTTGCCTGGTCTGATGAGTCTCGATTTCTGCTGCGACATTCGGATGGTAGGGTCAGAATTTGGCGTAAACAACATGAAAGCATGGATCCATCCTGCCTTGTATCAACGGTTCAGGCTGGTGGTGGTGGTGTCATGGTGTGGGGAATTTTTTCTGGGCACTCTTTGGGCCCCTTGGTACCAATTGAGCATCGTTGCAACGCCACAGCCTACCTGAGTATTGTTGCTGACCATGTCCATCCCTTTATGACCACAATGTACCCAACATCTGATGGCTACTTTCAGCAGGATAATGCGCCATGTCATAAAGCTCGAATCATCTCAGATTGGTTTCTTGAACATGACAATGAGTTTACTGTACTCAAATGGCCTCCTCAGTCACCAGATCTCAATCCAATAGAGCATCTTTGGGATGTGGTGGAACGGGAGATTCGCATCAGGGATGTGCAGCCGACAAATCTGCGCCAACTGTGTGATGCCATCATGTCAATATGGTCCAAAATCTCTTAGGAATGCTTCCAGCACCTTGTTGAATCTCTGCCACGAAGAATTGAGGCAGTTCTGAAGGCAAAAGGGGGTCCAACCCGTTACTAGCATGGTGTACCTAATAAAGTGGCCAGTGAGTGTATACTACATGCATGCTACATACATACTACATGCTACATACATACTACATATATACTACATACATACTACATACATGCTACATACATACTGCATGCTACATACATACTACATGCATGCTACATACATACTACATGCATGCTACATACATACTACATGCATGCTACATACATACTACATGCATGCTACATACATACTACATGCTACATACATACCACATACATACTACATACATACTACATACTACATATATACTACATGCATGCTACATACATACTACATGCTACATACATACCACATACATACTACATACATACTACATACATACTACATGCTACATACATACTACATATATACTACATGCATGCTACATACATACTACATGCTACATACATACCACATACATACTACATACATACTACATACATACTACATGCTACATACATACTACATATATACTACATGCATGCTACATACATACTACATGCTACATACATACCACATACATACTACATACATACTACATACATACTACATGCTACATACATACTACATATATACTACATGCATGCTACATACATACTACATGCTACATACATACCACATACATACTACATACATGCTACATATATACTACATGCATGCTACATACATACTACATATATACTACATGCATGCTACATACATACTACATGCTACATGCATGCTACATACATACTACATACATACTACATGCTACATACATACCACATATATACTACATACATACAATACATTCATACAATACATACATAGACATACAGTACATATAACATAGAGTAACATACTTACCAATACTTGTCACATTGTTCCCCGAAGCCATTGTCTTTTCCGGGATAAATATTAACATAACAAACCACAAAAATACTCACCCACGATCCGAAGCAGTCCACGAGTGTGTCCCACGACGATCTTGGGTAGAGAACTGCAGCATCAGATGATGCTGCCGTTCTCTACGGGCTGCAGGAATCCAATGACGGAAGGTAGGTATCCTTCCGCACTGTATTCCTCCGCCACTTAAAAAAAAAAAGTCCCTAGTCTCACTTTATGCCATTGCTGCGTGGGAATTTCCCACACAGCAATGGCATAAAGTGAGACTAGGGACTTTTTTTTTTTTAAGTGGCGGAGGAATACAGTGCGGAAGGATACCTACCTTCCGTCATTGGATTCCTGCAGCCCGTAGAGAACGGCAGCAACAGCTGATGCTGCAGTTCTCTACCCAAGATCGTCGTGGGACACACTCGTGGACTGCTTCGGATCGTGGGTGAGTATTTTTGTGGTTTGTTATGTTAATATTTATCCCGGAAAAGACAATGGCTTCGGGGAACAATGTGACAAGTATTGGTAAGTATGTTACTCTATGTTATATGTACTGTATGTCTATGTATGTATTGTATGAATGTATTGTATGTATGTAGTATATATGTGGTATGTATGTAGCATGTAGTATGTATGTAGTATGTATGTAGCATGTAGTATGTAGCATGCATGTAGTATATATGTATTATGTATGTAGCATGTAGTATGTATGTAGCATGCATGTAGTATATATGTAGTATGTATGTAGCATGTAGTATGTATGTAGCATGCATGTAGTATGTATGTAGCATGCATGTAGTATGTATATGGTATGTATGTAGCATGTAGTATGTATGTAGCATGCATGTAGTATATATGTGTTATGTATGTGGTATGTATGTAGCATGCATGTAGTATGTATGTAGTATGTATGTAGCATGTAGTATGTAGCATGCATGTAGTATATATGTAGTATGTATGTAGCATGTAGTATGTATGTAGCATGCATGTAGTATATATGTAGTATGTATGTAGCATGTAGTATGTATGTAGCATGCATGTAGTATGTATGTAGCATGCATGTAGTATGTATATGGTATGTATGTAGCATGTAGTATGTATGTAGCATGCATGTAGTATATATGTGTTATGTATGTGGTATGTATGTAGCATGCATGTAGTATGTATGTAGTATGTATGTAGTATATATGTAGTATGTATGTAGCATGTAGTATGTATGTAGTATGTATGTAGCATGCATGTAGCATGCAGTATGTATGTAGCATGCATGTAGTATATATGTAGTATGTATGTAGCATGTAGTATGTAGCATGCATGTAGTATATATGTAGTATGTAGCATGTAGTATGTATGTAGCATGCATGTAGTATATATGTGTTATGTATGTAGCATGTAGCATGCATGTAGCATGCATGTAGTATATATGTAGTATATATGTGGTATGTATGTAGCATGCAGTATGTATGTAGCATGCATGTAGTATATATGTAGTATGTATGTTGCATGTAGTATTTATGTAGTATGAATGTAGCATGTATGTAGTATGTAGTATGAATGTAGCATGTATGTAGTATGCATGTTGTATGTATGTAGCATGTAATTTTTTTTTTTTTTTTTTTTTTTTTTTTTACATTTAACACATTAGCCGGATGATGGGACTACTACTGTCCCATCATTGGCTAATGTGTCAATCACTGTCATGGTAGCAGGCATCGCCCGATGGGACTTGTAGTCCCATCGGACGATGCCTGCACAGACCCCCGGAGCCTGCACAGACCACCGGCAGGCCGGCACAGCCCCCCGGCAGGCCGGCACAGCCCCCCGGAGCCTGCACAGCCCCCCGGCAGGCCGGCACAGCCCCCCGGCAGGCCGGCACAGCCCCCCGGCAGGCCGGCACAGCCTCCCGGAGCCTGCACAGACCACCGGCAGGCCGGCACAGACCACCGGAGCCTGCACAGACCCCCTGGCAGGCCGGCACAGCCCCCCGAAAGGCCCGTACAGACCCCAGAGAGGCTGTACAAGGGCAGGAAAGGGTTTTTCTTATTCCGATACCGGAAGTCCCATAGACTTGAATGGGACTTCCGGTATCGGAATCGGCGATACCGATACTTTTTTTAAAGATCGGCCGATACCATCCGATACGATACTTTGAAGTATCGGACGGTATCGCTCAACTCTAGTGTTCAGGATTTCTATTTACTATGGAAATCCTGAAAACATGACCCCTGGGGACCATGAGGACTGGAGTTTGTGAAACACTGATGTTGTATACTAACCACTCCTTTCTCGTTTCAGGGAACAGAATTGTGAATCGGTGGCGGTCTGTGAGGGATCGTTTCAAGAAGGAGTTCAATAAAGAGATGCGGGCCCCGAGTGGATCTGGAGGACGCAGGAGCAAGTACAAGTACGCAGAAGCCCTGTCGTTCCTCCGGGAAACAATGGTCACCAGAAGGTAAATATTACACACCACATGTGAAAAAAAATGTTAGATGTAAATTTTTTTTTCAGCCAGGGCCATACCATGTCAGTATTTTAATTGTTTTTTTTTTCTCTTTATTCCACAGCACGGTGAGCAGCACTCGGGAGCCTGCACGATTGGACCCTTCTGAGGCGATCCATGAGGAGACCGGCACCGAGGGACACTTCGACCGCCCCGGTACATCTGCACCTTCCCAGCCTTCCCACACATTCGACCCATCTGTCCCATCCACCAGCACAGGAGCATCGTGGCCGCCTACATTACATGAAGCTGCTGGTGAGGAGATCGCTTTCCCTTTACCCCACCCTTCTGCCCCTGCCACCTCTAGTACACCTGCGGGTACTGGGCGGCAGCGGCAGAGGGGTCAGGAAAAGAGTTATGCGCCAGAGTTCTTGCATCTGAATGCATCTTTCCAGAACTGTCTAAAAGTCTTGTCAGAGCAAATCTCCGCAGGCTATCAGCAGATCAACTCCAGCATTCTGGAGGTGAAGACACTTCTGCAAACCATGCATTCAGAAGCAAGATATTCGCCAAACCACACCTTTTTCAGGTCTGTTGTGGAGCGCATGGAAACGCTCTCTCCTGCCCAGCAGATGCATGTAATGCATTCATGCCACGCTGCTCTCCAGCAAGTTACCTCCCAACCTCCTCCTACCACCACAGTAGTTCCTCCACCTGCACCCCCTCCAGCCACTTTCCATCCTCCCCCTCCTATTACATCTACACCCCCTCCAGCCACTTTCCATCCTCCCCCTCCAATTACATCTACACCCCCTCCAGCCACTTTCCATCCTCCCCCTCCTTTTACATCTACACCCCCTCCAGCCACTTTCCATCCTCCCCCTCCTATTACATGCCATCCACCTCCCCAGCACCATCCACCTCCCCAGCACCATCAACCTCCCCAGCACCATCCACCTCCCCAGTACCAGCAACCTCCCCAGTACCAGCAACCTCCCCAGTACCTGCAAACTCCACAGTACCAGCAACCTCCCCAGTACCAGACATCTCCCCACTTCCAGCAACCTGCCCCGTAGCAGACATCTCCCCACTTCCAGCAACCTGCCCCGTACCAGACATCTCCCCACTTCCAGCAACCTGCCCCGTACCAGACATCTCCCCACTTCCAGCAACCTGCCCCGTACCAAACTCCTTCCCCATACAACTTGCCATCAACATCATCTGCTCCTACAGTCCCTGCCCAACCCTCCACTCCACCACCCACCACCTCTTCTGCTTCCCACATGTCCACCCATTCTGTAGTTTTTTCCACACCTTCACCTCTAACTGTTCCTTCCCCACCACGATCCCAGTCCTCTCTCCACACTCCCATTGTCGAAGTGTCCCGCAGCCCCTCCAGCAGTATTTCCACCACACACTACACAGATTTATAATGTGTGTATTTAAATAAAAATGACCAGTTTTATGGTTTCAAAGCTTTATTAAACAAGTTTATTAAAATTTTAAAAAAGTTTACTAAAAAAAACATTTTTCAATAAAAGTTAAATTATTTTACACTGGTTGTCTGTCATTTCTTTCTGCGGCGAAAAAGGTTAAATACAGGGTATTTAAAAGGTGAAATGGTATTCAAAACTAGGTATATAACTGTGGGTAAATTTTAGCTTTTTGCCACAGTTGTGCTCCTGGTTGTGTTTGAAGCAAAGTATTTCACCTAAAAAGTTGTGTTTATTGTTGGTGATTTCCTAACAATGTACACAACTTTTGTTAAAAGGTGAAATACTTTGCATAAAACACAACCAGGTACACACCTGTGGCCTAAAGCTAAAAATAGAGACCATGACAAGATAGCCAACTTTGGTTGGCAAAGGTATATACTGTTGGTACAGAAGGTACACAAGTTTGGTTAGGGCACAAATCTTTCACACTCTGTCATCCTGCCAGTGTACTCTGCCTTGAGGTGACATAAAGTATAGTGCAAAATTGTCCCTCATTACTGAAACCGTCACAGAACTTCTAGTGGTAATGTCATGGTAATCTTGCAAGGTGGTTTCTTCAGAGGTGTCCTCAATGGAAATGGGTTCCTTGCAGATAACAAAATTGTGGAGTACCACACACGCTTTGATCACCTCGTCCACAGTTTCTGTCTTGAGGTTGATCGCAGTCAATAGGACCCGCCATTTGGCTGTCAGAATACCAAAGGTACATTCAACCATTCTTCTTGCTCTTGTGAGGCGGTAATTAAAAATGCGTTTTGGTCTTGTCAATCCTCTGCTAGAGTACGGTTTCAAAAGGTGTTCTGACAGCTGGAAGGCTTCATCCCCTACACAGACAAATGGCATAGGTGGACCAGATGTTTGCGGCAGCGGTCTAGGTGGTGGGAACTGGAAGGTGTTTCCATACAGTTTACGCCCCATGGCAGACAGTTTGAAAACTTGAGAGTCATTGGAGCGGCCATAGGCCCCAATATCAACCGCAATAAATTTGTATTCCGCGTCAGCGATGGCCATGAGGACAATTGAAAAATATTTCTTGTAATTGAAATATTCCGATCCCGATCCAGCTGGCTTTACAATGCGGATATGTTTCCCGTCCACAGCGCCCAAGCAGTTGGGAAACTGACATATCTGTTGAAACTTGTCAGCAATTTCAATCCACCTCTCTGTTGTGGGCTCTGGTAAAAACTCTTCAGCTAAGGAGTCCCACAGTGCATGGCATGTGTACTTCACAATTCCAGATATGGTGGAAATCCCGAGTCTGTACTGGAAATGCAGTGACGAAAGGGATTCTCCAGTTGCAAGAAATCTGTGGGGAATTAAAAAACAATAAATTAGTTTTAAATCACAGCATTACATACCAAAACTGACCTATAACACTTGGAGATACAAACTACCACCAACAAGATTGCAGTGAAAGTGTGCTCTGATGCGAGCATATCCAATAAATGTGGCTTACCTTAAAGTTACCATCAGACGCTCTGCGGGTGAAACAGAGAAGCGGCAATAGGTGTCCGCTTTTCTTATGAGGTGTGCAATGCGCTCCACCAAGTAATCAAAATTATCCATTTTCATCCTAACATATCCAAAAAATTTATCCGGGTTTCGTCGAAGGTCCATGCAGAGTGTAGAATAGACCCCACGCGTCATTCTCTTGGCTGTGATGGGGTGGATCCACAAACGTCGACTACGATGCCTGATGCGCTGCTGTCTCGCTCTCTCCTCCAGAACAATCACCCTCAAACGATTTGCCTCCGCTATAAAATCCGCCAAATTCTTCAAAATATTTCCAATGACAACATCCATCTTCGCCAGTAACTTGCTCTTCTCTCCAACCTGCACTTTCTCCTCTACAACCTGTCAAAGAAGGGCTGTAGGAACATGCTATATATAGTTTTCCAGTAGCCAATCCCGTTCGGAAGGCCACAAGGGTCAATTTTAAAAACCGGATCCGGCGTAATCCGTCGAAAAACGGATAGAAAAACGGATGAACCGGATGAGACGGATCCGGTTTTGTCTGTCAAAAAAAAGACGGATCCGGCAGAAAACCGGATCCGTCACATCCGGTTTTACGGAACATTTGCCGGATCCGGCGTTCCGGCACGACGCCGGATCGCGCCTGACGCCGAAAACCTGATGTGTGAAAGTAGCCTAAGTGTTCCTAACCGTTATCTTGTTCAGTTCCCGAAAGTCGAAGCACGGCCGCAAACCACCATCTTTCTTCTTCACAAAGAAGAATCCTGCTGCCACAGGTGACATAGAAGGCCTGATATGCCCTTTGCGGAGACTCTCAGCTATGTACTCCTTCATGGCTTGGCGCTCAGGCCCAGACAAATTGAACAATCGAGCCTTAGGTAACTTGGCTCCGGGTACTAAATCAATGGCACAATCGTAGGGTCTATGTGGTGGCAGCGCCTCAGCCTCACTTTTGGAAAAAACGTCTTCGAAATCCTTCAGGTACTCCGGAATACCTTCCAGACCGACAGACGACACAGATACGGATTTAACAGCGTTAACCAGGTGTCCCAGGTTACCACATTTATCCTTGCATCCCCATTGAGTGATCTCCCCTGTAACCCAATCAATGGTAGGATTATGACGTTCAAGCCAAGGCATCCCCAGTACCAGTCCTACAGGCAAGTTATCAAGCACAAGACAACTTAGTTTTTCCACATGAGTGGAACCCACTTTTAGAAAAAAAAGTTCAGACCTGCAACGGATACCGTCCTGGGTAAGAGGTGACAAGTCAATTGCCACAAGTATAACAGGATCCTGAAGCCTGACTGTCCCTATCTTAATAAGAGTCATAATTTTGGTATCAATCAGGTTCACAGCAGAACCACAGTCAACAAAAGCAGTAGTCTGAACCGGACCATTACCAAGTTCCAGTTCCACCAGCAGCACCATTTTTTCACGTGAGGAAAATTGTACCTGAAGGTCTGGGTAGCCTCCTCGACTACTACCCAGACCTAGTCGTTTCCCACCATCTTGGAGGATGACGGACAGGAGGGGCAGTCCTTCTTCCAGTGTCCAGATTCCCCACAATAGAAGCACAACTGCTTCTCCCGGCGGCGTCTTCTTTCCTTTTCCTCACAGGTGACAGCGCTCACCTCCATAGCCACAGGAAGAGTCCGGGTCTCATCTCCACTGAAGAATAATGGTGTTTCCAGTTCCATAATGCCTCTAGCCCATAGCCTGCGATCCATGAGAACCGCTTGGGTCATGGCATCCTCCAGGGAGTCAGATGGAGGATGGAGTGCCAAGGCATCCTTCAGACGTTCACACAGGCCTCTACGGAACAGCCCCCGAAGGGCGGCATCACTCCAAGAAATCTCGGCTGCCCAACATCTGAACTCAGTACAGAACCACTCAGCTGAGTGCTCCCCCTGACAGACACTCATCACCTTGTCCTCAGCCAAACGCACTCTATCAGGCTCATCATAAATAAGCCCTAAGGCTTCAAAAAATGCATCCACAGACATTCTCTCCGGGGCAGAAGAGGAAAGCGAAAATGCCCAGGCTTGTGGGGACCCCCTAAGCAGGGACATAACCACCCCCACCCTCTGTTTCTCATCCCCAGAGGAGCGGGGTCTCAAAGAGAAAAAGAGCTTACAGCCCTCCTTAAATGCTCTGAATTCATCTTTGTTACCAGCAAATTTATCTGGCAATTTAACCTGGGATTCGGGTGGGACTAAAATGACATCTCTATTCCCCACCTGCTGAAAGCCTGCGGAAAGCACCCCCTGAACTGAGTCCTCAACCCGCCGTTGGGACTGGGCCAGAGCTTGGTGTTCCAAACTAAGCTTCTGCAGTGACTGAGTCAAGCATTTCACCTGCTCAGATAAAGCACACATTGGGTCCATGCTGCAGAAATGAGGAGAGAAAAAAAAAATTTAAGGTCAGTTATAATGTCAGGAACACCGCACTGAACTTGTTCACTGAGCCAGTGCGCGTGTCCTGAGTAAAGCGAACTGTGCTCAAAGATACCTGTGGAGTGGGCAGCAGCCGAGTAGGTGCGTACTTCAGAACAGCAGGACCTGAAGCACATGACTGCTGGGGGCATGGCCTAAACTCCAGAGAGCTAGGAGCTGCAAGAGACCTCCTAGCAGGGTAACTGCGAGACAAAGTTACCAAGGGGCATAGACAGGGAGGATAGTCAGGACGTAGCCAATGAGTCATACACAGAGATAGCTGCAAGGTACAAGAGGGGCGAGCAGAGAGTAGTCAGATCACAGGCAACGAGTCATACACAGAGAGGGTAGCGCAGTACAGAATCAACAGGCAAACTCACAACGGGGAACAGAACCGGGTCAGAACCATATAAACAAGCTATAACAATGAACAGGCACAGGCACACAGAGGTCACCACACTCGGCCAAAGGCAAAAGTATAACTGACTGGGATTGGAGCTTTCCAGGGGTTTAAGAAGCTCTCCCAGAAGCAAAGAGAGGCCACAATCATTAACCCCAGGTGTGCGGGTCAAAACCTGCACTGAGCTCCAGACATTAACCCCTGACGTGCAGCTCAAAAACCTGCACTGTGATCATGACAGAAATGATGTAGATATAGTATATCTTGACATCAGAAAAGCATTTGATAAAGTATCTCAAACTCACACTACCCTTATTGAAAAAATGACCAAGTATAGGATTGACAAGGCTACGGTTAGGAGGATTCATAACTGGCTCAGTGATCATACTCAAAGAGTGGTAATAAATGGTTGCACATCCAATTGCAAGAGTGTTACAAGTGGGTACCACAAGGCTCTGTTCTGACCCCAGTGTTGTTCAACATTTTTATAAATGATCTAGATAAGGGAACTGAAGGTAAGCTAATCAAATTTGCAGATGATGCATAGCTAGGAAGGATCGCTAATACAGGAGAAGGATCTAGGTAAGCTTGAACAATGTGCAGCGACTAATAGAATGGTATTTAACAGGGAGAAATGCAAGATTCTACATCTGGGCAAGAAAAATAATTACATCTACAGAATGGGAATAGAACTAAGCCACAGCACATGTGAAAAAGACATTGGTATACTAATAGATCACAGACTGCACATGAGTTAACAGTGTGATGCAGCAGCAAAAAAGGCAAACACAGTTCTAGGATGTATTAAGAGAAGCATAGAGTCTACATCTCATGAAGTAATTATCCCCCTCTATTCCTCCTTGGTCAGGCCTCATCATCTGGAATACTATGTCCAGTTCGGGGCACCACATTTTAATAAAGACATTGAAAAACGAACAAGTTCAGAGAAGAGCTACCGGGATGGTAAGCAGACTGCAAAGTCTGTCCTACGAGGAACAGTTATAGGATCTGGGAATGTTTAGCTTGCAAAATCAAAGGCTAAGAGGAGACTTAATAGCTGTCTAAAAATATCTGAAGGGTTGTCACAGTGCAGAGGGATCATCTTTATTAACATTTGCTCATGGAAATGTAAGAAAGAGGACTGAGCTGTGGGTACCTCTAAGACGCCAGGTCTGGAACTGCAGAGGCTGCATCCAGTGTTGGAGGGGAGTAGGAAAGAGGAGATGAAAAGAACCCATTACCTGAAAGGAGGGGGCATGGTAAGCGAGGGGAGACAGCAGTGTTTAGCGTGGGAAAAGGCAGAAAGTTCCCGCCGAAGGAGATAGAGAGCAGGGAACAGCTGCATGCTGCGGAACGAGTTGAAGCGCGGAGCAGAGACCCAGGACAGGGTCAGTGAGGACTCCAAGGTACCATTAGGCGCACAGAGAGACAGGCGCCAAGTGAAGCAGCACGGTGCAGGTGTTCAGGTACCGGCAGGTGTACCGAGGGACAAGTGCGAAGTGAGACATCATGCTGCGTGCATCCTGTTGTTGGCGGGTGCACAGGGGAGCACAAGCCGAGGAGAGACTTTTGCGAAGCTTCACAATTCGGCTCTGCTGTTCAATGGAATAGGGGCTCAGCAGACAAAATCGGAGACTGCCCGCTGTCACCAGAAGAGTGAGCGTGTGTCAGGCGGGAAAGTCTGAAGATGCAGTGTCGGCCTCTGCCGGCATTACATCATCTAGTGGACTACAGGTGACTAAAAGACAGTGGAGTCACGATAAGTTAAAGTTGTGTTTAACCACATTTATATTGTTTAACCTGTCTTCCCCCTTCCTGTTATCTCCCTGTGAGGAGTTCATTATTGTTAATTAAGCCGCACTCCTGTTAACCCTTGCTCTGCGCCTTTGCTTTACTGCATCTGTTTACCTGCTTTACAGAAACCGGAGAAGCAATGGAAAGTAACGGGGGCCAGGGTGTCAGTTGTGGCGAGGGGCTTTAACTCTTCCACACACTGATGCTTCGCTACTGTAAAATCAGAATGTCCATTTTGTAATGTGTTGTGTGTGTGCGGTGCTTCACCCACCTGAGGGCCAGTGTTCTCCTCAGCACACAGGATTCCTTTTCTTATCATGCACACACAAATATTGTCAGAGTCTCTTCTCATTTTTTACAAACCTTTACTTAATTCGTTCAAACTTGCAGCAGTTGCAGTCCAGAATTTTCCACATGACACAGAAACTTCCTTCTCTAGACTCTCCCTAATACTGTCTTCTGGCACAAGATCTGGTTCCCAGGTACCCAGTACCACAGCTAACTGAAATGACGGTCCCGCTTCTTCTAGGGGCTCCCCTTTCCTCTTCCATTCGAAAACGTCTCGGGAGTTGCACAAAAGCCTCGCCATTTGTTCCCTCAGGCTGTCCAGTCCCACTTGTTTCCTGTCGACAGTTTCCATCTTTTCTGTAATCCGAGCCTTCATTTCCATGTGTCTCCCCCTCTGGCACTTCACTCTTTACCTTACAACTCCCCACAAGTCTTTCTAGAACAATCAAGTTACCTCAGAACTAACTCCTCCCACTAGCTAGCTTCCTATTGGGTAAAACATTTAACTATTACTACTCTGGCTAAAACCAGTTAACTATCTTATCTTACATCTAAATCTACATCCCTGCCTCTATAGTGCCCCCCACTGCACTATGCTTCACATAACCTCATACTATGCTAACTATGTTGTTAACTGTCCCTACTTTAATCCTTAATAATACAATACAGGTATATAAACATTGCATCACATGTAAATGTATACTATAAATGACATATACACATAAGCACATTAGTAAAATATCCACAGCGTACCTGGTTTGATCCAGCAGATATGTATCGAGGTGCAGGGGTGAAATCAGCCACCAGCACACCCCTTAATGGAATGAAACTGAAAGGGCGAAGATACAGATTAGATATTGGAACAAACTTTTTCACAATGAAGGTGATCAATGAGTGGAACAGGCTGTCATGAGAGGTGGCGAGTTCTCCTTCAATGGAAGTCTTCACACAGAGGCTGGACAGACATCTGTCTGAAATGGTTTAGTGACTCCTGCATTGAGCAGGGGGTTGGACACAATGACCCCGGAGGTCAATTCCAAATCCAACATTCTAGGATTCTATGATGCAGATATTGGTCAGTAGACAATATTTCCATTTACTTTCACTGCTTATGCAGCAGAATTCCAGATTTGCAACAGACATAGGTTGCCCAAGCATATTACAAACTGACTTGAAATACTGTCTTCCATCTGGGGCTACAGCACCAATTACTGGACACTCCCTGTAAAATTGATATTAATAAGTGTGCAATTAGCATTTATGTTGAGATGGATAGATCAGGTTATTAATGATTCCTGGAAGGTCACTGTCTTTTTCCATTAGTTTCCTCAGGGCAGCGGGAAGCTATCCTGTAGAGCAATGACTTCCGAACCTAGTTACAAATGCTCCAAGGGTCACAACATGTCCCTTACCCTGAGAACATGTTCATCTGTCGTAATCTAAATGCACTTGGGTAAGTTTATCCTTTAGAACAGAACTTCAGAGATCCTTTGGGAGGTGATGGTGTCCAAAATATTGATTACATAAATAACACAGCTTTCTATGGAGTGAGAAATCCTAGCAGCAGAACACAGCAAGGGGCGAAAAAAATAACAAAATCTCAGGTTTCCTAAGCACAAACCTACAAAACAATTTTTTTCCTTGCTTAAAAGAAGTTGAAGTCGCAAAAACAAACAAAGAATGTCTATGTCAAAGTCTTTATGCCATTCTTTTGCAGTATGCATTATACGGGGGCTCACATGTACTTTAGATTTATAGCACAGTGCAGGCTGCTACTTCAGAGCTGGGCTGTTACTGGCATGTGTCAAGGTTAAGCAGTGCCATGGGATGCCACCTCAGATGTGTCCCCATCCATCTTTCCTATAAACCCTATCCCTACTTCACACTAATATGTATTTGGTCCGGCCAACAAAGCTTCTTTGAATTCAAAAATTGAATTGAATACAGGGCTGCGCTGGCTAAGTTTTTGCAATTCGCTGTCATTTCTAATATTTCATTCACGGATTCATATATTTATGAGGGTAGGCCAGGGTGGTAGTCTTGGTTGAGAATATTTGCTTTAACACACCCTGACCCCCCCGTCACATGCAAACACTGTCCATCACTCTGCATACCTGTAGCTCCATCACCTGCACCGTCAAGGCCCTCACTACGTTGTTGGAAGCTTCCTCTGTCCGGCTTCGCACAAAATGAGCCACAGTCCATTTCAACTTTCAAATAAACAACTTTACTGATCTTCTCACATAGCACATCCATGTTTGGTACAGCATCAACATCAGAATTCAAGCAATGCAACTTTTCTTCTTTCCCTGTCCTTCTGTCTCTGTCACTTAGCACATTCCCGGGTCGGACCGTATCTTTTGGTTTCTCAGCATCCTCCCTGTCCAGACTTAATTTGTTCGGAAGTTCCCTCAGCCCATGCAATAAGCTGCCACATGATGAGCAACCTGCCTTGTAGCTACAGTTTACACTACTGCTGCACTGCTACCACTGCTGTCACTGCTGTTACTGTCGGTGTTCGGACCCACTGGTACTGGTTGGCTGGGCTTCACTCTTAATAATGTTATGTGGTCCAGTGCTGCCCGGGCTATATAGCCCACCTGAGCTAAATGGGGCCCTGGCCCCAACTGACTAAACTCAGGAAATCCTCCTGACTTATGCACAGTGACCCCTCCTAAATTAACTATTACAGTACTATTCCTAAAACTATAATGTACCCCATCTTGTGGCTAAATTCTGGTACTCCACTTTCCCTATGAAACATACACAGCAATAGACAATATTATCCTCAAATATACACTATAGCATATGATAACGGGATGAGCAAGAAATGCAAGGACATAACATACCCCCTTACATATTCACTACATAAAATATTTACCATTTAGTGCTTCTGCCCTACTGACACATTAGCTGCCAAAATAAGGCAATCAGAAGCCTGTCACTATGTTGTCAATAAGGATAATAGAAGAAAAAGCTAAATACTTTTTGTTCCATTATGCCATTTATAAATATTTCCCATAAAGTCAATATTAATAGTTTTAATGTCAACAGTGTTGAGTCACTTCTCATATATCCATTCATAATATTCTTGGTCTAGAGTGTGTGTGCAGGAGTCATGGGGCACACAGTCATAGCCTTTTTTAAAGTGGCCAAGAGTGGTAGTCATGACCAAGCTGCTGTTCGTTTACGCTCTGGCACTTTACAGGAAAACAGTGTCCCAGTCCCAGTGCGCTGTCAGGTGTGGGGTGCACCACGGTCACATGTAGGCCTCAGGTTTATGCTGTCTCCAGGCCTCCATCTTCAGGAGCTGATGCACACAACTCAGGGGACACCAAATTCATTGAAACAAACAAACTTTTACTGGTCAGTTCAAGCTCATCAGGTTGTAACATGTGGGATGGGGCACAAAGCTTCATACTTCTTACTTCCTAAGTACAATACCTCTTCAGTAGTGATGAGCGAACGTGCTCGCCACTACTCGTTACTCGCCCGAGTATCACGGTACTCGGTGTACTCGGCGAACACCGAGCATTTCCGGGATTACTCGGTGGGAACTCGGGTCTCCACCCAGCTTTTTTGGCAGACTTTAGAGACTCAATCACGATGCAGGGATTGTCTGCCAGGCAATGAAATGCCACAGCCATCTAGGTTGTTGTCGTGCAGTGATTAGCTGGCCACATAGCATCATCAGGGGTATAAGAGACTGGAGGCCGCCCTGCTCGGCGCATTCAGCTCTGGATTTAGATAGTGTAGGGAGAGCTGCTGCCGAGATAGCGTCAGAATTGGGGATTAATTAGTTAGTGTGGTCTACCATTGTAAACCACTCAAATCCAGATAAACCAACACAGTCCTTCTAAGGACTAATTCCGGAATATATAGGTTCCAGTGTTAGGTAGGCAGGGTAGTGTACGTCGCTGTATACACATCAGTGTAAGGCCTGCAGGCACTGTATGTGTGTATATAGATCTTTACATACATCAAGAGGGTCCATTCCCTTCCTGTGTTCTGGTGCTGCTGCTGCTACCTGTAGGATATATTGGCCGTATATACCTAGCCCCAGGTGTAATTGGCTTTGAAAATTTTTTTGGCCAGGACTAATAGAGTCTTTTTTATTGCAAAGCAATCCAGTGCCCTTTTTTTTTCCTCCATTTGCTTCTTGACAGTGCACAATACAGCCAGATCCTTTTCCTAGCACAGTATGAAAATCCAGCAATTTTAAAGGGGTCCCAAACATCCCTTTTGAGTGCGCAGAGAAATATTTAATTTTTATGTGGTACGGTTGAGTAGATTTTTTTTTTAGTTTCTTACACAATTTCTTGACATTATTTTGCTGAAACCCCCCAAAAAAACATACAGGCCACATATTTTACAGTGTGGTATATCTGTGACATGCCTCATCCATCCGTCTGCTACAAATTTTGGTCTTTTTAGCCCTAAGTTAATTTTTTTTTTGCTGTCTGGCACTGTACTTATATACAGCACTATTTAGCCAAAAAATTAAAAAAAATACAGGCCACATATTTGTCGTAGTGGTATCTCTGCGCCAGCTCATATCTGTGTGTGCTGAAAGTTTGGCCAGTTTACCACGGTTTTCTTTTTATGTCCTGGGTGTCACTGTAGTTATACTGTATACAGCAGTATTAAGCAAAAAAAATTTAAAAAATACAGGCCACACATTTTTCGATGTGGTATCTCCGTGCCAGCTATATCTGTGTGTACTCAAAGTTTGGCCAGTTTAAGGCAGTTTTCTATTTTTGTCCTGGGTGTCACTGTACTTAAATATAACAGTATTAAGACAAAAAAAAGACAAAAAATACCACACATTTGTGGTAGTGGTATCTCCGTGTCAGCTCATATCTGTGCATGCTCAAAGTTTGGCAAGTTTAGGGCAGTTCTCTTTTTTTTGTCCTGGGTATCACGGTATTTCTATACAGCAGTATTTAGCCAAAAAAAAAAATACAGGCCTCATATTTTAATTTTCCTGCTAAATACTGCTGTATATAAGTAAAGTTTAGACAATGAGAATGAATGGTCAGCGGAGCGCTAGGAACACAAGGACAGACAATTGTATCTTCTTTAGCCCACAACGCATTTCGACGTTAACCCCGTCTTCATCAGGTGCAGTTTGAGGATCTCATCCTGGTACCTTTTGGCAGTCAGGGGGGCCTCTGGCTACACGTGGAGGTCTGTGCGGCCCTCCAAAGATATGCCTACTGTGGTACAGTAAAGGGTGTTTTACTGGATGGGAGATACATTTCTCTCAGCGGTTATTGTTTGGCCGGGTTTTTCCCTATAGACAGGATCGGCGATGATGTCATGGTCACGTGATCAGCCCATGTGATGTTTACCTCACTTGTAGGAGGGGTTATGGGCTATGTAATGGAGGTTGGTGTTTGGCACATGGTGAGTGTGTCTGGAAG
Source organism: Dendrobates tinctorius (assembly GCF_039654945.1). Classification (NCBI taxonomy): domain Eukaryota; kingdom Metazoa; phylum Chordata; class Amphibia; order Anura; family Dendrobatidae; genus Dendrobates; species Dendrobates tinctorius. The sequence continues at coordinate 3,281,901 of NW_027361726.1, read as the reverse complement.
TTACAGGAACTTGTATACAGGATCCCCGTGCTGCAGGACTATAGCAGCAAGACTCTCATCAACCCTGGGAATGGCACCTGGCGGATGCAGCGGACCTGGCAGCCGCTTAGTTAAGCCCATCCCATGCAAGGGGTGAGTCTGGGACCAGTGGTTCTCCAAGCTGGAGTATATTTATGTTTTTCCTTACTTTCTGTTAATCTGCTGTTTGCAACGTGACATTAAACCACTGAAATTGGACATTAAGCCTGTGTTTTGCCTTGTTACTGCAGCCCTGCCATTATCTACCAGAGCGAATCCCTACAAATGGTGGACTGAATGCGGGCAAACGCAGTGAAGTCAGGCTGTTTTTCTAATTTTCTAATTTTTGATTTGTACTCCAGCCTATGTCCTGGGTGAAACGAGTGGCACAGACCCAGGCGGGGAACTTTCCAGAAATGGAGGCCACGGTAAAAACACTCATAGAGGCTATGCGACAGCAGCAGCAGGCTATGTAGCAGCAGGCTATGCAGCAGCAGCAGGAGGCCATGCGGCAGCAGCAGCAGGAGGCCATGCGACAGCAGGCTATGCAGCAGCAGGCTATGCAGCAGGAAACCAATCAGCTGTTGATACAGCATATCACGACAGCGCAGACAAAAGGAACTAACCGGGGAATCCATGATGTCTGGAAAGCAGTTCGTACAGCGGTTCCCAAAATAAAGAAGTCGGACGATGTGGAGGCGTACCTGTAGATGTTCGAAGGAGTCGCTGAGAGAGACTCCGTTTCTGGCCCCAGGACCTTTGAAAGCGTATCAGGACCTACCCACGGAGCAAAGGGCGGACTACACGGTCATCAAGGGTGAGATACTGGCACGTCTTGGGGTAAATGTGTTAGTTCGGGCCCAGCGGGTACACCAGTGGGAGTTTATCCCCTCCAAGCCGGCTGGGTCCCAGTATTACGACCTGATGCACCTGTTATGAAAGTGGTTGCAGCCTGAGGTGTTGTCCACCATGGCCATGATGGACCGCATAGTGACTGCGTTGCCCCCCTCCCTCCAGACATGGGTCGGACAGGAATCCCCTACTAATGCCATGCAGATGATAGACCTCATAGAAAGGTATGGGGCTACCAAAGAGCTACAGGGAGGGACTCCCCAGAAGATAACAGGAAGGTTCCCTAATTCTCCACCCCTGTTTCGGCGAGCGGAGCCCAGGAAGGCCGCTCAGGACTTGTCTGGTGAAGTAAGGAGCCCCTTAAACTGCTGGTGGTGCCAGGAACCAGGTCATATGAGATCTGATTGCCCCCACCTGGCTGAGCCCATGGACACAAACTTTGGGTACCGCCAGTCTCACTATGCCGAACCGATGTGTGCAATGGGCACCCGAAAGGTCCCAATATGGAACATTTGTGTCGGGTTGAAGTGGAAGGCACCCCGGCTGTGACCCTATTGGACTCAGGGAGTTTTGTAACCCTGGTACCAGCCAGCTGGACACAAACCAGCGAGTATACGAGTCGGAAAATAGGGGTATTGTGTATACATGGGGACTTAAAAGACTATCCCATCGCACTAGTGGTGATAAACACGCCAGCGGGAAGGCAGTGCCATGAGGTAGGGGTTGTGACTAATCTGCATTATGAAGTGATAATTGGAAGAGGTTTTCCTTTATTTTCTGTCCGGTGGCCATCTGTTGTCCCACTCACGGAGCAACTGCCGGCACCAGAGGCAACCAGGTTACATTCTCGAGACATAGGGCATGAAACTTGTGGCCCGGAAGAAGAAGTGCTGGTGGTAGGGGTAACCTTCCCTTCAGTGGAGGAGGGGAAAAATTCTCCCATAGAAGTATTGGCTGGAGTGGCAGAAGACTTGCCGCCGGGACCCGAGTTGTCAGACTTGAATGTAGCAGGTGACAATTTTGGTACAGCGCAACTCCGAGACCCTACTTTGGTCCAGGCCAGAGAAAATGTACTGTTTGTTAATGGGGAACCCCCACAACCTGGGGCAGCTACAGTGTTGCCACGCTTTGAGCTGAACCAAGATTTGTTGTACCAAGTGGAGAAAATATTTGGGGAAATGGTAGAACAGTTACTGGTACCTCAGGCATATCGTAGACTGGTAATGGACTTAGCGCATGCGCATGTACTTGGGTGGCATTTGGGACAAAAGAAAACCCTAGACCGAATTTTGCAGCAGTTCTACTGGCTAGGGGTCCATGAAGAAGTTAAACGGTACTGTAATTCCTGTCCAATGTGCCAGGTAACCAGTCCCCAGCCTCACTTTCGAAGTCCCTTGGTGCCTTTACCAATCATAGAGGTATCCTTCGAGAGAGTGGCGATGGATCTGGTCGGGTTTCTCAATAAGTCGGCAAGGGGACACCAACACATCTTGGTAGTTCTAGATTATGCTACCCGATATCCTGAGGCCATTCCTCTGCGCTACACATCAGCTAAGCTTATAGCAAAGGAACTCATGGATATGTTTTCATGGGTTGGAATTCCGCAAGAAATTTTAACAGACCAGGGAACCCCCTTTATGTCAAAAATTATGAATGAACTCTGCCGTTTGCTAAATGTTAAACAGTTGCGCACATCGGTCTATCATCCCCAAACAGATGGTCTGGTAGAAAGATTCAAAAAGACGCTGAAGAACAAGTTAAAAAAGGCAGTTTCCAAAGATGGGAAGGACTGGGATCTCTTATTGCCATATTTGTTGTTTGCAGTGCGGAAGGTGCCTCAGGCATCTACGGGGTTCTCGCCCTTTGAACTATTGCAGACATCCATGGGGCTTACTCGATATAGCCAAAGAGGCCTGGGAGAGCCAACCTACCCCCCACAAAAGTGTGATAGAACATGTAGCAAAAATGCAAGAAAGAATGGAGACAGTCCTACCCTTAGTGCGGGAACATATGGAGGCAGCACAACAGTCACAGAGTCGGGTCTATAACCAGGGGGCTCGGGTAAGAACCTTTAGTCCTGGGGATCGGGTGTTGGTACTTGGGCCTACCGTAGATAGCAAATTTCTTGCAAGGTGGCAGGGACCCTACGAGATCATGGAAAAGGTGGGGCCAGTAGACAACAAGGTACACCAGCCAATACCGCAAGAGAAAGAAAAGAGCTAAAGGTGTCTTATAGATAAAAGTCAAATTTTTATTTTACAAATAGTCATAATATATGTTCTAATAACAATGCACAAATCCCAGTGAAAAAGCAGAAAAGGAAAACTAACCCTAGGTGCCACGTTGCCTTATAGGTAAGTGAAAAGCATGACACATAATTGTTGTGAACCTAATGAGCCAAAGCAGCAAGTGCTATCCAGTGAGATAACAATAACCATGGCGCAATGCGCACCAGGCGTTATGTAACAGCAAATAAAGGCTCAATATGCAATGACACAAATTGTCAGGCTTACCAGGAAAGGACAGCGGGCACAAGTAGGAGGGTGTGATGCTCCCCGACGCGCGTTTCACGGCCTCACAAAGCCGCTTCCTCAAGGGGAAGTGAGGCAGCAAATCGGACAGGACCCTGAAGTAACCCGGTGAACTGGGTCACATGATCATGTGTGGCCAATAGCAGTGAGCCAAACGGCGCATGCGCGGTGCGCCGATGAAGCCCTGCGTGCACCAAGGGCGTCACATACACGCGAACCGCCCCAGGAATTAACCCTGTGTGCGGCGCATGAGACGTAGAGACGCCCCGACGCAAACAGGACCCCAAGGGAAGCGCCGCCATGCGCACCGTCACTGCTAATTAAGGAACATATATCGCCAAGCGATAAATGATAAAAGGAGGGAAGGGAGGAAAAGGAGAATATCAGATATAAGATTAGACTTGTGTCAAAGTATAACACAGATACAGCAAATATATACATGTTGTGAAAAAACACTCCATACATACAGTGGGGCAAAAAAGTATTTAGTCAGTCAGCAATAGTGCAAGTTCCACCACTTAAAAAGATGAGAGGCATCTGTAATTTACATCATAGGTAGACCTCAACTATGGGAGACAAACTGAGAAAAAAAAATCCAGAAAATCACATTGTCTGTTTTTTTTTCATTTTATTTGCATATTATGGTGGAAAATAAGTATTTGGTCAGAAACAAAATTTCATCTCAATACTTTGTGATATATCCTTTGTTGGCAATGACAGAGGTCAAACGTTTTCTGTAAGTCTTCACAAGGTTGCCACACACTGTTGTTGGTATGTTGGCCCATTCCTCCATGCAGATCTCCTCTAGAGCAGTGATGTTTTTGGCTTTTCGCTTGGCAACACGGACTTTCAACTCCCTCCAAAGGTTTTCTATAGGGTTGAGATCTGGAGACTGGCTAGGCCACTCCAGGACCTTGAAATGCTTCTTACGAAGCCACTCCTTCGTTGCCCTGGCGGTGTGCTTTGGATCATTGTCATGTTGAAAGACCCAGCCACGTTCCATCTTCAATGCCCTTGCTGATGGAAGGAGGTTTGCACTCAAAATCTCACGATACATGGCCCCATTCATTCTTTCATGTACCCGGATCAGTCGTCCTGGCCCCTTTGCAGAGAAACAGCCCCAAAGCATGATGTTTCCACCACCATGCTTTACAGTAGGTATGGTGTTTGATGGATGCAACTCAGTATTCTTTTTCCTCCAAACATGACAAGTTGTGTTTCTACCAAACAGTTCCAGTTTGGTTTCATCAGACCATAGGACATTCTCCCAAAACTCCTCTGGATCATCCAAATGCTCTGTAGCAAACTTCAGATGGGCCCGGACATGTACAGGCTTAAGCAGTGGGACACGTCTGGCACTGCAGGATCAGAGTCCATGGTGGCGTAGTGTGTTACTTATGGTAGGCCTTGTTACATTGGTCCCAGCTCTCTGCAGTTCATTCACTAGGTCCCCCCGCGTGGTTCTGGGATTTTTGCTCACAGTTCTTGTGATCATTCTGACCCCACGGGGTGGGATTTTGCGTGGAGCACCAGATCGAGGGAGATTATCAGTGGTCTTGTATGTCTTCCATTTTCTAATTATTTCTCCCACAGTTGATTTCTTCACTCCAAGCTGGTTGGCTATTGCAGATTCAGTCTTCCCAGCCTGGTGCAGGGCTACAATTTTGTTTCTGGTGTCCTTTGACAGCTCTTTGGTCTTCACCATAGTGGAGTTTGGAGTCAGACTGTTTGAGGGTGTGCACAGGTGTCTTTTTATACTGATAACAAGTTTAAACAGGTGCCATTACTACAGGTAATGAGTGGAGGAAAGAGGAGACTCTTAAAGAAGAAGTTACAGGTCTGTGAGAGCCAGAAATCTTGATTGCTTGTTTCTGACCAAATACTTATTTTCCACCATAATATGCAAATAAAATGAAAAAAAAACAGACAATGTGATTTTCTGGATTTTTTTTTTCTCAGTTTGTCTCCCATAGTTGAGGTCTACCTATGATGTAAATTACAGACGCCTCTCATCTTTTTAAGTGGTGGAACTTGCACTATTGCTGACTAAATACTTTTTTGCCCCACTGTATACAGTCATATGTTAAAGTTGGGGCACCCCTATTAATGTTAACCTTTTTTCTTTATAACAATTTTGGTTTTTGCAACAGCTATTTCAGCTTCATATATCTAATAACTGATGGACTCAGTTATATTTCTGGATTCAAATGAGGTTTATTGTACTAACAGAAAATGTGCAATCTGCATTTAAACAAAATTTGACCGGTGCAAAAGTATGGGCACCTCAACATAAAAGTGACATTAATATTTCGTAGATCCTCCTTTTGCAAAAACAACAGCCTCTAGTCGCTTCCTGTAGCTATTAATGAGTTCCTGGATCCTGGATGAAGGTATTTGTGACCATTCCTGTTTAGAAAACAATACCAGTTCAGTTAAGTTTGATGGTCGCCGAGCATGGACAGCCCGCTTCAAATCATCCCACAGATGTTCAATGATATTCAGGTCTGGGGACTGGGATGGCCATTCCAGAACATTGTAATTGTTCCTCTGCATGAATGCCTGAGTAGATTTGGAGCGGTGTTTTGGATCATTGTCTTGCTGAAATATCCATCCCCTGCGTAACTTCAACTTTGTCACTGATTCTTGCACATTATTGTCAAGAATCTGCTGATACTGAGTTGAATCCATGCGACCCTCAACTTTAACAAGATTCCCGGTGCCGGCATTGGCCACACAGCCCCAGAGCATGATGGAACCTCCACCAAATTTTACTGTGGGTAGCAAGTGTTTTTCTTGGAATGCTGTGTTTTTTAGCCTCCATGCATTACGCCTTTTTGTATGACCAAACAACTCAATCTTTGTTTCATCAGTCCACAGGACCTTCTTCCAAAATGTAACTGGCTTGTCCAAATGTGCTTTTGCATACCTCAGGCGACTCTGTTTGTGGCGTGCTTGCAGAAACGGCTTCTTTTGCATCATTTTCCCATACAGCTTCTCCTTGTGCAAAGTGCGCTGTATTGTTGACCGATGCACAGTGACACCATCTGCAGCAAGATGATGCTGCAGGTCTTTGGAGGTGGTCTGTGGATTGTCCTTGACTGTTCTCACAATTCTTCTTCTCTGCCTTCCTGATATTTTTCTTGGCCTGCCACTTCTGGGCTTAACAAGAACTGTACCTGTGTTCTTCCATTTCCTTACTATGTTCTTCACAGTGGAAACTGACAGGTTAAATCTCTGAGACAACTTTTTGTATCCTTCCCCTGAAAAGCTATGTTGAAGAATCTTTGTTTTCAGATCATTTGAGAGTTGTTTTGAGGAGCCCATGATGCCACTCTTCATAGGAGAATCAAATAGGAGAACTACTTGCAAGTGGCCACCTTAAATACCTTTTCTCATGATTTGATACACCTGGCTATGAAGTTCAAAGCTCAATGAGGTTACAAAACCAATTTAGTGCTTCAGGAAGTCAGTAAAAAGTAGTTAGGAGTGTTCAAATCAAGAAAATGATAAGGGTGCCCATACTTTTGCACCGGTCAAATTTTGTTTAAATGCAGATTGCACATTTTCTGTTAGTACAATAAACCTTATTTGAATCCAGAAATATAATAGAGTCCATCAGTTATTAGATATATGAAACTGAAATAGCTGTTGCAAAAAACAAAATTGTTATAAAGAAAAAAGGTTAACATTAATAGGGGTGCCCAAACTTTAACATATGACTGTATAAATATATCGCACAGATAGAAAAACAGTAATATCATATCAAAAACATCATGATTAAAAGAGGTGAAGACACATGAATAAATATTTCCACAAAACAAGATCATGTATATAGGTTGTCTGTATCCTCCATGATAGAAAGTCCAAAACCCCTTCCATCCGAGTGGTTAATATCAGGATCCCTCCGGAGCATGATAAGTAGAATTAATGGAATGAATAATCACTAATAAAATAAAACAAACATAATGACGGCAATCCGCCAATAATGGAAGTCAATGGGGAAAAAAACGGATCCTCAAAAGAAAATTGCGGATCCGTTTTTTTTAAAACCTGGCGGATTGTGACTGATTGTAAAAAACTGAAGTGTGAAAGAGGCCTTACACTTTAGCCAGACTACAGTCTTCCATGCGAAATGTTCTTTGCATATAAGTTTCAAATGATTGTTAGCCAAAATAGGCAAAATCAGCCATTTCTTCCACTTTGTATCCTGCATATGCGAGAAGCTCACTAGTCATTTACATTTCAGTAAGGCTACATTCCCACGATGAGTTTTCAAAAAAATGCAAGTATTCTATTTTACTTAATGAGTGAAGAAAATCTGCAACATGAAAAACTCCCCAAAAGCGCATTGTGGGAACTTAGCTTAATACATCTATCCAGGATTATGTATTACGAGGCAGGACTCCCAAAACTGACTCTGTGCTTTACTCAAGGAGAAACTCCCCCCAGGACCTTTATTCAAGGCCCGTTCACCCAACCAGTCTCCTATTTTGCATTCATGTGGGGCAAGAATCACAAAACATCTGTGCAAATCGAGTTCTTTGCATTGTTGAAAAATATTTTGATTTTACATCCCAAGTTGCGAGGGTCTATTTCGACGTGTAGGATTGCTACCCCCAATAGGTGGCACTAAAGACCCTCTTGTTTTCCTCTTTGAAGAGGCCATTTGCATTTCTGCCTCCTTTGGTTTAATGCCATTGATTTTGAATTAAGAAGCAAGAACCATGGATTGTTCTCCTTTGTAAGGACAGACCAGTCACCTGAACATACTATTTTACATTAGAAAGATTGCCTTTAAGCAATTTATAAAACATGGACGGCCTGTGAATACCTTGTCTCACTTCTATCCCATAAAAAGTAATTACTTTTCTGTGTGCAGCTTAAATGCAAGATAAAGCATGCAAATGGCGAATTCCTTGGAGAGTGGAAGTAACCCTTTAAGTAGTAAATATTAGGCTTGAGCTGTAACTATTGTGTGCTTACACATATTTAATAAGCAAATTAGTTATAGTATTGATACTGCTTAGTGATGGAGCACAAAAATAAAATCAGCTTAAAGGGGTTGTCCAGGGAGGGGAAATATACTTTTAAAGGGCCTAGGCCGGATAGAAAAAAATTAAAACGTAATATTCTCCTTTAATTTATTAGAGCAAGGGCTGGGTGGTACTTCTTTGTGACAATCACCTAAAATTGCATTAAGAAGTGGTCTTTTACGGGAGTGGTCTACCCAATGGAGACTTCTGAAGTGAAAATCTGTCACAGAAATTTGGTCTGGATTCATGGGTGGTCTTCTTAAAGGAATGGTCTTTTGGAAGGAACTTCTGGCTGTCACTTCCCTTCAAATATTCACCTTCAAAGCTCATAAGTCAGGGGTGGGCAATTCATTTTCCTGAGTTGCCACATGAGAGACCGTGACTGTTGTGGAGGGCCGAACCTATAGGCTGCAATTAGTTATGCTTAATATTAATATATTAATTATAATTATTATTTTAGATTAATATTAATGGTATCACTTAATATTAAGAATTAAGTATTCTGACACCTCCTTAATTACTGTGTAACACAGACACAGCCCCCCCTATACTGTATAAGTTCACACATAACCCCCATAAACGGTGTGATATCCCCACAGCACCCTCTAAATACAGAATGAGCCCTCACATAGCCCCTATATACAGTATGAACCCCTACATAAACTTCATATACACAGTATAAGCCCCAACTAGTACTCCTATATACAGTATGAGCCCCCACATAGCCCTCCTAAATATAGTTTGAGCCCCACATAACCTCCTATATACAGTATGGACACCTATATAGCTCTCATATATAAAGTATGAGCCCCCACACAACCTACCTATATACAGTTTAAGCCCCCATATAGTCCTCCTATATGCAGTATCAGTATGGGCCCCCCATAGCCTTCCTAACTACAGTATGAGCTCCCACACACCTCTCCTATATACAGAATGAGCTCCCACATAGCTTTCATATATAGTATGAGCCCCCACATAGCCCTTCTATATACAGTATGAGCCCCACACATAGCCCTCCTATATAGAGTATGAGCTCCCACACAGCTTTCATATACAGTATCAGCTCCCACACAGCTCTCCTATATACAGCATGAGCACCCACATAGCCCACCGATATACAGTATGATGAACACATACATAGCTCTCATATATACAGTATGAGCTTCCACACAACCCTCCTTTATACAGTATGAGCCCCTGTATAGCCCTCCTTTATGCAGTATCAGTATGAGCCCTCACACAGTTCTCCTATATACAGTATGAGTCCTCACATAGCCCTCTTATTTAAAGTATCAGCCTCCACATAGCTCTACTATATACAGTATGAGTCCTTACATTGCCCTCCTATATACAGTATGAGCTCCTACACAGCCCTCCTATATGCAGTATTAGTATGAACCCTCACATAGCCCTACTATATACAGTAATAACACCAAAATAGCTCTCATATATACATAATGAGCTCCCACACAGCTCTCCTATATATAATATCAGATCTTTTTTCTCGGATTAGAGAAAAACAGTTTTGTGACCCTAGGATTACAGCTTGTAGCTGCCTCTTAGGGTATGTGAAAACCAAAAACACAAATGTGAAAAAAAATGTGAAAAACAATGTGAAAAAATGTGAAAAACAAAAAAAAGTGAAAAACAAAAAAAAATGTGAAAACAAAAAACACAAATATCCTGAACTAAAAAGTAAAAAATATACTGCAAATAATGCATAAAGGTAATAATAATAATAATAATAATAATAATAATAATGGTATTTAGTAAAGGGTAAGGGTCTTTAGTAAAGGGTAAAGGTATTTAGTAAACATAATTTTGATCAAAATAATGTACAAGCCATCCAGCCACGTTACAGCAACCCTTGTGGGACAGTCCCTACTCTAGTATTTAAAACCTTTTCACTTGCCAAGTGGCGTGAATGTGAACAAGGGTCGAGCGGCTGAACCACTAGTAACAGTTTAGGCCAGACTGGATGGCTTTCCCAGCTCAGAAATAGGGCGGTCACACCCCTATATGCACTGAATGCACAATGAAATGAATAAAAAACAAATCTGAACTGAGAAAAGTAAGTTCATGTGTATGCATAATGTAAGTGCATATTAACACATGACAAATTTTTTTTTTTTTACTCTTAGGGTATGTGCAGATGGTCAGTAATTGGCAGCGCTTTGGATGCAGCGCATGACCGCTGCCTCAAAAGCCCTGCCAGCGATTGATGGCAGGTGAATCCACATATGTTCATTGAACCGTGCGTAATCACCTCGTCCAATACATTGTACGGGTGAAATTTATCTTGCGGAGACTCACGTCTCTGCATGAGAAATAGACATGCTGCGGTCTGGAAAGACATGCTGCCTGTCTGTCTCCGCAGGTGAGCCGCGGGCGTCTGTGGATGCAAAGCGGACATGGGATTTCCAATCAATGCCTCCTATGAGGTGACTGCGTGGTGCTGATGGGTAGCTTTAACAGCCCGGGGTCAGTTGTTATCACACCCATAGTTTCCTTGAGACCCATTAAAAACACATGGAACATGTGCATGTCTCATGTGTTTTTAATTTATTAATTTCTTGCTCATCCAAGCTTTGGGAGATCCCCGCCTCTCGCAAAAAACGTATCAACTAAATACCCTGTTTTTGTTATCATCTTTTTCTAGCACTTGCTGCTTACTGTTACATATATTTTACAACAGAGTATTCATGCACGTTTGTCATACTGTGTTTTTTCTGTGTCTCATTCCTTGAACCCCAGCCTGTAGCCAGGCTTCAAAGGAGACTGTGGTTTTTATTATATGCAGCAATGCTGTGGTATTGCTGTTGTAGTGCAGCGGGGTAGGTGCAGTGTGACAGGAAAGTTCACAGCAAAATGTGTTTTAACGTCAAAAATTTACACAAGTGTGCAGCACTCGGTATCCTCTGGATCGCAGCCGGGAAACGAGACAGTCCATAAATGCGACCGTCTTCCCTGGGTGACTGCACCACCGTGTCCCGCTGCGGGGTGCCAGGAGTTCACTCTACTGGGCTCTGTGTTACCTCACACTGGCTAGACGCTGCAGAGTCACCTGCTCTGCTCTCTGCAAACTCCACACTGACACACCCAAACCCTTCCTGCAGGGTTTTCTAAACTGGAATATGTGGCCATTGGCCATTTGTAAGATCAGACTGACCCCACTACCTTCCTGCAGTCTGTTTCAAAAATAAAAACCCATACCGGGTTTTCCTAAACAATGCCTAACAATGCTAACTCTCTTGCACCACTCCAGTCTGTCCTCAACTCTGCTGCCCGACTAATCCACCTCTCTCCTCGCTATTCCCCTGTCTCTCCCCTCTGCAAATCCCTCCACTGGCTCCCAATTTCCCAACAAATCCAGTTCAAACTACTAACACTGACCTACAAAGCCATCTACAACCTGTCCCCTCCCTATATCTCTGAACTAATCTCCCAATAGCTTCCTTCACGTAATCATCGATCCTCCCAAGACCACCTACTCTCCTCCACACTTATTTGCTCCTCACACATCCGCCTCCAAGATTTCTCCCGAATATCCCCTATCCTCTGGAATTCCATTCCTCAACACGTCCGGTTATCTACCACCCTCAGATCCTTCAAACAGAACCTGAAAACCCATCTTTTCAGGAAAGCTTACAGCCTGCAATAACCATTCTGCCACCTCACCACCGCCTGAGCTGCCGCCTCATCACCACCAGAGCTGCTGCACCCCCGACCTTCTGTCTCTTCCCCACTATCCCGTAGAATGTAAGTCCACAAGGACAGGGTCCTCTCTCCTCTGCACCAGTCTGTCATTATAAAATTGTTTACTGTTAACGATATCTATAACTTTGTATGTAACCCCCCCTTCTCATGTACAGCACCATGGAATTAATGGTGCTATATAAATAAATATTAATAATAATAATAATATAAGCTCCCACACAACTCTTCTATATACAGTATGAGTCCACACATAGCCTTCCTATATACTGTATGAGCCCTCACATAGCCCTCCTATATACAGTATGAACACCTACATAGCTCTCCTATTTATAAAATGAACTCCCACATAGCTCTCCTATATACAGTATGAGCTCCCACACAGCCCTCCTAAATACAGTATGAGTCCACATATAGCTCTCCTATATAAAGTATGAGCCCTCACATAGCCCTCCTATATACAGTATGACCCCCCACATAGCCCTCCTACATACAGTATGACCCCCATATAGCCTTCCTATATGCATTATCAGCATGAGCCCCAACATAGCTCTCATATATAAAGTATGGTCCTTAAATAGCCCTCCTATATACAGTATGAGCTCTCCTATAGCTCTCCTATATGCAGAATCAGTATGAGCCCCCACAGCCCTCCTATATACAGTATGAGCCCCCACATAGCCCTCCTATATACAGTATGAACACCTACATAGCTCTCCTATATATAGAATGAGCTCCCACACAGCTCTTCTATATACAATATGAGCTTCCACACAGCTCTCCTATATACAGTGTTAGCCCCCACATATATCTCCTATATAGAGTATGAGCCACCCTCCCCATAGTCCTCCTATATACAGTAAGAACACCTACATAGCTCTCCTATATACAGTATGAGCACCCACACAGCCCTCCTATATACAGTATGAGTCTACATATAGCCCTCCTATATAAAGTATGAGCCCTCACATAGCCCTCCTATATACAGTATGACCCCCCGTATAGCCTTCTTATATGCATTATCAGCATGAGCCCCCACATAGCTCTCATATATACTGTATGGTCCTTACATAGCCCTCTCATATATAGTATGAGCTCCTGTATAGTCCTCCTATATGCAGAATCAGTATGAGCACCCACATGTCCCTCCTATATACAGAATGAGCCCTTACATAGCCCTCCTATATACAGCATGAACAACTACATAGCCCTCATATATACAGTATGGTCCTTACATAGCCCTCTCATATACAGTATGAGCTCCTGCATAGCTCTCCTATATGCAGAAGCAGTATGAGCCCCCACATGGCCCTCCTATACACAGTATGAGCCCCACATAGCCCTCCTATATACAGTATGAACACCTACCACCTACATAGCTCTCCTATATATAGAATGAGCTCCCACACAGCTCTTCTATATACAGTATGAGCTTCCATACAGCTCTCCTATATACAGTGTTAGTCCCCACATATACTGTATCTCCTATATACAGTATGAGCCTCCCACCCCATAGCCCTCTTATATACAGTAAGAACACCTACATAACTCTCCTATATACAGTATGTGCTCCCACACAGCCCTCCTATATGCAGTATGAGTCCACATATAGCCCTCCTATATAAAGTATGAGCCCCCACATAGCCCTCCTATATACAGTATGAACCCCCATATAGCCTTCCTATATGCATTATCAGCATAAGCCCCCACATAGCTCTCATATATACAGTATGGTCCTTACATAGCCCTCCTATATACAGTATGAGCTCCTGTATAGCCCTGTTATATGCAGAATCAGTATGAGCCCCCACATAGCCCTCCTATATGAGCCCCCACATAGCCCTCCTATATACAGTATGAGCCCCACATAGCCCTCCTATATAGAGTATGAGCTCCCACATAGCCCTCGTTTATAAAGTGTGAGCCCCCTACATAGCTCTCCTACATACACAAGGAAAAAATTTTGTCAGCTCACCAAACCGTAGCAAATGCGGAGTCTGGAGGAATGCAATCAATCCTGGGCGGTGCAGGGAACTTGGATTCCAGAAAATCTTGTAGGCACAATACTCAGGAGGTGTTCCAGCAACTTCGACCAAAGGATGGTTAAAATCAAAAGACTTTATTCCAAAAAAAATGATTAAAAACAGAATAGAAGCATAAAAAACATATGGTTCACCATTGTGACAGACGCTAATAGCCCCCAAATAGCCCTCCTATATACAGTATGAACCCCCGTATAGCCTTCCTATATGCATTATCAGCATAAGCCCCCACATTATTATTATTATTATTATTTATTGTTATAGCGCCATTTATTCCATGGCGCTTTACATGTGAGGGGGGTATACATAAAAACAAGTACAATAGTCTTAAACAATACAAGTCATAACTGGTACAGGAGGAGAGAGGACCCTGCCCGCGAGGGCTCACAATCTTCAAGGTTCTCATAGCTCTCATATATGCAGTATGGTCCTTACATAGCTCTCCTATATACAGTATGAGCTCCTGTATTACCCTCTTATATGCAGAATCAGTATGAGCCCCCACATAGCCCTCCTATATACAGTATGAACCCCCACATAGCCCTCCTATATACAGCATGAACACCTACATAACTTTCATATATACAGTATGAGCCCTCACATAGCCCTCTTATATAGAGTATGAGCCCCCACATAGCCCTCCTATATACAGTAAGAGCCCCACATAGCCCTCCTATATAGAGTATGAGCTCCCACATAGCCCTCGTATATAGAGTGTGAGCCCCCTACATAGCCCTCCTATATACAGTATGAACAACTACATAGCTCTCATATATACAGTATGAGCTCCCACATATCCCTCCTATATACTGTACAGTATGAACACCTACATAGCTCTCAAATATACAGTATGACACCCCACATAGCCCTCCTATATACAGTATGAGTCCTTACATAGCCCTCCTATATACAGTATGAGACCCCACATAGCCCTCCTATATACAGTATGAGTCCTCACATGGCCCTCCTATATGCAGTGTCAGTGTAAGCCCTCATGTAGTCCACCTAAATTGCTTCCCTTTGCCCAGCGCTCTTCTACAGTGCTTGCTGTGTGCACTGATTTTCCCCACAGCAGCCGTGATGTAGCGATGCTATGGTGTCTGCTGGTTCAGTCAAGTAAATTCACCGCACACTCTTATGTCGAGTGCAAATCCTTTTTTATTTCAAAGTACAGGTAAACATAAGTTCAAATTAAGCATGTAGGGTAGGTTGAGAATGGACCTACAGTAGACCTCTTAATGTGATGAGCTTGTCCAAAGTTGCTGGGAGTCCCTGGAGGGGTAAAAGTAGAAGGGCTTCTCCTGGATAGTGTTTTCATGCTGTGCGCATCCGCTCCTCCAGTGTGCATGCGGGTTGAAACGTCTAGGTGGCATTCACAAAATGCCCTATATGCTTAATCTGAGCTTATGTTTACCTGTACTTTGAAATAAAAAAGGATTTTCACTTGAGTGTGCTGTGAATTTAATTCACTAGATGTCCCCGAGTTCACTACCCCTTTCCACCGGCACCTCGACCACTGTGTGCACACCAACTCTACTCCATCACTGTCACATCACTGTCAACATTACACTCACTGCTATTAGAATCCCTTTGGCTGTCTCTGTGCATGTGGTGGACTGGAACAGCTAGAAGGTCGGATGTGGCCCACAGCCAACATTTTGCCTAGGTCTGTGCTAAGTACATTACTCTGTAGGTTATGATAATGAATGCATTTATAATACATCCAAAGGCAAGATGGGAGAGGCAGGTGTTCGGTATGCCATTTCTTTATGATAATATTTCCTACTGTGGCATTGATGTCACTCATGGCTGGAGGTTTTCCAACAAATGAATCTTGTAGACCTGATGTAACAAAACCTGGTTGTGCCGGAGATGCTGATACTTCATGAGTATGTGTATAAATTTACAGAAATGTACAGCCGTTCCATCCAAGTACACTTGTGCTGTTTCCTAATGGAAGTACCGCACCCAGGTTTTGACTTATGGCAAGCTCCATTGATGCCTACATGAATCAGTGACTCACAGGCAGAAATCTTGGCCCATGGGCCCTCTAAATGGGCAGCTCTGACCTTTCAGAGCAATGTTGTCCAAACTCCACGGGGCGTACGCCCAGGCTGCTGTACTCCAATATCAACAGAGCAATTTGTACTGATTCACACACAGGGAACCCTTCATTCTAACTCAGGGCTGAACTCTCACCGAAATCCTGATACGTGGACTTACATAGCATTGAGCCTGTGGTGCGCCAATGAAGACATGTCAGGTTTCAGCTCTGATTTCAGTAACCAGCCGGCCAAATGACTAATTCCACTAGCAATTATCAAATACATTTACATAATATGAGAATCAATCGCCGCAGTCTTCAGGGCCGTATCCAACCATTGCAATGACGGAGGCCAGAGCGTTGCCTGGGCCATGCACCCGATTTGGCACAAAAGGCTTCAGACATATTGTTTGTGACCCTGTTTAACCCCTTCAGGTCATCGAGGCAGAACATTATTTGATACTCTTGTAACATAGGAGATTTTGTGCTCGTTACAATTCCTTCCAGGAATATTAGTTTTTAGCGGTAGGATATCAAGAACAGTTACTACAAACTGACCTAATGTAACACATCAAAACCACATTGTACACATGAGATGCTGCTGATTTATTAACCCTTTTATTATTGCATTTCTGTTGCTTATTTAGCCTGACATATTCCCAAGCACCATAGATTCCAGTCATTCACGTACAGTATGTCCATGTCACTAACAGGATTCACAATCTACTTCCCTATATTAGACTCTTACGACACAAAGTGACCAAAAAAACAATTATCAACATTATGATGAATGAACGGAAAATGGAACTGGCTACTATAGTATTCCCCACTGTGTCATATAATATGATAACATTTCTATCAGAATCTTTAGAACATTACACTAGCTCGAAGAAAAATTATTAGCAATTTGCACAAAACTAAAATAAATTCCCCCGATGTTCGGGGTCGCAGGTGTGGCTTCATTGTTGGAGAATCTGTGAGAATTTTCCAATTCCCATAATGTAATTAGAGACAATAGATTCTGAGGTTACACTATTTGCCTTTACTTTTAAGCACAGAAGAAGTAACCTCTTGTCTGTTTAGATAGGTCGGGATACTCATGTCCTTGTGTTTGTCACTACAGGAAAGGTTTTGTGACTTGCCCGGCTCAATGCAAGATCAAAGTCTCGAACCACTCACAATAAAACAGGAGGGCTAGTCCTAAAGAATCAAAGACACAAAGGAAACGTTTAAAAGATAAGCATCAGTCTGAGATATGACATTTCATTGAGATCAGATCCGGTGCAAAAGTTCAATTCAAAGTTCATAAGACAAAAAAAAAATACAAAGAGATCGACTTTAAGGCTTTGTCAGTCAGAGGACACTATCATCGCATGAAAAAGATCTGTGCTTTAAGATATTGATGGCGAATGGAACAAGCCGTACTGATAAGTTCAGAGATTACTCAAAGCGGAAAAGAATAAATTGTGGTAAAAAAGTAATCCGTGAAATATATCACCTTTCCTTTTCGAAACTCTTTGCATCTACAGTGTTGATATTCAGTGACCTTGAAAAGATGACTGTGGATGAATCCATGAGATTTATAGAGGACAGTTAGGCCTCACACACAGTATGATACAGCTGTAATATGGCCTCTTGTATCCCTACATGCTACTGATCTCATATGCAAGTAATGCACGCTCCTGCGGATGCTATATCAGGGAGTTATAGCCCGTATGGAGGCACATGGGGCACTGCAGAGACATAGATGAGCCACCCTACGGTGTGGTGTCTCTGTAGACTCTTTCTGCATTATGCTTGGGCTCTAAGATGGGTAATCTTTGCAATAAAGGTGAAAAATAATTATTCCTGGCAGAATCTGCTCTGTAACTCAGAGCATGAATGTTTTGCATCTCTGATATTTTTTTCATCACTAGCCATCAATACAATTATAGAATTCTAACAATTATCGGAGATGTTGGCAATCTTTGAGCCTACAATTCATTAGAAATTGAATGTCTGTGGATCTGCAATCGCCATCAGTGGCCACTAAGGAATGTACTGAGCTGCAGTGTATCTCTCCCTACATTGCTTACATCCAGATGCTGCTGAATACATCATCTGAACTGTTCGGGTGTTGGACGCCTACTAATTTCATATTGATGACCCATGTTATGGCTAGAATAAGGAGTACACGGCACTCAGATAACGAGAGATAGGTGCCCAAGTACGGTATCCAACCGACTGATAAATTACTTAAATAAACTTGGACGATATGAGTAAACGGTCAGAGAAGCACCAGTGATAAGATAAGAGAGCAGTAGTTTCTTTAGCCCACAACGCGTTTCGACGGGAAACCGTCTTCATCAGGTGGCAGATAAACTTGGCACTCAAAAATTACCATCCATGAGAATAGCTTTCTGATGAAGGTCCATACTAAGGACCGAACATGTTCAAGTCAATTGTTGTCTGGATGCACACAATAAAGGAACTGTTAAATTTCTTCAATTTTTGAGTGCCAATTTTAGCCATGTTATGGCTAGGTCATCAATATGTAAGTCCCGGACAATCCCTTTAATACAATACTGACAGCATACCTACAGAAAGGTACCCTGACCTTGGCTTAATCTGCACAATACACATGCACTAGCTGATGATGGATCTATCTCCCGCACTATTGTAATCGCCATTTTATGACCTAGTGTCAGAACCGCTGCATAACAACATGCTGGTAGTTTAACAAGTTCCCTTTTAAGGATAAACTACACCTTTGGGATATTTTTTTAAAATATATATATTATTATAATTGTTTTTGGTTCTTTGAAATGCAATCAGATCAGTGAGGCTCCAGTCTTGACTTGAGACCCTCCACCAATTGCTCCAAAAACCTAATTGAAGTGCACAGCTAAGGAGACGAGAGGTTCTTTAATTGGGTTGTCCCCTTTCAGAAATCTTTCAGCAATAATAGATAGTTAGAAAAAAAAAACACTGAATATTACGTTCCCTGCCCAGATCCAGCACTGACTCTCTGTTTGTCTGCAGCGCTGATGTCACATCTTCAGCGCTGCAGCCAATTAGTGAGCTCAGCGGCTTGTACCGTCTACATGGGCAGAGCCACTGAATTGAGATGCAGCAACAGAGTCTAAGTG
Source organism: Dendrobates tinctorius (assembly GCF_039654945.1). Taxonomy (NCBI): domain Eukaryota; kingdom Metazoa; phylum Chordata; class Amphibia; order Anura; family Dendrobatidae; genus Dendrobates; species Dendrobates tinctorius. The sequence goes on along the minus strand of NW_027361726.1, from coordinate 3,262,536 downwards.
TTTATAATATTTACCTTGCCTTTAAAAAGAGCTAAACTAAAATGAACGAGCTGCAGAACGTAATATGTATTACTGACATTAAAAAGAAGAACTTTCCATGAGTTATAATTACACCCTGCAATAAACAAGTGCTACGTTGGTCAAACAACGGAGAGTAGTGCCTGACTACGATACCTGACCATACATCCTCCACATCTAAGTGTGCTTATATACGTAGTAACAAACCATCAGAACACAGTGACATGTGATGGTTACTGCCCGCTCCTCCTAGACAAGGTTATATTTCCCAGTAAGTATTTCAGTGATGAAGTTTGCTGGGTAATTATTAATCATTAATATAGGGGTCCATAGCTTCCATCTGAGGTCTACGCTCACGACTTATGTACCTGATGGAGACCTTTGCCATACAGTCGCATCCATTACCCATAGGGCCTGAATGTATTTAAGAACAGGCAGGGCTAATGGAAGCCAAGAGGACCCGTTAAATATGTTTAATATGTAAGCAGCAACCTTTTCCCATGATATGCATTAAACAAGTGGCTTAATACAGTGCCCCCAAGGATAGCGCTAATTCTAAGGCTAGGTGCAGACAAGCATATATTTTGTCATCCAAGAAAATGTAATCAATTACACTAATCACATTGTGATCAAAGTGTGATCATAGCATGAGCCGATTCCTCTCATATGAGAAGATGGAGAAAAAATGTCTCCATCTTTTGCATTGTGTCAGTCTGAAAGTCATCTGAGTGCGGTCCGAAGGCTTCCACGGACTAATTGACTTGCGTAGCCGAGTGCGATCAAAATATCAGATCAAACTCAGGCATGCTGCAAGGTTTTTCCTCCGAGGAATAAAAATCTGACATGTGCAGGGCTCCACAGAATAACATTGGTCCGAGTGCGATGCAATGTTTTGTCAAATGGCACTCGGGCCGATAATACAGTCGGCTGCATGAGCCCTGAATGACCAAACCTTGCTAACATTGCTCCACCATTAAAAAGGTAAAAGGATAGTCTTCACGAGGGGTAGTCACAAAGTAAGATTTCACGTTCTAGATTTTAACAAATGGCCGTGTCAGACCTATAAACAGCAAGACTTGTTGAGTGAGGCTTCTCTATGAATGGACGTTGGCTGCATCCTCCCATAGGATCATTGGTCTCCTTGGGAGATTCTAATTATAATTATGTATTATTATGTCATTACAAGTCGTAAGTCTGTAACTATACACTGTTCTTATGATCATGAATCCCCATAACATATGAAGAGCCATGCATTCCAGCTGCACTGCCAAGCCTCGGAGACATCTATAAGTGTGGGGCTATACAGTGACATGTAATGGAGGAGGACTTCCTGTGCCATATGGTTCTGCGCCCAGATTACCGAGTCCTAAATACATAAAGTGCCCCTCACCAGCGAGTGCAGTGTGTGTGATCTGAGTATTTACATGACATATCCCATTGCATGGCGCAGAGCTTAGTGGTGGTTAAGTGATGATAAAATAGAGAAAAAGTAAACTGTTTGAAAGGAACAGATGTACCTCCTACTGGAAAGTTTTAATTTAACTTTATGAAATCAGCGATCATTATACAGCTTCCAGTAAAAATATATTAAATGTAATGTAAAACGAAGGAAAGCTTTAAGCTACTGTGGTCTGGTGAGTGTTCCCACAATGTTCTACCGCTGAAAATCTGTGTTTACTTTAATGCTTTACTTAAGCAATTCCTTTATGACATCAGTCGGTGAGGCACATACAGCAAAGTGCAGGCCTGGAAAAGCGGGCACAGTTCATTTCTCTTCCCTGATCCTACATTTTTGGCTGCAGCCTCATCGCGGTTCAGTAATTAAGCTATGTGACCTAATGTGCTCATTTACGAAAAGGAAGGTGCATCATCCTAAGACCAAATCCAAGCTGTGCCCCTCTGGGCTGCATGATGGTGTTTGTCCACTGGACAGCAAAGGCCCCGAGTGCTCTAAATGAGTAAAGTCTGACATCAAAAAGATATTGGTTGGCAACTTTGTCAATCATTACGGTATTTGTAGTAATAAAGAAGTCTTCAAGGGGTTGTCCATTAGATGAACCATATTTCATATGCCCTCTAAGGACATATGGGCATCATGGCGCATAGTCTATCTGAAATACTCTGGTGTTACACCCGGTCCCGGTTCTGGCCCTGCACCCGGTTCTGGCGCTGCCCCCAGTTCTGTTTCCTCACCCGCGCCTGCTCCCGATGCTCCCCCTGTACCTCTGCGAGGTCCCTTCAGGATCCTCGCTCTCTATCTGTGCCTCGGTGTCCTGCTGCTGCGTCTCTCTCCCCCAATTCCTGGCACTCTGCCAGCAGGCCTCCTGGGAGAATACCGGCCAGCTCCACCATATCTGTAATATCTGTTTACCCGTTTGTCCCGCTGGGACAGCTGCCTCGTGTCCAGGGTCTAACTGGAGATAGCACCTGTGTCCCCCAGGTATTCCACTCTGGTCCTGTTCGATGGATCTTACTACGGATGCCTGGGGCTCAGTAGTTATGCCCTCTTCGGAGCCCCACAGACTGAGGTCTCGAGGCTCCACTCAAAAAATAAAAAACAAATGTGAACTTCATCACCTGTGCCTCCGCTTCTGCCGACCAGCCACACTTTCTATTGGCAAAATGAGATGTTTCCCAGAGATCTTGAGAGCTGTCTGTGGCAGTGAGCTGATGGTTGCTCCTATGTAAAAAAAAGGTTTTGGACTGTTTTGGTGTTAATTGATGACAAAAGAGACCCTGGCAGCATAGCCGCGACATTGAAGAAAATGACCAAGCTGTAGGCTAAGAGACACAGTGCTTTGTTTTCATGATCAGAGAGGATCCCAGCATCTTATCCCTCTCTGACATGTCTGTATCTTAGGCCTTCTTCACCTGTCCATTTTTTATGTCCGTATGTGTTCTGTTTTTTTAAGGACCGCAAATACGGACATACGCACACCTATTGTATTCAATGGTGGTGCACACATGTCAGGTTTTTCACACATAACTAATAAATAAAGTAGTACTCTGTAGTACTATAGCATGCAAACATGAAATATATGAAATGTGAATTGCATTACTGCACTAGAATATATGAAAAATTAAGAATACTTAGCGCAATTTATGTGTACCCGACAGCCGCGATGAGAGGAGCGATGCAATTCAAAGTTCATATATTTCATGTTTATATGCTATAGTGCTACTTTATTTTGTGAGAAAATTAGGTGCTCGCAGTGATCTCCTTGAGGTCGTCGCAGTTCATTGGGCCGCCTACAGTGTGGGAATGCAGCTTCAATGACTTGTGGTGATATCTATGACGTCACGGCCTGTCACTGAATCTGCGCTTGCAGCACCTCATTGTATCATGCTCTTCAGCCTGGAAGGTTGCATCTTGCCACCGTCCACGCTGTAAAGCAGTTATCGCTGAGATGGATTAAGGCATTGGACTGTATGTCGGACAGGTGAGGGATATGGTGGTTTATTATTTTTCTTTTTTTACAAGGAAAAAGGGCTTTGATGGAATGGGAGTAAGGTGAGTATACGGTTGCTTAATTTTTTCTATATTTTTTTTACAGGGGATGAGGGCTTCAATGGAATGGAGTCAGGTGAGTATAACTGTGTTTTTTTGTTTTAAATAAATGTGTTAAACAGGATGTTTTATATCAAATAAAGGACTTTATTCTGGCTGTGTGTTTATTTACAATATGACTATGGGGTTAGTAATGGATAGGTGTCTTATAGACGCCTTGCCATTACTAACTCCTGGCCTTGATGTCACCTGACAATACAACCCCCAAACCCTATTACCCCACAGTGCCAAATTTGGTGCATTTTACGGATGCTCCATTTCTGGGCTGCTAAGGGCTGATGTTGGTAGCCCGGGGGGAGGGCAATATCTGTGACCTCTTTCCATGGTATTAATATCAACCCACAGCTGTCTGTTTATCCTTTGCTGGTTTGAATTAAAAGAGGGATACAACATTTATTTCTGGTGTCCCAAGTAAATTCCTCAGGAAAGGCTAAGCAAACAGCTCTGAGCTGTTATTAATAGCCTGGGAACCTTACTGGGTATTGTCCACTGTCTCAGAATATTGACATAAGCCTAGAGTTGTGGGCTTTTCCTCTGCTGGTTATCAAAAGTGTGATGGAGCACACAGCTTTTTTTAATTTAATTATTTATTTTACACAGGAGGTACACAGTGTGGACTGAATACAACTCCCATCGTTGTCTCCTGGTTGTGCTGATCTCTTCTTCCCAGGCGCCGATACCTGTCACACAGACACACAGACGGCACACATATGTAATATATCGACACACTGACATACAAACAGCACACAGACGGCACACGGATGTCACATAGGTACACTCGGACTACAGAGGTTTTTTCTGTACCGGAATCACCAGGACGTGTGTTAGGACAGAATTTACAAACAAAAGGACCAACATAAACATTAAACTAAAAATATTTGGATATTTTTTACTTAACCAAATAGAATAAAAACAAAAAATTATTTCTGTACCTGACTTCAAATAACTTCTTTTGGTGACTGCAATGGATAGTACAAGAACTGCTGTTGCAAACAGTTCTATATATACAGTATATTACTCATACACTTGAAAAAATTGAGAACGCAGATGGTTATTATACTGGATAATGAATAAACTGTCTGCCAAGCGACAACTGTGAATCCAAATTGTGCATAACCTGCAGAAGGAGCATGGTTTTATGTATGTGCTGCCGTTTATACATTTCACATATACAGTACAGTCCACATGCAATTAAACTATGGTTAAGTAAATATCCAGAAGTCAAGATCTATGGAAAAAACTGTATGTAACTTCTGCTTTCTGTGTGATTAATCTACACATGCATGACTGTATTCCTTGACATCAAGTCGTATATTTCGCAGCCTCCTTGTCTGAATGATAACAAGTACTGGCATACAGACTATCATTGTGTCATTGACTTTCTAACCATTTGCCAGAATCACCTCAAAATTGATTTGCCACCAGATTTCACAACACAAACTGCATATGTTAATAATAAAAAAGTCTTAGACCCGACGAGAATGGACTTTTTGCTTAATCTTGATAGAGTCTGCAGTGGTTCGGCTATGGATTGAAGTGTTTTGTCTTTTTTATGTATTTTTAGCACATTGAGGCCGGTTTCACATTAGCGCTTTTTAAGCGCACGCACGGCCGGGGGTAGCTCCGCCCCCGAGCCGGCTCTCTGCCCGGCGTGCCCGCCCCTTGCTTGTAGCGCCGCCTCCTAGCGGACAGCGGCGCCTGCGATCGGCGCACCCTATCTTTAGCATAGGGTGCGCAGATCGTGCGCAGGCCGTGCGCTAGTTGCGCTTTGACCTGCGCTGCGCACTTTTGACGGTGCGCCGTGCGCGCCAAAATCCGAAAAGTTTGATTTTGGCGTGCACGGCGCACCGTCAAAAGTGCGCAGCGCAGGTCAAAGCGCAACTAGCGCACGGCCTGCGCACGATCTGCGCACCCTATGCTAAAGATAGGGTGCGCCGATCGCAGGCGCCGCTGTCCGCTAGTAGGCGGCGCTACAAGCAAGGGGCGGGCACGCCGGGCAGAGAGCCGGCTCGGGGGCGGAGCTACCCCCGGCCGTGCGTGCGCTTAAAAAGCGCTAATGTGAAACCGGCCTTACTTAGGTCGATGATAATGAACAAATGCTCTTGTGAACATTAGGCTGTATAAATAGACCTTTATTGAAGATAAAAAGTTAGTACTCAAAAATAAAATGTTAAAAAGATACAATTAATTTTATTTGAAGGGTGCTGGCTACCACTTTTGATCCACTGAAGAACCTAGAAGCAAGTGTTCAGTCACAGGAAAAATGAAGAATTACACAGTTCAGGGGAAATCAGTGGCCTTTCCATGCAATATCTGGACATAATGGGTCCTCCCGTGGGAGCCGCTCTTTTTCTAGATAATTGTTCGGAGTCCGGAATGGGGGCTCAGAGTTCACTAATGGGGTAGGATGTCCAAACCATACAACTCCCAAGTGGTGCTATAGGTAATGTAATGAATGAATACCTCAGATATAGACCTTCATTTATTATTGTTTTTGTGCCTGTTTTCTGGGGTAAAAATGGTTGTAAAAATTCCTTATATGTTTGCGCCATATTCATTATTTAATTTGAGCATTTTTAGTTCTTGTTACTTGGGTCTGTCTCTTATTTTATGTTCAGCTTTATAGGTATGGTTTTCCTTATTCTGATGTTTGTGCATTCATTTCTTGCAAATTTTCAAAATATCGCAGCCAATGAACCTCGAAGCTCAACTGGAGAATCAAATCTTTTTTTGCATAGCTGCTAATGTGCAATATTTTAAAGGGTTATGTCACTTTTTGTCCTAAAAAAGCACAAATGGGTAAAATACAAAAAAAGAATGTTTGGATTTGCGCATACTTTATCAACCTGCAAGCGTCATCTTGGAGAATTACAATACCACAAAACAAAGTTACTTAAAAAAACCCTACAAATAATGAATCGGGGCATTGGTGTTTTAGGGAAAGTATGTCTGAATGTGAAACAAACCTTAGATCCACGAGCAGCACATTACTTTTGCTATGGGACCCAAACAATGTTATTGGTTGTAATCTTTAAGATTCATTAAAAAGCCGCAGATTTGGAATCATTGATAATATATATTCCTGCAAATACCAGAGGGCATGAAATGATTAAAGCCCCCTTCTCACATAGCGAGATCGCTAGCGAGATCACTGAAGCGTCACCAATTTTGTGACACAACAGCGACCTCGCCAGCGATCTCGCTACAAGTGACACGCAGCAGCGACCGCCCCCCCCGCTGGATATCGCTTATCGTGCTCGAATGTCCTGGGCCATTTTTTCATCGTTGGCGTCCCACTGGCTAGCGTGCATCGCTGTGTTTGAAGCCAATGAGCGATCTCGTTGGTGACGCTGAACTCAGGGACGCCGGCGGGAATCATCTGAAAAGCTGCTGTGTGACAAGGTACCAACAACTGGCCGTTACACAAATCGCCGGATCGTTGCTGCATCGCTGAAGAGATCTGCCTGTTTGGCAGCTTACTAGCGACGATTTAGCAATGCACCAGCGATCCTTACCAGGTCATATCGTTGTCGGGATCGCTGGTGCGTCGCTAAGTGAAACGGGACACTTACAATGTGTGTTGTGAGACATAGATTTTCTATCAGGGACATGATTACAGCACAATGTGGAAGCCTTATAAAGCTGTGTGGCCACGTTGCATTTTTTATGCGTTTCCGCCGCACTTTGCCGCAGCGGAAACGCTAATAAAACGCATCTGGATCGCTCGCCATGGCAGTGGGGTACTCGGTACCGGGCCGGTATCTCAGAGGGAAGTGTCACAGTAGCGGTGACCCGGTCCGTGGCCCTGGGCGTCCATGTGAAAGGGGTTAAGCGTGGCTGGTTAAAGTTTATAAGTGGATGATACGTGATGCCACCTGTGGTGCTCGGCAATAAAGGGGTTAAGCCGACGCTGCAGGCAGATCCTCTGGGACAGATGGTATAAGGCAGCAAGATGTAATAGCTCCCCACAGGTAGAGCTGTAGTCTCAGGGCAGTGAGAATAAGAGTTGAGGAAGAGGGTGCAGTGTTAGGCACAGAGATGTAGCAGTGCTGAAGGGGTTGCAGGAAGAAGGCAAGGACACAACAGGGCGCAGTTTCCTTTACCTTTACTTTGCTTTGCAAGTGCAGTCCAGGATGCAGATTACAGATGGAACAGGAGCTGGCCAGCCTGGAAGCAACTCAGGAGTCTCTCTATGCAGATGGGTTGTGTAGTCTCCTTTCTAGTGCTTATCTGAGGTACATGCAGTACTGAGTTACACTGAAGTTCCTCTTGCTTGCTCTCTTTTAGAACCCCCTCGTGTGGCAGACAGCTGTAGCCTCCTTCTTCTGGCTCACATGTTGCTGTTGTGCCTCCAAGTCTTATGTGGGAACAGAGCATTTACAGCTTCCTATTCCTCCGATTTCTGCTGCAGGAACATCAGTTTCACAAACAGCCTCGGGGACCGAACCCCGGAACCATGCGCCACGCTAGAAGTGAGCCTGAACTCTGCTCAATCCTCCAGCTCTTCTCCTTTCATCCACACACTTCGTCCTCCTCACACGAACTAACTAATTTCCCCTTCCTGGCCCCCAGAGAGCAGCTCTTCCCAAGTTTTGGTTCAGAGCTCCCTCTGCTGGCCTGGAGTGGGAACTGTGCTGTGTGTTGTATTTACCTGACAGAGAGACCCTTTATTGCTTCCAAGCATGACATCACACTCCCTAGGAGGAAGGTAATACCACTGTGACGACCATACTCCTGGGGGTGCCACATTCCCCCCTAGTGCAATTCAGTACTCCCGGACTGAGAAAACACGCAAACATATTAAACAAATGAACAATTGTAACTGTTACAAGATTTCAAAAATTAAAAATGAAAAAAAAGCTCAAAAATAGTCCTTGTGATGATTAGTCCATACGTGAATGTCCATGGTCCATTTCCTGAGCAGTTGGTAAACTATGTACAAGTAGAGTTTTAACCACACATAGTCCTGTGGTCCAGTTGTCCATCAAAAACAAACTGAGATTGTTCAAAAGTTCTTACAGAGTCTCTGTAGGCATGTAAACTTGAAAAGTTGCATATTTACATGTACAGTTTACATTTTCTATTTGCACTTGAATCTCTATATCTAACTGGGATCTCACCTTTTGTACTATGGGTAGATCTGCGTTGCATGGGTACTTCTAATGGGCTATTTAGGTTTAGTGGGCCTGTTACCTAATGTTGGTAAACTGGGTAGTAACCGTCTACGAACTCTTAGACTCACTGTGGGCATGACAGATTCACCACTGGCAGGGCGAGGACTCTCTGCCTCCACTGCTAGTGTGGCATCCGCTGCCTGAACTTCCTGATTTTCAGGGTTCTCTTGAGTCTCTGCTACAGTTGCAGTAGGCTGGGGAAATATTAGGACAGGAACTACGATGGCTTGATCCACTCTTGTCCAGGTTGCAGGAAATTCTCCGAGTACAGTGTTGACTGTCATGAACTCATTTTCTGCTCCACCAGTTGAGAGTTCCCCTTCCGTTCTCCCTCTGGTGGTGACAGGAGGTAGTGCAGTAGGTTTAAGTGGTAGTGATCTGCCACCTGATGAGGAAGATAACGATTGGATCTCTGGAGTATCAGACTGGATATAAGACAGCTGATGCCCTATCCGGGTGCTGGTGATTCAGTCTGCTTCTCAGGTCCTGGACTTCAGCTCTCTTCCAGTCTTCTCAAGTTAAGTTTGTTTTTTGCTAATGTTCACACTTGCGCTTGTTGGTCAAATCAGTTTGTTGTGTAATCAGCCTGCCCCTGCTGGGGCTATGCTGAAATTCCACTCCTATTAATCAGTATTTGCCAATCTGCTTTTTGTTCCTTATTAGATTGGCCTCTTTTTTGCTCTGTCTCAGAATATTTCAGAGTGCTGATATAGGTTTAGAAGTCTAGTGACTCCAGGGTTAATTTTGCTATCAGAAGTGTTGGACAATATTTTTGTACATGAAATAAGAGGGGATTATAGGGAGAAAAAATGGGAAGCGCAAGCTTCTAAGTGTAGTAGTTAATTGTCAAAGGTATATGCTCAGTGTGAATACACTCACCTATTTGGTGTCTTGAGATACTGCATGTAGAGCCAATCCCTGGATCACTCCATTCCTCTTTCCATTCAGTTTGCTGCAAAGATCTGGGAACTATTGAGAGCACTGGAGAGTGCTTTCATAGGTTATAACACTTGGTGAAGATTCTTGACATTATACCTGAGGAAGACTCTTAGCAGTCGAAACCGGTTGTATTCTATTTTTAATCAAAAATAAAAATCATCCTTGAACCTAAATATCAAGTTCCATCATCATCCTTCAGGAGCACATATTGCTGGGAAAAACATTCACAATATTTTTGTAGGTTGTTTTTGGCAGATTGCAGACAGTGTCTTTCCTTTTCTGTCCTTTTTAGTTAGCCGGGCCCCATCGTTTGCTCAGCCTATTTTCCTGCCTTTGTTTGTATTTTCATTTTGTTTCACCGTCAATACATGTGGGGGGCTGTCTTTCCTTTGGGGTCTGCTCTGGGGCAGTTAGATTTCCTCTTTTCCTGCTTTAGGCTTATGTAGTTCTCCGGTTGTGACGAGGCGTCTAGGACCAACGTAGGAACGCTCCACGACTGCTGCTAGTTGTGCGGTTAAGATCAGGGATCTGCAATCTGCATAGTTACCAACTTCTCTGGTTTTCTGAGACTTAGCTTTTTGTCTTGTTTTTCCTCCTCGGTTTCCCATTCATAACAGATGACCTTTTCTTCTTCTTCTATGGGATGAAGATTGTTTTGTTCTCCCATCCCTTCCTTTAGCTGGTCAGGGCACAGTTTCAGATGATACCTCGATACTGCTGATGAGGTTTCTCCTCCATCCTTATTGATAAAGCACACTTTGGTGTTGTCGAAGTTTGATGGTAAGATGGTGTAGGGTTCAGCTTCCCATTGGTCATCCAATTTATGCATCCTCCATTTCCTCTTTAGGACATGTTCTCCTTGTGACAAGGGAACTGCAGGTGCATGTTGATTGTAGTTCTTTTCTTGCTTTTGTCTCACCTGAGCTACTCTTTTCTACGCACTCTTGTATTCTACGGTACTGTTGCTGCCGCTCCGTATCCCAGTCAGCATCTGGTGTTGTCACCTCAGGTGTCAGGACTCCCATATCCAAATCAATAGGCAGCTTGCCAGACCTCGCTCTCATTAGGTAGGCTGGAGTGCAGTTGGTGGAATTCACAGGAATGTGATTGTAGAGGTCTACCAGATCTGGCAACTTCTCTGGCCAAAGATTCCTTTCTTCCAAAGGCAAAGTCTTCAGTAGGTCGATCACCACCTGATTCATCTTTTCACACATGCCATTGGTCTGTGGATGGTACGGTGTTGCCTTGATCTTCTTGCAACCGTACAAGTTACAGAATTCCTGGAAAACTTCCACCTCAAAGGCTGGACCTTGATCTGTAAGCACTCGCTCGGGATATCCGTGTGGTCGACAAAAGTACTGTTGGAATGCTCTGGCTGCTGTCCTGGCTGTTTGATCCTTGACAGGCACAACTATCAGGAATCTCGAGTAGTGGTCAACGATGGTAAGAGCATAAACGTAGCCTGAACGAATTGGGACCAGCTTCACATGATCCAGGGTGACCAACTCAAGTGGTTGTTTGGTTATTATTGGCTGCAAAGGAGCTCGCTGGCTGTTACGGTCCTTCCTGCACAGGTTACAATGTCCACACTCCCGCACCAATTTTCAATGGCCTTCCTCATACCAGCCCAGTAGTATCTCTCCCAGAGCAAGGCCTCCAACTTCTTCCATCCGAAGTGTCCAGCTCCATTGTGGTATGCTTCCAAGACCATTGATGCCTCCCTCTTTGGGACTACGACTTGCCAGACCAACTCTGAGTGCGAGCATTGATACTCCTCCGGCACAGCTTTCCCTCATAGAGGAACAGCCTGCATCTTTCCTTCCACAACTGCTGGGTTTTTCCAGGAGCATCTGGACCTGGGCGTGAGTCAGCTTTTGACAGTAGCTCCTTTACCAGGCAGACTGCGGGGTCGCTATCCTGCATTTCTGCCCAGTCATGATAAGGCAATGGATTTAGGGTGGCCTCTTTCAAGCCAGACCGTCTGTTTCTCACTCCTTGGGCACGTTGGGCCGCAATTGGCCGGTGGAAGGCAGGTAACTCGATTTCTTCAAGTGCCTCAGGGTCTTCTCCTGCATCTGGCAGATTAGGCATTCTGGACAGCGCATCAGCATTGGCATTCTTGTGCCCCGCTCGGTACTTGATGGTGAATTCATAGTTAGACAGCCGGGCCATCCATCGCTGCTCCAGTGCACCTAGTTTGGCGGTTTCCAAGTGAGTCAACAGGTTGTTGTCCGTGAAGATGGTAAACTTGGCTGAAGCTAGGTAATGCTTGAATCGTTCAGTCACAGCCCAGACTATGGCGAGGAACTTCAGTTTTAAGGAACTCTAGTTGTCAGGGCTCCTTTCAGTGGGACAAAGCTTTCTGCTGGCATAGGAGATCACTCTTTCTTTGCCATCTGTACCTGTGACAGTACTGCTCCCTGTCCCACGTTGCTGACATCAGTATACAAAACAAATGGTTGGTCATAATCTGGGTAGGCCAGAACTTTATCTCCTGTGAGAGCCATCTTCAGTCGAGTGAAGGACCTCTCCAGTTCATCATTCCATTCAAATGTAGGACTCTTCTTCCTGGCTTTCTTGGGCTGGCCCACATGAAGATTTTGCATAGGCGTGGCTATCTCAGTGAAGCCTTTGATGAACCTTCGGTAGTAGCCTACCAACCCGAGGAATTGACTTACCTCATGGAGGTTGCTGGGCTTCTGCTAGTTCCGGATGACAGTGACTTTGTCAGGATCCGGTGCCACACCTTCTGCACTCACTACATGACCGAGGTACTGTACCTTGGGCTTCAGGAGGTGGCATTTGGAAGGTTTCACTTTCAGGCCAAAGTTGGACAAGGCTTCAAACACCTCAGCCAGGTGCTTCAGATGGTCTTAATAAATCTTGGAGAAAACAATGACATCATCAAGGTACAACAGGACTGCATAGGCAGCATCAATAGTAAAAAGTTGGTCACACTTGTCAAACACTATGCTTGACAAGTGTGACTAATCTGTCAATCACTTTTCAAAGCGATGCTTCAAATCACTTGGAAAAGCGCAAGCATTTTGCAAGCTAAAAACACTTGCAAAACGCTTGTGATTTGCGGGAAAACACATGCGGCAGGGAGTTGTGGAAATGCTGCGGACATTTCCGCAGCCTTTCTGCAATGTGGGCACTTAGCCTTAGGGTATGTTTCCATGTTAAGGAAACGCTACGGAGAGTACGCAGCTCCGCCCAAAGCCCTGCCCCCTTTTTTATGCGCAGTGATTCCGCCTTGTGTTCATTGAACACATTTGGAATCATTGCATCCTATACATAGACTGTGTTATTTATCTTGCGGAGACTGGGCGTCTCCTCAAGATAAATAGACATGCAGCAGTCTATAAAGACGCACCGCATGTCCAGTTACGCAGGTCTGCCACCTGTGTCTTTGTACGCATAGTGGAGATGGGATTGTAAACATCTCCTTTCAGCCATTTTCTCCCACTTGTAGCAGGATTCTTGTAGTCTTGGCTGATTTATGAAAGTTTATGTCGGCAATATTTGTATTCCACTGAAGAGGACTTGTCATAGTAACGGACGTGCGGAGCTCGCTGGGTATCCCAGGGAACAGATCTCATGTCACCAAGTGATGATGAATATAAACCTATAGATTACAGTACTAAATATAATTACGGTAATAGATTTGTAAACCGGACCAAGACTTTTCCTGTCAAGACCCAAGATAAGAGTTGAGCGAAACAGGTTGGCCAGATTCATAAGTTGCCGATTTATGGCAAAGTCGGGTTTCGCCGACTGAAACCCGACCACAGCGTGAAGTCGGCCATGCGGTCGGCAAAACAAGCGCCAAAGTCGGATTTCCCCGAATGCTTGCACGTGACTTTTTTCAGCCACTGAGCAAGGACGTGCACTGTGGGCAACGAGATGCAGTGTGCAGCGTCCGGGGGGAGAGAGAGAGAGGAGTTTTCACGCACTTTAAAAAAGCGGTCCGGCATGTAGGTGTGTTTACTGTCCTAAACTCCCTGCCGACTTTGCTTCCCCATTGACTTGCATTGGGTTTCATGTTTCAGTCGGACCTTCGACTTTTCCCGATAGTCGGACGATTTCGTTCGACTCGACTTTTGAGAAAGTCGGGTTTCATGAAACCCGACTCGACCCTAAAAAAGGCAAAGTCGCTCATCTACAGACTACAGTATAAAACTCGTGATGTCCTCCTGATCATCCTGTTCTATAGTTCGGGTGATGACCCCGGTAGCGATCTCCAGGACATTCAGCTTATTACCGCATATACATAAGAGGTGAGTCCCATCCTTAGTGATCTGAATCCAAGATGTTAAAATGATGGTATTTACATAAGTGGGGCTTATCACCATCAGAGCTCAGATTTTGGGTCTACGTAGCTATACATGTGTTGCGCATAGTCGAAGAGGACTCTGTGATTCAAGTACATAGAGATAACCCCAATATGCCCATTTATAGTGGTCATTAAGAAAGTTTATTCTGTGTTTTGTATGTAGACTTTGTAGAATAAATCCTGCATGGTGTCACCCCAGAGCAGGTGCTCTGCTGTCTAATGCTGCCTAATCTTGTTGGAGCCATTTAATCCCAGTCACTGAACCAATTATCACAGAGGATTCTCCATTGGGTCACTGTATGTGTGTCACAGACGTGGTTTGTGGAACCACTGGGCCATGGACCGTGGAGAGCCTGGAGGGGTGTGACTAAGCGAACACCTGACTGTTCACTAGAGCCTCTGATGGTGAGGTTAGACATTGCTCCCGATGAACGCTAGGTGCCACTCAAGGACAGACCAACGGCCGCGCAGCAGCTGGACCCAGAGGACAGACTGGAGGGAGCAGCTGGCAGGATTTGTATTAGAATGCAGCAGACAGTTCGCATCCAAGTGCAGCAGAGAGAGTTCGCATCAGAATGCAGCAGACAGAGTTCACACCTGAGTGCAGCAGGCAGTGTTTGTATCAGAGTGCAGCAGGCAGTGTTTGTATCAGAGTGCAGCAGGCAGGATCTGCATCACAGTGCAGCAGGCAGGATCTGCAGTTGATTGCAGCAGGCAGGGTCTGCATTAGAGCGCAGCAAGCAGGATGTAGAGTGCAGGAGGCAGTGTTTGTATCAGAGTGCAGCAGGCAGGATCTGCATCAGAGTGCAGCAGGCAGGGTCTGTATTAGAGTGCAGCAGGGACTGGTATGCAACCTTACACATCTCAGACTGCGAAACAGGAAGGTTGCTTAGGCACCACCCCAATGGGGAGAAAGCAATATATACATAATGTCCCACAGCTATTTGCTGGGGAGGAAATATCAAGTGCACGCGCTGACCATTTAAGGCTAGTTTCACATTTGCGCCTTTTTGTGCAGCATTTCGTGCGCACTTGAAACGCAATGAAAAAACGCTTGCAAATGCATGTAAACGCAGCTATTTTTTAACGCATCAGCGTGCGCATGATGACAAAAAAATGCAGCGTTTGTATGCGATTTCATGCGTTTTTGCAAGCGTTTGCGTTTTTTATGCGCATGCATTGTCTAGATGTCACATTTCACAGGAGGAAAATCCTGGAAAAATTCTTGAAACATACTCCACCAAAGGGACACCAGTGGGCGTATGTCCTGGGAATTCTTTATATAGACCCTGTTTACAGCTTAATTCTTCAGATTTGCTTGCTTTTTCCTTTGTGAACATGGATCTGTGTTGGAAGAGTTTTCACTTTAACTTGGACATCGCGCTGGCTCAGGCTTTTGCATTTGCTTGCCAGCAACAAACCGAGAGAGACAGCGAAGACGGCAGCGGGGGAGTTTGTGGATACATCCGATTATTGAACTCCGGGAAACCGTGGAGCGTACCACACCCTCTACAGCGAGCTCCAGGGAAACCCAGCGAAATTTACTGACTATACCCGGATGTCCCAAGAAAGCTTCATGGATTTGCTTGATCATGTTCAAGAAGCCATCTAGAGACAGGACACACAGCTCCGTCGTGCGATTCCTCCTGAGGAACGGCTCCTGGTAACATTACGGTACGTAATATTTATAAACCAATGCCTGCATAATTGTTTTTTTTCTGACATGTATTAAAGAAAAGCCTGCTGAATTATTGTTATGCCAGGTACTAATCCTTTTTTATGTTATTGTTTTAAAAAGCCTAGACCTAAATATTAATTTTTGTTCTTTCTCTGTTTCGCAGATTCTTGGCTACTGGAGAGAGCCTATCTTCACTCCACTTCCAGTACCGGATTGGAATATCCACCTTGTCGGGAATAGTTACGGACACCTGCCGGGCTTTGTGGGACATTCTCTGTCCAGAATTTATGCCCCTGCCCACCACGGCTGACCGCCTTGATATTTCTGATCGCCTGGAGCTGGGTGAACCCCTTGATGTTTCTGACCTCCTGGACGGGGGTGACCTTGACTGCGTGGGAGCAAAAAGCGAATGTGGGTCCCCACTTTGATGCTACTGCTGCTGTTCGGTGGTTGAGTTGCCAGTGTTGGTCCTTGCAGGAGGATTTGTGGTGGCAGTGCTGCTTCTTGCAGGAGGGTTGGTGGCGGCAGTACTGGTCCAGGCTGGAATAGTTGTGGTGGCAGTGCTGGTCCAGGCTGGAGGAGTGGTGGCGGCAGTGCTGGTCCAGGCTGGAGGAGTGGTGGTGGCAGTGCTGGTCCAGGCTGGAGGAGTGCTGGCGGTGCTCCAAGCAGGCGTGGTGGTGGCGGTGGTGGTTCAAACAGGAGCAGCACTTGCCATGGTGGTGGCGGTGGGGTGTCCAGCAGCACTCGGACTTGGGGTGGTGTAGTGGTGTCCGGCTTGGCTTAGAATGCAGGTGGCCATGCAGTGGTATGCAGCAGAAGTCGGTAGTGAGGTGAAGCGAGTCAGTTGTGGCACAGGTGGAAATGCCACCACTGACTGCTACCCGTACTGACTCTGCTGCATAGCCTGCAAGAAAGCATTGTTGCAGGTTTGCATCACAGTCAGCTGGAGATCTGGACTAAGGTGTTCCGCCATGGCCCGTTCAATTTTGCTGAAAAAATGGTGCGCTGGTCTGTTGAGGTCGGCTTCCAGACGGTCAAGGCGACTGTCGACAGACTGGAAGCGGTGGTCCATGTGGTTAAAACCGCTGTCCACTCAGTTAAAACCGCTTTCCACTCTGCCAGCGCCTTGAGGAAATTCTGAAAGGCCGAGCTCAAGTGAAGGAACTCGGGCATGACATTCCTG
This sequence comes from Dendrobates tinctorius, assembly GCF_039654945.1. NCBI lineage: Eukaryota > Metazoa > Chordata > Amphibia > Anura > Dendrobatidae > Dendrobates > Dendrobates tinctorius. Next base: position 3,245,640 of record NW_027361726.1, on the reverse strand, counting down.
TCCGAGGCCTTCTGCCGCTGGCGGGAAGTGCCCGCAAAACCAGTGGCAGAGACATGGGACAGGGGAAGACCTGACATACCAGCTTCCTGGTATCCAGTTGTATGTGTTGCTGACCTGCAAGATGCTTCCTGGCTGTCGGATGGCTGGGACGGGTCCGAGGTCGTTCCATGAAGGACTGCTCCAGGGACAGGTTGAAGGGTGCTGCTCCAGGTGCTGTGAAAAGAAAAGAAAAACATTAGTATCATGCATTTACAAGCGCCAACTGCTGTGGAATAGAAAAGCACAGATTAAGAAACAATACAACACACCAAAATTCTTACGCTCTGGTGGCAAGGACCGGTCTTAGGAATGCCAACTCCCGATAATAGCGGTATTTTCTTCTGGTACTTGCCGCTGAACCACTGCGAACCTGGCCCTTATTACGAACATCCCTGTTGAAGTGGTCCTTCATCGAGCGCCAACGAGTTCTGACTTTGTTCACTGTGGGAAAAAGAAAGAAAAGAAAATTATACAACGCGCTGATGGCCAAATCTCTAGAATCACACACACCTGTTTGAGCACAGCCAAGAGTCACTGCGGCATCACACAACAATACAATAGGCAATGCACTATTGGCCATGATAACACAAATGTGTATAATGCTAGAATATATCTAGCATGACACACACCTGTGTGATCACGGCCAAGGTGACTGCAGCATCACGAAACAATACAATAGACAATGCACTCATTGTTGACCATGATAACACAAATGTGTATCATGCTAGAATATATCTAGCATAACATACACCTGTGTGATCACGGCCAAGGTGACTGCGGCACCACAAAACAATACAATGTACAATGCACTCATTGTTGACCATGATGACACAAATGTGTATCATGCTAGAATATATCTAGCATGACACACACCTGTGTGATCACGGCCAAGGTGACTGCGGCATCTCAAAACAATACAATATACAATGCACTCATTGTTGACCATGATAACACAAATGTGTATCATGCTAGAATATATCTAGCATGACACACACCTGTGTCATCATGCCCAAGGTGACTGTGGCATCACAAAACAATACAATATACAATGCACTCATTGTTGACCATGATAACACAAATGTGTATCATGCTAGAATATATCTAGCATGACACACACCTTTGCCATCACGGCCAAGGTGACTGCGGCATCACAAAACAATACAATAGACAATGCACTCACTGTTGACCATGATAACACAAATGTGTATCATGCTAGAATATATCTAGCATGACACACACCAGTGTGATCATGGACAAGAGTCACTGCCGCATCACAGAGCATTGAAATACTTACGAAAATCCTTGCGGATCCTTTGAGAGGCATTGCCCCAGCCATCCATCAGCGCTGCGGCCACCTCATTCCAGAGCCGCCGGGTCATCACCTTGTCCGAGTGCTGCGGATCACGGCTGTCCCACAACGGGACTCGCTCCTGGACTAGGTTGATGAGGGCATCGTTGTCCAGGGCAATTTCTCCATCCCATTGGGAGCCTAGAATCTTTGAAAGATTAGGAAATGAAAAAGATAGAGAAAGATACAGAAAAGAAGAAAGATTGAAGATAAAAACTGGACAGAAAAAAAGGCAGGGGGAAAAAAAATAAAAAAAAAATAAAAAAGGGACATTCACAGTCAGTCTATACTTACAGGCCTTCTCCCCGCTGGCACTTCGCTTGGCTGCTCCTGCTGTTCGTCCTCACTTGCCGTGGCCGATGAGGTCTGAAAAAGAACAAAAATTAATTTGCCACATGTGTACATGCAGCAGCGAATACTTACCCAAAATGTTCACACTGCTTGTGCCAGCTCACCCCGGGATGGTGTATATTCATCCCCAGAAGATATGCTGCAATAAAACAAAAATACATTAGTGCATAATAAATTTAAAAAAGGACAGGCAGACATTAGGTTCAGAATACTCACATTCTTGAAGTTGCTGTTTCTCCCAGAAATTATGGCTGCTGTTCTCTCTTCCAGGCTGTCTGTAGATAGTGGTCTGCCAGTGCAAACACCTTCTTTTATCTACACTACCCCCCAAACAATGTTTCTTGTGTAGGGGTGGTTTAAACAAGTGTCTAGAAACTGTTTACTCAAAAATCGCATGCGCTCAATAGCGTAGGCAGGCGCATGACCACGTGCACGCCTGCGACTGTAATGTGTTTTTTTGGCACATTGTGTGCGCACGCGATTGCATGCGTTTTTTTGACGAGGTTGGCCGAAACAAAAAATGCAACATGTAGCGTCAAGCGCGTCTAGGCGCACTCCTGCAAAAAGTGCATGCGCACGAAATCGCACATGAACGCGTGCAAGCGCTAGATCATGCGCCCTACATGTTAAACATAGGGATCGCATGGCGCATGCGCCCGATAGCAATCGATGTGCTGCGCGCAAAAACGCTAATGTGAAACCAGCCTAAGAGGGCAGGAGTGCACGCGTGCATGCCCTAAGGACATGGCTAGAGTATTGGCTGGAATCATGCAGCGCATGGGGAAGGAAAAACTGACCGCAGCATGGGTGAGTGAAGAAACACGCCGGGGACCCTGCCTGTCAGAGTAGGACTCCGGTGTGGTGCTAACAATGTGCTGTGGGCACGGTCTAAGACTGGAGACTCAAAACAGTCCTGGACATCCAGGAAGGACCCAAGGGATGTCTTTACACTAAGCATGCTATTACGGCACAATGAGTGATGCCTTAACAGGAATCTATCAACTAAAAAAAACCTAAAAAACAGAATTTACTTGTATACATTGTTGTGTTTTGCAAATAAATTGCTTGCTAAACATGCTCAGATGACTAACGGGAAGAGAAGATACAGGGAGGGGAATACGTTTTATTCACGCTTCCTGTCATTGGAGGGGATGTAGGGAGTGTGCTGTAATCAGTCCCCAGGCTCACTGCTAGTATGCCGGCTTCACACTGCATTTTAGTCTACTGTCATGGCTACGTCAGGGATTTACATGTGAAGCACTGGATAGTGAGATTTGGACGTTTACGCTGATGGGAACATTGACTGTAATGATGCATACAGAGTCACACTATACTCTCTTGGACATTATTCACCCATTTGAGGAGGGTACCAAGTCATAGATTAAGTAGATACTGATGACAATGATGTGTGACAAAGCACAATGTGACTCTGCCTGCTTTATGAAAATCAATGGCTCAGTCAGTGCAAATGTCTGAAGTCGGTATTCCATGGATTCTGATGACAGCAGGCCAAAACCCAAGGTGGACCCCCTTTAAGCTGGCTGCACTGCCTCCATGACTGGAAACAGTTGGCTGCAGGGAGGATATGCCTTCATCTCCACTCTTCCAGTTAGACACCCGTTCATGTTTAGAATGCCATATACCTGCAGATTACAACTAAGTCTGCAAATACACATGTATTTTGGTCATATTTTTAAAGTATTTTGTTTGGTAAATGTTCCCCCTTGAGTCATGTGGCCAATCTAGTACTCGGAGTGAAAACATGAAATTGTTACCAATTCCCACATCGAATGGTCTGGCATCCCAAGTCATAAAATGGCAATACACATGAAACGTTCAGCTATGTCTCTTGCCTCCCCAACACACCTGAATCGTTGGCTGAACAGAGGGGAGAAAACCACTGCCAGAAATCTAGGGGCTTATCTCCCCTGAAAGCAAAGGATCTGTCAGGGTGCCATAGTCGCAGGATGTAGTGTGCTATGTAAGATAGCAGGTACTCGGGGTGCAGTGACGGACAGGAGGCAGAGCAGGGGTTAACAAGTTTAATAACATGGGAATACTCCACGCAGGGAGGTAAAGGGTTAAACAGTATAAATGGAAAAGGATGTTGGGAGGTAAAGGGTTCAACAGTTTAGATGGCAAAGGATATTGTAAGTAGAAGAACGACGGTTCAGATAACAGCAGTTTTTGTGAAGCACTTGTGTCAGAAGTTCCACCAACTGTAACTCCTGCTGAGAACTCAAAGGCGCCAGCAACGGGTGGCGCGGTGTCTTTTCCAGAAAGATTCTGTGAACCTTAATGTCCTGTCTTCCGGCGGCAGCAGTCGGTTTCTGGTACCTTCCGCTGAGCCTAGTCCATATGTTGAAGTGGCTGGCAAGGGTGAGGGTCACAGTCCTGTACGAGCCCAGCGTGGCTCTGCAAACAGACAATAATGAAGTCAGGGTGCAGGTGTCTGGGCAAATATTCTCTGGCAACGTCAGGGCGCAAGTGTCAGTCCCGTATGTGGTCACTCTTATGTGGCACGTGTACTATACTCACGAACATGCAGCATACGGCACCTTGCTCTCTGGTCGCTATTGGGCACGCTGCACATTCCTCTTCATGCTGCGCGCTGCCTGTTCGTGCCAAGACTCAAGCGCCGACAACCACTGGTGCGCAGCTGTTCTCTGGTGGTCACCGACACACTGCACCTTCTCTCTGTAGTCACCGGGCACACACTGCCCGTTCCTCTCCCTCTCTGGTCCCCTCTGCTGGCAGCGGGAGATGGCGGACGCTGGCCTGCACGATGCTGGCGCTCCCCGGAAGGAGCACTCCTCTCTGGCTGCTGCTGCTGCTAGACACACAGCTCCCCTCAGTGCAGCGGTCCCTGTTCTTCTCATCTGCTCGGTGTGCACGACTCTGCTCTGTGTGCACAGCTCGGCTCTGCTCTGTGTGCACGGCTCTGCTCTGCTCTATGTACACGGCTCCGCTCTGTTCTATGTGCACAGCCCTGCTTTGTTCTATATGGCCTGTCGCAGTGCCGATACTCTGGGGTGAGGGATGGGGAATCAGAGCGTGCCTCTCACCGCTCTGCACGCTGCACTCCGTTGGCACCAAACTGCCCCACTGTGCACGCTTTCTCCTCTTCTTTCTCCACTCCCTCGGTCAGCAGGAAGTTCCGCCTTCCCAGGACTTTCCTCAGGCAACAGGGGAAGGTCCACCTCACTAAAACTTCCCACCAGGAACACGGGATGCAGCCTTTCTAGTTCCGGACCCGGCACGTAGGTACCCGTGGTCTCGTCGTCCCCCTTACAGTTACACGCCTGGGACTCTTAGAGATGTGAGACTCTGCTAATAATACTGCCAACAGGCTTTGGAGCCTCCACTATCAGTCTTCGCAGAGAGAAAGAACAGCCCTGCATAGACAAGGACAACATCTGCATGGAGTTTTGATGTTCTCTACTTTGTGTGAGTTTCTTTCATGCACTTGGGCTTATGATTACCGTAAAGTCGTGCAGAATATGTTGGCAATAATAAAAGAAAAATAAATAAAAAATAAACTATATTCTAAGAGACATAGACTAGAGAACGAAGATAAATCAATGGAGAATGCATTCCTAAGTGGAGGATGTGTGGTAGACCTAACTGCATGCAGCCTTCACCATTTCACATACTATTACTATATGTTGATGTATCTCAGTAGCTGTTTAATCATTGACCTCAGACTGTGGGATGCGTGTTTTTGGTATTTCAGAGGAACAGGAATGCTTTACTTCAGGAAGCATTCTTATTGAGGACAGCTGCACCAGAAATCTAGGATGAGGTTGAAAACTGTATTTAGATAGTTGTTAAGGCTGAGGTCAAACCAGAGACAAGTAGAAGTGTATCCTGGACAGGAAGGACATCACAGAGGTGAGTAGAAGGCCTATTTCGAAGACAAATCTAACAAAAATGACAAAGCCTTAAAGAAATTTGCTTTTGGATCTGAAACTAGTCCACTATAGAAATCTCCAGCTAAATAAAGCAAAAATGGCTCTTATCAAGTAATCATGTGAAATGGAGTGAACCCCACACTGAGCAGTGATGAGGCAGTGACCCTTCAAAGTTCAAAACAAAAGTCTCTTTAATGTTCAACTCACACCAAAAAACAGCACACGATATCCTCCAAATCGCAGCCAGGAACCATATCCTCTGGATTGCAGTCAATAAACACGCCAGTCCTCCGATTTACCACGGGGCTCAAGACAGTCTACCTCCGTATCACAGCAGGGCACAGGACAGTTTACCTCTGAGACCGGTTTCCGTAAGTAACTGCATCGCCGTGTACAATGTGGGTGCTAGGCCTTTCAGCTCCGCTTGCCTGTGTTGCCTCACACAGGTGATGCTCTGCAGAGCCTTCTGCTCTGCACGCTTGCCAGACCAAACTAACACTGACACTGACCTTGACACATCCAAACTGTCAGGAACACCGCACTGCACTTGCTCACTGAGCCAGTGCGCGTCCCGAGTAAGATAAACTGTGCTCTAAGTTACCTGTGGAGCGGGGGCAGCAGTGGTGAAGATGCATGCTTCAGACCAACAGGACCTGAAGCACGTGACTGCTGGGGGCGTGGCCAAAACTCCAGAGAGCTAGGAGCTGAAGGAAAACTCCTAGAAGGGTAACTACAGGACAAAGTTACCAAGTGGCATAGACAGGGATGTAAACCAGATCAGGCCGCGGTCAAAGCACGAGATAGCACGACAGTACAAAAGGATTAGACAGAACGGATAATCAGGACGTACCAGCATTCAGAAACCAGAGAAGCAGATACATAGTACAGAATCAAAAGGCAACTCACAACGGGGGACAGAACCGGATCAGAACCATAGAAGCAAGCTATAAGACAGGCACTAGGCACAGGCACACAGGGGTCACCGCACTCGGCCAAAGGCAAAAGAATAACTGACGGGGACTGGAGCTTCCCAGGGCTATAAGAAGCTCTCCCCGAACCAAAGAGAGGCCACAATAATTAACCCCAGGTGTGCAGGTCAGGGCCTGCACTGGGATCAAGACATTAACCCCTGGCGTGCAGTTCAAAACCTGCACTGGGATCATGACTAGAGATGAGCAACTTTGCCTTTTTTCGGGTCGAGTTGGGTTTCACGAAACCCGACTTTCGCAAAAGTCTGCTCGAACGAAATCGGCCGATTATCGTGAAAAGTCGAAGGCCGACTGAAACACGAAACCCAATGTAAGTCAATGGGGAAGAAAAGTCAGCAGTGAGTGGAGGACAGGAAACACACCTAGAGTGCCCATTTTAATGCCAAAAACATCAATTCTTATTCCTTAAGCTTGTCAACCTTAATTTACATTATAATAATAGTTAGGCATTGAAAACTGGGGGTTATTTGGCTAAAGTTGTGGGGGGGTAGTGCTGGCTCCAGATTTTCATGAGCCCAGGGCCAAAGAGTGTCACTGGGTTCCTTTAACACATGACACAATTCATGATCCTTTGATACGCAGAGAAATAGCGGTACAGTACAATGAAAAATACTTCAATTCTTACATCACATGACTGATATCCATTTTAAATTCTCCAATAGCTCCAAAAACAGACAGTATATTCCTCCATACAGTAATATGGCCACCACATAGTGCGCCATACAGAGTAATGAGGCCCATATATTTCTCCATACAGAATCATTGATCCCATATAATGTTTGATACAGTATGTGATGAGCTCCACATAATGCTACAGTATATGTTGTTCACCATGGATGAAGCTCCAGTGTCTTATGGGCCCAAATAATGTTCCATATATAATGGGCCCAATTTCTAATGCTCCAGTGTATAATGGGCCCTGTAAATGCTGCTCCAGTGTGTGATGTCCACCTTTGGAATGTTCCAGTGTATGGTGGGCCCCAGATATCATTCTCCAGAGTATCGTGCTCCCCAAAAATTACTCCCAACCTTTAAAACAATTAAATAAGTCTCCTTGCTAAGGAATCCCTGTACTAGTCTGGACTCCTCGTCGTCCCCATCTTCCATCTCTCTGCACTTGGACTGTTTAGGCAGAGGGCGTACAGACGTGATGTCATCGTGCTCTTTGACCAGAATGTCACTGTCAGGAAAAGTGTTTGGTTTCCAGGGGCAGTGTGGTTGCAAAGCTGAACCTTAAAGGAATGTCCAAAAGGGCACCACCAGAAGTGGAGCCTGTAGCTTAATTGCACTCAACACAGGCAACCTCAACCATGCCATCCACAAAAAAGCTGCACAGATTGCAAGCTTAATTCCGTTAACGAACGAGACCTCGGCATGCCCCCGCGGTCCGCGTCCAGTTTACTAGAGGGACACGCGAGGCTCTGGCACGCGAGATCGGCCAATAACAGGTCTGTCATGCCCTTACATGTCCGGGGCTGCACGCGTGCTACAATGAAAGAACCAGCGTGTATCGCTTACAGGTGCGGATAACACGCTGAACCCCGTTAGTGATGGGGATCTGGGATTACAATTCTTCCCCGCGAACAAGCATTTCCCAGTAAGTGCAGGTCAACCGTAATTCCGGATTTAGGCCTAAACGGCATTCCAGAAAGAATGTGAAAAAATTAAGTGTCCAAACCACAGGTGCTGTAGCTTGCTTAACAGCTGGGCTCTGCTGAGTAGCACAAGGTTCTTACATAAACAGGCGGCATAGCTTGGTTCACGGGTGGCCAACTCTGCTGAGTAGCATACACAGTTACTAGGCCCAAAGTATTAAGTGGTGTAAATGCAGTCAAAAACTGGTTCTTTCATAAACAGGCGGAATAATTCGGTTCACGGGTGGGCTCCTCTTCTGAGTAGCAGACACAGTTACTAGGCCCAAAAGGATTTTCAGGACAATATGCGGTAAAAAATTATTAGAAACACACACGGTGTAGCTCCTTCACAGGTGTACTAAACCGCTGGCTACCAGACACTGCTACTATGCCCTAAAACTGTCTATTATCATTGAAAGCCATTATTAATGTAAAAAAAAGATACGCTTTTGTTTAACGAAACGTTCTCGAACGGAAACTCGAACAGCCGAATTTTAATCAAAGTGTTGTAGCTCGACGAACGGATCTAACACCGCCCAAAACAGCTAGAATTTGAACTTGGCCAACAGTTACACTCAAACACCCCTCATCTGTAATCAGGAGGCAGACTCAGATGGTCTCAGGCACAGTATGGATTCGACAAGATTGCAGAAAGTTGAAAAAGGGTACAGTATCACTGGATAACAGGTATATATAGAATCATAGAATCATAGAATCGTAGAGTTGGAAAGGACCTCCTGGGCCATCTGGTCCAACCCCCTGCTCAAAGCAGGATTCGCTAAATCATCCCAGTCAGATGTCTGTCCAGCCTCTGTTTGAAGACATCCATTGAAGGAGAACTCACCACTTCTCGTGGCAGCTTGTTTCACTCATTGATCACCCTAACTGTCAAAAAGTTTTTTCTAATATCTAATCTGTGTCTCCTCCCATTCAGTTTCATCCCATTGCTTCTAGTCTTTCCTTGTGCAAATGAGAATAAAGTTGATCCTTCTACAATGTGACAGCCCTTTAGATATTTGTAGACAGCTATTAAGTCTCCTCTCAGTCTTCTCTTTTGCAAACTAAACAATCCCAAATCCTGCAACCTTTCCTCATAAGACAGGGTTTGCAGACCGGTCACCATTCTGGTTGCTCTTTTCTGAACTTGCTCCAGTTTGTTGATGTCTTTTTTAAAATGTGGTGCCCAAAACTGGACACAATATTCCAGATGAGGTCTGACCAAAGAGGAGTAGAGGGAAATAATGACTTCACGTGATCTAGACTGTATGCTTCTGTTAATACATCCTAGAATTGCATTTGCTTTTTTTGCTGCTGCATCACACTGTTGACTCATATTCAGTCTGTGATCTATTAGTATACCCAAGTCTTTTTCACATGTGCTGTTGCTTAGGCCTATTCCTCCCATTCTGTATATGCTTTTTTCATTTTTATTGCCCAGATGTAGTACTTTGCATTTTTCCCTGTTAAAAACCATTCTGTTAGTTGCTGCCCACTTCTCCAGTTTATTTATATCTTTTTGAATCCTCTCTCTCTCTTCTCTAGTATTAGCTATCCCTCCTAGCTTTGTGTCATCAGCAAATTTAATCAGTTTACCCTCAATTCCTTCATCTAAATCGTTGATAAAGATGTTGAACAATACAGGGCCCAGGACAGAGCCCTGTGGTACCCCACTTGAGACATTCTTCCAACTGGATGTGCAGCCATTTACGACCACTCTTTGGGTCCGATCACTAAGCCAGTTATGAATCCACCTAACAGTTGCCTTGTCCATTCCATACTTAGTCATTTTTTCAATAAGGATTGTATGAGATACTTTGTCAAATGCTTTGTTGAAGTCAAGATATACTATATCTACAGCATTTCCTTGATCCACCCAATCAGTGATTCCGTCATAGAAGGAAATTAAGTTAGTCTGACATGACTTACTAGTTACAAACCCATGCTGACTCTGTTTAATCACTTCATTCTTATCCAGGTATTGACATACATGTTGTTTAATAATTTGTTCAAAGATCTTTCCTGGTATAGAAGTCAGACTCACCGGCCTATAGTTGCCTGGGTCCACCTTCTTCCCCTTTTTGAAGATAGGAACAACATTTGCTCTTCTCCAGTCTTCTGGGACTTCTCCTGTTTTCCAAGAATTTTCAAAGGTTATGGAGAGGGGTTCAAAAATTTCTTCTGCTATCTCCTTCAGTACTCTGGGGTGTAATTCATCTGGACCTGGAGACTTGAATTTATTTAGGTTAGCTAAGTGTTTCCTCACTATCTTTCTGTTTATATATATCCTGGATTCTTCTATTCCCTTAATAGGACAGTGAAGAACAGTTGATGTCACATTTCCTTTCTGAGAGAAAACAGATGCAAAATAGGAATTTAAAAGTTCGGCCTTCTCAACATCCTGTCTTACCATTTCATCATTTTCATCCTGTAAAAATTCTATAGCATCTTTGACTTTTCTTTTACTTTTGAAATATCCCCAAAATCCTTTATTATTGCTTTTGACATCTCTTGCAAGCCTCAATTCATTGTCAGCTTTAGATAATCTGATTTGTGCCCTGCAGGTTCTGCAGACAGCATTATATTCTTCTTTAGATATGCCTCCCTCTTTCCATTTTATAAACATTTTTTTCTTCCTTTTTAGCATGTGCTTAAGTTCTGTGTTCATCCATCCTGGCTTCCTTAAATGCTTCCTATTCTTCCCTCTTTTCGGAATTGTTAACAATTGTGCTTTGAGAATTTCATTTTTCAAGATTTCCCATCCTTCCTGGACATTTTTGTCTTTAAGGATATCCAGCCATTGGATCCCTCCAATTCTCTTTTTGAATCCCTTAAAATCTGCCTTTCTGAAATCTAACCTTGACGTCTGAGTCTTCACAGGTCTTCCGCCTCTAGTTATCCAAAATTCTAAAATAGCATGGTCGCTACCTCCTAGGGTCCCAGCCACTTTTACCTCCTCAACCATTTCCTCCCTGTTTATAAGGATTAGATCCAAGGTAGCAGTTCCCCTTGTTTTCTCCCCTACCTTTTGGAAGATAAAGTTGTCAGCCAGAGAGGATAAGAATTTCCTTGACCTGTTAGTTTTGCCTGAGAGAGATTCCCAACAAATGTCTGGATAGTTGAAATCTCCCATGACAACTATGTCATATTTTTGGGAGAACTTGGCCATTTGATGCATAAAGAGTTCATCCATATCTTCAGCTTGCACAGGCGGCCTGTAGTAAATGCCTACAATGGTGTCCTTTCCATTGTTCTGTCCTTGTATTCTTACCCAAACAGTTTCCACAGAACTCCCAGTCTCTGAAGCTTCAATCTCTGTGCAGATATAAGCGTTTCTAACATACAATGCGACACCTCCTCCTCGTTTATCAAGTCTGTTTCTTGCAAATAAGTTGTATCCTTCTAGTCTTGTATTCCAATCATGTGTATTGTCCCACCAAGTTTCAGTGATTCCAATGACATCATATTTCTTCTCCTGCATTAGTAGTTCCAATTCTCCTTGTTTGTTGCCCATGCTTTGTGCATTAGTATAGAAACATTTTAGTTTGTGATTGGTTTCTCTTTCTCCAATATTTTTATTAATTAGATTATTTTGTCTTTGTTCTTCCTTTCCACTTCTAATAGCAGAGTTCTCAATAGCATTTGTCAGGTGTATGGCTTTTTCTGGTCTTTTGCTTCCCTTCCCATGTTGTTCTAGTTTAAAGCTCTCCTTACAAGTGTAGCAAGGCGACTTCCAAATACATGCTTTCCAGTCTTCCTAAGGTGCACCCCATCTCTAGCAAGTAGTCCATCGTAAAGGTAACTCACTCCGTGATCCAGAAATCCAAATCGTTGCTGACGGCACCATCGACGTAGCCAGTTGTTCACCTGCAGAATCTTATTCCACCTCCTTGTTCCATGGCCATCCACTGGGAGGATGGAAGAGAAGACCACCTGCGCTCCCAGTTCTTTCACTTTCTTGCCTAAGTCTTCAAAGTCTCTGCAGATGGTTTCCAGGTCGTTTCTTGCGGTGTCATTTGTCCCCACATGTAGTAGCAGGAATGGGTAGTCATCTGTAGGTCTGAAGAGTCCTGATATCCTGTCAGACACATCTTTAATTTTTGCACCTGGAAGACAGCACATTTCTCTTGAAGTTATATCCGGTCTGCAGATAGCGGCCTCTGTTCCTCTCAACAGGGAATCCCCCATGACCACCACTCTCCGTTTCTTCTTCACAACATTTTTCTTTCTCCATCCAGGAGGACTCTGAAGGCGTACAAGGTTGCTGTTTGTGGGCAAAGTCTTATCCTGATGTATTTCTTCATTGGTTTCCTGCGTGAGAGCCTGGTACTGGTTCCTGAGCAGTATGGGTGCTGACTGCCTCCCGATCCTCCTGCTTCTCTGGGTTACATGTTTCCATTCCTCTGTTTCTTCAGATGCACTTCTAATTTCTTCTCTTTCTGTAACATGAAGAGATAATTCTGCTCTGTCTAAGAACTCTTCGCCTTCCTTAATGATCTTCAACGTAGCTAACCTCTCTTCGAGACTTTGCAACTTTTCCTCCAACAGGGACACAAGCTTGCATTTGTGGCATGTGAAGTTTGGCTTTTCCACTGGTAAGTCTGTGAACATGTAGCAAGAAATGCAGCTCACCAAATGGCTCCTGGCCTCTTCCATATTGAGATTTCTTAAAAACGATGAAAGATGAGTCAAAATTCGAGCGCCGATAGGCGCGCGGCTTTCCGATTTCCTCTTTTCAGCTGCAACAGCCAAAAGCCAGTGATCGTTGAGCTCGCGGAGACTTTTCACTTATCCCAGAAGGCACTGGGAATATGCAAATAATCTCCTCAAGACTCTTCCCCTGGTTTTCCGATTTCCTCTTTTCAGCTGCAACAGCCAAAACCCAGTGATCGTTGAGCTCGCGGAGACTCTTCACTTATCCCAGAAGGCACTGGGAATATGCAAATAATCTCCTCAAGCCTCTTCCCCTGGTTTTCCGATTTCCTCTTTTCAGCTGCAACAGCCAAAACCCAGTGATCGTTGAGCTCGCGGAGACTCTTCACTTATCCCAGAAGGCACTGGGAATATGCAAATAATCTCCTCAAGACTCTTCCCCTGGTTATAGCATAGTTTAAATATTTAAAATCTCCGTATTTATTTCCGGAGTCCGACAAAGACACAGCCTCAGTATGGATTAGACAACAATCTAAAAAGTAGAAAAAAGGAAATGTTTTTGAAGCGTACACCAGTATACACTGTTGGGGTATTTTTAAATCTTCATATATATTTCTGTCTCAGTAAGACAGTCCAGACTCTCCGCAAGAGGAAACGAGATGGATAAAAGTACAGACATAAAGTCGAGTGATTGCAGAAATTTAGGAATTACTAATCAGGGGGAAAAACTCCCAGGAGAATTCTCAGAGGCGATGCTGACCCTCAATTACTTTGTGTGTGGAGACAGCGAAAACAGTTCTTTGTAAAGAAAGGGTTGCTGTATCGCAGTACCATTTATCCCATCACCGTTACTCATCTAAATCAAATTTTGATCACAGGGAGAGATGTAGACATGGTCCTCACTGCCTATCATGATCTGTCAGGTAACTTTGGAGTGCAAAAGACAGAAGCCACAGGCTGTAGGCGATTCTATTGGATTGGCATGAGAGGGCATATTTAAAAATGTGGGCAGGAATTTCACACGTCTGTGAGTAGGAAAACTGTGAAAGCTGATGATAAACCACCACTGCATCTCATTGTGAGTCGACGTCCATAAGAAATGGAAGCCATTGATCATCTGAAGCTAGAGCCCGGCCAGTAGGACAGGGCATGGCTACGTCTTAACCATCATCTATCAGTTCACCAAATTTGTAATGGCAGTCCCAGGGAAGGATTTGACAGCCCAGACTACACAACGGAGGAGCACGGAGAGGTAAATATTGCAAATGCTGGGGCCCTGCCCAAGCAAGGGGGGCCCACTCGTGGGCGTCGGTACTGGCACTGGGCCCCTCATAGTATGCCGGTGTGTCTGACAGCGGTTGTGCACTCCCACCGTCAGAGACACTTGATTGCACTATGAGGGACCCTGTGCCAGTGCCGGCGCCCAAGAGTCGGCCCACCCACCTGTCCAGGGCAATGGCACTCGCACAGTTGCATGCGCTAGGTGATGACCCCGGCCATGGGGGGGAGGCAGCCCAGTTAGGGAGGTTTAAAAAATGGCATATATTGATGTTGGACATTCAGCAGCTGGAAATGGAGGAATTGGAGAAGTCCAAGGAAGAGGAGGACAAAAGCGAGCCATTTTTCTGGCAACCTATGTGTCATCAGGGGAAGGTGGGACAAAATCCTTTGAAACCCATGCATGGTTCATTTTAATGAAGGTTAGATCATCAACATTTTGGGTCGACAGATGGGTCCTTTTTTCTGTCAGGATTGAGCCACCAGCACTGAAGACTCTTTCCGATAGCACACTAGCAGCAGGGCAAGCGAGCTCCTGTAAGGCATATTGTGCCAATTCAGGCCAGGCGTCCAGTTTAGAGGCCCAATAGTCAAAGGGGAATGACCTGTGAGGGAGAACATCGATATGAGATGAGAAGTAGTTTGTAACCATAGTTGACAACTGCTGTCTCCTGTCACTTTCAATCGATGCAGTATTACCAGTCGTGTGAGCGGGACTAGAAGAATCAGTCCACAACATGGTCATGAAACCCCTGTCTCCAACGCCACTTCTGATGTGTGCACCACGAACACCTTTTCCATGTTGCCCCCTACGGCTCGCTGGAGAATCATCACCGCTGCTGTGTACTGGGAATGCCTCAAACAGTTTACCAGAGTTGCTTGTTTGTTAGCCAATATTAGGTCAAGGTTCTCCTGTGGCATGATGTTTTGGAATTTGCCTTTATAGTGTGGATCCAGGATGCTGGCCAACAAGTAGTCGTCATCGTTCATTATTTTGGCAATGCGGGGGTCCCTTTTTAGGATCTGCAAGGCATAATCTGACATGTGGGCCAATGTTCCAGGTGTCAATGACGCACTGTGAGTGCTGGGTGGAGGAGCACTTTCTGGCAAATCCACATCCCTCCAGTCACGCACAAACCCTGTACCAGACCTTGCCATGCCAACATTTTCTCTTGCCCCACGAGAAGCATCCTCCTCCCCTAAATCATGATCATCCCCATCATCATCCTCCTCCTCTTCCTCTTCTTCCTCCACCTCGTCCAGGAGAGGTCCCGAAGCAGACAATGGCTGACTGTCATCAAGGCTTCCCTCCTCCTCTTCCTCATCCTCCTCAGCTGCAGATGCCTGCTCCTTAATGTGCATCAAAGTTTGCATGAGCAGACGCATAAGTGGGATGCTCATGCTTATGACAGCGGCGTCTGCGCTTACCAGTCGTGTGCATTCCTCAAAACACTGAAGGACTTTACAGAGGTCTTTCAGCTTCAACCACTGCACACCAGACAACTCCATGTCTGCCCTCAAAGTGCTTGGCCGTGTATCCTCCCACAAATGCATTACAGCCTGCCTCTGTTCGCACAGCCTCTCAACCATGTGCAGGGTGGAGTTCCACCTTGTTGCAACGTCGATAATTAGGCGGTGCTTGGGAAGTTGGAGCAACCGCTGCAGCTTCTGCATACGACTGGAGTGTACGGGCGACCGGCGGATGTGCGAGCACAGTCTTTGGACCTTCTGGAGCAGGCCTGTTAACGCCGAATAATTATTGAGGAAGCACTGCACCACCAGGTTCAAGGTGTAAGCCAGGCAAGGTATGTGTCGGAGTTTTGAAAGGGCTATGGCTGCCACAAAATTCCGGCCGTTATCACTAACTTCCTTGCCTGCCTCAAGATGTAGACTGCCCAGCCATGACTCAGTTTGTCGCTGCAAGAAGTCGGCCAGTACCTACGCGGTGTGTCTGTTGTCGCCCAAACACATCATCTTCAACACAGCCTGCTGACGCTTACCCCTAGCTGTTCGATAGTGGGACACCGAGTGTGCAACACTGGCAGCTGTGGATGGAGTGCTCGTGCGACTGCGCTCTGTGGACGAGCTTTCGCTTCTGGAGGAGGAGGGTCAAACGCCTACAGCCAACTGTTTCCTATACCTTGGGCTAGGCAGCACAGTCCCACCGCCGCTGTCCCCTGTGGACCCTGCATCCACCATATTAACCCAGTGCGTAGTGATGGACACGTAACGGCCCTGGCCATGCCTACTGGACCATGCATCTGTTGTGAGGTGCACCTTTCCACTCACTGATTGCTTGAGTGCATGAACAATGCGGTCTTTCACATGAAGGTGGAGGGCTGGGATGGCTTTGTGAGAAAAGAAGTGCCGACTGGGAAGGTCATTGCGTGGTACTGCGTAGGCCATGAGTTTGCGGAAAGCTTCACTTTCAACCAACCGGTAGGACATCATCTCTAACGAGATTAGTTTGGCAATGTGGGCGTTCAAACCCAGTGTACGCGGATGAGAGGATGAGTACTTTCTTGTCCTACTCATAGTCTCTGGTAGGGTGAGATGGACTTGAGAGCTGCATATGGAGGAACTAGCGGTGGACATGGCGGACTGAGAGAGGGTTGATGATGGTGATGGAGTTGGTGTTCTTTCTGATGGCCTAGATTCAGTCTTTCGTAGCAATAACATTGTGATTCCCTGACTGCTTTGGCCTTGCGACGACACCTCAACATTTGCTGCTGGTTGAGTGCTAACCGGTGGGCTTACAGTGGGGGAAACAATGTAGCGTTGCTGACTACCTTCATTGGGAGCAGGTGCACATGTGGTGCGTGAGGATTGGTAGTCCGTCCACGCTTGCAAGTGCATGGTGGTTAAATGTCTAAGCATGCAACTGGTATTCAAATTTCTCAGATTTTTCCCTCGGCTAAAGGTCTTTGCGCACTTCTTACAGATAATCTTTGCTTGATCATTAGGATTTTGTTCAAAAAAGTGCCACACTGCACTCTTCCTACTATGGAAGACATTTTGAGGCCTTGCAAGCTGTGCTAATTTGACCATCTGGCCTAGCTGTCCTGCAACTCTTTTGGTTTCTGTAACCCATTTTTGGACTGCTCCGGGCCTGCCAGATAACAGCTGTTGCGATGTCGATGCCTGCTGCAGATGCTCCTCCTCTTCTGAGCTATTGGCAGCGGCAGTTTCATCAGGGTCCGATTCTGGCTCTGTACACTGCGAGGACAATGTAGTGCTCTGAGTGAATGTACCAGCAGAGAAATCTAGCAGTGGCTGTGCACTCCATGTCAGATTCTTCTTGGACTGGGTAATTCACGATTTGACTTGATAACCCAGGCATGGTATGTGAAAAGAGCTCCATGGAGTAATCTGTAGTGTGGCCTGCCGCATCCTTTACTTTTGGTAGGGGTGAAGGACACAAGGAAAGGTGTGGTTCCTGACCATGAGCCTCCAATGACGACTCAGTGATTTTATTTTTTAAAAGTTCAGAAGAGGAGGCGAGAGAGCTGGAGGCTGTGTCAGCAATGTAAGCCAAAACTTGTTACTGAACCTCCGGCTTTAAAAGCAGTTTACCTACTCCCAGAAAAGGGAGCCTTCAAGGCCTTGTGGAGCCAGACGATGATGCAGGCTCAACACCTCCTGCACTAGGTGCTATTGTGCTTTTGCCACTACCAGCAGATCCACCACCACCAACACTATCATTACCAGCTGGCAACCCCTGCCCACTTCCACGGCCTCTTCCAACACACTTCCTCATTTTTGGGAAAATGTACCCAAAATACCACCAGCTATATGGTACTGTAAAACAAGGTACAAGGTGTATATAGTATTGGGGAGAATTTGAACTATTATCTAAGGCCCAGTGTAGATTACACCTCAATATAACAGGCTGAAATTGGATGGTGTATAAAATGTCTATATAGGACTGGGGAGAATTTGAATCTCCCTATAGACTTGAGGACACTGAACTATTATCTCAGGTCCAGTGTAGATTACACCTTAATATAACAGGCTGAAATTGCATGGTGTATAAAATGTCTATATAGGACTGGGGAGAATTTAAATCTCGCTAGAGATTTTAGCAAGCTGACAATGAGGTTCTCAGTCCCAAGTGTGGCAGCAGTCAGCCTAATAAGCAGGACTGCTGCACACAAAAGTGTGGAAAAATGAACGCTTGGTAACTGAGCAAAAAAGAGGATGTAAAATATTTTTGCTTTTAAAAAAGCAGTTTGCACAGCAGTGTGAAAACAGCAATGCAGCTATCAGGGAGCCTTATAAGGCAACCTAATAACCAACAGAGCTGATGCACCAAAATATAGCCTCCCCTGTCACTGCACACAAACTGTTGTGTTGTACAGGCAAAATCACTAGCAGCAGACGCAGTTTTTCGTATCTTCTTCCCTGCCTAACGCTCTCCCTACAGAATCAGCAGCAGCAGCTCTCCCTATTCTGAGATCAGCAGAAGTAAGATGGCGGCCTTCGTGCACGCCCTTTTATAACCCCTGTGACGCCACACAAAGCAAGTCAATCACTTGCATGCCCTTCTCAAAGATGGTGGCGGCCGCTGCCTATGTCATCTCATTGCCCACAGTGTGCGTCCTCCATCATTGGCTGAAAAAGGGCGCTAGAAGCATCTTTTGAAATGCGACTTGGTGCTCTTGTCGCCGACCTCGTGGCCGACCTCACGCTATGGTCGGGTTTTGTTTCATGAAACCCGACTTTTGCGAAAGTCGGCGACATTTGAAATTGACCGACCCGTTTCGCTCAACTCTAATCATGACACAAACCTTTTACTGCAGGGTTTTTAACTAGAAGAATATTTAGAATTGAGAGTTCTCAGTGGTTGATACCTTTTAATGGCTAACTGAAACGATGGTAACACATTGCAAGCTTTTGAGACTACTCAGGTCTCTTCATCAGGCTAGAACGAACTGGAATTAACTGGAATCTGTGGCTGTGGGCCACATGGAAAACCCGGACCGGAAATGAAACAGACTGCACCATCTGTAGTGTGTTTCAAAACACAAAAGCCCAGAGCATGCCCAAGACGTATACTCACTTTTATTCTGCATTGCAATCACAGCTACAGCATGCCTGTGACTGCAATGCATTCCCATGGCCTCAATACACCTCCGTATGCATCCTGGGGGAACACACAGTGACTCCTACATGTGACACGGGTCACTGCCTCACATGCCCCCCTTTATTCAAACCTGTGGAGTTGAACACTTGTCACCCCACTTGGGCGCTTGACAGTGCATCCGCGTGACCCTGTTACACCCCTGCCAGACACTATACTGAGAAATCAAAGTAGGGACCGGAACCATCGGTTGACACAAGCATCCCTCCCCTTCGCGTTTCTCCTCTATACTTCATTACATGACCAACCACCTCGCTGTTCTCCATTGCAGATGACATGCCCTCTTTCCTGACTGACAGTAGACTTGGGCCAGTTTTGGGTGGCTTCAACCCGATTTCATTGGGGTTCACTAACCCCGCAGCTCATCCCATAACCTATGTACCTGCCTTCGGACCCTTGGTACCATTTCCACGGTACCCTTACCTGTGACTTGGTGACTACGTCCTGCCGAAACGCCGAGGTCCGCCCCAGCAACTCCGGGCATACATCCGTATCACATCACACCCAAACCTGAGCCTTCCAGCGCTGCTGTCTAGCAAGAGCTCTATCCATTATAGCCCAACTACATCCTTGGTCAGTGCCAGAGGGTTCATCGTGCGCACGTCCCTAGTCACCTCCGCGATCACACACTCTCGATTACTCCAGGCTTTCTTTTTATTTGCACGTCTCTGCGTGGGCCCCTGGAACTGGACTGTCCTGAACCTACCAGGGGACATTTCCAGCTTGGGGTTCAATGGGGTCTCCTCGACCTCTTCTGCCAATACCTGTAGGGGAAGCCTATCAGGGATACATTCTGTCCCTAGGTTGGCGGCCCCTATGGCAGGTATCCCTGACTTAGGATCTTCGGGTTCTGCACCCGGAACAACATTTACCTTGGGAGGGTTAACTCTGGTCTCCCACAGGGACCAGAACAGGGGCAAGTCTCTTCCCAACACAGTCCCATATAGAAGGGTCTTCACCACCCCCACCACATGTTTGACATCCCTACAACATGTGGAAAAATGAACCTTCTCAGTCGGGTACTCCCAGATTTCCCCATGGATACCCATCACCTCCACTTTCCGTCCTTTGGGGGTTTACCCGGCAACAAAGGACCTATGGACCAAAGTTACCATGCTCCCCAAGTCCAGGAAAGCATGCGTTTGGCAACCATTAACGAGTACCTGACACAGCTGCGGTTCGCCGCCTGCAGTCCCCATAGTGGCGGTACAGACTGGCTGGGCATACATAGACACATTGTGCATTCAGTGCATATAAGGGTGTGTCCGCCCTCTTTCTGAGCTGGGAAAGCCATCCAGTCTGGCCTATACTTTTACTAGTGGGTCAGTCCCTCGATCCTTGTTCACATTCACGCCACTTGGCAAGTGAAAACGTTTTAAATACTAGAGTAGGACAGTCCCACAAGGGTTGCCGTGACGTGGCGGGAAGGCTTGTACATTATTTTGATCAAAATTATGTTTACTAAATACCCTTATTATTATTATTACCTTTATGCATTATTTGCAGTTTATTTTTAACTTTTTTTGTATTTTTTTTTATTTCCGGATATTTGTGCTTTTTGCTTTCTCTGGTTAATGGTCATGTGTTAATATGCACTTACATTGTGCATACACATTAATTTACTTTCTCAGTTCAGACTCCAGTTTTTTTTTTGTTCTTTTTTATAGACACAGAGTGAGTATACCCGCAGTTCATGGGTTCAGATGTCAAAGGGCAGTTGACAGCCACATGTCTGGGCCCTTGACACCGCCAACACTTAATAACTGCAACATGACTATACCTTGGAGCTGCTTTAGGGGAAATGGGACCTTTGTCACCCTCACTTCGGATTACCCCCTCATCACAGTGGTATGTGGACTTTTCCCATGCTCCGATGCAAAGTCCTGAGTGGCTGTACACCACTCAATTAAACTTATCAGCTGATCTAGAGTGCCCAGGTCCCCTTGCCCCACCCAACACTGCATGGCGGCAGGCAGAGCCCTCACCATTCGGTCGAACACCACCTTCTCTATCATCTGGGCCGGGGTCAAAGTCTCAGGCTGGAGCTATTTGTCCACCAACTACAATAGGTCATAGGCCTGAGACCTGGCAGGACGAGACTGCAAAGGACCACTGGTACACCCGCTGATCGCCCCTTACCTTAGAGGTCTCCTCTTTACACCACTGGTAGCCTATCACCTTTGGGGTCTCCTCTTTACACCGCTGATGCTCCGGTTGCTGCCAGTGCAACTGCAGTGCCTCTTGCTGCTGCCGCTGGAACTTCAGCATCTCTTGCTGCTGCCTCTGGACCAGTAGCTCCTGCTGCTGCTGAATAAGGACCACCTGTTTCAAAAGCTCCTCCATTTTTCCAACAGCCTTGCTCACCGATGGCAGCAGACTTTGGGGTATGCCTCACTTCACAATGCCCTCATTCTACAACCATATGTAGGGCAGCGGTATCCACACTGAGCAGTGATGAGGCAGTGACGCAGCAAAGTTCAAAACAAAAGTCTCTTTAATATCCAACTCACAGCAAAACACAGCACGATATCCTCCGGATCGCAGCCGGGAACCATATCCTCTGGATTGCAGTCAATTAACGTGCCAGTCCTCCTCCGATTTACCTCCGGGCACAAGACTGTCCACCTCCGGATCACAGCCCGGCATAGGACAGTCTACCTCTGAGACCTGTTGCCATGGGTGACTGCACCACCGTGTATGTTGTGGGAGCCAGGCCTTTCAGCTTTGCTTGCCTGTGCTCACACAGGTGGAGCTCTGCAGACCCTTCTGCTCTGCATGCTTGCCAGACCAACCTAACACTGACACTGACCCTGACACACCCAAACCCTTTACTGCAGGGCCAAATGGAATCTGTGGCCATGAGCCACGTGGAAAACCCGAACTGGGAATGAAATATCCTGTAGTCTGTTTCAAAACACAAAAGCCCAGGGCAGGTTTTCTCTAAACCTGCCTTGGACAACCAGCATGTCCAAAAACTATACTCACTTTTATTCTGCTATGCCTGTGACTGCAATGCACTCCCATTCCCTCAATATGCCTCTGTGCACATCCTGGGGGGGAACACACAGTGACTCCTACATGTGACACCGGTCACTGCGCATCCTGGGAGATCACACAGTGACCCCCTACATGTGACACCGGTCACTGCCTCACATGTATGAACCGATGTGTGGCATAGAGAGGAAATTAATACTTTTATATAGGCACTGTGTTGGCATAATTACTATGCAAAGGCACAATAAGAGCATAGTTACTACCTGAAGGCACAATAGGGACATAGTCACTACACGAAGGCACAATAGGGACATAGTTACTACGTAAAGGCACATAGAGGGGCTCATTAACTCTATGGGTTACAAAACGAGGGAGGGGCAGGTAAAACTACTGCCTGTGGACATATGGATGGTTATAGGATGGTGCTGGAAAAGCCATACTCCAAAAATGTTTGTGCGTTGCATTCTGCAGAGATGAGTCATGGATGTAAGAAGTCGTCATAATAGGCTGAACCAATGGTGGACATAGACAAAACAAGGGCCCTGGGCAAGAACAGTTTATGGGCCCTTTGGTTTGGAGATCAAAGTGGGCTCTCTTACTTCCAGGGCCCATGTGTGGTTGGGTTTGGTAACTTGGGTTCGGTTTAGTACAACATCAGCGGATGAGGGCTCATGTGAAAGCGTGACAGGTCATTGCTAGTGTAAGGGGGTGAGATATAAAGTCTTTCATGTTTCCCTTCCCAATGATTGTCTTCTGGTTCTTAAGTTTACAAATGTGTATTATGATACTTGCCAGTGGTACTGCTACATGTATAACGATGTATTACCGCTCATTGTTTATGGTATTGCCACATGAATGTGTTATAATTTCATAGAAAACTGTAATATATTGCCTTGTATTCCTGTATTATAGCATTGCAGATATTATATACCTTTTGTACATGTACGGTTAGGGAAACTTAGTGCATCCTTTCTTGGGACATTAGAGAAGGGCACTCTTAGTACATAGTTTCCCCATAGATTGGGTAGATCTAATTACGTTGTTGGCCACTAGATGGGGGTATATTAGTGGGACCTGATAGGATGTTCATAGAGGGTTAATTGTAGGAGGGGCTGCTGCGAGTTAAGGTTAGTGCTGAAGAGTAGTTTAGTTAGACAGGGCCAGGGTGCCCAAGTGTCCACAAAGGCTATAAGCCCGGACAGCTCGGCAGCCACGTAACATTAAGTCGTTATAACCCACGTTACCCACGGCCACTGGGTGTCTTCGCACTGGGCCAGAACAGGAACAGGAAAGGAAAGATGTAGCGTCTCATCGCCTGGGCCAATGCTTTTAGGGCAGAAGTTGGCTGGACTGAGGAGATGAAGGGAGTTGGAGCTTCGACGAGATCGGTACAGATGGGCCGAATGCTTCACCAGGGGTCACCAAACGTAGTGAAAGGAACTGGGAAGCAGTCTGAGATGGTTCGGTCCAGGCGTGTACTGCACAGAAGTGAATGCTAACAAGGGAAAGATGAGGAAGCAAGCAAATGCTATGATGTACCAACTGTGGATGTAACGTGCAAAATCCTAAGTAAAGAAAGTATTAAAGCTGTCTCGGACTGTGTCTCCCTTGATGTGAGTCGCCTAGAAGAGGGACCGTTACGGCCTGGGAAGTGCCCGGGTGAAGATGAATCTGGAGATGCAGGTATGCCGAGAAGAGTATTGTTTCATGTAGGGGAAGGACTGGACACAGCTGCTACAGTAATACAGGTCATGACTACAGTTCTGTCCCTCCCTTACACTACCAAAGAAAAACCCAAAATGAAAAGAAGACCATTTTGATTTCCAGTATGATGCACACAAATAGCTACTCACTTTTGTTTGTTATAATTGGATGTGGATATAGCACAGATGATATCTAGGGAGGTTAGCCACAGTGCCATGGGCTTTAAACTTCTTGTTGACACTGCGCACGGTAGATACAGGAACATTCAGGTCTTTGGAGATGGACTTATAGCCTTGAGATTGCTCATGCTTCCTCACAATTTGGTTTCTCAAGTCCTCAGACAGTTCTTTGGTCTTCTTTCTTTTCTCCATGCTCAATGTGGTACACACAAGGACACAGGACAGATGTTGAGTCAACTTTAATCCATGTCAACTGGCTGCAAGTGTGATTTAGTTATTGCCAACACCTGTTAGGTGCCACAGGTAAGTTACAGGTGCTGTTAATTACACAAATTAGAGAAGCATCACATGATTTTTCGAACAGTGCCAATACTTTTGTCCACCCTCTTTTTTATGTTTGGTGTGGAATTATATCCAATTTGGCTTTAGGACAATTCTTTTTGTGTTTTCATTTAAGACAAATTAAATGAAGATAATAATACCAAAGAATTTGTGTTTGCAATCATTTTCAGGAAGAAACTGAGTATTATCTGACAGAATTTCAGGGGTGTCAATACTTTTGGCCACAACTGTACAATCCACAGTTCATAACCAATATGAAAAGTATGGACATTTAACCTAATCATAACACTGTGTACAATCCAGGATCTCTAAAGTAACAAAAGTCAAACTCCCTTCTGCCACATCAGGTACCGCATCAATGTGGACGCATTTCTCATTTGCCATAATGAAGCATCCAGCAAAACCAAAAAAACACATACTGCAGTATATTCATATGCCAAATGTAAATCTGCACACAATAGCTGTGAATTTGTGTTAGAAAGAAAAAATTAGCATCAAAGACAATAGTGGCCACTTTTTTCACCATAATGTGCGGGGTGATTTATCTGTCTGTAGAAAGACTGTCCACAATACTCCAGAGATGCTGCTGGGACCTGGGATCAACATTGTAACGTTTAGGCTATGTGCACATGTTGCGTTTTTTAGCGTTTTTGCAGCGTTTTTCCACTGCGAAAACGCATCCCATGCAATCCTATGGGATTCTGCATTGCTGTGCTAATGCTGCAGATTTTTCCGCTGTGGAATCGCATAGCGTAAAAATATGCAGCATGTTCATTCTTTGTGCGGAATCGCAGCGATTCTGCACCCATAGGATTGCATTGAAATGCTCACTTTACACATGTGGCTATGCCCACCATGCATAAAGTGAGCGCTTCATGGCGGATGGTACCCAGGGTCTGGAGGAGAGGAGACTCTCCTCCATGCTCTGGGTACCATATCCCTGTAAAAAATAGAATTAAAATAATAAATCGGGATATACTCACCCTCTGATGGCCCCCAGAGCCTTCCCGCCTCTCACCACGCTGCCAGCGTCTTCCGGTCCCAGTGATGCTTTGCGTGAATCACCTGAGATGACGTCGTGTTCTCGCGAGCGTGACGTCACAAAGGTCCTTCGCGCAAAGCATCCCTGGGAACGGAACGTACAGGGAGCGCCACTGAGGAGATCGGGGGCCGTCGGAAGGTTAGAATAACCATTTTTTTTTATTTTTTATTATTTTTAACATCCTATCTTTTACTATTGATGCTGCATAGGCAGCATCAATAGTAAAATTTGGTCACACTTGCCAAGCACTATGCTTGACAACTGTGACCAACCTGTCAATCACCTTTACAAGCGATGCTTAAAATCGCTTGGAAAGCGCAAGCATTCTGCAAGCTAAATACGCTTACAAAATGCTGGTGTTTAGCCGGAAATTCCGCATGCGTTTTACCCGTGGCAGGGAGTTGCGGAAATTATGTGGAAATTTCCACAGCATTTCCGAACTTGTGCACATAGCCTAAGGGAAACTTTGCCTCAAAAGAAGGGAAAAGTCTCAAACAAACGATACGTATGTGCATGCTTATAGCCAGGTGGGAATACTTGGTGGAAATAGTATAGACCATTTTGCAGAGCATTTCTCTGGTGCTTCACACGTCATCAGATATTATTGCACTCCTTTCTCAGGAGACAAATTACTCCAAAATATGTCACTAATCACACTGACTCAATTATATTTTTTATGCAAGGTTTCTGAGAATTACTACTACTAATAAACAAAAAGAAGCAAACCCCTCAGGAAGATGAGATTATACAAAGGAATGACTGAGCTATAGTCCTGGCTTCCTCAGCTGATCTTGCTGCCGCATAAACTACACATTAGAGATCAGCCACTTCACAAGATTATTGTTACTGGCTATCTTCATAAACTTTCTCAAACCCAATTGGAGTAAATTTTATAAAATGTATCCTTTATTATCTTTTATCCACAAACTGCAATATTACTATAAAGGATATTATTCAATATCCAGCAATTTTATATATTACTATCATAAATAGAAACAAAAAAAGCCAGCCCACCGATACTTCCCGATGCACGGAACCTCATGCTGATGAGGTGTATAAGCATATGAGAAGAGAAAGACAAAAAGTCTATGTTTCAGCTCCTTTGGATACAAGATTTTTTCTTCAAATTTTATTCAAACAATTAATGTAAATACTTACGTCCCAAAATGTATTGTACAACATTCAAACAATTAAAATGTAATGTGCTCCAGACCACACTAGATTGCACACTGGGACAGCAAGTGACGCGTTTCGATCGCACAAGCGATCTAAGCTGCCATTCTTAGGAAACACACTTTTTATATCAAGACTGAACCAATCAATCATCAAGATTATATCACATAGTGCGTAAGGTCCCCCTGACGGAAGCAGTTCATGAGAAACAGACATGAAAACATTAAAATAGATAAATAGAAATACAAAAAGAATAAACATAAACATTGAAAGTAATAAAAATATCTAATAAGGAAAATATTAATAATGAAGCATGATTTTGTTGCGTCTGTTTAACCAATTTGGAAACCTGGTGCCTAGATAGTAAATCCAATAAGCTTCACGAGTCACCAAGCGGCATCTAATATCACCGCTCCGCAAGGGTTTATTAACCTGTTCTATTCCACACACTCGAAAAGATTCAACACTTATATCGTTTAAATGTTCAGTAATCGAAATTTTTAATTTTCTTGATTTACATCCTACATATGCCAAATTGCAAGCAGTACAATCAATTTTATATATAACTTGCTTTGTCTGACAATTAATAAATTCCTTTATATTAAATTTTAAAGTATTGTCATAATTGTAAAATACCATAGCATTCATGGTTTGTTTGCAAGTCTTGCAATTTGTGGTACCACATTTGTAACTGCCTTTAATATCCAGCCATGTTCCCTGCAACACTTTAGATAAGAACATGGTAGGGGATAGCATGTTCCCCAAAGTGCGAGGTCGTCTTGAAACTATATCACATCCCGTATGTAGTACGGAAGCTAGGGTAGTATCTTCATACAGTATAGGGAAGAATTTATTAATGACATCTTTAATTTGATAAAACTGAGGACTGTACTGAAAACATAAAAAAGGTTTGTGAGCCAGAGAATTCATCTTGTTCACAGAAACACCCTCATTTTTTGAAGAAATTAATTTATCATGATTTTTTAAAGATATTTTGGTTTGGGCCCTATTCAACATCCAATTGGGATAATTCCTTTTCTTAATTTTTTTACAAGAATGTTTTAATTCCACATCCAAATTTTTATTAGTACTGCAATTTCTTTTGATTCTAGTAAATTCTCCCTATGGGGATTGATCTAATTGTGTGATTAGGATGACTACTCCCAGCATGGAGATGTCACGCGGGGCTTAGGTCAACTAAGGCTGAAATACCCGGGGCCCCTGTGGTGTCCCTTTAACTAGGGGAAACCCTGTCTGACCCTCAACCCAGGGTTTTTGCTGATGGTGCAAATGCCTGAGCCTCCAACCTTTCCTTATCTCCTGCTCAGCCCTAAGCTTAACCCTCCACCCTCCACCCAGTGAGTCATCAAACCACCAAAGCCCACACAGTAATGACAGACAGGGAGAACTTAAACTGCACCGCGCCGCATACACACAGAACTATACAGTAATGTGAACAGGGCACAACAAAACACAAATATGGGAAGGCAAAAAGGTAACAACGGATCATACGCCACCAGATACGAATCAATCTCTCTCCAACACCTCCACTCCAGACCGGGACCACTTGGTAAGAAACACAAGCTATAATCGGTGACGCCCATAGGCCAGCACTACTATTTAAAGACCGTGGGCGTGACCAAACATCCAACCTGATCTCCAGCTAGATTAACCCCCGATAACCTGAGAAAATCAAGCCGGCGCCACTGAGGCTATAGTGGACGGAGGTGGAACTACCTCTGCCTGCCGGACGCTGTGGTGTGAATAGCGTCCGACATGACAAGTGGACGGAGGTGAAACTACCTCTGCCTGCCGGACGCTGTGGTGTGAATAGCGTCCGACATGACAGGAGAATTGTATTGCCACTCAATGGTTTGGAAAACGTTTGTGTGGAAATTTTGGGATTATACACCGACTAGTTTATGATCTAAGAAGGAAATTTCATGGTTATTTGCTACATGTGTAAAATGAAGATTAAATTCATTTGAATTAAGATAATTGATAAATTCTGGTATGGCAGATACATCTCCACCCCAAATGATGAGGGTGTTGTCGATGTATCTGCCATACCAGACAATTGAAGGCATAAATATGTTTGAAGCAGAAAATAAATGATGAAATTCCCAAAAAGCCATAACCAGGTTTGCCAAAGAACGTGAGAATTTGGGACCCATGGCCACTCCAGTGTGTTGTAAATAATATTGTTTTTCAAATAAAAAAAGTGTGAGTCAATAAGAAAAAAGTTACTTGAAGAATGAAATTAATAAGGTCCTGGAAATAGTTGCTGTATTTTAGAAGCTAAAAATTAAATGATTTCTTTGCTATATTATGTGGTATGCATGTAAACAATGATATTACATCGCAACTCAACCAAGTATAATAAGAAGACCATGCCTTACAGGATAAAGCATTAAGTACATCTCTTGAGTCTTTAACCCCTTCATGACCCAGCCTACTTTGACCTTAACGACCTGGCCATTTTTTGCAATTCTGACCAATGTCCCTTTATGAGGTAATAGCTCAGGAACGCTTCAACGCATCCTAGCGATTCCGAGATTGTTTTTTCGTGACATATTGGGCTTCATGTTAGTGGTAAATTTAGGTCAATAATTTTTGCGTTTATTTGTGAAAAAAATGGAAATTTGGTGAAAATTTTGAAAATTTTGCAATTTTCAAATTTTGAATTTTTATTCTGTTAAACCAGAGAGTTATGTGACACAAAATAGTTAATAAATAACATTTCCCACATGTTTACTTTACATCAGCACAATTTTGGAAACAACATTTTTTTTCGTTAGGAAGTTATAAGGGTTAAAAGTTGACCAGCAATTTCTCATTTTTACAACAAAATTTACAAAACCATTTTTTTTAGGGACCACCTCACATTTGAAGTCACTTTGAGGGGTCTATATAGCAGAAAATACCCAAAAGTGACACCATTCAAAAAACTGCACCCCTCAAGCTACTCAAAACTACATTCAAGAAGATTATTAACCCTTCAGGTGCTTCACAGGAACTAAAGCAACATGGAATGAAAAAATGGACATTTTAATTTTTCCAACCAAAATTTTCTTTTAGCATCAGTTTTTTCATTTTCACATGGGTAACAGGATAAAATGTATCCTAAAATTTGTTGGGCAATTTCTTCTGAGTACACCGATACCTCATATGTGGTCATAAACCACTGTTTGGGCGCACGGCAGAGTTCAGAAGGCAAGGAGTGCCATTTTACTTTTTGAATGGAAAATATGCTTGAATATTTAGCGGTTGCCATGTCGCGTTTGGAGAGCCCCTGTGTGCCTAAACATTGGAGCTCCCCCACAAGTGACCCCATTTTGGAAACTAGACCCTCCAAGGAACTTATCAAGATGCATAGTGAGCACTTTGAACCCCCAGGTGCTTCACAAATTGATTCGTAAAAAAAAAAGTACTTTTTTTTCACAAAAATTTTATTTAGCCTCAGTTTTTTCATTTTCACATGGGCAACAGGATAAAATGGATCCTAAAATTTGTTGGGCAATTTCTGCTGAGTACATTGATACCTCATATGTGGTCATAAACCACTGTTTGGGCGCACGGCAGGGCCCGGAAGGGAAGGAGCGCCATGTGACTTTTTGATTGGAAAATTAGCTCCAATCGTTAGCGGACACCATGTTGCATTTGGAGAGCCCCTGTGTGCCTAAACATTGGAGCTCCCCCACAAGTGACCCCATTTTGGAAACTAGACCCTCGAAGGAACTTATCTAGATGTGTGGTGAGCACTTTGAACCCCCAAGTGCTTCACAGAAGTTTATAACGCAGAGCAGTGAAAATTAAAAATCATTTTTTTTTGCTCAAAAATGATTTTTTAGCCCGCTATTTTTTATTTTCACAAGGCTAACAGGAGAAATTGAACCACAAAATTTGTTGTGCAATTTGTCCTGAATACACCGATACCCCATATGTGGGGGGGAACCACTGTTTGGGAGCACGGGAGAGCTCAGAAGGGAAGGAGCGCCATTTTGGAATGCAGACTTTGATGGAATGTTCTGCGGGCGTCATGTTGCGTTTGCAGAGCCCCTGTGTGCCTAAACAGTAGAAACCCACACAAGTGACCCCATTTTGGAAACTAGAACCTCCAAGGAGCTTATCTAGATGTGTAGTGAGCACTCTGAATCCCCAAATGCTTCTCAGAAGCTTATAAATGCAGAGCCATGAAAATAAAAAAATATTTTTTTTTCCTCAAAAATGATTTTTTAGCCCGCTATTTTTTATTTTCCCAAGGGTAACAGGATAAATTGGACCCCAAAAGTTGTTGTCCAGTTTGTCCTGAGTACACTGGTACCCCATATGTGGGGAGAAACCACTGTTTGAGCGCACGGCATGGCTCAGAAGAGATGGCGCGTCATTTGACTTTTTGAATGGAAAATTAGCTCCAATCGTTAGCGGACACCATGTCGTGTTTGCAGAGCCCCTGTGTGCGTAAACTTTGGAGCTCCCCCACAAATGACCCCATTTTGGAAACTAGACCCCCTAAGGCTAGTTTCACACTAGCGTTCTGGAGCGCAGTGACGGCCTGCGCACGGCCGCCGCTAAGCCCCGCCCCCTGCCGCGCCCCGCCGGTAGCTCCGCCCACCGGCGCATGACGCAGCATGCGCCCTGCGTCCCCTATCTTTATCACAGGGGGCGTAGGCCGTGCGCAGTATGCGTTTGGCGGCGCATGCGCCTTTTTGATGGTGCGCCGACGCAACCAAAATGCAGCAGGTTGCGTTTGGCGCAGGTCGGCGCACCGTCAAAAGGACGCATGTGCCGCCAAACGCATACTGCGCACGGCCTGCGCCCCCTGTGATAAAGATAGGGGACGCAGGGCGCACGCAGCGTCATGCGCCGGTGGGCGGAGCTACCGGCGGGCGCGGCAGGGGCAGGGCTTAGCGGCGGCCGTGCACAGGCCGTCGCTGCGCTCCAAAACGCTAGTGTGAAACTAGCCTTAGGAACTTATCTAGATGCATAGTGAGCATTTTGAACCCCCAGGTGCTACACAGAAGTTTATAACGCAGAGCCGTTAAAATAAAAATATTTTTTTTTCCTCAAAAAATAAATTTTTAGCCTGCTATTTTTTATTTTCACAAGGGTAACAGGATAAATTGGACCCGAAAAGTTGTTGTCCAGCTTGTCCTGAGTACGCTGGTACCCCATATGTGGGGGGGACCACTGTTTGGGCACACTTTGGGGCTCGGAAGGGAAGTAGTGACGCTTTGAAATGAAGACTTGATGGAATGGTCTGTGGGCGTCATGTTACATTTGCAGAGCCCCTGATGTACCTAAACAGTGGAACCCCCCCACAAATGACCCCATTTTGGAAACTAGATCACCCAAGGAACTAATCTAGATGTGAGGTGAGCACTTTGAACCCCCAAGTGCTTCACAGAAGTTTATAATGCAGAGCATTGAAAATAAAAATAAAAAATTTTTCATCAAAAAATGATTTTTAGTCCACTATTTTTTTATTTTCACAAGGGTAACAGGATATTTTGGACCCCAGAAGTTGTTGTCCAGTGTGTCCTGAGTACGCTGGTACCCCATAAGTGGGGGGGGACCACTGTGTGGGCACACATTGCGGCTCGGAAGGGAAGTAGTGACGTTTTGAAATGCCGACTTGATGGAATGGTCTGTGGGCGTCATGTCACGTTTGGAGAGCCCCTGATGTACCTAAACAGTGGAAACCCCCCACAAATGACCCCATTTTGGAAACTAGATCACCCAAGGAACTAATCTAGATGTGAGGTGAGCACTTTGAACCCCCAAGTGCTTCACAGAAGTTTATAACACAGAGCCTTGAAAATAAAAAATATTTTTTTTTCCTTAAAAAATGATTTTTAGTCCACTATTTTTTTATTTTCACAAGGGTAACAGGATATTTTGGACCCCAGAGGTTGTTGTCCAGTGTGTCCTGAGTACGCTGGTACCCCATAACTGGGGGGGGACCACTGTTTGGGCACACGTTGGGGCTCGGAAGGGAAGTAGTGACGCTTTGAAATGAAGACTTGATAGAATGGTCTGTGGGCGTCATGTTACGTTTGCAGAGCCCCTGATGTACATAAACAGTGCAAACCCCCCACAAATGACCCCATTTTGGAAACTAGATCACCCAAGGAACTAATCTAGATGTGAGGTGTGCACTTTGAACCCCCAAGTGCTTCACAGAAGTTTATAACGCAGAGCTGTGAAAATAAAAAATTATTTTTTTTTCCTCAAAAAATTATTTTTAGCCCACTATTTTTTATTTTTACAAGGGTAACAGGATAAATTGAACCCCAAAAGTTGTTGTCCAGTTTGTCCTGAGTACACTGGTACCCCATATGTGGGGGGGCACTGTTCAGGGACACGTTGGGGCTCGGAATGGAAGTAGTGACGTTTTGAAATGCCGACTTGATGGAATGGTCTGTGGGCATCATGTTACATTTGCAGAGCCCCTGATGTACCTAAACAGTGGAAACCCTCCACAAGTGACCCCATTTTGAAAACTAGACCCCCCCAAGGAACTTATCTAGATGTGTGGTGAGCACGTTGAACCCCCAAGTGCTTCACAGAAGTTTATAGCGCAGAACCGTGAAAATAAAAAATCATTTTTTTTCCACAAAAATAATTATTTTAGCCCCCATGTTTTTATTTTCCCAAGGGTAACAGGAGAAATTAGACCCCCAAAGTTGTTGTGCAATTTTTCCTGAGTACCCTGATACCCCATAAGTGGGGGTACACCACTGTTTGGGCACATGTCGGGGCTCGAAATGGAGGGAGCACCGTTTGACTTTTTGAACGCAAAATTGGCTGGAATAAATGGTGGCTCCATGTCGCGTTTGGAGACCCCGTGATGTGCCTAAACAGTGGAAACCCCTCAATTCTATCTCCAACCCTAACCCCAACACACCCCTAACCCTAATCTCAACCCTAATCATAACCCTAACCACAACACTAATCCCAACACACCCCTAACGAAATCCCAACTCTAACCCTAACCACAAGCCTAACCGTAATCCCAACCCCAACCCAACCCTAATCCCAATTACAACCCTAACCCTAATTCCAGCCCTTAGTCCAACCCTAACCCTTAGTCCAACCCTAACCCTATTTTTAACCCTAACCCTAATTCCAACCCTAGCCCTAACCCTAGCCCTAACCCTAGCCCTAGCCCTAACCCTAACCCTAATCCTAGCCCTAGCCCTAACCCTAACGCTAACCCTAACCCTAGCCCTAACCCTAGCCCTAACCCTAGCCCTAATGGAAAAATAAAAAAAAAATATTTTGTTTTTTTATTATTTGTCCCTACCTATGGGGGTGATAAGGGGGGCGGTGATTTACTTTTTTTTTATTTTGATCACTATGAAAGTTTATTATTGTGATCAAAATAAATGAATGAATCTGCAGCATTGCAGATTCGATTCGGCGCACTGCACATGCGCCCGCCATCTTCTAAGATGGCGGCGCCCATGACGCTGGACGGCGGGACACCGAGACGGATAGCGGGAGATCGGAGGCACAAAGGAGGGTGAGAGGGGGTGATCGGAGGGTGAGAGGGGATGATCGGAGGGCTGGGAGGGCGGAGGGAAGGCGGGGGGCAAATTATGACGGCGGCTGCCGATCGGTGCCGTCAGACGGTGGCGGCAGCCGATCGGTGCCGTCAGTCGGTGTGGGGGGGGTCAGGTCTCGGTGTCCAGCCATGTCCGATGCTATTTCAGCATCGGCCATGGCTGGATTGTAATATTTCACCAATTTTCATTGGTGAAATATTACAATCGCTCTGATTGGCAGTTTCACTTTTAATAGCCAATCAGAGCGATCGTAGGCACGTGGGGGCTAAGCCACACCCCCAGGTGTTAACTCTGAAGGGTCCTTTGTGTGCGGGTCGGGTGACCTTTCAGTGACCGCAGTCACACGAACCGCAGGGGGGCAATCAATTCATGACGCCACATAGGCGTCATGGGTCGTATTGTCACGACTTTTCATGACGCCTACGTGGCGTCAAAGGTCGTGAAGGGGTTAATATAACCAGGGACATGATGATCCAATGATTGCAATAATGAGTCCAACCACTCACATAAATGTTCATGGACGGAACCTATCCCCGATACTATTAGTCTCATAGTTGGAAAACATTCTTGCTTATGTATCTTAGGTAGTCCATGCAAAATAGGTAATATGGGATGTGACACTTCTAAGAACTCTGCTTGTTTTTTCGACAAAACTCCTAGATTCAATCCATATTTGATAATTTGATCAACCTCCAATTTGAATCTGAATGTGGGATTATTAGTTAATTTTTCACATGTAAAAATATCAGAAAGCATTTCTTCTATTTTATTCCTATAATCTTCAGAGTTCGTGATTACTATCACCCCACCTTTATCTGACATCTTTATGGTTAAGTCTGTCATTTTTTTACGTTCTTGGAATGCTTTATATTGTTTTTAGAAACATTGCCTCTGTTAGAATCTTTTCTGACATTATCCTTTAATAATTTCAATTCCTGTTCAACAATCTCCTGGAACCTATCCATGCATTCAGATCTGGATTGGATTGGGTAGAAAAAATAATTTTTTACTTTTAGATTTTTCAGATTGATTGATAAATTCCCCTGATCGATTATCCTGCAAGTTTAATACATAATAATAATAATAATAATAAATTTTATTTCTATAGCGCTGACATATTCCCCAGCACTTTACATTTCAGAGGGGATTTGTACAGACAATAGACATTACAGCATAACAATAATCACA
Organism: Dendrobates tinctorius; assembly: GCF_039654945.1. Classification (NCBI taxonomy): domain Eukaryota; kingdom Metazoa; phylum Chordata; class Amphibia; order Anura; family Dendrobatidae; genus Dendrobates; species Dendrobates tinctorius. Next base: position 3,210,110 of record NW_027361726.1, on the reverse strand, counting down.
TAGATTATAACAAATAACAAGAGGAATGAGGGCCCTGCTCGCAAGCTTACAGTCTATGAGGAAAGAGGTAGACGCGAAAGGTGGGTGGTAACAGTTGCCCTGATTGTATGGACCAGCCATAATGTTAAGTGTGTAACAGTACAGACACAGAGGGCTAATGGATGCATAAAGCATGTGGGAACATGATGCGGGGAACCTGGTCATGGTAAGACTTTTGGCTGTGCCACACAGGGATAGATTAGGTTAATGTGTTGAGGCGATAGGCCAGTCTGAATAAATGCGTTTTCAGGGCACGCTTAAAATTTTCGGGATTGGGGACTAATCGTATTGACCTGGGAAGTGCATTCCAAAGAATTGGCACAGCACGTGTAAAGTCTTGGAGACGGGAGTGGGAATAAATGCAAAGTCAGCAATGAAAATTGTTCCTGAACATCCAGTTTATGGAGTTCAACTGTCTGCATTAGGGTGACCGGATCTCATATGGGGGGGAAAAAATGTCAGAATCTTGTTCATCTGGACCCCACAACACGATTCCCCTTTCCAGATATTGAGAGAGCAAAATTTGAGCTCGATCAAACGACGTTAACCCGTGCCGCTCGTCACTCAAAGTTTAAAAAAATCCAAATTGAGGTATTTTAAGATTTAGGTATTTTGCATAGTCTGTTAGACTATAAAGAATGTGACAACAACATTGCAGAAATAGCCCTGACCAAATTTTCGAACCATTTGTGGTATTTGAATGCAGAGTTGGTGGGATTATCGTTTTTTGATCCCACCATTACAGACAATGAAAAGTTGTTAATGGCTAATAAATTGCTCAGTAGCACAGATGAACCATCAGAGCACGCTAACCTACATGAGTTGATAATTTTACATAGTTATCTAATCTATTCTAGAGCTTTTGTTAAAGTAGTTTTTGAAACGTCAGAATATAATGCTCGGCATTTGCTTACAATTTGCAGGACATATTGCTTTTGTTCTTCATCTTTTGTCAGAAGGTCATTAAAGTCGGTTACTTCCTACCTCTTTTAATTTTTCTTTCCTAACTTTTGGATTTACAACCCTAGCGTGCTCTGATGGTTCATCTGTGCTACTGAGCAATTTATTAGTCATTAACAACTTTTCATTGTCTGTAATGGTGGGATCAAAAAACGATAATCCCACCAACTCTGCATTCAAATACCACAAATGGTTCGAAAATTTGGTCAGGGCTATTTCTGCAATGTTGTTGTCACATTCTTTATAGTCTAACAGACTATGCAAAATACCTAAATCTTAAAATACCTCAATTTGGATTTTTTCAAACTTTGAGCGACGAGCGGCACGGGTTAACGTCGTTTGATCGAGCTCAAATTTTGGCTATCTCAATATCTGGAAAGGGGAATCGTTTTGTGGGGTCCAGACGGACAAAATTCCGACATCGATTTTTTGCGGTCACCCTAGTCTGCATAGAAACCGGAGATTCTTCCATATGAAAATGTTTTCTCACTGTTAAGTTGCGTACAGTTGAGGCCAAAAGTATTGACACCCCTGAAATTCTGTCAGATAATACTCAGTTTCTTCCTGAAAATGATTGAAAACACAAATTCTTTGTTATTTTTATCTTCATTTAATTTGTCTTAAATGAAAAAACACAAAAAGAATTGTCCTAAAGCCAAATTGGATATAATTCCACACCAAACATAAAAAAGAGGATGGACAAAAGTATTGGCACTGTTCGAAAAATCATGTGATGCTTCTCTAATTTGTGTAATTTACAGCACCTGTAACTTACCTGTGGCACCTAACAGGTGTTGGCAATGACTAAATCACACTTGCAGCCAGTTGACATGGATTAAAGTTGACTCAACCTCTGTCCTGTGTCCTTGTGTGTACCACATTGAGCATGGAGAAAAGAAAGAAGACCAAAGAACTGTGCGGATGTTGGATAAAGAACCTCGACTAACATCCAAACAAGTTCAAGCTGCCCTGCAGTCCGAGGGTACAACAGTGTCAACCCGTACTATCCGTCGGCATCTGAATGAAAAGGGACTGTACGGTAGGAGACCCAGGAAGACCCCACTTCTTACTCCGAGACGTAAAAAAAGCCAGGCTGGAATTTGCCAAAACTTACCTGAAAAAGCCTAAAACGTTTTGGAAGAATGCTCTCTGGTCAGATGAGACAAAAGTAGAGCTTTTTGGGCAAAGGCATCAACATAGAGTTTACAGGAGAAAAAAGAGGCATTCAAAGAAAAAAACATGGTCCCTACAATCAAACATGGCGGAGGTTCCCTGATGTTTTGGGGTTGCTTTGCTGCCTCTGGTACTGGACTGCTTGACCGTGTGCATGGCATTATGAAGTCTGAAGACTACCAACAAATTTTGCAGCATAATGTAGGGCCCAGTGTGAGAAAGCTGGATCTCCCTCAGAAGTCATGGGTCTTCCAGCAGGACAATGACCCAAAACACACTTCAAAAAGCACTAGAAAATGGTTTGAGAGAAAGCACTGGAGACGTCTAAGGTGGCCAACAATGAGTCCAGACCTGAATCCCATAGAACTCCTGTGGAGAGATCTAAAAATGTCAGTTTGGAGAAGGCACCCTTCAAATATCAGGGACCTGGAGCAGTTTGCCAAAGAAGAATGGTCTAAAATTCCAGCAGAGCATTGTAAGAAACTCATTGATGGTTACCGGAAGCGGTTGGTCGCAGTTATTTTGGCTAAAGGTTGTGCAACCAAGTATTAGGCTGAGGGTGCCAATACTTTTGTCTGGCCCATTTTTGGAGTTTTGTGTGAAATGATCAATATTTCGCTTTTTGCTTCATTTTCTTTTGTGTTTTTTCATTTAAGACTAATTAAATGAAGAAAATAATACCAAAGAATTTGTGTTTGCAATCATTTTCAGGAAGAAACTGAGTATTGTCTGACAGAATTGCAGGGTTTACAATACTTTTGGCCACAACTGTATAAATTTATTAACATCCAAAATTGTTGTAAATAAGTTAAATTCTTGGTCCGGGACATAATTTAGTCCAAATGACAAAACTTCTAATTGTTCCTTGGAAAATGTTCTACATGATAAATTTAAGACCCTGTTGGGAGTAATTCCATCATGAAGTTCCTCCTGCGGCGTATTGTTATGCCAGAAGTATTTTCTGTGCTTGTGGCTGCCGTGCCTCTTGCGTTTTTTCATGTTTTGTATTGTTTGTTTCTATTAGGTTGAACCAGCTCATTTAATGAAGTATCAGATGCACTGAAATCGTCCAACGACTCATGATTAGATGAGTTGAAACTGACATGTGACTTATTGTAGAATTTTTTATAGTCCTTACCACGTTTAAGAATCGATCTGGGAGTTTTAGAGGCACTTTCCCAATTGTTCCGATCATATGCTTTGTTTTGTGAATAGTCATTTAAGTCTCTTTGAAATTTACATTTTTTTTTCTTTGCATAATATCATCCTCCAATGTGGAAACAACTTCATGCGTCTTTTTCAAAAAATCAACGTAATCTGGTGCGCTTTTAAATTTTCCAGTGTCAATTTAATGTTATCTGTTTCCTTCTGGATATTATTTAATTTTGATTCTTCATATTTAATATGTTCCAGTGTGCAATCTAGTGCAGTCTGGAGCGCATTACATTTTAATTGTTCTAATAAAATTTGAAGAAAAATTATTTTATCCAAAGGAGCTGAAACATAGACTTTTTGTGTTTCTCTTCTCAAATGCTTATATGTCTCATCAGGACGGGGTTCCGTGCACCTGGAAGTATCGGTGAGCTGGCTTTTTTCTTTTCCATTTATGATGGTTTGTTGTTTGCCTGGCTCCCGATCTGCTTGCTCCATTGTATTATAGACCAATAATCAAGCACTTTTTGCACTTTACTGTGGACAATTTTCATTTCACCATTCGTCACACCTACTGTCAATCCATTATGTCGGATATAAGATTTAAAAAAGCAGCACGAGTGTTCTCCAAAAAACCTGATGAGACAAATGATTTTTCCGAGGTGCTTGATAATTTTGCACAGCTGGAAAAACTAATGGTCCAAGAAACAAAAATTTGTTGGGATTCAACCACATTGCAAAACTACATTTCAAAAAACATAATACCTAGAAGACTGAGATTGAAAAAGAAATCTACTACCATTTTTTGTTCAAAATTTTTGGAGGATTGGAACAACATTTTAAGTGACTGTTCATTAAATCTTATGCGCTTAATTATTAAATATGAAGAATCAAAATTAAATGATATCCAGAAGGAAATGGATGACATTAAATTCACACTGGAAAATTTTAAAAGCGCACCAGATTACGATGTTTTTTTGAAAAAGACGCATAAAGTTGTTTCCACATTGGAGGATGATATTATGCAAAGGAAAAAACATAAATTTCAAAGGGATTTAAATGACTATTCACGAAACAGAGCATATGATTGGAACAATTGGGAAAGTGCCTCCAAAACTCCCTGATCAATTCTTAAACGTGGTAAGGACTATAAAAAAATTCTACAATAAGTCACATGTCAGTTTCAACTCATCTAATCATGAGTCGTCGGACGATTTCAGTGCATCTGATATTTCATTAAATGAGCTGGTTCAACCTAACAGAAACATACAAAACAAAACATGAAAAAACGCAAGAGGAGCGGCAGCCACAAGCACAGAAAATACTTCTGGCATGACAACATGTGGCACCCCCAGGAGTATGGCCACCACAGTGGCTTTGCCTTCCTCTAGGGGAGGGTAATGCCAGGCTTGGAGGCAATGATGGGTCTCTCTCGCAGTCAATCTATGCATGCAACACAGTTCCACTCCAGGCCAGCAGGGGGAACTCTGAACCGGGCTTAAGAGGAGGAGTGCTCTCTGAGGGCCAAGAGGAAGGAGTGGTGAGTTAGTCTGCGGAGGGTGAAGTGTGCAGACGTGTAGAGGGAAGCTGGATGTTGAGCTGGGAAAGGAGAGCTCCCTCACAGTGAGCGAATGAACTGGAGCCTGGTCTCCACAGTTGTACGGATACTAACGGTCCTGCAACAGACACCAGAGGAGTAGGAGGCTGTAAATGCCCTACTCCCATCTAAGACTTGAGGGCACAACAGCAGCTTGGATAGAGAGCCGGGACTCAGGAGAAAGGAGCCCCCGAGATAGGCTACAGCTGTCTGCCGTGCAAGTAAGGTTCTTGAGAACATCAAACAGGAGGAACTTCAGTGTAACTCAGTACTAGGAGTACTTCATTCAAACAAGCGCTAGGAAGGAGACTGCACAGCCCGTCTGCTGAGAGAGAATCCCTGAGTTGCTTCCAGGCTAGCCTGCTCCCTTACCATCTGTAATCAGGACCATGGACTGCAGTTATCAAGTAAAGGTACAGAAATTGCACCCCGCTGTGTCTTGTCTGCTTCCTACCCTTACGTCACTGCTACATCCCCGTGCCAACCACCTCTACACTGTCCTGGGACTATAGCTTCACCTGTGGGGAGCTTTTACACCTTATTGCACCCTACCATCCGTCCCAGCGGATCTGCATGCAGCATCGGCTTAACACCTCCCTTGCCGAGCACCACAGGTGGCGTCATGAACTATTCCATTCCATTAACTACTGTTATAATTGAGTCACCGTAGGAGGCAAAAACAGAAATGCTAGCTAAGTCCAGAAAACCAGAGAGGTTGGCAGCTATCGGATTGCAGCCCCCTGATCCTATCACAACAACTAACAGTAGCCGTGGGGGGTTCCTACGATGCCCTAGACCCCTCGATCACAGCCGGAGAATTAAATAGGCCTAAAGAAAGAAAGGGGAAATCTAAACTGCCCCAGAGCAGACCCCAAAGAAATAGGCAGCCCCCAACATATAATGACGGTGAAGCAAGATGAAAACACTAACACAGACAGAAAGATAGACTGAGCAAAGACGGGGCCCAAGCTAACTAGATAGGAAAGGACAGGAAGGCTGCTGTCTGCAATCCGTGAAAAACCCTATGAAAATAAGAGCCAACCGACTGACAGTGAAAAAGGCCCTGAAGACACTAGGCTTCAAAAAAGCTATGTCAGTACTCAGGAATATTCTGAAGACAGAGCAACCAGCAAAAGGAGATTCAGCTCACCCAGCAGGGAATGGCAGAATCCAGAAAAGCAAGGAAAACAAAAACAAAACACAAATGCTAACAGGCAAAGCAGAAAACTTAGCTTTAGAGAAGCAGGAATCAGACTGGTGTCCTAGAAGTCCACAGAGAAATCACCGGCAGGGCAGAAGGGCGTCGGCAGCCTTATATCCAGTCGGTGACTCCACTCAGCCAGTCATCCTCATTAGGCTCAGGTGCCTGATAATCAGGCTCATTAGCTTCCTTTACCAGAATAGGGAGTTCACCAGACCTCAGTGACGAAGGGGAAAATGAACTCAGAACAAACTATATTCCCTAATTACTTGGGCGCCCAAGGCCACGAACCGGGTCACCGCTGCTGTGACACATTCCCCTGACACCGGCCTGGTATCGAATGCCCCACAGCCCTGGGAGGGCGACCCAATTTGACGTCACGAACAGGATTACGGAGCCCGGTACCCCCGGGTCCTGTGTGCCATAGACTGTGTATGAAAATTGGCGCCAATTGCCGCCATTGCCGCGCTGCTTGGCGCGTGTGGGAAGAAGGGGCAGGCCTTCGTGGGCGGAGCCTGCCACAGAGCGCGAAGAAGTGAAGTGCCGTGCGGGAAGAGAGGACAGCGCGCAAGAGGAGGAGCTGAGGCCTACAGCCCGGAGCAACAGGCCTGTGAAGCGGCCGCCGGTGAGCTCACATAACCCCCGGCCCTGGCTAACGTTAACTAGGGGGGAAGAGGATGTCCGCGCCAGATGGCAATGCAGCGGCTGGCGCCGTTGCCAACCCCGCAGCACCGCAAGGTGGAGCGCCCACTGCAGGGGTCTTCATAATGCTGCTGTCTATGCCCTAAATACCGGGAGCGGCCTGGCTACCGCAGTACTCGGGTGAGTCGCATACCCTGAGTGAATTTAAAGAGAGACTGTGCAGTTTGTTTAAAGTCTACCCTCTGTCTGAGAGCCAGAAAGTGAATATCCTGATTGGACAGCTAACGGGTGCAGCGCAGAGAGAAGTGAAGGCCTGGCAGGATACTGATAAAGAGACTGATGCAAAGATCCTGACCAAGCTGAGAAGCACCTTTGACACCCGTACTGCCGCTGAAATCAAGATGAGGTTCTTTGGCTGTAAACAGAAGGTGCAGGACAGTATCAGGGACTAAGCTCTCAACCTGCAAGTTGATCCTTAGGCCTGTTTCACACTTCCGTTTTTGTGTCCGCCAAACGGATCCGTTTCCGTTTTTTTGACGGAAACTGATGCAAACGGATCCGTTTTTTTAAAAACGGATCCGTTTTTTTGACGGATCCGCGGTAACCGTAATGGAAGTCTATGGGACAAAAAAACGGATCCTGCAAAAAATGGCGGATCCGTTTTTTTACGGAAAACAACGGATTTTGACGGATTTGAAAAAACGGAAGTGTGAAACAGGCCTTACAGTGTGAAGGAGGAAGATAAACTGTTAAAGGAGCAGTTCATTGAAGGACTCCTATCCAGTACCCACAGAGGATAGTTGCGTATCATAACCCTGCAAAACCCTGATCTGGACTTTGCTGATTTTAAGGACAGGACTATTCGAGTACTGCAGGAATCCACTGACAGCCATCCAGCACCCCCTAGGCGCCCAGCGATCATCTACCATGAGGAAGCAACATCTTTTCCTTCCATCCTTGTGGAGGCTGATGCACAGACTCTGGATAAAGATCCAACTGAGGAGCTTCGTCTACAGGTCCAGGAGTTGACCAAAGGGATGGCTGCACTTACGAAAACCGTGCAGTCCCTGCGAGTGTCCTCCAAAGAAAAGATCCAGCTGGCTTCCAGTCCAGAGGATGTCCCGTGGCTCCGGAGGAGGAGAGCCCCGCCACTTCGAGGGAGGAACAACGATCGCTATGACCAGGACGGATGTCCCATCTGTCGTCGCTGCTACAAGGCAGGTCATCTTGCAAGATTTTGTCCATTAAACGAGCAACCCCTGGGGCAGAGGGCCAACCCCCAGGAGTAGGATCCCCAGGCTCAAGGAACTGGAGAGCCAAGTATGTGGGAGGGAGACCAATCCTTCCTGGGGTGATTGACAGCATCCCCATGAACGCTTTGCTGGACACTGGCTCCCAGGTGACCACTTATGCCGTACATTCTTTATAAGAGGTATTGGGCTGACTCTGAACTTACCCGTGGCCCAACTGATGAACTGACAGTAGTTGCCAGTAATGGTCAGTCTTTGCCACAGATAGGATGTAAAGAAATTACTGTTAAAGTGGGGCTGGTAGAGCTAAAGTCTCAGGGTCTAATAGTTGTTGATATTGATCGACGTTAATGTAATCCCATGATGACTCTTGGTACAAATGTAATTGAAAACTGTCTGTCCGAGGTTATTACCTTGTTGCAACAGGTGTCTGAGACTGCTGGTTCCAGTGAACAACGAGTCTGGCAGAAGGAGATCAGAGCCCTGATGCAAAGACAACAGGTAGAACTCTCTGGCGGAGAAATTGGCAGTGTCAGAGTGAGTGACCCCTTCCCCATTGCAATACCCCCCAGATGTGAAATGTTGGTTTGGTGTCGCGCAGCTATAGGTCTTAGAGGGAGAGATTACCAGGCATTGGTAGAACCAGTATACTCCGACAGCAGGCCCACTGTCCTGACAGCCAGAGGGGTGGTTGATGTACGAAAGGGGAGAGTACCTGTACGCCTTTTGAATTGTGGGGAAGAGGAGGCCACGATACCTCGGTACGCCACAGTTGCTAAGCTGCTCACCGTCAATAACAACTCTTGGCAGGCAGCAGAGCCCTTGGTCTCATCCGATCAGGTGGAGGACAATGGCTCTGTGAAGCAGATGGAGGAGTGGTGCCAGCAACTGCAGGTGGGAACTGACTCTACGCCCTCCTACCAGAAAAATGGGGTATACAGAGTGACACAAGAGTTTGAGCGGGTATTCAGCAAACACCCACTAGATTTTGGGCAGGCAAAAGGGGTTCAGCATCATATCCCCACTGGAGACCATCCACCCATAAAGGAGAGGTACAGACCTATACCCCCAACACATTATCAATGTGCTAAGAGTATGTTGAGAGAGATGAAGGAAGCTGTGGTTATCAGAGACAGTTGTAGCCCATGGGCAGCTCCAATAGTTTTTGTAGAGAAAAAGGATGGTACCATGAGAATGTGTGTTGATTACAGGAAAATTAACAGCATTACATATAAAGATGCGTACCCATTACCCAGAATTGAGGAATCATTAGCTGCACTTAAAACTGCTAATTACTTTTCCACTTTGGATCTCACCAGTGGGTATTGGCAGGTTCCCGTGGCAGAGACAGACAAGGAGAAAACAGCATTTACCACTCCAATGGGTCTCTGTGAGTTCAATTATATGCCATTCGGGCTCTGCACAGCCCCAGGAATATTTCAACGGCTGATGGAGTGCTTCCTGGGACACATGAGACGGTCCTGTTGTATCTGGATGATGTCATTGTTTTCTCCAAAACCTATGAAGATCATCTGGAACACCTGGCTGAAGTGTTTGAAGCTTTGTCCAATTTTGGCCTGAAGGTGAAGCCCTCCAAGTGCCACCTCCTGAAGCCCAAGGTGCAGTACCTCGGTCATGTGGTCAGTGCAGAAGGTGTGGCACCAGATCCTGATAAGGTCACAGTCATTCGGGACTGGCCGAAGCCCAGCAACCTTCATGAAGTACGCCAATTCCTTGGACTGGTAGGCTACTACCGAAGATTCATCAAGGGCTTTACCGAAATAGCCACCCCTATCCAAAATCTTCTGGTGGGGCAGTCCAAGAAGACCAAACAGAAAAATTCCACCTTTGAATGGACTGAAGAGTTGGAAAGGCCCTTTACCAGATTGAAGATGGCTCTCATAGGAGATGAAGTTCTGGCCTACCCAGATTATGACAAACCCTTTGTGCTGTACACTGATGCCAGCAACGTGGGACTAGGAGCAGTACTGTCACAGGTACAGAATGGGAAAGAAAGAGTGATCTGCTACACCAGCAGGAAGCTGCGCCTCACTGAAAGGAACCCTGATAACTACAGTTCTTTCAAGCTGGAGTTCCTTGCCATAGTCTGGGCTGTCACCGAAAGGTTCAAACATTACCTAGCCTCCGCCAAGTTCACTATCTTCATGGTCAACAACCCGTTGATGCACTTGGACACTGCAAAACTAGGTGCACTGGAACAGCGATGGATGGCTCGGCTATCTAACTATGAGTTTACCATCAAGTATCGGGCAGGGCACAAGAATGCCAATGCTGATGCGCTATCCAGAATGCCTAACCTACCAGATGCAGGAGAAGACCCTGAGGCTCTTGAAGAAATATTGTTACCTCCCTTCCACCGGCCACTTGCGGCCCAGCATGCTCAAGGAGTGAGAAAGAGATGGTCTGGCTTGAAGAAGGTCACCCTGAATCCATTGCCCCATCATGACTGGGCAGAAACGCAAGATAGTGACCCTGCAGTCTACCTGGTGAAGGAGCTACTCTCACAAGCTGACTCACGCCCAGTGTCGGATGCTCCTGAAGAAACCCAGCAGTTGTAGAAGGAGAGAGGCCGGCTGTTCATTTATGAAGGGAAGCTGTGTCGGAGGAGTATCAATGCCCGCACTCATGAGCTGGTCTGGCAGGTGATAGTCCCAAGAGAGGCATCAATGGTCCTGGAAGCATACCACAATGGAGCTGGACACTTCGGATGGAAGAAGTTGGAAGCATTGCTCCGAGAGAGGTTCTACTGGGCTGGTATGAGGAAAGCCATTGAGAGGTGGTGCCGGGAGTGTGGACAATGTAACCTGCGCAGAAAGGATCGGGACAGCCAGAGAGCTCCTCTACAGCCAATCATCAAAAAACAGCCCCTTGAGTTTGTAGCCCTGGACCATGTGAAGCTGGTTCCAAGCTGGTCAGGCTACATCTATGCACTTACCATTGTGGACCACTACTCAAGATTCCTGGTAGTTGTGCCTGTCAAAGATCAGACAGCCAGGACAGCAGCCAGAGCATTCCAACAGCACTTCTCTAGACCACATGGATATCCTGAAAGAGTGCTGACAGATCAAGGTCCAGCTTTCGAGGCAGAAGTGTTCCAAGAATTCTGTAACTTGTATGGTTGTAAGAAGATCCGGACAACACCGTATCACCCACAGACCAATGGCATATGTGAGAAGATGAACCAGGTAGTGATTGACCTCCTGAAGACTTTGCCCTTGGAGGAGAGGAATCTGTGGCCAGAGAAGTTGCCAGATCTGGTGGACCTCTACAACCATATCCCAGTGAACTCCACCAACTGTACCCCAGCCTACTTAATGAGAGCAAGACCTGGTAAACTGCCTATTGATTTGGACATGGGAGTCCTTACACCCGAATTAACGACACCAGATGCTGACTGGGATACAGAAAGACAACAACAGTACAGAAGAGTTCAAGAATGCGTGGAAAAGAGTCTAGCCCAGGCAAGACAAAAGCAGGAAAACCTTTACAATCAAAATGCACCTGCCATTCCTTTGTCACCGGGAGAACAAGTCTTAAAAAGGAAGAGAAGATTGCACAAATTGGATGATCAATGGGAAGCTGAACCTTATACCATTCTGCCCTCAAACTTTGATAATACCAAGGTATGCCTTATTAGCAAAGATGGAGGAGAAACCTCAGCAGCAATATCAAGAGATCACCTGAAACTATGTCCTGACCTGCTGAAGGAAAGAGTGGAAGAACCAGATAACATCCAACCCATAGAGGAAGAAGAGAAGGTCAGCACAATACTTGGGGAATTCCCTGCAAATTGGACTAAAATAAATGATGCTATAGTGGTGCCGGTGTTGACATTTTCCTCAATTGGTAGCACAGGAAGACGTGACTCAAGGAAATCCTGAGGATCAGGAAAATCAGGCAGCAGATGCCAAATTAGATGCCAAATCAGATGCCAAATCAGGCAGCAGATGCCACACCAGCAGTGGAGCCAGAGAACCCTCACCCTGCCAGTGGTGAACCTGTTATGTCCCTGGTGAGTCTAAGAGTTCGCAGACAATCTAGGATCCCTGTGCCATGCAGAACCCCCAGTAGTGTATCTAGTACATTACCCACTACACCAGTATGCGCAGGTCTACCCGCATTACACAAGGGATACCACCCATCAGATATCGTATATAGGTAAATATACGATAAGGGATTCAGAAAGACAATTGGAGGGATCCAATGGCTGGATATCCTTAAAGACAAAAATGTCCAGGAAGGATGGGAAATCTTGAAAAATGAAATTCTCAAAGCACAGTTGTTAACAATTCCGAAAAGAGGGAAGAATAGGAAGCAGTTAAGGAAACCAGGATGGATGAACACAGAACCTAAGCACATGCTAAAAAGGAAGAAAAAAATGTTTATAAAATGGAAAGAGGGAGGCATATCTAAAGAAGAATATAATGCTGTCTGCAGAACCTGCAGGGCACAAATCAGATTATCTAAAGCTGAAAATGAATTGAGGCTTGCAAGAGATGTCAAAAGCAATAATAAAGGATTTTGGGGATATGTCAAAAGTAAAAGAAAAGTCAAAGATGCTATAGGATTTTTACAGGATGAAAATGATGAAATGGTAAGACAGGATGTTGAGAAGGCTGAACTTTTAAATTCCTATTTTGCATCTGTTTTCTCTCAGAAAGGAAATGTAACATCAACTGTTATTCACTGTCCTATTAAGGGAATAGAAGAATCCAGGATATCTATAAACAGAAAGATAGTGAGGAAACACTTAGCTAGCCTAAATGAATTCAAGTCTCCAGGTCCAGATGAATTACACCCCAGACTACTGAAGGAGATAGCAGAAGAAATTTTTGAACCCCTCTCTATAATCTTTGAAAATTCTTGGAGAACAGGAGAAGTGCCAGAAGACTGGAGAAGAGCAAATGTTGTTCCTATCTTCAAAAAGGGGAAGAAGGTGGACCCAGGTAACTATAGGCCGGTGAGTCTGACTTCTATACCAGGAAAGATCTTTGAACAAATTATTAAACAACATGTATGTCAATACCTGGATAAGAATGAAGTGATTAAACAGAGTCAGCATGGGTTTGTAACTAATAAGTCATGTCAGACTAACTTAATTTCCTTCTATGACGGTATCACTGATTGGGTGGATCAAGGAAATGCTGTAGATATAGTATATATTGATTCAGCAAAGCATTTGACAAAGTCTCTCATACAATCCTTATTGAAAAAATGATTAAGTATGGAATGGACAAGGCAACTGTTAGGTGGATTCATAACTGGCTTAGTGATCGGACCCAAAGAGTGGTCGTAAATGGCTGCACATCCAGTTGGAAGAATGTCTCAAGTGGGGTTCCACAGGGCTCTGTCCTGGGCCCTGTATTGTTCAACATCTTTATCAACGATTTAGATGAAGGAATTGAGGGTAAACTGATTAAATTTGCTGATGACACAAAGCTAGGAGGGATAGCTAATACTAGAGAAGAGAGAGAGAGGATTCAAAAAGATTTAAATAAACTGGAGAAGTGGGCAGCAACTAACAGAATGGTTTTTAACAGGGAGAAATGCAAAGTACTACATCTGGGCAATAAAAATGTAAAAAGCATATATAGAATGGGAGGAATAGGGCTAAGTGACAGCACATGTGAAAAAGATTTGGGTATACTAATAGATCACAGACTGAATATGAGTCAACAGTGTGATGCAGCAGCAAAAAAGGCAAATGCAATTCTAGGATGTATTAACAGAAGCATACAGTCTAGATCACGTGAAGTCATTATTTCCCTCTACTCCTCTTTGGTCAGACCTCATCTGGAATATTGTGTCCAGTTTTGGGCACCACATTTTAAAAAAGACATCAACAAACTGGAGCAAGTTCAGAAAAGAGCGACCAGAATGGTGACCGGTCTGCAAACCCTGTCTTATGAGGAAAGGTTGCAGGATTTGGGAATGTTTAGTTTGCAAAAGAGAAGACTGAGAGGAGACTTAATAGCTGTCTACAAATATCTAAAGGGCTGTCACATTGTAAAAGGATCAACTTTATTCTCATTTGCACAAGGAAAGACTAGAAGCAATGGGATGAAACTGAATGGGAGGAGACACAGATTAGATATTAGAAAAAACTTTTTGACAGTTAGAGTGATCAATGAGTGGAACAGGCTGCCACGAGAAGTGGTGAGTTCTCCTTCAATGGAAGTCTTCAAACAGAGGCTGGACAGACATCTGACTGGGATGATTTAGCGAATCCTGCTTTGAGCAGGGGGTTGGACCAGATGGCCCAGGAGGTCCCTTCCAACTCTACGATTCTATGATTCTATGATTCTAAATGTAAATGTTGAAATTGTATGTGTATATATGTAACTGTTTTTCAAGTTTTGTGCCTACAGGTAACCTGTAAGAGTTTCCTTTGGAATTGCCAGTTTTGTTTTATGGACATTGTACCACAGGACTTGTGTGGTCAAAAACTTTCCTGTATATAGTTCACCATTTGCCCAGGAATGGACCATGGACATTGATGCTTGGACTTATCATCATAGGACCATTTTTGAAGGTCTTGGTTTTTGTAACTTTTTAATTTTTAACTCTTGTACAATTATTATTGTCTAACTGTTTATATGTTTCCTGTTTTGTTCAGCCCAGGAGTGCTGACTTGCACTAGGGGGGAATGTGGCACCCCCAGGAGTATGGCCGCCACAGTGGCTTTGCCTTCCTCCAGGGGAAGGTAATGCCAGGCTTGGAGGCAATGATGGGTCTCTCTCGCATTCAATCTATGCATGCAACACAGTTCCACTCCAGGCCAGCAGGGGGATCTCTGAACCAGGCTTAAGGGGAGGAGTGCTCTCTGAGGGCCAAGAGGAAGGAGTGGTGAGTTAGTCTGCGGAGGGTGAAGTGTGCAGACGTGTAGAGGGAAGCTGGAGGTTGAGCTGGGAAAGGAGAGCTCCCTCACAGTGAGCGCATGAACTGGAGCCTGGTCTCCACAGTTGTATGGATACTAACGGTCCTGCAACAGACACCAGAGGAGTAGGAGGCTGTAAATGCCCTACTCCCATCTAAGACTTGAGGGCACAACAGCAGCTTGGATAGAGAGCCGGGACTCAGGAGAAAGGAGCTCCCGAGATAGGCTACAGCTGTCTGCCGTGCAAGTAAGGTTCTTGAGAACATCAAACAGGAGGAACTTCAGTGTAACTCAGTACTAGGAGTACTTCATTCAAACAAGCGCTAGGAAGGAGACAGCACAGCCCGTCTGCTGAGAGAGAATCCCTGAGTTGCTTCCAGGCTAGCCTGCTCCATTACCATCTGTAATCAGGACCTTGGACTGCAGTTATCAAGTAAAGGTACAGAAATTGCACCCCGCTGTGTCTTGTCTGCTTCCTACCCTTACGGCACTGCTACATCCCCGTGCCAACCACCTCTACACTGTCCTGGGACTATAGCTTCACCTGTGGGGAGCTTTTACACCCTTGCTGCACCCTACCATCAGTCCCAGCGGATCTGCATGCAGCGTCGGCTTAACACCTCCCTTGCCGAGCACCACAGGTGTCGTCACGAACTATTCCATTCCATTAACTACATTCCCCCATTACTTGGGTGCCCAGGGCCACGGACCGGGTCACCGCTGCTGTGACACATTCCCCTGACACCGGCCTGGTATCGAGTGCCCCACAGCCCTGGGAGGGTGACCCAAACACGCTGCAGGACGAACTTCATGATGGAATGATTCCCGGCAGTGTCTTAAATTTATCATCTAGAACATTTTCCAAGGAACAATTAGAAGTTTTGTCATTTGGACTAAATTATGTCCCTTCTTCATCATAGTAATATGACTGCCATGATTATCAGGGGGTAGCAGTATTCAAAGATTGTAATATTTCTCAAAGCTTGTATGATAATGGATTCCTACTGATCAGTGATTAAACGTGTCGGTCTGCAACCATATTACTATGATGAAACGCGTAGGGCTTAGGTAACCATTGCAGAACTTGGCGAATCACTGCATCCAATACAGGAGGATATCAGCCCAGCCGATGATATATCTGAGGACTGATTACATGGCGTGCTTAGAAAAACCAGACACCGGAGCACCTTAACCAGAGCACATTAGCAATTACTCATATAAGCCATGGTCATCAAATCAGCTGTCAGAGTTGGATAGACACTAGAGCACTTTAATAATAAGAAAGTAGATCATATAACTGCAAAAGAGCAAAATAATGCAGTAATACATAAAATTTCTGGATATTGGGGGCATGGCATGGCCGGCGAGGAGTGAGGACGTGTTCTGGGGAGCTCTCGCTCCTACACCGGTAACCAACCTGATCAGTGACCTCTTCAGATGCCTTCTACCCCAATGACCACCAGAAGAAGCAGAGGGAGCGAATCCACCGGCCCCGAAGCATCCGACAAGGCTCCTCATAACATCTCCCGCTACTTCACAGGAGCGGGGAAGAAGAAGGCCGCAGGCGCCATGATGGATGCGGTGCGCAAAGGACAGCAGGCTCCGCCGTCAGTGTGGGGCAAGGTACAGGAGGTGGGGGAGCAGTCTGAGAGGAGGGAGGACCACAAAGGGACCCCTTCGGGATCTGACGGGGCAATCTTGGAGGCTCCACAGGAGACGGGGCATTCTCCCCACAACAAAACCGCTGAGCCCCTGGAGGCCCGTCCTTCATGGGGAGACCCCGCAGACAAGTCGATGCAGCATCGCACCGGCGTGACATGTGCAGGCCCTGAGGAGGGTTCCCCGGTGATCCCTGCGTCGAGCACCCAGAGAGGCAATATTACTCCCCCTGACGCCAACTTTATCATCATGGGTGGTGTTACGGTGCAGGGAGAAGCAGACCCTACAATGAGAGGGCAGTCAAATCACACCATAATATCTGCCCATCAGGATGAACTGCCACTTGTCATAGCTCCTCCACCTACCCACCAACTAGCCGCATCCTTAACACCACAATGCGGTCCTTCTGCCCCTGCCTTTATGGGACAATCTGCAGCACCCATTGGAGACGATTTCACTTTATTATATTATAAAATAAAAGACATACCGACAAAACAAGACATGGAACAATATATTGTTTGCCTGGAATCTTCTTATAAAGCTGAACTTTCCATACTTAAGGACGATATTCAACAATGCGGAGAGAAAGTTGAATCCCATGATCAGCTTCTGACTTCCCTGAACGAAAGAATGGAGGCTCAGGAGGCGGCCGTGGCTGCTCAAGCTAGACAGCTACAGACCCTAGCAGAGATGCTGGATGATTTCGAAAATAGGGGACGCAGAAACAACATAAGAATACGGGGATTCCCTGAATCTATACCCCACCCAAGGAGTTAAATACCACTTTGAGAGGCATCTTCAACTCGGTATTAGATAGGCCCCAAGATACTCCACTGAAGCTAGACCGTGCTCATAGAGCTCTGGACCCGCGTCCTAGGGATCAGGACCCACCGAGGGATGTGATATGCCGGGTCCATAAATACCAACTTAAAGATGCGGTCATGAGGGCAGCCAGGAGAGCAAGACCCGAAAAAACACTTGGACACCCGCATACAGCTCCTACCAGATCTGTCCAGATGGACCTTGCAGAGCTCTTCGTCCCCTCTTGGAAGAGTTGCGGCAGCACAACCTTCTCTATACCTGGGGGTTTCCGTTCTGCCTCCGGGTTCAGAAGAGGGGTAGAGTACATCGTTTTGAGCCATCCTAGTGGAATCCCAGCATTGTCGGCCGCCCTGGATATATCTGAGGTGGACATCCCTGATTGGCCACCCCTACCTTCATTTTACAGAATGGATGACCCTCGCAGGGGGCAGGCTCCTCAACGGCAGCGTCGACCCGGAAGACGGCTCAATGGACATGGGTACGTTCATCCAGGAGAGAGAGGATGATTGACTATTCAATTTTTTGATATGGGATGGGTTATTGTCTGGATGGGTCGGGGATGGGGATTGGGGATCATTTCTGCAGAACTGAAGCTTAAATCAGTTTTACCAACAGTTGATTCCTCTTTTTCTTCTCCTCCTTCCTTCCTTTCTCCCCCTCCCCTCCCTCCCCTTCCCCCCCCCACATACTTTTAGACAGTTGGGTTTCCACCCTAACCACTTCCAGGTGTCTCAATAGATTTCCACTTTGTTGTGTTCTATTTTAAAAGAAGGTATGATTCATGGAAGCTTACGTCGCTTCAGATTTAAAGGTGGTGACATCTTTAACATTACCAGCTTTGATAGCACTGAAGCTATTTACAAAAAGTGATATGTTAATGACTCATGTGTTTATTAGCTAAGGTTATATATAATCTTTGTATGTTCGATTCCCTGCGTTAGGGGTATGTGATTGTTATATCATCACGAGGTTGGAGACCGGAGGCGTCTCCATTTCTCTTCTTGTCATACACTTCCCCCCCCGGAGGTGCTGATTTGCCACTAAGGCGCACTGCAACTAATACTTACCTCCACTAGGTTCCACGATATCTGTGGGAGTGTGTCTATCCACACCCGCATCGTTAATTTCACCTCTATTTTCTACTTTTTCTCTAATCCTCTGTTTATTCTCTTTGTTTACACTCCCCTCACCCTACTAGCTTCTTTCCCTCTCCACAGCGGGCATCGGACTCCGAGACCGATCCATCCTTTGGAACGAAGCCTGATTTTCTCGATTCCGGACTACAAATACAATGCCTGGTAAGACTGCCACACAAAAGATTACACTGGGCTCCTTGACCGTTAGGGGCTTTAATATACCACAAAAGCGGTCGCAAATTTTATATGGTATGCACAAGAAAAGAGTAAATGTATTGATCCTACAGGAGACCCATTTTAAGATTGGACATGTCCCTAATATCCCTGATCGCTACTATACGACTTGGTTCCATAGCGCCAACCCGGACTCACGATCCCGAGGTGTGTCTATATCACTCCATAAATCCCTCCAATACACCATACTAGACACACTAATTGATACTGAGGACAGGTACGTGATCTTGAAGATCCAGATTTTTTCAACAACATATACTATAGCGGGCTGGTATGATCACAGCCGGGACCAAATTCAAGCTACTAGGTCTTTTTTGAAGACAGTGGCGGATTTCGCTGAAGGGGTTGTTATACTTGGGGGAGACTTTAACATGACTCTTAATCCGACGATGGATTCCACGGCGGCAAAATCCTATCTCTCTCTTCGTCAGTTGTCCTCTTTGAAAAGAGACCTTCATGAACTGCGCCTCACTGATGTTTTTAGGCTTCTTAACCCCAACATGAAGGATTATACGTTCTTCTCCATGCCACACAACTCATATGGCAGAATAGATTTCTTTCTCCTTAGTCACTGTGCGTTGGTTTGGGACCCAAAACCGTCCATTGGAAGCTTCCTGTGGTCGGATCATGTTCCAATCTTTTTGGATATCAGTCCTCTGGACACGGTGATGCGCCAGTGGACGTGGAGATTGTCTGATAATCTTTTAAAAGACCCTACATGTGTGGCAGACGTTAAGGCAACCATAGCAGCATTTTTACAAGATCACGCACACGATACCACTGCTATGCGATACCGCCCTCCCGACACTGACTGCAGACTTAACGAATAACGACACCATTGGACACTGATTTTACAACTGAAGAGGTTGACGAGATCATTCAGAACACCCCGGCTGGTAAAAGTCCGGGACCGGACGGTTTCTCCCCTCATTTTTACAAGATGTTTCGAGAGCAACTTAATCCCATTATGACACTGGTCTTTAACTCCATCTCGAGCGACTCCCCGTTCATCCCACAATCCTTAGAGGCGTTCATTACAGTAATACCGAAGCCAGGGAAGGATCCCACGGTAGTGACCAATTATCGCCCAATATCTCTTATTAACGTTGATGTAAAACTTTACGCGAAAATTCTAGCTAATCGATTAGCTCCCCTTCTACCTTTAGTTGTACATTCGGACCAGGTGGGTTTTGTGCGGGGGAGAGAAGCAAGAGATGGGATAGGCAAGACCCTCATTTTGACTGCACATGCTAAATTAAAACACAAGCCGATGGCTTTGCTGTTGACTGATGCGGAGAAGGCCTTTGACCGTGTACACTGGGGCTTCATGTTTTCGGCCTTACGAAAGATAGGCCTAGGGAACCGTTTCCTACATAGGATTGCGGCTCTATATTCTGACCCTTCGGCGAGGGTTAGGGTCAATGGTGCAATGTCAGACTCTATAACCATCGGGAACGGCACACGACAGGGCTGCCCTCTGTCGCCCCTATTATACACGGTAGTTAAGGAACATTTAGCGGTGGCAATTAGAGGGAATCCCAGTGTGCACGGTCTAAGGGTGGACCGCACTCGTTATAAGGTCTCTCTATATGCAGATGATCTCCTACTGTACGTATCTCAGCCGCACATTACCCTCCCATCGCTGATGGTGGAGTTTCAAAAATATGGAACAGTCAGCAATTTTAAAATTAATTTTCAGAAAACCGAAGCCCTTAACATATCCCTGGGACAAGCAGAACTTGTGAGAATCATGGGGAATTTCCCCTTCCGTTGGAAATCTGGAGCTATTCAATATTTGGGTGTTCAAATTCCTACCGACATGACTGACCTTTACAAATTAAACTATTTGCCCCTCCTAGAATCAACTCTGAAACGTTTGAGAGAATACTGACAAAAGAATATCTCATGGTTTGGCAGGATGAATTCGTTTAAGATGGATGTTCTTCCTAGGTTTTCATACCTGTTCCAGGCGGTCCCAATTGTACCGCCGAAGGCATTCTTCCAGACCATTAGATCTGCATTGACCCGCTTTTTTTGGCAGACTTCTAAGCCACGTTTAAAGTACACCATTCTGACAAAACCGAAGTCCAGAGGCGGTGCAGGCCTCCCTGACTTGGAACTCTACCATAGGGCCTCCTTACTTGCACGTCTATTCGATGGGCAATTCGTCCACCGTTCTAAGCAATGGGTTCATCTAGAACAGACATCCTTTAATATCCCTCTGCGACACCTCCCATGGATTCGAAGCTATGACTTTAATGCAAATGACTCTGAGGGATCCACAGGCTTTCTGGCGCGAGAGACCCTACGGCTTTGGAACCTCATGAAAATTAAAAAAACATTGATTAGTGCCTTGAACCGGTTGGCACCAATTTTTGGTAACCCAGATTTTCCTCCTGGTTGTTTTAGAGACCAATTTTTGGGTTGGCATATCAGTACTGACTTACGCCTGGGTCAGGTTTTGGTGGGAGGAGATATTCCATCTTTGGAGACCCTACGGGAACAGTTTCCCACTAAGACGCTCTCCTGGATGGAATACAATCAGCTGAGGTCGTTCATCCGGAGACGCACGGGTAACCGCACTTCTCGCCCCCCCCATGACACGATTGGAAAATTTACTACAACAGCAGGACCCTCCCTCTCATCTGATTTCTCTCTTATACAAGGAATTCCACGGCGGGGATTCGGAAGCGGTCCCGAGTTACATGCGGGCATGGGATGAAGAGATGGGATGTAAATTTTCTGCTGAGGACCTTGAGAAAGCTTACCTTTTCACATACAAAAGCTCCTCCTCACTATGCTCCATTCCATTGGCCTCAAGGACACCGTTCTCTCCTGGTTCTCCTCCTATCTCTCTGACTGCTCCTTTACTGTATCTTTTGCTGGCTCCTCCTCTCATCTTCCCCTTACTGTTGAGGTTCCTCAAGGATCAGTCATAGGCCCCCTCCTCTTCTCTTTGTATACTGCCCCTATTGGTCAAACAATCAGTAGATTTGGTTTTCAGTACCATCTCTATGCTGACGACACCCTTCTTCTCCTGACATCACGCCAGCATTTCTAGAAACCACCAGCAATTGTCTAAACGCTGTGTCTAACATCATGTCTTCACTAGAGTTGAGCGACTTTTGTTTTTTTAGGGTCGAGTTTCGTTTCGTGAAACCCGACTTTTCCAAAAGTCGGGTCGAGCAAGATCGGCCGATTATAGGGAAAAGTCGGGGTCGTCCCGAAACACGAAACCCAATGTAAGTCAATGGGGAATAAAAGTCGGCAGTGAGAGGAGGACAGGAAACACACCTACAGTGCCCATTTGAATGCCAAAAGCATCAATTCTTCTTACTTAAGCTTGTCAACCTTAATTAACTTCATAATACAAGTTACGCACTGAAAAATGGGGGTTATTTGGCTAAAGTTGTGGGGGGGTAGGGCTGGCTCCAGGTTTTCATGTGCCCTGGGCGAAAGAGCGCCCCTTTAACACATACCACAACTCATCATGCTCCGATACGGCAGAGAAATAGTGGTATAGTACAATGAAAAATACTTCACTTTTTACATTTCATGACGAGGCCCATCTATTTCTCCATACAGAATCATTGGTCCCATGTAATGTTTGAAACAGTATATGATGAGCTCCACATAATGCTACAGTATATGTTGGTCCCCATGGATGAAGCTCCACTGTCTTATGGGCCCAAATAATGCTCCAAACATAATGGGCCCCATTTCTAATGCTCTAGTGTATAATGGGCCCTGTAAATGCTGCTCCAGTGTCTGATGTCCACCTTTGGAATGTTCCAGTGTATGGTGGGCCCCATCTATCATTCTCCAGAGTATAGTGCTCCCCAAAAATTGCTGTCCCAACATTGAAAACAATCAAATAAGTCTCCTCGCTAGGGAATCCCTGTACTAGTCTGGACTCCTCGTCGTCCCCATCTTCCATCTCACTGCACAGTATTTCAACCTTGCAAGTGCTGTCATCCTGAGCAAGCAGGGGGGGCCCACTCGTTGGCGACGGCACTGGCACAGGGCCCCTGATTGTACGGTGGTGTGTCTGATGGAGGGTGGGCCGAACCTGCACTTTCATCTGCAGCTTCCTCTTTGTCACCGTGTAAGATGGAACTGTATATGGAAGGGTAACCTGAGTTTCATCAGGGTCAGATTCAGGCCGTGTAGTGTGCGAGGGGAATGTAGTGGTCTGGGTCAATGTACCAGCAGATTCATCGAGCAGTGGCTGGGCATCAGTGCACTTGTGTCGCCCCCAGGAGTACGGTCGCCACAGTGGCATTACCTTCCTCCTAGTGAGTGTGATGTCATGCTTGGGAGCAACGAAGGATCTCTCTAGCAGGTTAACTGATTGGGCGGCGTTATTCCCACGAGTCATGACCCTCCAAACAGCGTTCATGAAGGCAAAGTGTTTGTTTTACGTGGGCAGTATGGTTGCAAAGCTGAACCTTAAAGGAATGTCCAGAAGGGCACCACCAGGAGTGGAGCCTACGTTTAAATTCGACTCCACCTGGGAAACCTCAACCATGCCAGCTACAGAAAAGATGCACACATTGCAAGCTTAATTCCGTTAACGAACGAGACTCCGTCATGCCCCGCGGTCCGAGTCCGGCTTACTAGAGGGACACGTGAGGCTCTGGCACATGAGATTGGCCAATAACTGGTGTGTCATGCCCTTACATGTCCGTGGCTGCATGTGCGCTACACTGAAAAGGCCAGCGTTTATCGATTACAGGTGCAGATAACCCACTGAACAACGTTAGTGATGGGGATCACTGATTACAATTATTACCCGTGAACGATGATTTCCCAGTAAGTGCAGGTCAACCACAGTTCTGGAATTAGGCCTAACCGTCATTCCTGAAAAAATGAAAAACTTACGTGTGCAAACCACAGGTGCTGTAGCTTGCTTAACAGCTCGCCAGCCGTTCTCACGCCCAGTATGGATTACACGTGATTGCACAAAGGTGAGAAAGGGTACCGTATCCCTGGATAACATGTATGGATAGCGTACACATTCAAAATATATGTCAATACATCAGGAGGCAGGCTCAGACGGTGTTAGGCCCAGTATGGCTTGCACGTGATTGCACAAAGGTGAGAAAGGGTACCGTATCCCCGGATAACATGTATGGATAGCGTACACATTCAAAATATATGTCTATACATCAGGAGGCAGGCTCAGACAGTGTTAGGCCCAGTATGGCTTGCACGTGATTGCACAAAGGTGAGAAAGGGTACCGTATCCCCGGATAACATGTATGGATAGCGTACACATTCAAAATATATGTCTATACATCAGGAGGCAGGCTCAGACGGTGTTAGGCCCAGTATGGCTTGCACGTGATTGCACAAAGGTGAGAAAGGGTACCGTATCCCCGGATAACATGTATGGATAGCGTACACATTCAAAATATATGTCTATACATCAGGAGGCAGGCTCAGACGGTGTTAGGCCCAGTATGGATTGCACGTGATTGCACAAAGGTGAGAAAGGGTACCGTATCCCCGGATAACATGTATGGATAGCGTACACATTCAAAATATATGTCTATACATTAGGAGGTAGGCTCAGACGGAGTTAGGCCCAGTATGGATTGCACATGATTGCACAAAGGTGAGAAAGGGTACCGTATCCCCGGATAACATGTATGGATAGCGTACACATTCAAAATTTATGTCTATACATCAGGAGGCAGGCTCAGACGGTGTCAGGCACAGTATGGATTTGACGGCCCAGACTACACAGCGGAGGAGCAGGGAGAGGTAAAGATTGCAAATGCTTGGGCCCTGCCCAAGCAAGGGGGGCCCACTCGTGGGCGTCGGTACTAGCACTGGGCCCCTCATAGTACGGCGGTGTGTCTGACGGCGGGTGTGCACCACCACCATCAGAGACACTTGATTGCACTATGAGGGACCCTGTGCCAGTGCCCGCGCCCAAGAGTCGGCCTACCCACCTGTCCAGGGCAACGGCACTCGCACGGTGTCGTGCGCTAGGTGGTGACCCCGGCCATGGGGGGGGGAGGCAGCACAGTTAGGGAGTTTTAGAAAGTGGCATATGTTGATGTTGGACATTCAGCTGATGCAAAAGGCGAAATAGGTCAAGTCCCAGGAAGAGATGGACCAAAGCAAGCCATTTTTCTGTCACCCTATGTGTCATCAGGGGAAGGTGGGACAAAATCCTTGGAAACCCTTGCATGGTTCATTTTAATGAAGATTAGATCATCCACATTTTGGGTTGACAGACGGGTCCTTTTTTCTGTCAGGATTGATCCAGCTGCACTGAAGACTCTTTCCGATAGCACACTTGCAGCTTGGCAAGCGAGCTCCTGTAAGGCATATTGTGCCAATTCAGGCCAGGTGTCCAGTTTAGCGGCCCAATAGTCAAAGGGGAATGACCTGTGTGGGAGAACATCGATATGGGAGGAAAAGTAGTTTGTAACCATAGTTGACAACTGCTGTCTCCTGTCACTTTCCATCAATGCAGTATTACCAGTTGTGTGAGCGGTACTTGAAAAATCAGTCCACAACATTGTCATGAAACCCCTGTCTCCAATGCCACTTCTGCTGTGTGCACCATGAACACCTCTGCCAAGCTGCCCCCGGCCCGTACGGCTCGTGTGAGAACCATCACCGCTGCTGTGTGCTGGGAATGCCTCAAGCAACCGATTTACCAGAGTTGCTTGTTTATTAGCCAATATTAGGTCAAGGTTCTCCTGTGGCATGATGTTTTGTAATTTGCCTTTATAGCGTGGATCCAGGATGCTGGCCAACCAGTAGTCGTCATCGTTCATCATTTTGGCAATGCGGGGGTCCCTTTTTAGGATCCGCAAGGCATAATCTGACATGTGGGCCAATGTTCCCGGTGTCAATGATGCACTGCGAGTGCTGGGTGGAGGAGCACTTTCTGGCAAATCCACATCCCTCCAGTCACGCACAAACCCTGTACCAGACCTTGCCACGCCAACATTTTCACTTGCCCCACGAGATGCATCCTCCTCCCCTAAGTAATCATCCCCATCATCATCCTCCTCCTCTTCTTCCTCCACCTCGTCCAGGAGAGGTCCCTGAGCAGACAATGGCTGAATGTCATCAAGGATTCCCTCCTCCTCTTCCTTCTCATCAACATTGGCTGCAGACGCCTGCTCCTTAAGGTGCGTCAAAGTTTGCATGAGCAGATGCATAAGTGGGATGCTCATGCTTAGGATGGCGTCGTCTGCGCTTACCAGCCGTGTGCATTCCTCAAAACACTGAAGGACTTTACAGAGGTCTTTCAGCTTCGACCACTGCACACCTGTCAACTCCATGTCTGCTCTCAAAGTGCCTGGCCGTGTATCCTCCCACAAATGCATTATGGCCTGCCTCTGCTCGCACAGCCGCTCCACCATGTGCAGGGTGGAGTTCCACCTTGTTGCAATGTCGATAATGAGGCGGTGGTTGGGAAGGTGGAGCAATCGCTGCAGCTTCTGCATACGAACGGAGTGTACAGGCGACCGGCGGATGTGCGCG
The DNA here is from genome assembly GCF_039654945.1 of Dendrobates tinctorius. NCBI lineage: Eukaryota > Metazoa > Chordata > Amphibia > Anura > Dendrobatidae > Dendrobates > Dendrobates tinctorius. Next base: position 3,183,838 of record NW_027361726.1, on the reverse strand, counting down.
CACAGTCTTCGCACCTTCTGGAGCAGGGCTGTTAACTCCGGATAATTTTTGAGGAAGCACTGCACCACCAGGTTCAAGGTGTGAGCCAAGCAAGGTATGTGGCTGAGTTTTGAAAGGGCTATGGCTGCCACAAAATTACGGCCGTTATCACTAACTACCTTGCCTGCCTCAAGATGTACACTGCCCAGCCATGACTCAGTTTGTCGCTTCAAGTACTCGGCCAGCACCTCGGCGGTGTGTCTGTCGCCCAAACACATCATCTGCAACACAGCCTGCTGACGCTTTCCACTAGCTGCTCGATAGGGGGACACCTCGTGTGCAACAGTGGCAGCTGCAGATGGAGTGCTCGTACGACTGCGCTCTGTGGACGAGCTTTCGCTTCTGGAGGAGGAGGAGGAGGGTCGAACGCCTACAGCCAACTGTTTCCTCTACCGTGGGCTAGGCAGCACTGTCCCACCACCACTGTCCCCTGTGGACCCTGCATCCACCACATTAACCAGGTGCGCAGTGATGGACACGTAACGGCCCTGGCCATGCCGACTGGACCATGCATCAGTTGTGAGGTGCACCTTTCCACTCACTGACTGCTTGAGTGCATGGACAATGCGGTCTTTTACATGATGGTGGAGGGCTGGGATGGCTTTGCGAGAGAAGAAGTGGCGACTGGGTAGGTCATAGCGTGGTACTGCATAGGCCATGAGTTCGCGGAAAGCTGCGCTTTCCACCAACCGATAGGGCATCATCTCAAACGAGATTAGTTTGGCAATGTGGGCGTTCAAACCCAGTGTACGCGGATAAGAGACTGAGTACTTTCTTGACCTACTCATAGTGTCTGGGAGGGTGAGCTGGACTTGAGAGCTGCATATGGTGGAAGTAGCGGTGGACAGGGCGGACTGAGAGAGGGTTGATGATGGTGATGGAGTTGGTGTTCTTTCTGATGGCCTAGATTCAGTATTTTGTTGATATAACAGTGGGATTCCCTGACTGCTGTGGCCTTGCAACGACACCTCAACATTTGCTGCTGTGCTAACCGGTGGGCTTACAGTGGGGGAAACAATGTAGCGTTGCTGACTACCTTCTTTGTGATCAGTTGCACATGTGGCACTTGAGGTTTGGTGTTGTGTCCACGCTTGCAAGTGCATGCTGGTTAAATATCTAAGCATGCAACTGGTATTCAAATTTTTCAGATTTTCCCCTCGGCTAAAGGTCTTTGCGCACTTCTTACAGATAACCTTGGCCTGATCATGAGGATTTTGTTCAAAAAAGTGCCACACTGCACTCTTCCTACTTTGGCAGACATTTTGCGGCCTAGCACGCTGTGATCTTTTGACCCTCTGGACAAGCTGTCCAGCAACTCTTTTGATTTTTGGAACCTGTCTTTGGAGTGCTCCGGGCCTGCCAGATAACAGCTGTTGCGATGTCGATGTCTGCTGTGGATGCTCCTCATCTGAGCTATTGTAAGCAGCACCCTCTTCCCCCAATGGATGCCAATCTGGGTCAACAACTGGGTCATCCATCACCTCCTCTTCAATGTCATGTGCACCTTCCTCTGTGTCACCGTGTATGGTGGTATAGTGTGCGGGAAGGGGCACCTGAGTCTCATCAGGGTCAGAATCTGGCTCTGTACACTGCGAGGACAATGAGTGAATGTACCAGCAGAATCATCTATCAGCGGCTGTGCATCAGTGCACTCCATGTCAGATTCATCTTGGCCTGGGTAATTCACCATTTTACTTGATAATCCAGGCATGGTATGTGAAAACAGCTCCATGGAGTAATCAGTAGTATTGCCTGCGTCATCCTTCAATCTTGGTTGGGGTGAAGGACACAAGGAAAGGTGTGGTTCATGAACATGAGCCTCCAATGACGAATCAGTGCTTTTACTTTTTACAACTGAAGAAGAGGAGGCGATAGAGCTGGAGGCTGAGTCAGCAATGTAAGACAAAACTTTTTCCTGATGCTCTGGCTTTAAAAGCGGTTTGCCAACTCCTAGAAAACTAAGCCTTCGAAGCCTTATGGAGCCAGACGATGACGCAGGCTCAACACCTCCTGCATTCGGTCCTATTTTGCTCTTGCCACTACCATCAGATCCACCACCAACACCATCATTACCAGCTGCCAACCCCCGCCCAATTCCACGGCCTCTTCCACCAGCCTTCCTCATTTTTGGTAGAAATGTAGACAAAATCCAACAAACTATATAGCAATGTAAAACAAGGTACAAGGTGTCTATAGGACAGGGGAGATTTTGAATTTTTGCACACACTTGTGGACACTGGACACTTATGGATTGTGTGAGGCCCACTGAATATCACAGTGCTATGTCACAGGCTCGATGGCACAGGTGTGAAAAAAGTGACTACAGGATCACAGAGATTTTGAATTTCTGCACATACTAGTGGGCACTGGACACTTTTGGATTGTGTGAGGCCCACTGAATATCAGAGCGCTATGTCACAGGCTCGATGGCACAGGTGTGAAAAAAGTGACTACAGGATAAGGGAGATTTTGAATTTCTGAACACACTAGTGGACACTGGACACTTTTGGATTGTGTGAGGCCCACTGAATATCAGAGCGCTATGTCACAGGCTCGATGGCACAGGTGTGAAAAAAGTGACTACAGGATCACAGAGATTTTGAATTTCTGCACACACTTGTGGACACTGGACACTTATGGATTGTGTGAGGCCCACTGAATATCAGAGCGCTATGTCACAGGCTCGATGGCACAGGTGTGAAAAAAGTGACTACAGGATAAGGGAGATTTTGAATTTCTGCACACACTAGTGGACACTGGACACTTTTGGATTGTGTGAGGCCCACTGAATATCAGAGCGCTATGTCACAGGCTCGATGGCACAGGTGTGAAAAAAGTGACTACAGGATCACAGAGATTTTGAATTTCTGCACACACTAGTGGACACTGGACACTTTTGGATTGTGTGAGGCCCACTGAATATCAGAGCGCTATGTCACAGGCTCGATGGCACAGGTGTGAAAAAAGTGACTACAGGATAAGGGAGATTTTGAATTTCTGCACACACTAGTGGACACTGGACACTTTTGGATTGTGTGAGGCCCACTGAATATCAGAGCGCTATGTCACAGGCTCGATGGCACAGGTGTGAAAAAAGTGACTACAGGATCACAGAGATTTTGAATTTCTGCACACACTAGTGGACACTGGACACTTTTGGATTGTGTGAGGCCCACTGAATATCAGAGCGCTATGTCACAGGCTCGATGGCACAGGTGTGAAAAAAGTGACTACAGGATAAGGGAGATTTTGAATTTCTGCACACACTAGTGGACACTGGACACTTTTGGATTGTGTGAGGCCCACTGAATATCAGAGCGCTATGTCACAGGCTCGATGGCACAGGTGTGAAAAAAGTGACTACAGGATCACAGAGATTTTGAATTTCTGCACACACTAGTGGACACTGGACACTTTTGGATTGTGTGAGGCCCACTGAATATCAGAGCGCTATGTCACAGGCTCGATGGCACAGGTGTGAAAAAAGTGACTACAGGATAAGGGAGATTTTGAATTTCTGCACACACTAGTGGACACTGGACACTTTTGGATTGTGTGAGGCCCACTGAATATCAGAGCGCTATGTCACAGGCTCGATGGCACAGGTGTGAAAAAAGTGACTACAGGATCACAGAGATTTTCAATTTCTGCACACACTAGTGGACACTGGACACTTTTGGATTGTGTGAGGCCCACTAAATATCAGAGTGCTATGTCACAGGCTCGATGGCACAGGTGTGAAAAAAGTGACTACAGGATCACAGAGATTTTGAATTTCTGCACACACTTGTGGACACTGGACACTTATGGATTGTGTGAGGCCCACTGAATATCAGAGCGCTATGTCACAGGCTCGATGGCACAGGTGTGAAAAAAGTGACTACAGGATAAGGGAGATTTTGAATTTCTGCACACACTAGTGGACACTGGACACTTTTGGATTGTGTGAGGCCCACTGAATATCAGAGCGCTATGTCACAGGCTCGATGGCACAGGTGTGAAAAAAGTGACTACAGGATCACAGAGATTTTGAATTTCTACACACACTAGTGGACACTGGACACTTTTGGATTGTGTGAGGCCCACTGAATATCAGAGCGCTATGTCACAGGCTCGATGGCACAGGTGTGAAAAAAGTGACTACAGGATAAGGGAGATTTTGAATTTCTGCACACACTAGTGGACACTGGACACTTTTGGATTGTGTGAGGCCCACTGAATATCAGAGCGCTATGTCACAGGCTCGATGGCACAGGTGTGAATAAAGTGACTACAGGATCACAGAGATTTTGAATTTCTGCACACACTTGTGGACACTGGACACTTTTGGATTGTGTGAGGCCCACTGAATATCATAGCGCTATGTCACAGGCTCGATGGGACAGGTGTGAAAAAAGTGACTACAGGATAAGGGAGATTTTGAATTTCTGCACACACTAGTGGACACTGGACACTTTTGGATTGTGTGAGGCCCACTGAATATCAGAGCGCTATGTCACAGGCTCGATGGCACAGGTGTGAAAAAAGTGACTACAGGATAAGGGAGATTTTGAATTTCTGCACACACTAGTGGACACTGGACACTTTTGGATTGTGTGAGGCCCACTGAATATCAGAGCGCTATGTCACAGGCTCGATGGCACAGGTGTGAATAAAGTGACTACAGGATCACAGAGATTTTGAATTTCTGCACACACTTGTGGACACTGGACACTTTTGGATTGTGTGAGGCCCACTGAATATCATAGCGCTATGTCACAGGCTCGATGGCACAGGTGTGAAAAAAAGTGACTACAGGATAAGGGAGATTTTGAATTTCTGCACACACTAGTGGACACTGGACACTTTTGGATTGTGTGAGGCCCACTGAATATCAGAGCGCTATGTCACAGGCAGAAATTGGCTAGTGTATCACAAACTACAAGGTGTATGTAGAATTGGGCAGAATAGGAATCTCCCTAGAGTGTAGGTCTGTAAGAACGGAACAAGTCCTCCACTTATCCTTCCATAGTGACACACAGATAGCTTCACTGTGGCCGTGATAACAGCCGTTACACGGTACTGAGAGGAGCGTGCATGTACACGGCTGTCCGGTGTACGTAAAATTGTCAAGCGCCGTGTTTTTTAAGTATACGGACTGACACACGCTGTCTCTCTATAGTTTTGAATGTGATCAAACAGCAAATATATTTAACTGTTTGAAAGCTAGACAAAACTAGTAGGTGCAGGTCTGTAAGAACGGAACATGTCCTCGACTTATTCTCACAGAGTGACACACAGATAGCTTCACTGTGGCTGTGATAACAGCCGTTACACGGTACTGTGTGAGGAACGTACACCGCTGTATGGTGTGAAAAAATGCACGCTCAGTACCTCAGCAGGACAAAAAAAAAATTGGGATTGCTTTTAAAAAAGCAATTTGCAGAGCAGTGGGTAAACAGCAATGCAGCTGTCAGGAAGCCTTAGAAGGCAGCCTAACAACCAACACCGCTGATCCACCACAATATAGCCTTCCCTTGCACTGCACACACAGTGACTGGTGTGTTGTACAGGCAAAATCGCTAGCAGCAGAAGCAGTTTTTTTTTCTTCTTCCCTGCCTAACGCTCTCCCTACAGGATCAGCAGCAGCAACCTCTCCCTATGCTAAGATCGGCAGAAGTAAGATGGCGGTCGGCGTGCACGCCCTTTTATAACCCCTGTGACGCCCACCAAAGCAAGCCAATCACTTGCATGCCCTTCTGAAAGATGGTGGTGACCCCTGCCTATGTCATCACGTTGCCCACAGTGTCCGTGGATCCTGATTGGCTGAAAAAGGGAGCAAAACAAACTTTTGAAACGCGACTTTGGCGCGTAAGTCGCCGACCTCGTGGCCGACCTCATCCTAGGGTCGGGTTTCGTTTCATGAAACCCGACTTTGCCAAAAGTCGGCGACTTTTGAAATTTTTCGACCCGTTTCGCTCAACTCTAGTCTTCACTATATCTGAAACTGAACCTGTCAAAGACTGAACTCCTTGTGTTTCCTCCCGCTAGTAATGTACCTATACCCGACATTGCCATTTCTGTGTGTTGTTCTACTATTACTCCTCAGCAACATGCCCGCTGTCTTGGGGTCATACTTGACTCCGAGCTTTCCTTTGTCCCCCACATCCGATCACTGGCTCGCTCTTGTTATCTGCACCTCAAAAACATTTCTAGAATTCAACCTTTTCTTACTTTTGACGCTGCAAAAACTCTTGACTGTTTCTCTTATTCATTCTCGTCTCGACTATTGTAACTCCCTTCTAATTGGTCTCCCTCTCACCAAACCCTCCCACCTCCAACCTGTCTTGAATGCTGCTGCCAGGATCATATTCCTCGCCAATCGTTACACCGATGCCTCTACCTTGTGCCAGTCATTACACTGGCTACCCATCCACTCCAGAATCCATTACAAACTTATTACCCTCACCCACAAAGCTCTTCAGGGCTCAGCACCACCCTACATCTCCTCCCTTGTTTCAGTATACCATCCTACCTGCGCCCTACGTTCTGCTGATGACCTGAGGTTAGCATCCTCAATAATCTCCCACTCCCGTCTTCAAGACTATACACGTGCTGCGACAATTCTTTGGAATGCACTTCCCAGGTCAATACGATTAGTCCCCAATCCCCACAATTTTAAGCGTGCCCTGAAAACTCATTTATTCAGACTGGCCTACCGCCTCAACACATTAACCTAATCTATCCCTATGTGGCACAGCCAAAAGTTTTTACCATAACCATGTCGGGATCCCTCAGATTACTCTTTCATCTGAAGGACCGATGTTCTTAGGTGTGAAGCACCATATGTCTCTAATCAATTGCTCCGTCGAGAAGGATAACACAGACACGGGCTGTATAATACCACTCGGGATGCCTGCCAAGACGCCTCTGGCTTATCAGTTAGGCTTCCGTCTTTTATAGTAAAGAATTTAGACATTTACAGACATGCGCAGTACAAATGATTTTACAACTTGTTTTCTACAAAGAAAGTCACTTAGGCGAAAAAGCAGAGGTATTTGACCTTGGTTCACAAGGGAGATGTCTGAGACATCTCCTCGAAGAACAGATAAGGTTTTAAACAAGAGAATGCAACATAGACAGAACTCAATTTAACTCCTTCAGTTCCTATCATTCCCCCCTTTGACATCTTCATTTTCCACAATCTGGAACACTGGATCCTGCAACAACAGCGGATAGTGGCTCGTTCACCAGGTACTATCCCAGGCCGACGGGTTGCCCAAGGGAGACAGGTCTTCTACCTTCTCCATCCCCCAGATACTGAAGCCACGTCCATCATTGCAAGAGTACGCTCCTTCATGCCAGAAATGAGATGTCAATCTAGGACTCAAAGGAATAATAGTTAAATTCTTGTTGTTTACAGTCAAACTTCCTTATCTATTTCTACATCTTTTCTTGCATACAGAGATACACCAAAAAACAAGTTTCAATAGCACATAAATTAGGAGATACAAACAACAATGATTTTGGACAGCAACGGTGGTGTTCAATATATCCAATATATCCCATATTTGGTCATCTAAGTAATCTGTAGCCCTGACTAATTTATCCCACATTTGAGTAATCATAGGATAAATAAAAATAGAACTGACAATTTTATTAGCCACACTCATCTGCACTATATGTGGTCTCCCAGAGAGGCGAGGTGTATTGTCAGCAGCTCTTTTGTACAACGTGTGTTTAGGTATGCTCTGAGTATTCAACTGGTCATTCGGAATAACAAAGGTAGCTGGAGTCAAACGACCCAGAGTACAAGCACCTTTTACCCCTACTGGCAACCATTTATATGCATTGTCTCCACATACCCAGAACATGTCACTAGGTAGGTCCCATAGGGCTGAATGTTGTAATACCAGTCTATGAACTAAATCTATGAACGCAGATACATTCTGAAGCATACACCAATTTGGAAGTTGTCCTAAAGGGCTACAATACCCTACATCGGGATTTCCACAGGTGGGAGTTCCTTTCTCATATCCAGATGACTCGTTGCAAGGTATATTACCTGAAATATTAAAACAAGTTTCATTATTGCCCTGGGGAAATAAATTGGAATACTCCCAGGACGTGTTATGCAACCTTCTTTCTAGCAGTATTGGTTTGAAGGCATCAGTAGAGTGGGAAGTTACATTAAAACTAACTTGTAGGCCATACATTGGAATTTGCCCCAGGTAGGTTAATCGAGTTCTATTCCTGGGTACCCAAGCCCCCCCTTTATATGCCAGATATTGAAGGTATGTATTACTTCCTGAAAGATTACCCTGCCACCAAGGGTATCCTACCCATCCCACAATAGGTATGCCAACAGTTGTGTTCCATAACTTCACATTATTTGTGGCATTATTAGCGAGTGTATCAGAACAACTGGTCCAGGCAAATAATTCCTCGGGTGGCATAGGAATAACAAGGAACGGAATACTAGTGGCTGATACTGGTGAACGTGTGCAGATCCAGCAAATGATTTGACCAATCATTCAGTAATTTTTCATGATGTTGTATAAACTTATTATTCAAGGACATTGGAGAATTTAGATTGTCCCACGCAGCTACCATTATTACAGATAATGCAACAAAACCAAACCAAAACATTATGCACTCTTATGCTTTGTTAATTCCTGTGGCTAGTTTGCAATGCGATGCGTGGATCCAGGTTGGTCGTCCTTCCAACTTAACAGAAGTAGGCGTTGTTAGGAGTACTTAGTAAGGTCCTTGATATCGGGGTTCAAGGGTCTTTCTGGAGTGTTTCTTGACATATACGTAATCACCAGGTTGTAGACAGTGAGTTCCTTCCACACTATCTGGATCTGGAATGGAAGAGAAAACTAGAGAATGCATTTGAGTTAAATGCTTTTGCAACTGGATTACATAACTTGTCAAATTATCCACATTGAGTGTTAAGACCTGTGGGTAGTACAACCCTGTGTTCGGTGGTCTTCCAAACAGTATCTCGAAGGGTGACAGTTTAGTTTTCCCCGTGGGTGTGTACCTTACTGAGAATAATGCTAATGGGAGACACTCTGGCCATGGTCTATGGGTCTGCTCCATGGTTTTCTGTATTTTTAATTTTAGTGTCCCGTTCATTCTTTCTACCTTCCCTGAACTCTGTAGGTGGTAGGGTGTATAAAATGCTTGTTGTACACCCGGGGCCTGCATGACTTCCCTCTTTATTTCTCCCGTGAAGTGTGCACCCCTATCTGTTTCTGTCGTTTCTGGGACACCATACCTGCAGATAAGTTCTTTCATCAGTTTGTCTGTAGTCATTTTAGCATTTGCACGTTTTACCGGATAGGCTTCCGGCCAACCAGAGAAGAGATCTACACATACTAGGATATTTGCATACACTCCTACCTTGGTAGCTGTATGTCGTCAATCTGCTGTCTCTGAAACGGGTAGAGAGGCCTAGGTGTCGCTTTCTTAGGGACTTTTACTGTTTTACCTGGGTTGTGCTGTGCACAGATGAGGCATGATTGTGCAAGTTTCGCGGCTGCGCAACTGAAGCCAGGAGCGATCCAGAAGGCATCTACCATGGCACACATGTGACTTTTTGAGGTGTGATTGGGGCCATGTGCTGCTTGCGCCATGATTGGGAACAGGGACTTTGGTGGGCACATTTTATCCTTATTCTCCCATACTCCATTTGAGTTCAGCTCAGCTCCCAGTCTCCCCCGGTGTACCTTCTCCAGCCTTTTGCTGGAGGGATTTCAGGACATCTAGACCCAATGTGGCTGGAATACGCTGACTCCCCGCCACCGTCCACTGCTCTCTCTAGGCCGCCTTGTGCTATTTTAGCAGCCTCGTTCGCCCTTCTATTGCCCTCTACCTCCACGGAGTCACCTTTGTGTGTGCTTTTACCTTGACAATGCCAACCTGGACTGGTAACATCAATGCCTCCATCAATTGTTTCACCAGCTCTGCATTTTTAATGGGCTTCGAATCTGTGAAAATATTAGCGACTTTACCTGCAGCGGCTCTACACGTCTCAGTGAGTGCCTTCAACTCTGCCTCCTGCGCCGACATGTGAGGAGAGAGTGGTTCCGCTCGGATTACCTCATGTGAGGATACTACTGCATATCCAGTGTAGAATCGTCCATCCTGGTGGTATCTGGGGCCATCTACAAAAAAGAAACTCAAAGTCTGCATTAGGAACATGTTTTTCATGAATGTGTGCAAACCCAACTGTCTCCTGACTCATCAGTTCTATGCAGACATGTTCATGCGTCATGTCAAAGTATCCTTCCTCACTTGCCAATACGGTCACCAATTCCCCCTTTTCTGAATCCACAGGCAGGAGGGTGGCTGGATTCAGAACGTTACATCTTTTGAGGAGTGACATACTCAGGAATTAGTAGAGCACACTCAAGTCGGAGCTGTCTGGCCATAGACAGATGTTTTGGTTGAACTTGTAGGAGTATGGCATGGATGTCATGTGGGGAATAGATTGTCAAAAGAAACGTCAGTGTCATCTCACATGTCTTCCCTATTACGTCTCCACTTTTTTCCTTGTGCTCCAGCATACATGACAGGTTGTCTTATTGTCCTTGTTTGCTCAATTTCTTTAGCTACCTTAAGGAGGTCTTTCGGATCTACATGTCTCCATTCAGGTCTGGCTGTCTGTACTGCGTCTCGTAAGTCTTTGTTCATACCGTCAATGAATGCATTCACCAGTATTCTAACATCAAGTGGGTTTATGCAAATGTACCCCATGTCTGCCCATTTCAGCTGTAACCGTCCAAAGTACATCTCTACTCTCTCTCCTTTTTGCTGTGTCACATTAGTCAGGAGTACGGACTGCTCTGATTGTTCCACTGCAGCCCATTGTCTTAGTGACTCACAGTACGTCTCCCCAGATCGTGCAGATTTATCATCCATGCCCCAAGCCTGATTCTTTGTCACATCTGTATGTGTCTTAATTATATGATCTAGTGCGTCACCTGCCTTTAAACTCACCAACCTCTCTAGGTCTGCCCAGGTACACTTATATGTCTGCTGTACTTCCTTTATGTGTCTGTAAAACGGGAATGGTTGGTCTTCAGGGGCAGGCAGCTGCTTCAGCAAAGCTAGCTGGTCAGAGGGGCTCCAGGGATAATACACCTGCATCTTTCTTATTCTAGTCACACTTCTAGGTCCTGATGGGGTTGGCCGTCTGATGTCTACTGTCAGCTTACTCCTCAAGGGCCAATGTCCCCACTACCCACTATCCACACTATTATGTCAGCTTCTTATGATCTTGTCTGGATAGGATTTAGTGCAATTCTCTTAGGTCAGTAGCACAGGTCACACAAGTAGCTATTCAGTCTGGATTTGTCTGAGTCTGACCACAGTGTTTACAAGTCCATCTGTTTTGTCTGGGTCTCTGGTTACACTTTGTCAATCAAACATTCATAATACACCTTCCACACTGCTGCACATTCTCAAGCATCATTTATTCACTTGCTATTTTCTTCCCTTGTCTGTGCCTTTTTGTACATCCAAACATTCACACTCTGGTATTTTTGCCTTTTTCAATATTTGTCCCACTTGTTTTACTGCTTCCTTCCTTCTCTGTCTCTTGTAATTTGACACAATTTGCTATACAAATCAATCACACAACTAGAAGCAGGTTCAAACACATTAATGACCAAGCAATCACTTACAATTCCCTTCTAAATTAGGCACCATATCTTACTTTTAACTTCCAATCTTCAATTAAGTACTGTTGCTTTAAAATGCACAAATCTTTCAGCGCGTACCTTACGGATAGAATTACAGAGAATTTTGAGCACAGCTCACACTCAGCAGAGATAAGAGCGAAGGGAGAAGAAACTGCGCAGCTCCATCCTTCCCCCCCTCCCATCAGAATGCAGCATCGTCCTTCACAGAATTCTGTAGTTCTTTACACTTATCAAAATCAATTTCTACAAAGAAACTCAAAATCACGGGATTTCACTGTAAGGGCAGATAACTGTATAATGAGATTAACCATGCCTTGCCCTTTTTCTGGTCAAATGCATTCAGGAAACTTTACAATGTAATGCCACATATAACACGAACTATATCATTACTCAATTCATTCAGTCTCAGATGTAGATTTGAAATATCTATAACGCATCTGTCCGGGATTCCACCACAACTAGAAAGGTCACAAATCTCTTGACACAAAAATGATGTGTGATGATTCATTCATACGTGCTCATTCACTGATTTTTTTTTTTTTTTTTTTATACTCAATTACTCATCTCTCATCTTATTCAGAGGTTCTCATAGACATATATACAAGGATTCACACAGCCTGCCTATCTTGCACTTTGGATTTGATTAATACTTTTTCCAGGTTCTTTGCTGCACTACTTCCATATCTATCCTCAATTATATCAAATAACCGATTTCCTTCTTCAGGTGTCTTTCCCTGACTGTTCCCCATTTTATCTTTTATTCTTATCCTGTTTCTCTTGTTGTCTTCCTGTTAGTCCCCTGCCTTAGGTGGTGTATTGGGTAAGCTCAAGACTAGGCTCTACTATACCTCGTTACCTTCTTCCTAAGGTGCTAACAGGCTAAATGGAGTGTCTGTTCCTCGGTGTACTACGTGTTTCGTGTACTTATATGCTATGTAGCATCCGAACAGAAATACTCCCACAACACACAGGATTGTAAACAAAGTGTCCATCTATCGGGGTTCTTCAGTCATATCCTGTCACAGGCTCATTTCACGGTCCTGTGCTCATTCGGTCACACTCTTATCTGTCACAAGGTTTATTCGTAAAGGGTGTTGATTTAAGCTTAGGCGGTGACCTCCCCGAAAGGACGCTGTCACATGACCCAGTTAGGCAATATCACCACTCTTTGAACGAATACCTACTGTGCAGCTTATTTGTCTACTTTCCACAACCTTTCAAATCAAAGTAGCCATTCAACAACCTCCTCTATTTCTAGTGCGGAATCGTCTATTGTGAAAAACTTGTCCGTCCGGGCTGCGCAGTATGAACTGTTCACCCAGCCTTATACTCCGTAATGTCAGACCTCTCCCATTTTGATTTGCATCAGCTCTTTTTCTAAAAATAGCTGTGCACAGACAGAACCTACAGTAACCTCTCATTCGAGCAGAAATTACATATGCGTGTCACACCCGATTTCCTCAGAGTTCTTATATGGACCTGATTTTACTGTCCCCTCCTCTACTAGATTCCCCTTTATACGGACCTTAGTTATAATGATAGATTATGAAGAGCAGAGAAGAGAAAAATTGATCTCTTACCTGGCCAGGTGTTTAGGTCTGCTGTTCACAATTTCATCAGTAACTGGAGTGGTCTGTAGATCGGGTAGTCTTGGAGAGGTGCCTATATCAGGTCCCTGTTTCGGGCGCCAGGAAACTGTCGGGATCCCTCAGATTACTCTTTCATCTGAAGGACCGATGTTCTTAGGTGTTCTTAGCACCATATGTCTCTAATCAATTGCTCCGTCGAGAAGGATAACACAGACACGGGCTGTATAATACCACTCGGGATGCCTGCCAAGACGCCTCTGGCTTATCAGTTAGGCTTCCGTCTTTTATAGTAAAGAATTTAGACATTTACAGACATGCGCAGTACAAATGATTTTACAACTTGTTTTCTACAAAGAAAGTCACTTAGGCGAAAAAGCAGAGGTATTTGACCTTGGTTCACAAGGGAGATGTCTGAGACATCTCCTCGAAGAACAGATAAGGTTTTAAACAAGAGAATGCAACATAGACAGAACTCAATTTAACTCCTTCAGTTCCTATCAACCAGGTTACCCGCATCATGTTCCCACATGCTTTATGCATCCATTAGCCATCTGCATCTGTACTGTTACACACTTAACATTATGGCGCGTCCGTACAATCAGGGCAACTGTTACCACCCACCTTTCGTGTCTCCCCTTTTTGACTCATAGATTGTAAGCTTGCGAGCAGGGCCCTCATTCCTCTTGGTATCTGTTATGATCTATGTGATTATTGTTACGCTGTAATGTATCTTGTCTGTGCAAGTCCCCTCTGAAATGTAAAGTGCTGCGGAATATGTCGGCGCTATAGAAATAAAATGTATTATTATCCATTTTTATATATAAGAAGTGAATAAAATTTAAAAGAAGAAATACAGTGCCCTGTGTTAGTAATGGAAATTTATTCGTAAAAAATCGGATGCTATACTGATGATTCATATGGCATCCAATTTTTTTTTATTTTTGCACACCCATTGACTTCAACAGTCGGAACATTGGAAAAAAGTTATTCTCCCACTTCTATTCCACATGCATAGATCCACAGCACATATGGGCCAGAGCTGACATGCAGGGGTGGGAATCCTTACTGCAGTCTATGGAGTGGATGTGTTAAGCCACAGATCACAAGGGGGAGCACTAAGGGGGACTTAACCCTTACCTCTCCTGCACAGGGCATACAACAGCACAAGCTGGAAGCAAAAAGGGAGGTAAGGGTTAACTCTCACATACAAAAGTGAGGAGGCAGCAGAGTACATGGTGGGGCAGAAGAGCAATTTGGGGAGCACACAGAATATTGCATCTGAAGACTGCATGTAGTGGAGGTGAGGGGGAGCTTCACTGCTGGACCCCATATTCAGTAGTATTACTCAGCCTCAGTGTTTTATCTGCTATCAGCTGCCAGGAAGATACAGGGAGATTTAGTGGCTACTAATTAACTGCTCTCCCTGAACATAAACTGCAGTCCCACAACTTTCATTCCACAGTGTGAAAGGAGGCATCGCAGGTGCTGTGACCTACTCAGCCTTGCAGACACACATTGCCCAGGACTGCTTTTCAGTAATATTGCAGTTTGTGTATATTGATATTATCCTTGATATCACAACAGCAAATGCAATAATTTGTGGTGGTTCATTTTATATAGTTTATTAAAGGGAATAAATAATTGGGGTTTTTTTTAAATACATAATAAAGGTTACATTTTCTAAGAATTGCTCCAAGTGGATTAGAGAAAGTTTATTATGATTTTTTTTGAGACATCAATCACATCAAATTGCAGTGAATTATTACTGGCTATCTTGTTTAACATTCTGCGTAATGTTAGAAAATATATAAGCGTTATATTTAGTAAAATTACAATAACGCATGATTAGGTAGAGTTATTGGTTTTACCAGCGGTTTTCTAGTCAAATATTTATCCAGGTTGTGCTCGGCACAACTTTAGTCCAGGAAAGGATTCTAGACTGTTGGGTTCAGATCCTAAGATCTCTAATGATTTCAAAAAACAAAATGTTCAAGTTCTGTGCATGTTTAGCTGTGATCTTCTCTGCATGTCTAATGCTTGGAAAGTTGGGATGAGGTCCCATATACATGAGACAAATATTGTTCGACAAATGATAGTTCACTGGCAGATATAATGACAACAGACTACATTGGTTGTGTTGTATTACCTTGATTGATTCAACACGGCCAAAATGGCTGATTTTCACCTTCACGAACATCCTGTTGCCTTGGCAAAAAGAACAATTGTTCCTTTCAACTAAGTGGCTGACAGTAAACTAATCAAATTTGCAGATGATGCTAAGCTAGGAGGGATAGCCAAAACTAGAGAAAGGATTCAGAAGGATCTAGATATGCTTGAACAATGGGCAGCGACTAATAGAATGGTATTTAATAGGGAGAAATGCAAGATTCTACATCTGGGCAAGAAAACAGACAATTACATCTATAGAATGGGAGGAACAGAACTAAGCAACAGCATGTGTGAAAAAGACTTGGGTATACTAATAGATCACAGACTACACATGAGTCAACAGTGTGATACAGCAGAAACAAAGGCAAACACAGTTCTAGGATGTATTAAGAGAAGTATAGAGTCTAGATCACGTGAAGTAATTATCCCCCTCTACTTCTCCTTGTTCAGGCCTCATCTGGATACTGTGTCCAGTTCTGGGCACCATACTATAAAAAAGACATTGAAAAACTGGAGCAAGTTCAGAGAAGATCTACTAGGATGGTGAGTGAACTGCAAAGTACTGTATGTCCTACGAGGAATGGTTAAAGGATCTGGGAATGTTTAGCTTGCAAAAAAGAAGACTAACAGGAAACTTAATAGCTGTCCACAAATATATGAAGGGCTGTCACAGTGTAGAGTTATCATCCTTATTCTCATTTCCACATGGAAACATGAGACGCAATGGAATGAAACTGAAAGGGAAAAGATAAGAATAAATATTAGTAAATACTTTTTGACAGTGAGGGTGATCAATGAGGGGAACATACACATATACAAAAAAAAGGATGCACTCTATTGTCCTAAAGCATGTCAATGTGAAATATGAAATATGAATAGCAATATAGCTTTTGAATATTAGAAAAAAATGAATGAGACACTTGGCACAAAATTTGGCCAAATAATGTCTGCCCATCAACCATCGTCAAGGTGGTCTCAAAACTGATGGGTCCCTGACCTGTGTGAACACCTCTCTGAGGCTAGTTTCACATTCGCGCTTTTGAGCGCAGCGACAGCCTGCGCACTGCCGTCGCTAAGCCCTGCCCCCTGCCGCGTCTCCGCCGGTAGCTCCGCCTACCAGCGCATGACGCTGCATGCATCCTGCGTCCCCTATCTTTATCACTGGGGGTGCAGGCCGTGCGCAGTATGCGTTTGGCGGCGCATACGCCTTTTTGACGGTGCACCGAGCACAACCAAACTGCAGCAGGTTGTGTTTGGCGCAGGTCGGCGCACCGTCAAAAGGACACATGCGCCGCCAAACACATACTGCGCACGGCCTGCGCCCCCAGTGATAAAGATAGGGGACGCAGGATGCATGCAGCGTCATGCGCCGGTAGGCGGAGCTATCGGCGGAGGCCGTCGCTGCGCTCAAAAGCGCGAATGTGAAACTAGCCTGAGGCTGATGTCTGAATTCCTGGGTGAATGTGGACACCTCTCTCAGTAAAGCCTGCATTTATGGGTCAGTAGGGACCTGCTGTAATTAAAATCACCACATGGTGAAGGGCGGAGTGCTCGGTCAGTAAGCTAACATAGAAATAGCAAAAGACTGACTGGCACTTCCAAACTAGTGTGAATAGGTGCATACCAGGAACAGCTACCTCTAGAGATCCATTAGTTTTGAGACCACCTTGACGATGGTTGTTGGGAAGACATTATTTGGCCAAATTTTGTATAAAGCGTCTTATCCATTTTTTCCTAATATTCAAAAGCCATATTTCTATGTTAGCTTACTGACCGATCACTTTTTTGTATATTACATATGGAGGTAGCTGCTCCTGTATGCATCTATTGGATGTGCCAGTCAGGTTTTTGTTATTTCAATGAGGGGAACAGGCTGCCAGGAGAGGTGGTGAGTTCTCCTTCAATGGAAGTCTTCACACAGAGGCTGTACAGTTATCTGTCTGAGATGGTTTTGTGAATCCTGCATTGAGCAGGGAGTTGGACACGATGACCATGGAGGTCCCTTCTGACTCTAACATTCTAGGATTCTATGAATGGCCAACTGACGAATGTTTGCTAGCATTTAGGCAACAAGACTGAAAAAATTCAACACAGGCAATGTATTCTGAAATGTTATTTTTTTATCCGGAAATGATCAGTCGTTCAAGAGCCCATATGTGTCTTCTGTGTGTGGAAGCCTTTGCATATATATAGGACATGTGTTCCATGCCTGTCAGTCATCCGACACATCATAAAGCAAGTGCCCCACCCAGTGCTCAGCAACATCTCTTACCAGTTACCACCCATTGCGGAAATGGGAGATTCTTCACAACCCTGTTAAGGGAGATGTAAAAGATTTTCCACTGAAGAGTCAAACCCAAAATGAATCTTGTTTCTCTTCTAAAGGTGCCAAACCGTATCCACCAATGTTTGAGTTTTAAAGGGACAGCTTTGAAGCAAGTAACTCTGCACAGTGTTGGGTTTTGCCACTTACATACAAGAGGATGGCACATTGGGAGTTCATATGTAATCTGGGCAGGACTGTTATTCCATCCTGGATTATCAGGAACTCTGGACTAAATCATGGTAGATTAGAGGAATTCTATACTAAAGAATTTTACAGCAACAGGCTAAAGTTCTTATTTTCTGTCTACATTAACTGCTACCAAAGCCACTTCTCCGCTCCCATGCTATAATGGGGCCTGTCGCTTCTGAAAAACACATCAAGTAACAGTATCTGAAATTATAAAGCCTGGGATATGAGCGTCCAGTCAGGGTATTAACACCATCAAGCTGCCCTCCTGTCTCCGCGTGATGCATCACCAGGACCTTCCCAAGGATGGAAAACTAAACATACTTTGGCTGAAAGAAAGAGAGGATTCCTGTCAGCGCAACGTACTAATGTAACATTACTGCCTATCCCCTGCGAGATTAAACGCCTTCTGGAGTTACTTTTCTCGCTTTCTCGTAAAGGTGCTCGTACAACTTCCACATGGATACATTAGCCAGAAACACCAGACAAGTATACTTCCAGTCACATAAATCTTCCAGCAATTACTAGGCCAGGTTCCACCCCCTCCTGAGATAATATGTTACATTGCATTACTGAATAAATATGCATTTTTTCCCCCTCTCCAATAAATCTCTTCCAACATGCCTAAATAATGACAAATGGATTTACATAGCTGTTTCTGGTAACAAAGGTGCTTCAGACAGTTAGAGGTACCAGTAAGTACCACAAGAGATTAAGGGATTATCTAGGTTTCTTGAAGTCCTTTAAAGTTTTCAGGACATTAAAGCATCATTTAACCTTCAGAGAAAGGAGGGGGGAGGTGGAGATCTCCCCACCCTAAAACTAAACATGCCGGCCAGGAGGGATGATGCCATGTTCAAAAAACGAAGCTACCTCTTGCTCCCAAAGATGATCCGACACTTGATGACGGACTGCGGTCAATGTCTGCTTTTCCAGTTTATACTCATTTTGTAAATGTTTCTTGCTTTGGTCCGCCTGTATCTTACCGTGGTGTCGTGGGAGGATGTTCACTTTTCTTGAGATGATAGTGAAATGTAAAAGGAACAGGAATAACCAGAAGTCAAGTTGTGAGTGACTGCAGGAAGCCATAACTGCAAAAAGTAAAAGCAGGTGCTACCAGAAGCCGATACCAATGATGTACAAAGCACAGGGAGGTATGCAGGATTGGCTATGGGTGAGGGGTATAACAGCAGACATCCTACTAAAGGACCCCACATGTGATGGCCAATCTGTCTTTCCATATATTAAAGGTTATATAAGGCGGTGTATGGTGCATGTTACACATCAAGGATGCAGCGTGTCATTGCATCCTATCATACCAGCAGCTTTTGTTTAAGCCGCCACCACAAGGTAGACTCTTTTCGGCCGACCATACTCTACTCTAACCTATTAAACATTTGTTAAAATATCCAATACACATTTTAGGTATATTTTTATTGAAAATGAACAATAATACCACCTACAAAGGACAAATACTGTCACATCATGGCCAGACCACATATTACCATCACATAGTGACCAAATAATACCACATACATGGGAGAAATACCACCACACCATGGCCGGACCACACAGTGACAGAATAATATCACATACAGGCGACAAATACGGCCACACCATGGCCGGACCACATATTACCACAACATAGCTACCGAATAATACCACATACAAGGAACAAATACCACCACACTATGACCAGATCATACATTACCACCACATACAAGGAACAAATACTGCCACACCATGACCAGATCACATATTATCACCACATAGTGACGGAATACTATAATACCGATGGGTAATAAAAAACCACAACAGTAATATTACCGTAATACACATGAGCTCTGCACATAGTATACAGTGTATAGCGATAGTGTACAGGTAATACAGAGATCACCAGTGACATTATACACAAGTGATCTGTATATAATGTACAGTTAATACAGTGATCATCAGTGACTTTATACACAGGAGCTCTATATATAGTGTACAAGCAATAATGTGATCATCATTGACATTATACACAGGAGCTCTGTATATAGTGTATAGCATACAGGTAATACAGGGATCACTGATGGTATTATGTACAGGAGCTCTGTATATAGTGTCAGTGTACAGGTAATACAGGGATCACCTGTCACGGGGCAGTAATGGGAAAACAGGGGATGAGGAACCTGGGCCCCTGAACTGCCCCTCAGGCTAAGGGAGTGCCCTGACTTTCCTTAACTTGGGGGTACACTTGATGGTAGTGAGACCCAAGTCCCCGACCTGTCCCTATCTCCTGTTTAGCCCTGAGCTAAACTCCCAACCCCCTCCCCAGGAGGTGAGACAGGGAAAACAGTAAACTGCACCAAAAACCAAAGGAAAGATAAATCAGACACCACGGGGTTATATCAACTGAAAAACAAAACTTAGCTTTATCTGCTGCTAAGCTCCGAACAGCAGAGTTAGGCACCAGAACAAGGAAATAGCTGGAGCTCCACTGCAACACAGCCTGCTCCTGACTCCAGCTTGGTTGGTCTCCAAAGAGGAATAATATCACCAACAGTTAGCTGGTGCACCTGGTGAGCTTATATAGGAAGGTAGGAGTGGTTTCCACCTGCCTCAACAGATAGACCAGCCATGCAATTACACCAGCGGCCACCGGGGGCAAAAACTGATATTAACCCCCAATGGCCTGAAAGGAAAAAAGCTTATATATGAGGATCCAGATCTGACATTGATCCAAAAATGGATCGTGACATCACCAGTGACATTATACACAGGAGCTCTGTATACAGTGTACAGGTAATACAGTGATCACCAGTGACATTATACACTGGACCTCTGTAGATAGTGTTCAGGTAATACAGGGATCACTATTGACATTATACACAGGAGCGCTGTATATAGTGTCAGTGTACAGGTAATACAGTGATCACTAGTGTCATTACATACAGGAGCTCTGTATATAGTGTATAGTGTAGGTAGTACAGTGATCACCGGTAACATTATACACAGGAGCTCTGTATATAATGTACAGGCAATACTGTGATCACCATTGACATTATACACAGGAGCTCTGTATATAATGTATAGCATACAGGTAATACAGGGATCACTGATGGTATTATACACAGGAGCTCTGTATACAGTGTCAGTGTACAGGTAATACAGTGATCACCAGTGATATTATACACAGGAGCTCTGTATATGGTGTCAGTGTACAGGTAATATAGGGATCACCAGTGACATTATACACAGGAGCTCTGTGTACAGTGTACAGGTAATACAGTGATCACCAGTGACATTATACACTGGACCTCTGTATATAGTGTTCAGGTAATACAGGGATCACTATTGACATTAAGCACAGGAGCGCTGTATATAGTGTCAGTGTACAGGTAATACAATGATCACTGGTATCATTATATACAGGAGCTCTGTATATAGTGTATAGTGTACAGGTAATACAGTGATCACCAGTGACATTATACACAGGAGCTCACCAGGCCCCATACGCCAGTAAGGGCAGTAATGCCCTGATGGCAGCCCTGTTGTGAGACCATGGCGGTGCATTATATTCTATGGGGGGCCATGGGGGGTACATTATATCCCATGTAGGACAAAAGGGTGCATTATATTGTATGGAGGACTATGAGGAGTGCATTATATTCTATGAAGAACCATGTGGAATGTATTATATTTTATGGAGGACCATTGAAGGTGCATTATATTCAATGCAGGACCATGGAGGGTGCATTATATTCTATAGAGGATCATGGGGTGTTCATTATACTGTATGGCGGACCATGGGAGTTCATTATATTCTATGAAGGAAACTGGGGAGTGCATTATATTCTATGGAGGACCATGGTGGGTGCATAAAATTATATGGAGGACCATGGGGGTGTATTATATTCTATGGAGGACGGTGGTGGGTGCATTATATTCTATGGAGGACCTTAAGGAGTGCATTATATTCTATGGAGGGCCATGGGGTGTTCATTATACTGTATGGCGGACCATGGAAGTTCATTATATTCTATGAAGGACTATGGGGAGTGCATTATATTCTATGGAGGACCATGGTGGGTGCATAAAATTATATGGAGGACCATGGGGTTGTATTATATTCTATGGAAGACCATGGTGGGTGCATTATATTCTATGGAGGACCATGGGGAGTGCATCATATTCTATGGAGGACCATGAGGAGTGCATTAGATTCTATGTAGGACCATGGGGGGTGCATAATATTACATGGAGGACTATGGGAATGCATTATATTCTGTGGAGGGCCATGGTAGGTACATTATATCCTATGGAGGACCATTGAGGTGCATTATATTCTATGGAAGACCATGTGGGTGCATTATATTCTAAGAAGGACCATGAGGGTGCATTATATTCTATGGAGGACCATGGCGGGTGCATTATATTTTATGGAGGACCATAGGGAGTGCATTATACTGTATAGAGGACCATGGGGGTGCATTCTGTTCAATGAAGGACCATGGGGAGTGCATTACATTCTATGGAGGACCATGCGGGGGAGCATTATACAGTATGGAGGACCATAGGAGGTTGATTATATTATATGGAGGACTATGGGGAGTGCATTAAAAAAAACTGACCGTCATATCCAAACATGAATTAGGTGTGAACAGGTGCCTACCTAGAGTCGCCAACTCATATACAATCAAACAAACAAGGCAGCACTCTGCAGCGCTATAGCATACAAACATGAAAAGTGAAAATTGAATTGCATTACTGCACTAGAAATATGAAAAATTGAAAAAGCTTAGCGCATAAATTGGCCAATTCATGTGTACCTGGTAGCCACGGTAGGGCGATTCTCGCATACCAGGACCTAACAATGCCAATCCTCTCTTAGACAGTCTACAACTCTTTGGGAACCTAATGTGAATTCTCTCCTAGACTAATGTCTAATATCTTCGTGGAGGGTTAGTGATCCTGCTGTGATTAATTGTATAAAGGACCATGCGGTGCGCATTATACAGTATATAGGCCCATAGGAGGTTCATTATATTATATGGAGGACTATGGGGAGTGCATTATATTCTATGGAGTGCCAATAGGAGTGCATTATATTCTATGGAGGATCGTGGGGGATGCATAATCTGTGGAGGACCGTGGGGGGAATTTTGGAGGATTATGGGGAGCGCATTATACTATATGAAGGATTATGGGAGGCGCATTACACTATATGGAGGATTATGGGAGGCACATTATAATATGTTGAAGGTTATGTGGGGCCATTATAATATTTGGAGGGCTATGTGGGGGCCATTATGTTGTATGCAAGCAATTATACAGTGTGAAGGTTTGTGTGGGCTCCATCATATTGTGTGGAGGGCAAGTGTGGGTTATTATACATTGTGGGGCCAATATATTGTATGTAGGCCAATTATACTGCATGGGGGGCTGTGTGGGGGGTCACAGTTGGGGGTTATACTGTTTTGGAGTCACCATACTTGTCCTTTGGAGTACAGTAGGGTCATTATACTGTGCATGTATAGATTAATATGGAGGACTTCATCATGGGGGTATCATACTGTGTGGAGGGCTAGTGCTGGCCATTATACATTGTAGGGGCCATTATACTGTATGTAGGCCCATTATACTGCATGGAGGGCCTTGTGGGGGTCACAGTTGGGGGTTTTACTGTGTTGGGGGGTCACCATACTTTGCCTTGTAAGTACAGTAGCGTCATTATACTGTGCATGTAGAGGCTAATGTGGAGGACTTCACCATGGATGTATTATGATGGAGGGCTAGTGCTGGCCATTATACATTGTGGGGCCATTATACTGCATGGAGGGCTGTGTGGGGGTCAGAGTTGAGGGCTATACTGTGCTGGGGGTTACCATACTTTGCCTTGGCAGTACAGTAGCGTCATTATTCTGTGCATGTAGAGGCTAATGTGAAGGACTTCACCATGGAGGTATCATACTGTGTGGAGGGCTAGTGCGGGCCATTATACATTGTGGGGCCATTATACTGTATGGAGGACTCTGTGGGGGTCGCAGTTGGGGGTTATACTGTGTTGGGGGTCACCATACTTTTCCTTGGGAGTACAGTAGGGTCATTATACTGTGCTTGTAGACGCTAATGTGGAGGACTTCACTATGGTGCTATCATATTGTGTTTGGGGGCACTTTTGTTGGCATCATATTTTATTAGGGCAATGAAAGAAGAATCTAGGACATCAGCATGAGGAAAATTATTATGCAAAGGCTGGAAAGTTATGAGATATGTTCTTCTATGACACCATAAAAAAAATATTTTTCTTTTGGGGAATTAGAACTTCTGCTATGAGGCCCCATGATTTCTATGTACGCCCCTGAGCATGGAAAATGGGCATAAAAAATAAATTTTCACCACATCCTTTATGTGGATGACCAAGGCTCTTCATTTATTCTGTAACACCCAAACTTAGACACAAAACGGACATGACAACAGATCAGCACCTGTGCTTTTCTTCTGAGAATTCCAACACTACAGTAAATGTCAGTCAGATAATAGAGATAATACAATACACTTTTAGGTATTAAAATCCAGACTGTGTCCAAAACATCAAAGCCACGGACCACAGGAGGAACTGTGTACAGGCCTAACTTTAAGCCAAGCGGATTGTGACATGAGAAACATCATATTCTGTCATGGATGCATCCATTATAGGCTGGATTCACACATAAAGATGTGCTGTAGTTTTTACGCATTTTTAAGTGGCTCAGTGGGTAGCAATGTTGCTGGGATCCTAGGTTCAAGTCTGACGGACAACATTTGTCTGGAGCTTGTATAATCTCTGCGTTTGCATGACTATCCTCTGGGCTTCCTCCAAAAACTGTGAGATTCTACTGGAGTGAATGACTGATGACAATGCTGTAAAGTGATGCAGAATATGCTGGCTCTATGTAAAAGAAAAACATGATAATTTTTATGTGACATATGGCACCCAATCCATTCAAGCTACCTTTCAAAGTAGCACTCCTGGTCACACGTCTGTGTATTACACTGCAGTTGAGTCTCATTCACATGAATGCAGTCACAATGCAGTAGGGCAGCTGGAAACATAATATGAAGAGGAAAAAGCACTGATTCCGTACTTTGGTCACCTTCATTCTTAAAGAATTTATCCAGAACTTTTATTACTTTTGTGCTTGGAGATAAGAACTAACAAGCGCAGGTAACTCCTAACTATCTGCCTTTTCTGCATGGGAACAATATCAACCGATGATTCCTGCTTCAATTCAGCACCTTCTCTTCTCATCTGCTCTTTCTACAGTGTGTGACTGCAGACATCATGCTGATTAAAAGTGGGCTCCCCGCACTTAGGTAGCGGGGAACCAGCTTTCAATCAACATGACACTGACAGTTACATTGACAGTTACCCTCCATTGACAGAACAAAGCGAAGTAAAGACACTGACGTCATGTCAGTGGAAGCCACAGAATCACCCGCAGAAATGGTCTGTGACCACTCGAAGTCGGCAGAGATTGGTGCTGAGCAGAACAGGCAGATAGTCAGCAAGTACCTGCCTGCTAGTTCTTAGCCCCATATACAAAAATAATAATAGTATAAGCTGCCTCCCCATACACAATAGATAGCTCTCCGCCAATCATCCACAGGATCCTTAGCCACATATACAATAAATAGCTCACCACCGATCATACACAGGATTCTTAGCCCCATACACAATAGATCGCTTTCCAACAATAATACACAGGATTAGAGTTGAGCGAAACGGGTCGAAAAAATTCAAAAGTCGCCGACTTTTGGCAAAGTCGGGTTTCATGAAACGAAACCCGACCCTAGGATGAGGTCGGCCACGAGGTCGGCGACTTACGCGCCAAAGTCGCGTTTCAAAAGTTTGTTTTGCGCTCTTTTTCAGCCAATCAGGATCCACGGACACTGTGGGCAACGTGATGACATAGGCACGGGTCACCACCATCTTTCAGAAGGGCATGCAAGTGATTGGCTTGCTTTGGTGGGCGTCACAGGGGGTATAAAAGGGCGTGCACGCCGACCGCCATCTTACTTCTGCCGATCTTAGTATAGGGAGAGGTTGCTGCTGATTCTGTAGGGAGAGCGTTAGGCAGGGAAGAAGACAAAAAAACTGCTTCTGCTGCTAGCGATTTGGCCTGCACAACACACAAGTCACTGTGTGTGCAGTGCAAGGGGAGGCTATATTGTGGTGTATCAGTGGTGTTGGTTGTTGGGCTGCCTTCTAAGGCTTCCTGACACGCTGGCATTGCTGTTTACCCACTGCTCCGCAAACTGCTTTTTTAAAAGCAATCCAATCTCCCTTATCCTCTCGTCACTTTGGTCACAGGCAGCTGTGCCATCGAGCGTGTCACATAGCGCTCAGATATCAGTGGGCCGCACACAATCCACAAGTGTCCACTGTCCACAAGTGTACGCAGAGATTCAAAATCTCCATTATCCTCTCGTCACTTTGGTCACAGGCAGCTGTGCCATCGAGCGTGTCACATAGCGCTCAGATATCAGTGGGCCGCACACAATCCACAAGTGTCCAGTGTCCAAAAGTGTACGCAGAGATTCAAAATCTCCATTATCCTCTCGTCACTTTGGTCACAGGCAGCTGTGCCATCGAGCGTGTCACATAGCGCTCAGATATCAGTGGGCCGCACACAATCCACAAGTGTCCACTGTCCACAAGTGTACGCAGAGATTCAAAATCTCCATTATCCTCTCGTCACTTTGGTCACAGGCAGCTGTGCCATCGAGCGTGTCACATAGCGCTCAGATATCAGTGGGCCGCACACAATCCACAAGTGTCCAGTGTCCAAAAGTGTACGCAGAGATTCAAAATCTCCATTATCCTCTCGTCACTTTGGTCACAGGCAGCTGTGCCATCGAGCGTGTCACATAGCGCTCAGATATCAGTGGGCCGCACACAATCCACAAGTGTCCACTGTCCACAAGTGTACGCAGAGATTCAAAATCTCCATTATCCTCTCGTCAGTTTGGTCACAGGCAGCTGTGCCATCGAGCGTGTCACATAGCGCTCAGATATCAGTGGGCCGCACACAATCCACAAGTGTCCACTGTCCAAAAGTGTACGCAGAGATTCAAAATCTCCATTATCCTCTCGTCAGTTTGGTCACAGGCAGCTGTGCCATCGAGCCTGTCACATAGCGCTCAGATATCAGTGGGCCGCACACAATCCACAAGTGTCCACTGTCCACAAGTGTACGCAGAGATTCAAAATCTCCATTATCCTCTCGTCACTTTGGTCACAGGCAGCTGTGCCATCGAGCGTGTCACATAGCGCTCAGATATCAGTGGGCCGCACACAATCCACAAGTGTCCAGTGTCCAAAAGTGTACGCAGAGATTCAAAATCTCCATTATCCTCTCGTCACTTTGGTCACAGGCAGCTGTGCCATCGAGCGTGTCACATAGCGCTCAGATATCAGTGGGCCGCACACAATCCACAAGTGTCCACTGTCCACAAGTGTACGCAGAGATTCAAAATCTCCATTATCCTCTCGTCAGTTTGGTCACAGGCAGCTGTGCCATCGAGCGTGTCACATAGCGCTCAGATATCAGTGGGCCGCACACAATCCACAAGTGTCCACTGTCCACAAGTGTACGCAGAGATTCAAAATCTCCATTATCCTCTCGTCACTTTGGTCACAGGCAGCTGTGCCATCGAGCGTGTCACATAGCGCTCAGATATCAGTGGGCCGCACACAATCCACAAGTGTCCACTGTCCACAAGTGTACGCAGAGATTCAAAATCTCCATTATCCTCTCGTCACTTTGATCACAGGCAGCTGTGCCATCGAGCGTGTCACATAGCGCTCAGATATCAGTGGGCCGCACACAATCCACAAGTGTCCAGTGTCCAAAAGTGTACGCAGAGATTCAAAATCTCCATTATCCTCTCGTCACTTTGGTCACAGGCAGCTGTGCCATCGAGCGTGTCACATAGCGCTCAGATATCAGTGGGCCGCACACAATCCACAAGTGTCCAGTGTCCAAAAGTGTACGCAGAGATTCAAAATCTCCATTATCCTCTCGTCACTTTGGTCACAGGCAGCTGTGCCATCGAGCGTGTCACATAGCGCTCAGATATCAGTGGGCCGCACACAATCCACAAGTGTCCAGTGTCCAAAAGTGTACGCAGAGATTCAAAATCTCCATTATCCTCTCGTCACTTTGGTCACAGGCAGCTGTGCCATCGAGTGTGTCACATAGCGCTCAGATATCAGTGGGCCGCACACAATCCACAAGTGTCCAGTGTCCAAAAGTGTACGCAGAGATTCATAATCTCCATTATCCCCTGTCACTTTGGTCACAGGCAGCTGTGCCATCGAGCGTGTCACATAGCGCTCAGATATCAGTGGGCCGCACACAATCCACAAGTGTCCAGTGTCCAAAAGTGTACGCAGAGATTCAAAATCTCCATTATCCTCTCGTCACTTTGGTCACAGGCAGCTGTGCCATCGAGCGTGTCACATAGCGCTCAGATATCAGTGGGCCGCACACAATCCACAAGTGTCCAGTGTCCAAAAGTGTACGCAGAGATTCAAAATCTCCATTATCCTCTCGTCACTTTGGTCACAGGCAGCTGTGCCATCGAGCGTGTCACATAGCGCTCAGATATCAGTGGGCCGCACACAATCCACAAGTGTCCAGTGTCCAAAAGTGTACGCAGAGATTCAAAATCTCCATTATCCTCTCGTCACTTTGGTCACAGGCAGCTGTGCCATCGAGCGTGTCACATAGCGCTCAGATATCAGTGGGCCGCACACAATCCACAAGTGTCCACTGTCCACAAGTGTGTGCAGAAATTCTAAAACTCCCCTGTCCTATAGTCACCTTGTACCTTGTTTTACATTACTATATAGTTTGTTGGATTTTGTCTACATTTCTACCAAAAATGAGGAAGGCTGGTGGAAGAGGCCGTGGAATTGGGCGGGGGTTGGCAGCTGGTAATGATGGTGTTGGTGGTGGATCTGATGGTAGTGGCAAGAGCAAAATAGGACCAAATGCAGGAGGTGCTGACCCTGCGTCATCGTCTGTCTACATAAGGCCTCGAACGCTTAGTTTTCTAGGAGTTGGCAAACCGCTTTTAAAGGCAGAGCATCAGGAAAAAGTTATGTCTTACATTGCTGACTCAGCCTCCAGCTCTATCGCCTCCTCTTCTTCAGTTGTAAAAAGTAAAAGCACTGAGTCGTCATTGGAGGCTCATGTTCATGAACCACACCTTTCCTTGTGTCCTTCACCCCAACCAAGATTGAAGGATGACGCAGGCCATACTACTGATTACTCCATGGAGCTGTTTTCACATACCATGCCTGGATTATCAAGTCAAATGGTGAATTACCCAGGCCAAGATGAATCTGACATGGAGTGCACTGATGCACAGCCGCTGATGGATGATTCTCCTGGTACATTCACTCAGAGCACTACATTGTCCTCGCAGTGTACAGAGCCAGATTTTGACCCTGATGAGACTCAGGTGCCCCTTCCCGCACACTATACCACCATACACGGTGACACAGAGAAAGGTGCACATGACATAGAAGAGGAGGTGATGGATGACCCAGTTGTTGACCCAGATTGGCATCCATTGGGGGAAGAGGGTGCTGCTTACAATAGCTCAGATGAGGAGCATCCACAGCAGACATCGACATCGCAACAGCTGTTATCTGGCAGGCCCGGAGCACTCCAAAGACAGGTTCCAAACATCAAAAGAGTTGCTGGACAGCTTGTCCAGAGGGTCAAAAGATCACAGCGTGCTAGGCC
Source organism: Dendrobates tinctorius (assembly GCF_039654945.1). NCBI lineage: Eukaryota > Metazoa > Chordata > Amphibia > Anura > Dendrobatidae > Dendrobates > Dendrobates tinctorius. The sequence continues at coordinate 3,154,056 of NW_027361726.1, read as the reverse complement.
GCAAAATGTCTGCCAAAGTAGGAAGAGTGCAGTGTGGCAGTTTTTTGAACAAAATCCTCATGATCAGGCCAAGGTTATCTGTAAGAAGTGCGCAAAGACCTTTAGCCGAGGGAAAAATCTGAAAAATTTGAATACCAGTTGCATGCTTAGACATTTAACCAGCATGCACTTGCAAGCGTGGACACAACACCAAACCTCAAGTGCCACATGTGCAACTGATCACAACGAAGGTAGTCAGCAACGCTACATTGTTTCCCCCACTGTAAGCCCACCGGTTAGCACAGCAGCAAATGTTGAGGTGTCGTTGCAAGGCCACAGCAGTCAGGGAATCCCACTGTTATATCAACGAAAGACTGATTCTAGGCCATCAGAAAGAACACCAACTCCATCACCATCATCAACCCTCTCTCAGTCCGCCCTGTCAACCGCTACTTCCACCATATGCAGCTCTCAAGTCCAGCTCACCCTCCCAGACACTATGAGTAGGTCAAGAAAGTACTCAGTCTCTCATCCGCGTACACTGGGTTTGAACGCCCACATTGCCAAACTAATCTCGTTTGAGATGATGCCCTTTCGGTTGGTGGAAAGCACAGCTTTCCGCGAACTCATGGCCTATGCAGTACCACGCTATGACCTACCCAGTCGCCACTTCTTCTCTCGCAAAGCCATCCCAGCCCTCCACCATCATGTGAAAGACCGCATTGTCCATGCACTCAAGCAGTCAGTGAGCGGAAAGGTGCACCTCACAACTTATACATGGTCCAGTCGGCATGGCCAGGGCCGTTACGTGTCCATCACTGCGCACTGGGTTAATGTGGTGGATGCAGGGTCCACAGGGGACAGCGGTGGTGGGACAGTGCTGCCTAGCCCACGGTCTAGGAAACAGTTGGCTGTAGGCGTTCGACCCTCCTCCTCCTCCTCCTCCAGAAGCGACAGCTCGTCCACAGAGCGCAGTCGTACGAGCACTCCATCTGCAGCTGCCACTGTTGCACACGATGTGTCCCCCTATGGAGCAGCTAGTGGAAAGCGTCAGCAGGCTGTGTTGCAGATGATGTGTTTGGGCGACAGACACACCGCCGAGGTGCTGGCCGAGTACTTGAAGCGACAAACTGAGTCATGGCTGGGCAGTGTACATCTTGAGGCAGGCAAGGTAGTTAGTGATAACGGCCGTAATTTTGTGGCAGCCATAGCCCTTTCAAAACTCAGCCACATACCTTGCTTGGCTCACACCTTGAACCTGGTGGTGCAGTGCTTCCTCAAAAATTATCCGGAGTTAACAGCCCTGCTCCAGAAGGTGCGAAGACTGTGCGCGCACATCCGCCGGTCGCCTGTACACTCCGTTCGTATGCAGAAGCTGCAGCGATTGCTCCACCTTCCCAACCACCACCTCATTATCGACATTGCAACAAGGTGGAACTCCACCCTGCACATGGTGGAGCGGCTGTGCGAGCAGAGGCAGGCCATAATGCATTTGTGGGAGGATACACGGCCAGGCACTTTGAGAGCAGACATGGAGTTGACAGGCGTGCAGTGGTCGAAGCTGAAAGACCTTTGTAAAGTCCTTCAGTGTTTTGAGGAATGCACACGGCTGGTAAGCGCAGACGACGCCATCCTAAGCATGAGCATCCCACTTATGCGTCTGCTCATGCAAACTTTGACGCACCTTAAGGAGCAGGCGTCTGCAGCCAATGTTGATGAGGAGGAAGAGGAGGAGGGAATCCTTGATGACATTCAGCCATTGTCTGCTCAGGGACCTCTCCTGGACGAGGTGGAGGAAGAAGAGGAGGAGGAGGAGGAGGATGATGGGGATGATTACTTAGGGGAGGAGGATGCATCTCGTGGGGCAAGTGAAAATGTTGGCGTGGCAAGGTCTGGTACAGGGTTTGTGCGTGACTGGAGGGATGTGGATTTGCCAGAAAGTGCTCCTCCACCCAGCACTCGCAGTGCATCATTGACACCGGGAACATTGGCCCACATGTCAGATTATGCCTTGCGGATCCTAAAAAGGGACCCCCGCATTGCCAAAATGATGAACGATGACGACTACTGGTTGGCCAGCATCCTGGATCCACGCTATAAAGGCAAATTACAAAACATCATGCCACAGGAGAACCTTGACCTAATATTGGCTAATAAACAAGCAACTCTGGTAAATCGGTTGCTTGAGGCATTCCCAGCACACAGCAGCGGTGATGGTTCTCACACGAGCCGTACGGGCCGGGGGCAGCTTGGCAGAGGTGTTCGTGGTGCACACAGCAGAAGTGGCGTTGGAGACAGGGGTTTCATGACAATGTTGTGGACTGATTTTTCAAATACCGCTCACACAACTGGTAATACTGCATCGATGGAAAGTGACAGGAGACAGCAGTTGTCAACTATGGTTACAAACTACTTTTCCTCCCATATCGATGTTCTCCCACACAGGTCATTCCCCTTTGACTATTGGGCCGCTAAACTGGACACCTGGCCTGAATTGGCCCAATATGCCTTACAGGAGCTCGCTTGCCCAGCTGCAAGTGTGCTATCGGAAAGAGTCTTCAGTGCAGCTGGATCAATCCTGACAGAAAAAAGGACCCGTCTGTCAACCCAAAATGTGGATGATCTAACCTTCATTAAAATGAACCACGCATGGGTTTCCAAGGATTTTGTCCCACCTTCCCCTGATGACACATAGGGTGACAGAAAAATGGCTTGCTTTGGTCCACCTCTTCCTGGTACTTCACCTATTTCGCCTTTTGCATCAGTTGAATGTCCAACATCAACATATGCGACTTTCTAAAACTCCCTAACTGTGCTGCCTCCCCCCCCATGGCCGGGGTCACCACCTAGCGCACGACACCGTGCGAGTGCCGTTGCCCTGGACAGGTGGGTAGGCCGACTCTTGGGCGCGGGCACTGGCACAGGGTCCCTCATAGTGCAATCAAGTGTCTCTGACGGTGGTGGTGCACACCCGCCGTCAGACACACCGCTGTACTATGAGGGGCCCAGTGCCAGTACCGACGCCCACGAGTGGGCCCCCCTTGCTTGGCCAGGGCCCCAGCATTTGCAATCTTTACCTCTCCCTGCTCCTCCGCTGTGTAATCTGGGCCGTCAAATCCATACTGTGCCTGACACCGTCTGAGCCTGCCTCCTGATGTATAGACATATATTTTGAATGTGTACGCTATCCATACATGTTATCCGGGGATACGGTACCCCTTCTAACCTTTGTGCAATGACGTGCAATCCATACTGGGCCTAACACCGTCTGAGCCTGCCTCATGCTGTATAGACATATATTTTGAATGTGTACGCTATCCATACATGTTATCCGGGGATACGGTACTCCTTCTAACCTTTGTGCAATGACGTGCAATCCATACTGGGCCTAACACCGTCTGAGCCTGCCTCATGCTGTATAGACATATATTTTGAATGTGTACGCTATCCATACATGTTATCCGGGGATACGGTACCCCTTCTAACCTTTGTGCAATGACGTGCAATCCATACTGGGCCTAACACCGTCTGAGCCTGCCTCATGCTGTATAGACATATATTTTGAATGTGTACGCTATCCATACATGTTATCCGGGGATACGGTACCCTTTCTAACCTTTGTGCAATGACGTGCAATCCATACTGGGCCTAACACCGTCTGAGCCTGCCTCATGCTGTATAGACATATATTTTGAATGTGTACGCTATCCATACATGTTATCCGGGGATACGGTACCCCTTCTAACCTTTGTGCAATGACGTGTAATCCATACTGGGCCTAACACCGTCTGAGCCTGCCTCATGCTGTATAGACATATATTTTGAATGTGTACGCTATCCATACATGTTATCCAGGGATACGGTACCCTTTCTAACCTTTGTGCAATGATGTGCAATCCATACTGTGCCTAACACCGTCTGAGCCTGCCTCATGCTGTATAGACATATATTTTGAATGTGTACGCTATCCATACATGTTATCCGGGGATACGGTACCCCTTCTAACCTTTGTGCAATGACGTGCAATCCTTACTGGGCCTAACACCGTCTGAGCCTGCCTCATGCTGTATAGACATATATTTTGAATGTGTACGCTATCCATACATGTTATCCAGGGATACGGTACCCTTTCTAACCTTTGTGCAATGACGTGCAATCCATACTGGGCCTAACACCGTCTGAGCCTGCCTCATGCTGTATAGACATATATTTTGAATGTGTACGCTATCCATACATGTTATCCGGGGATACGGTACCCCTTCTAACCTTTGTGCAATGACGTGCAATCCATACTGGGCCTAACACCGTCTGAGCCTGCCTCATGCTGTATAGACATATATTTTGAATGTGTACGCTATCCATACATGTTATCCAGGGATACGGTACCCTTTCTAACCTTTGTGCAATGATGTGCAATCCATACTGGGCCTAACACCGTCTGAGCCTGCCTCATGCTGTATAGACATATATTTTGAATGTGTACGCTATCCATACATGTTATCCGGGGATACGGTACCCCTTCTAACCTTTGTGCAATGACGTGCAATCCATACTGGGCCTAACACCGTCTGAGCCTGCCTCATGCTGTATAGACATATATTTTGAATGTGTACGCTATCCATACATGTTATCCGGGGATACGGTACCCCTTCTAACCTTTGTGCAATGACGTGCAATCCATACTGGGCCTAACACCGTCTGAGCCTGCCTCATGCTGTATAGACATATATTTTGAATGTGTACGCTATCCATACATGTTATCCGGGGATACGGTACCCCTTCTAACCTTTGTGCAATGACGTGCAATCCATACTGGGCCTAACACCGTCTGAGCCTGCTTCATGCTGTATAGACATATATTTTGAATGTGTACGCTATCCATACATGTTATCCGGGGATACGGTACCCTTTCTAACCTTTGTGCAATGACGTGCAATCCATACTGGGCCTAACACCGTCTGAGCCTGCCTCATGCTGTATAGACATATATTTTGAATGTGTGCGCTATCCATACATGTTATCCGGGGATACGGTACCCCTTCTAACCTTTGTGCAATGACGTGCAATCCATACTGGGCCTAACACCATCTGAGCCTGCCTCATGCTGTATAGACATATATTTTGAATGTGTACGCTATCCATACATGTTATCCGGGGATACGGTACCCCTTCTAACCTTTGTGCAATGACGTGCAATCCATACTGGGCCTAACACCGTCTGAGCCTGCCTCATGCTGTATAGACATATATTTTGAATGTGTACGCTATCCATACATGTTATCCAGGGATACGGTACCCTTTCTAACCTTTGTGCAATCACGTGCAATCCATACTGGGCGTGAGAACGGCTGGCGAGCTGTTAAGCAAGCTACAGCACCTGTCCAGACAAGTACAGGGATTCCCTAGCGAGGAGACTTATTTGATTGTTTTCTATGTTGGGACAGCAATTTTTGGGGAGCACTATACTCTGGAGAATGATAGATGGGGCCCACCATACACTGGAACATTCCAAAGGTGGACATCAGACACTGGAGCAGCATTTACAGGGCCCATTATACACTAGAGCATTAGAAATGGGGCCCATTATGTTTGGAGCATTATTTGGGCCCATAAGACATTGGAGCTTCATCCATGGGGACCAACATATACTGTAGCATTATGTGGAGCTCATCATATACTGTTTCAAACATTATATGGGACCAATGATTTTGTATGGAGAAATAGATGGGCCTCGTCATGAGATGTAAAAAGTGAGGTATTTTTCATTGTACTATACCGCTATTTCTCTGCCGTATCGGAGCATGATGAGTTGTGGTATGTGTTAAAGGGGCGCTCTTTCGCCCAGGGCACATGAAAACCTGCAGCCAGCCCTCCCCCCCCACAAATTTAGCCAAATAACCCCCATTTTTCAGTGCGTAACTTGTATTATGAAGTTAATTAAGGTTGACAAGCTTAAGTAAGAAGAATTGATGCTTTTGGCATTCAAATGGGCACTGTAGGTGTGTTTCCTGTCCTCCTCTCACTGCCGACTTTTATTCCCCATTGACTTACATTGGGTTTCGTGTTTCGGGACGACCCCGACTTTTCCCTATAATCGGACGATCTTGCTCGACCCGACTTTTGGAAAAGTCGGGTTTCACGAAACAAAACGCGACCCTAAAAAAGCAAAAGTCGCTCAACTCTACACAGGATTCTTATCCCCATACACAATAGATCACTCTCCACCGATCATACACAGGATTCTTAGCCCCATACACAATAGATTGCTCCCCGCCGATCATACACAAGATTCTTAACCGCATACACAATAGATCGCTCTCCGCCGATCATACACAGGATTCTTAGCCCCATACGCAATAGATAGCTTTCCGCCGATCATACACAAGATTCTTAACCGCATACACAATAGATCGCTCTCCGCCGATCATACGCAGGATTCTTAGCCCCATACACAATAGATCACTCTCTGCCGATCATACACAGGATTCTTAACCACATACACAATAGATCGCTCTCTGCCGATCATACGCAAGATTCTTAGCCCCATACACAATAGATAGCTTTCCACCGATCATACACAGGATTCTTAACCACATGCACAATAGATAGCTCTCTGCCAATCATACACAGGATTATTAGCCCCATACACAATAGATCGCTCTCCGCCGATCATACACAGGATTCTTAGCCCCATACACAATAGATCGCTCTCTGCCGATCATACACAGGATTCTTAACCACATGCACAATAGATAGCTCTCTGACAATCATACACAGGATTCTTAGCCCCATACACAATAGATCGCTCTCCGCCGATCATACACAGGATTCTTAGCCCCATACACAATAGATAGCTTTTCACCGATCATACACAGGATTCTAAACCACATGCACAATAGATAGCTCTCTGCCAATCATGCACAGGATTTTTAGCCCCATACACAATAGATAGCTCTCCGCTGATCATACACAGGATTCTTAACCACATACACAATAGATAGCTCTCCGCCAATCATACGCAAGATTCTTAGCCCCATACACAATAGATCGCTCTCCGCTGATCATACACAGGATTCTTAGCCCCATACACAATAGATCGCTCTCTGCCGATCATATGCAGGATTCTTAGCCCCATAGACAATAGATAGCTTTCCACCGATCATACACAGGATTCTTAGCCACATGCACAATAGATAGCTCTCTGCCAATCATAGACAGGATTCTTAGCCCCATACACAATAGATCGCTCTCCGCCAATCATACACAGGATTCTTAACCACACACACAATAGATCGCTCTCCGCCAATCATACACAGGATTCTTAGCCTCATACACAATAGAACGCTCTCCGCCGATCATACACAGGATTCTTAGCCCCATACACAATAGATAGCTCTCCACCGATCATACACAGGATTCTTAGCCCCATACACAATAGATCGCTCTCCACCAATCATACGCAGGATTCTTAGCCCCATACACAATAGATCGCTCTCCGCCGATCATACACAGGATTCTTAGCCCCATACACAATAGATACTGTAGCTCTCGGCCGCTCATACACGGGAGAGCTTTCCCTTTTTGAGTTTCCTATGAAAAATGCTTGAAATTCATGGGATTTTTACAAGTGTTCAAAAATAGTGTGTGTGTGAAAAAGCCTTATAGGGGTAAGAATAGTGTTCATGTGTTTCATGTGGAGGATGACATCTCTCCTGTATTATTATTGCACAGGTGTCCATTTACTGTAATGGACGCCACTAACATGGGATGAAGATGTCAGGTTAATTGTTGTCATTTCCATCCAGCAGTAATAATGAGCAGTGCTGATCCTACACTGTGCGGTTGTGGAGCTGATGGTTTCAGCTACGGCCTGCAGATGTATCCAAATATGTAATTATTGTTTGGCCTACTAAGATGTTTTTGGAGGTTTTAGATCTATTAATAGCAGAGACTTGAAACAGTTGGCTACATATAACCGTATTCATTACTGCGTGCACAGTCGTTTTTTTGGGTATAAGATCCTAAACAGTAACTGAATGAGCAGTTGAAGCACTAAAGAATTCCAGTGCGTGGGATCCCGCCGGCCGAGGCTGACCTAGGCTGATGTTCACTAAATGCTGCTTTGCCAGAGGATTTCACCCCCTGTTGCCAAGTAGCATTCCAACAACAGATGTATGGGCTGCGAAATGCACCGAACTCACCAGAACCTGCTGCATTGTGAGAATGTGCCGCAGAGGTGACCGTGCAACAAATGTATGAAACGTAGGAAGCCAAGTCCTATTTAGACTTGTTAACAGGGGGGGAGGCACAATATTAAGTTCTGAAAATGTTACATTCACACACAGTGCTGTGTTGTGCATAAATATGTGAATCTTCAGATTTTGTATTAGGGTATGTGTCTATGCTCCGTACTGGCAGCACTTTGAAAAGAGCGGAAATCCCACTCCGCCCAAAGCGCCGCCCCCTGTTGTACATGCGATGATACCGCATGTGTTCATTGAACACATGCGGAATCACCACATCGTATTCATAGAGGAGGTTATTTATCTTGCGGAGACGGAGTGTCTCCACAAGATAAATAGACATGCTGCAGTCTGGAAAGATGCTCCGCATGTCCGGATACGCAGGTCTGCCGGATGTGGCTCTGCAACCATAGTAGATATGGGATTTCATAAAATCCCCTCCACTATGCTGTAACATCTGGACGCTGTGGATCGGACGCTGCGGCTGTACGCGGCGTCCAATCCGCAGCAAATACTGATGTAATCCGGACAGTGGAAACATACCCTTAGTCAATGCCTGATGAAGAGATCTGAGCAGTCTCGAAAGCTTGCAATTTGTTACCATCGTTTCTGTTAGCCATTAAAAGGTATCAACCACTGAGGACTCTCAAATTCTAAATACTTTTCTATCTACTGGCTAACACGGTACAAAGATATATACCTTTCCTGTATGAAGCCAGTCAGTATTTATGTTACTCACTTATATAGCGCCATTAATTGCACTGCGCTTCACAGACATTACCGGTACTGTCCCCATTGGATAAAATAACTAGTGAGGAGTGAATGTGCTGGGATAAAGTGTTATCACGCTCTGGTGCTAACCGACTGACTTCAGCGTGCTCGAAAAATGTTAGAGCCTGTTTGTTAAGCAATCCCTACATGTGTTGTGTCTGTCGATCAGCTGGGAGACGCACAGCCGCGGGGACTCAAACATATTTTTCGAGCACGCCGAAGGCACTCGATTGGCACCTGAGTTTGGTAACACCTTATCTGAGCACGTTCGCCCATCACTAATAATAAAGCGTTTATTATGGATATATCACAATGGCTATGTCCACACTGCATTTTATCAGCGCACATTCACACTTGGCACCAATGTCTGTCCCTGAGATCACACGCACAATTCTATAGCAGTTATAGATAAAGAGCGATTCTAATCTATACGTGTAATGGGATCATTCTCAGTAACATGTCAGCACATGTTACACAGTATCGGTAGTATACTGCGGAATATGTTGGCACTATATAAAGAAAGATTATAATTATCTTGGAAATTTCCCATAAATACTGTGTGATTCTGTAAGTTATTTCTGCCCTCCTTTCCTTACGTGTCAGTCCTTGTTTTTCTGCAGCCCCAGTACATGCAGAATTGCTGTTATTTGTCTAACCCCGCACGCTGACCTCCGGTGTATGTGACAGTCAGAGAGATGAGGACATGTCAGGTTACTTGTAACTACTGTATTGCAGCTCTATCTGCAGACCTTCATCTGTCAGCGAAGCTCCTCGAGTCTTTAAGGACCAGAAAGAAGAAGCCTTCCGATTTTTATGAAACCATTCAGCATTTATCGTAATGGACACATGGGATAGCGGTACTTGTCCACAGCACATGGCACTTTCCTGGGGCCTCTTGTTCGACCTTCATTGTAACCCTACTGGGAATTTTCACAGTGGATGGCAAGTGTCATAATTTTTTTAGGAATCAAGCTTGAAAATTAGTGTGGGTGTGCTAATTTGCTTTTCACCCCTTAGAGCTGGCACATCCAGATTACTACAGAACCTGTATTATTTTTTATTATTGCATTAGGACCTTAAGTCTAGAGCCAGGCTAATACTGTCAGTAGTAAAATCATCCTGACCGGTTGGTTTAAAAATGAAAAAAAATGCCTCTAACCCGCTAACTACAGGGCTTTACCAGTGCAGTTTGCAGACCATTAGGATAATTCAAATTATAGGAAGAGAAAGTCCAAGAGTCTTTGAATTTTTAGGATACAATTATATTTTATTATTACAATTGTTTATTACTCAATATAGTGACCATTGGAAAACTTCCTTCAATGTAAAGCATCTTACCATAGGCAGAGGCGGACAAGGGCAGAGGAGGGACCAGTGCAAAAACAGCATGAGTAACCATAATGCACCCCTCTGTGTGTCTGGGACAGAAGCTGATTTGGGGGTGGAAGTGGGGCCCTTAACTATAGGGCCCTTGTTGTACCAATGACATGTTAGAGGTACAAGCAAAGCGAAAGAGAAGCAGCTGCTCTGTCGACGTGATGTCAGTGGAAGCAGAAGTGGTCTGAGCCAAAAGAAACTGGTGGCGGGCAGGACAGGCAGACTACTTGCCTGTTAGTTCTAAAGCCCCTGTCACACACAGCAATCTCGCTAGCGTGATCGCTGCTGAGTCACAAGTTTTGTGACGCAACAGAGATCTCACCAGCGAGATCGCTGTGTGTGACACCTATCGGCGATCCGCCCCCCTGCCGGGTATCGCTGATCGTGCTCGAATGCCCTGGACTTTTTTAGATCGTTGGTCTCCCGCTGGCCAGCACGCATCGTTGCATGTGGCAGGCAGGAGAGCAGCGATCAGCGAGCTCCCAGCTCGTATCCAAGGTAAACAGCGGGTTTCTAAGTGCTGCGCGGTGCTTAGAAATCCGATGTTTACCTTGGTTACCAGCTCCCTGCACCAGCGTGCTGGTATCTAAGGTACACAGCGACGCGCGCGCTCGTCATTGCTGGTGCTGATCGCTGGTGAGGCTGCCTGTTTGGCAGCTCACCAGCGATCATGTAGCGACACACCAGCGATCCTGACAAGTTCATATCGCTGTCGGGATCGCTGGTGAGTCGCTATGTGTGACGGGGCCCTTAGGCTTACTGTAAAAAAAAAATAGTCAAAGATAAACTCTTAACTATTTAAAGTTTTATTTTTATAGTGGCAATATACATTAAAAAATATATATTTTCTTATTAACTGTAATGTACATGATGTATTTATTAAAGGAAATGTGAGGAACATGAAAATATTAAATACCAGAAGTTTTTTTATATTGGTAAAAATAACATTACTTTTTTTTTTCTTTTGCTTCATTTTTCTTTATTAACACAAACTTTATTTTTCCATTATTTTTATCCTATTAAGAAAATTTTTAGTTTTTCAGTTTATCTTATGGATGAGGTTAGCTTCTTCTAACGGTGGTACCGGGTGGCCAGAAGGCTCTTTTTTATGGTTTACTCCCAGGATTTGGCGCTCTGATCCTTATTGGGTTGGTGTGATGTATAAAATGTAAAGAAAAAACAGAATGCAATGATTTGGAAATCTCTCATAGTCATATTTGACTCACAACAGAACACAGATGAGAAGGTGAATGTTGGACATTTTTCCATCTCAATTAAAAAAAGTAATACGGCAGTAACATATCTCAAAAAAGTTGGGATAAGGTTAACAAAACTCTGAAAAAGTAACTGAAACTAATGAAAAACAGCTAAGGGGTCAATTTTCAGCTGTCAAATGACTGTCTATAGAAAGAGCATGTCAGTGTCACGATGACCTGTCCTGTGTGACGCGACCCGCTGGCCGGTAACTAAAACAACAAGACGCGGCAAGTGATGCTGTCCTGTGTGACACAGCCCGCAGGCCGGTAACTAAAACAACAAGACACGGGAAAAGGGGAAACAGTTGCAACGGTGGGCCCTGAGATAGGGAAAGGGGACGTAGAGACCTCCTGCACTCCCCTGAGTCAATGTCCCTAACGCTCCTAACGCTCCCTATGCCGATTCTGCACCGGGCGCCGATCAGGAACCTGTCGCCCTAGCACACCCTACACCTATCCCTTGCTAGGGAGATGGGTGGCGCAGTCACTGGCCCCACCAGAATGCAGCTCTCCTCCTGAATCGCTGCCACTAAGCTCTGTCAGAGCTACAAGGAAATCCCCTATGACTCCTTCCACACCAGGGCTAAGACAGTGCTGCAAGGAACGCTCTCCAGCTCCTTCCTCCACCAAGGATGGTTGAAATGAACACTATCACCAACACTGATTGCAACACCTGTGACTCTTTTATAGGTAAGAGCCAGCAATCACACCTGCATTATAATCATGTGCACTTAACTAAAGAAACAAGAGTGCAATGATGCTCACCACCACCGGGGGCAAACTTAGAACAAAAGACACCACAGTGCAATAATCCTAATGGCCACCGGGGGCAAAAAACAAACTTTAGCACAGCTTAAGAAAAAAAAAGGTTACCTGTGCTTTTTATCAGTCCTGATCCAGCATGGATCATGACAGTCAGAGAGGCAGAGCCTCACAGAAGCAAAGATGGTCAGATGTCGCCAATCTGACCAACTGCATTTACAAATAGTGGAACAATTTAAAAAAATCTTTTTCAACATAAAATTGCAAAGATTTTACAAATCCCACTATGTACAGCACATAATATCAAAAGACTCAAAGCTTCTGGCGTAATCCATGTACACAAAGGACAAGGTTTATGGTCAATAGATGCTCGTGATCTATAGGCTCTCAGGTGACACTGCCATAAAAGCAGGCATAAGTCAGTCATGCTAATCATTGCATTTGCTCAAGAATACATTGCTTTCAGATGAGACTAGGGATGAGCGAGTAGTGAAATACTCGGATTCGCTGTACTCCTTACAAGTACCTCCTAATACTCGGTACTCGTAAGGAGTAGCGAGTCCAATGTAAGTCAATGGGAAATGCGAGAAATGGGCTGTGTGTATGTGCTGGGCTGGGCGGGAACTGTGCGAAGACTATGCCGGGCTGTGCGGGACTGTGCTGGCCTGTCCGGGACTGTGCTGGGCTGTGCAGGACTGTGTTGGGCTGTGCAGGTACTGTGTGGGACTGTGCAGGGCTGTGCGTGACTGAGCTGGGCTGTGCGTGACTGTGCGGGGACTGTGCTGGCCTGTGCGGGACTGTGCTGGGCTGTGCAGGTACTGTGTGGGACTGTGCAGGGCTGTGCGTGACTGAGCTGGGCTGTGCGGGGACTGTGCTGGGCTGTGCGGAACTGTGCTGGGCTGTGCGGGGACTGTGCTGGGCTGTGCGGGACTGTGCTGGGCTGTGCGAGGAGTGTGCAGGGCTGTGTGGGACTGTGCTGGGCTGTGCGGGGACTGTGCGGGCTGTGCCGAATAGTGAAATACTCGCCAGGATTTGAGTACCGCGAGTACCGCATTACTCGCCGACTACCGAATCCTAACGAGTATACTCGCTCATCCCTAGATGAGACCAAAATTGAACTTTTTGGCATCCAAGGTAAACACTATGTCTAGCACTAAACCAACACAGCTCATAATCCAAAGACCATCATCCCCATAGTGAAACATGGTGTTGGCAGCATCATGCTGTGGGGGTGTTTTTCGGCAGCAGGAACAGGGAAAATGGTCCTAGTCAAGGGGTGAAATATAGAAATATTCTTGAGCAAGACCAGTTTCAGTATGTCAGTGATTTGAGACTGGGATGAGGGTTCACCTTCCAACAAGACAATGACCCAAAGTATACTGCTAAAGCAACACTCGAGTCATTTAAGGGGAAATCTGAGAATCTGTTGCCAGATGTGAGGATGGCTTTTCATCAAGGGAAACCATTTAACTTGAAGGAGCTGGAGCAGTTTTGCCTTGAAGAATGGGCAAAAATGCCAGTGGACAGATGTGGAAAGCTTATAGAGACTTATCTAAAGTGACGTGCATTGTAATTGCCGCAAAAGGAGGCTCTACAAAGTACTGACTTTAGGGGGGTAAATAGTTATGGACTCTGAAGTTTTCAGTTATTTTGTCTTATTTGTTGTGTGTTTCACAATAAAAAGAAAATCAAAAGTTCACAGTCGTGCTAATGTTCTTTACATGAACTGATGCAAACCCTCAAAAAAACAATGAAGTTTCGTTTCTCATTCCGTTTTCGGTAATCAATAGGATGATGTGCTTTGCCAAAAAGCTCTATTTTGATCTCATCTGTACACAAGATGCTTTCCCGTACTTACTTACGCGCAATTTGGCAAACTGCAGTCTAGCTTTTTTATGTCTCTGTGTCAGCAGTGGGTCCTCCGGGGCCTCCTGCTATAGAGTTTCATTTCATTCAAATATCGATTATTGGTTTACGCTGATATTGATACACTCTGAGTCTGCAGGACAGCTTGAATTTCTTTGTAACTTGATTGGGGCGGCCTATCGACCATCCGGACTATCCTGCGTTGTAACGTTTTATCAATTTTTCTCTGCCGTCCACATCCAGGGAGATTAGCTACAGTGCCATTGGTTGTAAACTTGTTGATTATGTTTCACAACATGGACAAAGAAACATCAAGATCTCTCGAGATGGACTTGTAACCTTGAGATTATTGATTTTTTTCATCAATTTTGGTTCTTAAGTCCTCAGAGAGTTCTCTTCTCCTCTTTCTGTTCTCCATGATTAATGTGGCACACACAGACACACAACGCAAAGATTGAGTCAACTTCTCCCCTTTCTCCCCTTTTTATCTGCTTTCTGGTGTGATTTTCATATTGCTCACACTTGTTACTTGCCACAGGTGAGTTTGAATGAGCGTCACATGCTTGGAACAAAGTTGTTTACTCACAATTTTGGAAAGGTGGCAACAATTATTCGGCCCATTTTGGGGGTTTTGTGTGAAATGATGTCTAATTTGCCTTTTTTTTCTTTGTTTTTTTTTGTGTTGTTCCAATACACACAAAGGTCTTAAACATACAGTGGGTACGGAAAGTATTCAGACCCCTTTACATTTTTCTTCATTGCAGCCATTTGGTAAATTCAAAAAAGTTCACTTTTTCTCATTAATGTACACTCTACACCCCATCTTGAGTGAAAAAAAACAGAAATGTTTGCAAATTTATCAAAAAAGAAAAACTGAAATATCACATGGTCATAAGTGTTCAGACCCTTTGCTCAGACACTTATATTTAAGTCACATGCTGTCCATTTCCTTATGATCCTCCTTGAGATGGTTCTACTCCTTCATTGGAGTCCAGCTGTATCAAAACGTGTAATTGCAATTATTTTATGGAGGGAATACGTCATTTTCTGGAACAATTTCAACGGTGCCAACACTTTCGACCATGACTGTTGCCATCATTTTTTACATTTTCTTTTAAATTAAATAGTAAAATGTCCAATGTTCACTTTCAGATATGTGTACGGTGTTCTGCTGTGAATAACATATGTCTGTAAGACATTTCCAAACTTTGCATTCTTGTTTTCTTTACATTTTACCCAATGTCTCAACTTTTTGGGAAATTTTTTTTTTAATGTAATTAAAGGGAACCAGTCATTAGGTTTGGCCGCTATAAGATACAGCCACCGCCTTTCAGGGCTTATGTACAGCATTCTATAATGCTGTAGATAAGCCCCCAGCGTGACCTGAAAGATAAAAAAAAAATCACTTTTATAATACTCACCTGCAGGGCGGTCTGGTCCGATGGGTGTCGTAGGTCGGGGTCCGGCACCTTCCATCTTCTTGCAATGCCGCCCTCCTGTTTGCTTCATCGCTCCACAGCATCGCGCTCCTGCGCAGGCGTACTTATCTGCCCTGTTGAGGGCAGATCAAAGTACTGCAGTGAGCAGGCTCTGGGTCTCTCTGACCTTTCCCAGCACCTCAACAGGGCAGATAAATACGCCTGCGCAGAAGCGCGATGCCGGGGAGCTATGATTCAAGCAGAAGGGTGGTGATCATAAGAAGATGGGAGGCGCTGGTCCAGGACCTGCGACACCAATCGGACCGGACTGAGGGTGAGTATAATGAAAGTTATTTTTCTCCTCTGGCAGGCTGGATTGGGGGCTTATCTACAGCATTATAGAATGCTGTAGATAAGCCCTGAAAGGCAGTAGCCGTGTCTTATATCGGCTAAAACTGCTGCAAAATGTTAGGCCTATTGAGATAAAACAAAAAGGCATTGTTTAATCTTGGAAATTTAATTTAAGCTATAACAGCTTACAATATAAATCATGAAATGATAGCTCTGCATATTTAGGAAAAACAAGCATATTTCCAAGAATAAGCATAGGACATTCCTGCAGGTTGCAGAGTGATAGTGGTGGTTTTGCTCTGTTACCTGCTTATCTATAGAAAATCCCTTTTAAATAATTACATTAAAAAGTTGTTTTATGATAAAAGATTACGGCGATCATGTTGTGACAAAGTAAATCTCCTATATAAATATACATGCTAGAATATTTCCTAGTTATTTTGCAGCTCGATAAGACTTTGATGTAGTCGTGTTAACGCTTTTGTAGCTAATCTCCTGTTTATAAACTACAGGTTTGTTCAGAGAAGTGTATATAATCTGAACCCACTGAGTGCGTTAAGCAATACGCTACCTTCCAGTGACGCCGCTAGTCTTATGTCAGAAGCTAAATGTGAAGCTACTGTAACACAGAAAAAACACAGTATAACAAACGTGTAAAAATACTCTGTTGTAAAAAATATATAAGTAACAGTAAACAGCAAGTGCTAGTAAAAAGACGATAACAAAAACAGGGTATTTAGTTGATACGCTTTTTTGCAAAAAATGTATACTAAGCCTCTCCACCAACGTCAAGGTATACCCATCTTAGAGCAATCCTATCTAATGTATTTAAAACCTGATCATGTGAACAGCGTATCCACATCAGGCATTGCCTTTCTGAACCCTGCTCATACAGGTACTGTAAAGAAGAATTATAAATTATAAAAGTACCGTAAACCTTTGTTGTCCGCAAGTCATTTCCAATTTTCAAATCAGAAACGTGGTGTTCAGCCAGTTAGATAAATGCTGAAAGATTCTACAAAAAAAATAGTGTAAATGGTGTGTAAAGCTTCAGGTAATGGCCCAAACTGTCTGTGACCTTTGCCTTTTCCATAACCTTTAGCTTCAATTTTGCCAAAATTCTTGAGACTTACAAGTGAACCCTTTCATGAAAACTCCTGAAAAAGTCCATATCCATTCGAAGTTTTACGAATTATTTCCCTAGTTTTGGAATAGTGTCTTCTAGAATATGTAAAAAAAAAAGCAATGCTATAGGTATTTTATCTTTCTGTAAAGTATGCGGCTTTCAGCTGTCATTGGCTTGTATACCAGTTTGCTAATGAGGTTTAAGTACATAGAGCAGAGGAATTTTAACCTATGATAAGATATCCATCAAAACAGATGGCACGGTGCCTGAAAAACATACAAGAATTTACCTTGAAAAAAAACAACTTTTTTAGCCATCGGCTGAACAAAAAGTAACTGCACCCTGAGGCGACAGAGGGCAAGACTTGTTACACGTGTGCGGTGTCATCAGAAGCAGAGATAACATCATCATGGGGGTACGTGAATGACGGTAAGCAGCTTTGAAGAGCTGCAAACCATGATCGAAACGAATGAGGTCTCAGTACAGACATAACTTATATTTGGATTTTACACTAGTTTGCTGGATGAATAACCATTTCTGTGGATGTGGACTGTGGATTCTCACTTGGGTGAGCAATGAGTATTGTAAGATGTAGGGATTAAACTGTAATGAAAATTGGTAATTAACTTTATTTCAATATCTTTGGTCTTTCTTAGGAAAATTTTTCCATTTATCACCTATTCACATGTCTGATCATTTGGGGTCCCACAGCTGGGGCCACCACAAATCACTAAAATGTAGGGTCCCAAACATGCATTCTTCCTGAAATAGAGCTGCATGATCACTGTCCCGCAACTCATGTCTATGGAACAGATGGTAAAAGTTAAACGCTCTATCCTGCCATCTCTTTCAACCCACAGGCATAAGGTTGGTTTATACCATCTGACTTGCGGCATTAAAAGACCACCAATAAGTAAATCTTTCCTGATCGGTTTAATAGCTGGTTTACACACACACACTGCATTTAACCATTGTTCTCAGCGGCACAAGTTTACACAGGCTGTCGATAATAGTGATCTTTTGTGATGCATAAAAGATCATTTCACCAGATGAACAAGCATTTTACTCGTTCATCTGGTGATCGGCAATCTGTTATAGATTGCAAGATAATTGTGAAATGAGCGTTCCTATATAAACTCATTCGCGATAATCTTGAGGTGTAAATGGACCACCAGAGCGTTATCTGCATCATTCAATTATGATCGCATCAAGGAGAAATAGGGGACTTGGACTTTCATACTAGTGGAGGTCCCAGTGATCAGACAATTATCTCCTATCCTGTTGGGATAACAGATTAATATCTTTTGTGTGGAAAAACTCAAGCTTTCCGGCACCTCCAAGGGCAGCATCACAAATTTTCTCATAAAGCGTCTGTTCAGATTAGTGTTATGAGTAGAGTTGAGCGAAACAGGTCGAAAAAATTCAAAAGTCGCCGACTTTTGGCAAAGTCGGGTTTCATGAAACGAAACCCAACCCTAGGATGAGGTCGGCCACGAGGTCGGCGACTTAAGCGCCAAAGTCGCGTTTCAAAAGTTTGTTTTGCGCTCTTTTTCAGCCAATCAGGATCCACGGACACTGTGGGCAACGTGATGACATAGGCACGGGTCACCACCATCTTTCAGAAGGGCATGCAAGTGATTGGCTTGCTTTGGTGGGCGTCACAGGGGGTATAAAAGGGCGTGCACGCCGACCGCTATCTTACTTCTGCCGATCTTAGTATAGGGAGAGGTTGCTGCTGATTCTGTAGGCAGAGCGTTAGGCAGGGAAGAAGACAAAAAAACTGCTTCTGCTGCTAGCGATTTGGCCTGCACAACACACCAGTCACTGTGTGTGCAGTGCAAGGGGAGGCTATATAGTGGTGTATCAGTGGTGTTGGTTGTTGGGCTGCCTTCTAAGGCTTCCTGACATTCCTGCATTGCTGTTTACCCACTGCTCCGCAAACTGCTTTTTTAAAAGCAATCCCAATTTTTTTTTTTGTCCTGCTGAGAAGACAAAAAAACTGCTTCTGCTGCTAGCAATTTGGCCTGCACAACACACCAGTCACTGTGTGTGCAGTGCAAGGGGAGGCTATATAGTGGTGTATCAGTGGTGTTGGTTGTTGGGCTGCCTTCTAAGGCTTCCTGACATTCCTGCATTGCTGTTTACCCACTGCTCCGCAAACTGCTTTTTTAAAAGCAATCCAATCTCCCTTATCCTCTAGTCACTTTTGTCACAGCTGTGCCATCGAGCCTGTCACATAGCGCTCAGATATTCATTGGGCCTCACACAATCCAAATGTGTCCAGTGTCCAAAAGTGTGTGCAGAGATTCAAAATCTCCCTTATCCTCTAGTCACTTTGGTCACAGCTGTGCCATCGAGCCTGTCACATAGCGCTCAGATATCAGTGGGCCTCACACAATCCAAAAGTGTCCATCCAGTGTCCAAAAGTGTGTGCAGAGATTCAAAATCTCCCTTATCCTCTAGTCACTTTGGTCACAGCTGTGCCATCGAGCCTGTCACATAGCGCTCAGATATCAGTGGGCCTCACACAATCCAAAAGTGTCCATCCAGTGTCCAAAAGTGTGTGCAGAGATTCAAAATCTCCCTTATCCTCTAGTCACTTTGGTCACAGCTGTGCCATCGAGCCTGTCACATAGCGCTCAGATATCAGTGGGCCTCACACAATCCAAAAGTGTCCATCCAGTGTCCAAAAGTGTGTGCAGAGATTCAAAATCTCCCTTATCCTCTAGTCACTTTGGTCACAGCTGTGCCATCGAGCCTGTCACATAGCGCTCAGATATCAGTGGGCCTCACACAATCCAAAAGTGTCCATCCAGTGTCCAAAAGTGTGTGCAGAGATTCAAAATCTCCCTTATCCTCTAGTCACTTTGGTCACAGCTGTGCCATCGAGCCTGTCACATAGCGCTCAGATATCAGTGGGCCTCACACAATCCAAAAGTGTCCATCCAGTGTCCAAAAGTGTGTGCAGAGATTCAAAATCTCCCTTATCCTCTAGTCACTTTGGTCACAGCTGTGCCATCGAGCCTGTCACATAGCGCTCAGATATCAGTGGGCCTCACACAATCCAAAAGTGTCCAGTGTCCAAAAGTGTGTGCAGAGATTCAAAATCTCCCTTATCCTCTAGTCACTTTGGTCACAGCTGTGCCATCGAGCCTGTCACATAGCGCTCAGATATCAGTGGGCCTCACACAATCCAAAAGTGTCCATCCAGTGTCCAAAAGTGTGTGCAGAGATTCAAAATCTCCCTTATCCTCTAGTCACTTTGGTCACAGCTGTGCCATCGAGCCTGTCACATAGCGCTCAGATATCAGTGGGCCTCACACAATCCAAAAGTGTCCATCCAGTGTCCAAAAGTGTGTGCAGAGATTCAAAATCTCCCTTATCCTCTAGTCACTTTGGTCACAGCTGTGCCATCGAGCCTGTCACATAGCGCTCAGATATCAGTGGGCCTCACACAATCCAAAAGTGTCCAGTGTCCACAAGTGTCTGCAGAAATTCAAAATCTCCCCTGTCCTATAGACACCTTGTACCTTGTTTTACATTACTATATAGTTTGTTGGATTTTGTCTACATTTCTACCAAAAATGAGGAAGGCTGGTGGAAGAGGCCGTGGAATTGGGCGGGGGTTGGCAGCTGGTAATGATGGTGTTGGTGGTGGATCTGATGGTAGTGGCAAGAGCAAAATAGGACCGAATGCAGGAGGTGCTGACCCTGCGTCATCGTCTGGCTACATAAGGCCTCGAACGCTTAGTTTTCTAGGAGTTGGCAAACCGCTTTTAAAGCCAGAGCATCAGGAAAAAGTTTTGTCTTACATTGCTGACTCAGCCTCCAGCTCTATCGCCTCCTCTTCTTCAGTTGTAAAAAGTAAAAGCACTGAGTCGTCATTGGAGGCTCATGTTCATGAACCACACCTTTCCTTGTGTCCTTCACCCCAACCAAGATTGAAGGATGACGCAGGCCATACTACTGATTACTCCATGGAGCTGTTTTCACATACCATGCCTGGATTATCAAGTCAAATGGTGAATTACCCAGGCCAAGATAATTCTGACATGGAGTGCACTGATGCACAGCCGCTGATGGATGATTCTGCTGGTACATTCACTCAGAGCACTACATTGTCCTCGCAGTGTACAGAGCCAGATTCTGACCCTGATGAGCCCCAGGTGCACCTTCCCGCACACTATACCACCATACACGGTGACACAGAGGAAGGTGCACATGACATAGAAGAGGAGGTGATGGATGACCCAGTTGTTGACCCAGATTGGCATCCATTGGGGGAAGAGGGTGCTGCTTCCAATAGCTCAGATGAGGAGCATCCACAGCAGACATCGACATCGCAACAGCTGTTATCTGGCAGGCCCGGAGCACTCCAAAGACAGGTTCCAAACATCAAAAGAGTTGCTGGACAGCTTGTCCAGAGGGTCAAAAGATCACAGCGTGCTAGGCCGCAAAATGTCTGCCAAAGTAGGAAGAGTGCAGTGTGGCACTTTTTTGACCAAAATCCTCATGATCAGGCCAAGGTTATCTGTAAGAAGTGCGCAAAGACCTTTAGCCGAGGGAAAAATCTGAAAAATTTGAATACCAGTTGCATGCTTAGACATTTAACCAGCATGCACTTGCAAGCGTGGACACAACACCAAACCTCAAGTGCCACATGTGCAACTGATCACAACGAAGGTAGTCAGCAACGCTACATTGTTTCCCCCACTGTAAGCCCACCGGTTAGCACAGCAGCAAATGTTGAGGTGTCGTTGCAAGACCACAGCAGTCAGGGAATCCCACTGTTATATCAACGAAAGACTGATTCTAGGCCATCAGAAAGAACACCAACTCCATCACCATCATCAACCCTCTCTCAGTCCGCCCTGTCAACCGCTACTTCCACCATATGCAGCTCTCAAGTCCAGCTCACCCTCCCAGACACTATGAGTAGGTCAAGAAAGTACTCAGTCTCTCATCCGCGTACACTGGGTTTGAACGCCCACATTGCCAAACTAATCTCGTTTGAGATGATGCCCTTTCGGTTGGTGGAAAGCACAGCTTTCCGCGAACTCATGGCCTATGCAGTACCACGCTATGACCTACCCAGTCGCCACTTCTTCTCTCGCAAAGCCATCCCAGCCCTCCACCATCATGTGAAAGACCGCATTGTCCATGCACTCAAGCAGTCAGTGAGCGGAAAGGTGCACCTCACAACTTATGCATGGTCCAGTCGGCATGGCCAGGGCCGTTACGTGTCCATCACTGCGCACTGGGTTAATGTGGTGGATGCAGGGTCCACAGGGGACAGCGGTGGTGGGACAGTGCTGCCTAGCCCACGGTATAGGAAACAGTTGGCTGTAGGCGTTCGACCCTCCTCCTCCTCCTCCTCCTCCAGAAGCGACAGCTCGTCCACAGAGCGCAGTCGTACGAGCACTCCATCTGCAGCTGCCACTGTTGCACACGATGTGTCCCCCTATCGAGCAGCTAGTGGAAAGCGTCAGCAGGCTGTGTTGCAGATGATGTGTTTGGGCGACAGACACACCGCCGAGGTGCTGGCCGAGTACTTGAAGCGACAAACTGAGTCATGGCTGGGCAGTGTACATCTTGAGGCAGGCAAGGTAGTTAGTGATAACGGCCGTAATTTTGTGGCAGCCATAGCCCTTTCAAAACTCAGCCACATACCTTGCTTGGCTCACACCTTGAACCTGGTGGTGCAGTGCTTCCTCAAAAATTATCCGGAGTTAACAGCCCTGCTCCAGAAGGTGCGAAGACTGTGCGCACACATCTGCCGGTCGCCTGTACACTCCGTTCGTATGCAGAAACTGCAGCGATTGCTCCACCTTCCCAACCACCGCCTCATTATCGACATTGCAACAAGGTGGAACTCCACCCTGCACATGGTGGAGCGGCTGTGCGAGCAGAGGCAGGCCATAATGCATTTGTGGGAGGATACACGGCTAGGCACTTTGAGAGCAGACATGGAGTTGACAGGTGTGCAGTGGTCGAAGCTGAAAGACCTTTGTAAAGTCCTTCAGTGTTTTGAGGAATGCACACGGCTGGTAAGCGCAGACGACGCTATCCTAAGCATGAGCATCCCACTTATGAGTCTGCTCATGCAAACTTTGACGCACCTTAAGGAGCAGGTGTCTGCAGCCAATGTTGATGAGGAGGAAGAGGAGGAGGGAATCCTTGATGACATTCAGCCATTGTCTGCTCAGGGACCTCTCCTGGACGAGGTGGAGGAAGAGGAGGAGGATGATGGGGATGATTACTTAGGGGAGGAGGATGCATCTTGTGGGGCAAGTGAAAATGTTGGCGTGGCAAGGTCTGGTACAGGGTTTGTGCGTGACTGGAGGGATGTGGATTTGCCAGAAAGTGCTCCTCCACCCAGCACTCGCAGTGCATCATTGACACCGGGGACATTGGCCCACATGTCAGATTATGCCTTGCGGATCCTAAAAAGGGACCCCGCATTGCCAAAATGATGAACGATGACGACTACTGGTTGGCCAGCATCCTGGATCCACGCTATAAAGGCAAATTACAAAACATCATGCCACAGGAGAACCTTGACCTAATATTGGCTAATAAACAAGCAACTCTGGTAAATCGGTTGCTTGAGGCATTCCCAGCACACAGCAGCGGTGATGGTTCTCACACGAGCCGTACGGGCCGGGGGCAGCTTGGCAGAGGTGTTCGTGGTGCACACAGCAGAAGTGGCGTTGGAGACAGGGGTTTCATGACAATGTTGTGGACTGATTTTTCAAATACCGCTCACACAACTGGTAATACTGCATCGATGGAAAGTGACAGGAGACAGCAGTTGTCAACTATGGTTACAAACTACTTTTCCTCCCATATCGATGTTCTCCCACACAGGTCATTCCCCTTTGACTATTGGGCCGCTAAACTGGACACCTGGCCTGAATTGGCCCAATATGCCTTACAGGAGCTCGCTTGCCCAGCTGCAAGTGTGCTATCGGAAAGAGTCTTCAGTGCAGCTGGATCAATCCTGACAGAAAAAAGGACCCGTCTGTCAACCCAAAATGTGGATGATCTAACCTTCATTAAAATGAACCACGCATGGGTTTCCAAGGATTTTGTCCCACCTTCCCCTGATGACACATAGGGTGACAGAAAAATGGCTTGCTTTGGTCCACCTCTTCCTGGTACTTCACCTATTTCGCCTTTTGCATCAGCTGAATGTCCAACATCAACATATGCCACTTTCTAAAACTCCCTAACTGTGCTGCCTCCCCCCCATGGCCGGGGTCACCACCTAGCGCACAACACCGTGCGAGTGCCGTTGCCCTGGACAGGTGGGTAGGCCGACTCTTGGGCGCGGGCACTGGCACAGGGTCCCTCATAGTGCAATCAAGTGTCTCTGACGGTTGTGGTGCACACCCGCCGTCAGACACACCGCTGTACTATGAGGGGCCCTGTGCCAGTACCGACGCCCACGAGTGGGCCCCCCTTGCTTGGGCAGGGCCCCAGCATTTGCAATCTTTACCTCTCCCTGCTCCTCCGCTGTGTAATCTGGGCCGTCAAATCCATACTGTGCCTGACACCGTCTGAGCCTGCCTCCTGTTGTATAGACATATATTTTGAATGTGTACGCTATCCATACATGTTATCCGGGGATACGGTACCCTTTCTAACCTTTGTGTAATCACGTGCAATCCATACTGGGCCTAACACCGTCTGAGCCTGCCTCCTGAGACATATATTTTGAATGTGTACGCTATCCATACATGTTATCCGGGGAAACGGTACCCTTTCTAACCTTTGTGCAATCACGTGCAATCCATACTGGGCCTAACACCGTCTGAGCCTGCCTCCTGAGACATATATTTTGAATGTGTACGCTATCCATACATGTTATCCGGGGATACGGTACCCTTCCTAACCTTTGTGCAATTACGTGCAATCCATACTGGGCCTAACACCGTCTGAGCCTGCCTCCTGAGACATATATTTTGAATGTGTACGCTATCCATACATGTTATCCGGGGATACGGTACCCTTTCTAACCTTTGTGCAATCACGTGCAATCCATACTGGGTCTAACACCATCTGAGCCTGCCTCCTGAGACATATATTTTGAATGTGTACGCTATCCATACATGTTATCCGGGGATACGGTACCCTTTCTAACCTTTGTGCAATCACGTGCAATCCATACTGGGCCTAACACCGTCTGAGCCTGCCTCCTGAGACATATATTTTGAATGTGTACGCTATCCATACATGTTATCTGGGGATACGGTACCCTTTCTAACCTTTGTGCAATCACGTGCAATCCATACTGGGCCTAACACCGTCTGAGCCTGCCTCCTGAGACATATATTTTGAATGTGTACGCTATCCATACATGTTATCTGGGGATACGGTACCCTTTCTAACCTTTGTGCAATCACGTGCAATCCATACTGGGCCTAACACCGTCTGAGCCTGCCTCCTGAGACATATATTTTGAATGTGTACGCTATCCATACATGTTATCTGGGGATACGGTACCCTTTCTAACCTTTATGCAATCACGTGCAATCCATACTGGGCCTAACACTGTCTGAGCCTGCCTCCTGAGACATATATTTTGAATGTGTGCGCTATCCATACATGTTATCCGGGGATACGGTACCCTTTCTAACCTTTGTGCAATCACGTGCAATCCATACTGGGCCTAACACCGTCTGAGCCTGCCTCCTGAGACATATATTTTGAATGTGTACGCTATCCATACATGTTATCTGGGGATACGGTACCCTTTCTAACCTTTGTGCAATCACGTGCAATCCATACTGGGCTTAACACCGTCTGAGAATGATAGATGGGGCCCACCATACACTGGAACATTCCAAAGGTGGACATCAGACACTGGAGCAGCATTTACAGGGCCCATTATACACTAGAGCATTAGAAATGGGGCCCATTATGTTTGGAGCATTATTTGGGCCCATAAGACAGTAGAGCTTCATCCATGGGGACCAACATATACTGTAGCATTATGTGGAGCTAATCATATACTGTTTCAAACATTATATGGGACCAGTGATTCTGTATGGAGAAATAGATGGGCCTCGTCATGAGATGTAAAAAGTGAGGTATTTTTCATTGTACTATACCGCTATTTCTCTGCCGTATCGGAGCATGATGAGTTGTGGTATGTGTTAAAGGGGCGCTCTTTCGCCCAGGGCACATGAAAACCTGGAGCCAGCCCTCCCCCCCCACAGTCTGTAGCCAAATAACCCCCATTTTTCAGTGCGTAACTTGTATTATGAAGTTAATTAAGGTTGACAAGCTTAAGTAAGAAGAATTGATGCTTTTAGCATTCAAATGGGCACTGTTGGTGTGTTTCCTGTCCTCCTCTCACTGCCGACTTTTATTCCCATTGACTTACATTGGGTTTCGTGTTTCGGGACGACCCCGACTTTTCCCTATAATCGGACGATCTTGCTCAACCCGACTTTTGGAAAAGTCGGGTTTCACGAAACGAAACGCGACCCTAAAAAACCAAAAGTCGCTCAACTCTAGTTATGAGTTCTGATTATAATGCAAAACTACTAAACTGGATCTGTTCTTAACTGATACCAACAACTTAAACTAGGATCCAACAGTTTTGCGCTATTTTTTCTGATAGATCTAAATGTTCCACTTGGCAGAAGTTGCACACAACTTTTTACAGTTGTTTCTCACAAAATTAGAATATCATCAAAAAGTGAATTTATTTCAGTTCTTCAATGCAAAAAGTGAAACTCATTATATAGAGTCATTACAAACAGAGTGATCTATTTCAAGTGTTTATTTCTGTTAATGTTGATGATTATGGCTTACAGCCAATGAAAACCCAAAAGTCATTATCTCAATAAATTAGAATAAATTACAAAAATACCTGCAAAGGCCTCATAAGCATTTAAAAAGGTCTCTTAAGGGCATGTCACACTAAGAGATATCGCTAGCAATATCGCTATAACTAGTGACGTTATAGCGATATTGCTAGCGATATCTCTGTGTCTAATACTTACCAGCGACTGGCTCCCCTGCTGGTTATCGCTGATCGCGCAAGAACGTTCATGACTGTTTCTCGTCGTCAGCTTCCTGTGGCGCTTCCTGCTGTGAGGACGAGCGACGCATGGAGCCGGGCGGGAGGACGCAGGATCGCCGCGTCTGACAGGTAAGTAGCGACCCCCGTCCCCAGCGATGTCGCTAGTGAGATCTGCCTATGTGGCTGCTCACTAGCGACCACTTAGCGATGTACCAGCGATCCTGACCGCGTCATATCGCTGGTCGGGATCGCTGGTACATCGCTAAGTGTGACAGTACCTTTAGTCTATTTCAGTAGGCTCCACAATCATGAAGAAGACTGCTGACTTGCCAGATGTCCAGAAGGCAGTCATTGACACACTCCACAAGGAGGGAAAGCCACAAAAGGTCATTGCTAAAGAAGCTGACTGTACACAGAGTGCAGTATCCAAGCATATTAGTGGAAGGAAAAAGTGTGGTAGAAAAAGGTGCACAAGCAACTGGGATAACCACAAACTTGAAAGTATTGTTAAGAAAAGGTCATTCGAAAATTTGAGGGAGATTTACAAGGAGTGGACTGCTGCTGGAATCATTGCTTCAAGAGCCACCACGCACAGACGTATCCAGGACATGGGCTACAAGTGTCGCATTCCTTGTGTCAAGCCACTCATGACCAATACATAATGCCAGAAGTGTGTTACCATGGAGAAAAAGAACTTGGCTGTTGCTCAGTGGTCCAAGGTGTTGTTTTCAGATGAAAGTAAATTTTGTATTTCATTTGGAAATCAAGGTCCCAGAGTCTGGAGGAAGAGTGGAGAGGCCACAATCCAAGCTCCTTGAGGTCTAGTGTAAAGTTTCCACAATCAGTGATGGTTTCCATAGCCATGTCAATGCTGGTGTAGGTCCACTGTGTTTTATCAAGACCAAAGTCAGCACAGCCGTCTACCAGGAAATTTTAGAGCACTTCATGCTTCTCTCTGCCAACAAGCTTTTTGGAGATGAAAATTTCATTCTCCAGCAGGACATGGCACCTGTCCACACTGCCAAAAGCACCATTACCTGTTTTAAAAACAACAGTATCACTGTGCTTGTTGGCCAGCAAACTCGCCTGACCTTAATCCCATAGAGAATCTATGGGGTATTGTCAAGAGGAAGATGAGACACCAGACCCAACAATGCACACGAGCTAAAGGCTCCTGGGCTTCCATAACACCTCAGCAGTGCCACAGGCTGATCGCCTCCATGCCACGCTGCATTGATTCAGTAATTGATGCAAAAGGAGCCCCGACCAAGTATTGACTGCATTTACTGAACATACATTTCAGTAGACCAACATTTCAGATTTTAATATCATTTTTCAAGTTGTTGTTATAAAGTATTCTAATTTACTGAGATAATGACTTTTGGGTTTTCATTGGCTGTAAGCCATAATCCTCAACAGTAACAAAAATAAACACGTGAAATAGATCACTGTTTGTAATGACTCTATATAATATGAGTTTCACTTGTATTGAAGAACTGAAATAAATTCACTTTTTGATGATATTCTAATTTTGTGAGAAGAACCTGTAGAGTGGTGGAGGTGAAACAGCCAGAAAAGTCTTAAGGTATGTTCACATGTTGTTTTTTTTGCTGCGTTTTTTCCCCATGCTGTCCCAGCTAAACGTGAATGAGATTTCTGAAACCTCATGCACATGTTGTTTTTTTAATTGCAGACTTGAAGGAGTATCACAGCTGTAGCATGTCAATTCTTTCAGTATTTGTGCAGCATTTTTCACCCATTCTAATGAATGCATCAAAAAAAGAATGGATTTCAAAAACACGTTTATTTTGTAGTGTTTTTACTGCCAAGAAACTCATTTTTGATGCAGAAATGTCTGCATGTGCACACACCCTTACCTGCCCGAGTCTTTCCCTTTTAGCGATGGACAGTCACTAGCATATACAGAGAATATTTGTTTAGTAGATCCCACTATAACCGTGAAGCCAGTGATCTACTGCACGTTCTTTCATTGGCTTTAGGTTAAGTGTCCATATTATATGACCTCATTTATCTAGTTATTGTCTATAAGATGACATTTAGGCTAGGCCAAGACTTGGAAGAGTGTTCGTCAATGGGATCACTGATCCCTACTGCCTTACATTTCTATAGAAACTTTTACAGATGTTTGATGTGAACAGCTATAACTCTGCCCTCTTAACGTTTTGTGCTCCTTTATACCTAAGTCCCCCTAAGTCACCTTCTATTCCACATGATAGACTTTCTTTGGAGATTGTTAAGAATGTAACCATAAGCACTTAAGAAGCCATGCCTGCCTACCCTGTCACTCATCTCAGCCCTTTGAAGCATTTCTGTGTCATCACCACCCTCTCAATGATGGACATTCTCTTGACCTCATACTCACCTATTTTTGCCAGCGTCCCATTCTGCCTTGACTCTCCCTTTCTCATCACCGGATATCCCATTAGGTAATTAGATGCTGAAAGAGTCTGGCTGATTGTAGAACTGATACTTTCACAGAGAATTGCCCGAAGTATCAGTAAAATCATAAATCCTAAGCTCATAAGGATTATGATGACCCTTTGGTTCAGTCACCAACATGGCAGCTCTCATCATGACATTATGGAATAATACCGCGGGATGCCAGTGCACTTGTGATAATGATTGATTTCCATGATTTTTCACTTTTTACCGTCACGTTCCAGGAACCATAACTTTATATACAGTGGGGAAAAAAAGTATTTAGTCAGTCAGCAATACTGAAAGTTCCACCACTTAAAAAGATGAGAGGCGTCTGTAATTTACATCATAGGTAGACCTCAACTATGGGAGACAAACTGAGAAAAAAAAATCCAGAAAATCACATTGTCTGGTTTTTTTTCATTTTATTTGCATATTATGGTGGAAAATAAGTATTTGGTCAGAAACAAAATTTCATCTCAATACTTTGTGATATATCCTTTGTTGGCAATGACAGAGGTCAAACGTTTTCTGTAAGTCTTCACAAGGTTGCCACACACTGTTGTTGGTATGTTGGCCCATTCCTCCATGCAGATCTCCTCTAGAGCAGTGATGTTTTTGGCTTTTCGCTTGGCAACACGGACTTCCAACTCCCTCCAAAGGTTTTCTATAGGGTTGAGATCTGGAGACTGGCTAGGCCACTCCAGGACCTTGAAATGCTTCTTACGAAGCCACTCCTTCGTTGCCCTGGCGGTGTGCTTTGGATTATTGTCATGTTGAAAGACCCAGCCACGTTTCATCTTCAATGCCCTTGCTGATGGAAGGAGGTTTGCACTCAAAATCTCACGATACATGGCCCCATTCATTCTTTCATGTACCCGGATCAGTCGTCCTGGCCCCTTTGCAGAGAAACAGCCCCAAAGCATGATGTTTCCACCACCATGCTTTACAGTAGGTATGGTGCTTGATGGATGCAACTCAGTATTCTTTTTCCTCCAAACACGACAAGTTGTGTTTCTACCAAACAGTTCCAGTTTGGTTTCATCAGACCATAGGACATTCTCCCAAAACTCCTCTGGATCAACCAAATGCTCTCTAGCAAACTTCAGACGGGCCCGGACATGTACAGGCTTAAGCAGTGGGACACGTCTGGCACTGCAGGATCTGAGTCCATGGTGGCGTAGTGTGTTACTTATGGTAGGCCTTGTTACATTGGTCCCAGCTCTCTGCAGTTCATTCACTAGGTCCCCCCGCGTGGTTCTGGGATTTTTGCTCACCGTTCTTGTGATCATTCTGACCCCACGGGGTGGGATTTTGCGTGGAGCACCAGATCGAGGGAGATTATCAGTGGTCTTGTATGTCTTCCATTTTCTAATTATTGCTCCCACAGTTGATTTCTTCACTCCAAGCTGGTTGGCTATTGCAGATTCAGTCTTCCCAGCCTGGTGCAGGGCTACAATTTTGTTTCTGGTGTCCTTTGACAGTTCTTTGGTCTTCACCATAGTGGAGTTTGGAGTCAGACTGTTTGAGGGTGTGCACAGGTGTCTTTTTATACTGAGAACAAGTTTAAACAGGTGCCATTACTACAGGTAATGAGTGGAGGAAAGAGGAGACTCTTAAAGAAGAAGTTACAGGTCTGTGAGAGCCAGAAATCTTGATTGTTTGTTTCTGACCAAATACTTATTTTCCACCATAATATGCAAATAAAATGAAAAAAAAAACAGACAATGTGATTTTCTGGATTTTTTTTTCTCAGTTTGTCTCCCATAGTTGAGGTCTACCTATGATGTAAATTACAGACGCCTCTCATCTTTTTAAGTGGTGGAACTTGCACTATTGCTGACTGACTAAATACTTTTTTTCCCCACTGTATGTATGATGACATAGTCATATGAAGGCTTGCTTTTTTTTCCAGGACGATTTATATTTGTCAGTGGCATCATTTTTTGAGTACAAATAATTTAATAAACTTTAATTGTTTATGGGAAGAAATAGAAACAAAACAACAATTCTGCCACAGGTTTTTTCTTCTGTTGTAAATTCTGTGTTTCACAAATACAGCATTACAGGGGTATTCCCATCTCCAAGATCCTATTTCAATATGTAGTAGATGTAATAGCAATAATATTAGCAAATACCTCCAATTAGAAATGTAGTATAGTCCTTCTGATAAGCTATGTAGCTTACCCAATGTACAGGGCATTGCAGTAGCTCAGGTATCCAAGATTACGACCACTCATATAGTGACAGTTAGTTTATTAGTTAGTTGCTAGTGGTCGTAACCATGGATACCTAAGCTACTGCAGTGCTTGCACATGGGGTAAGTTACATAGCGAATCAGAAGAACTATTCTACATTTCTAGTTGGAGGTATTTGTTGTTAATATTATTATTATTTTTTATTATTATTATTATTATTATTATTATTATTATTATACCTACTACATATTGGGATAGAATCTTGGAGATAGGAATACCTCTTTAACTTTATTCTGGGTGTCAGTATAATTATGGCGATACCAAATTGATATAGTTTTATTAATTTTGTACAATTATTACACTCTTTGAAAAAAAAATAATTTGTTTTGGGAACACCATATTCCTCGTCAACAGACCAGTATGAGGGCTTGTTTTTGACATGACAAGCTGTAGTTTTGATTAGTGCCATTTTGGGGTGCATGTAACTTTTTGATCAATTTTTATCAACTGTTTGGGAGGCAAAACCAAAAAAAACCCCAGCAATTTCTCTCTTTTTTTAAACACTATTCACCTTTTTGGAATAATTGTCATGTTATCTTTATTCTGTGGGCTGAACAGATCACACCAATACCAAATTTAGATTAATTTTAGATTATTTTTTTTCATGTGTTTCTATTTTGCACAAGAAATTACTTAAAAAAATATATACATATATTTTTGTCACGATATTTCTGACACCTGTTTTTTTATATTGTTTTGCAGTGGTATGAGGGCTTGTTTTTTGCAGGACAAGCTGTAGTGCAATTTTTTGGCACATACAAGTTTCTGATCACTTGATTCTTATTTTTTTGATCAGCCGTATCTGCTGGCTGAGAGATATAGCAGATACATAGGCCATTGTCAGGCATCCTGTTGCCATAGCAGCCCATCGGCACCCTGGGATCACACTGCGGGGGAGCCAATGGGCTGACATAGGAAGGGATCTCCCTTTCCAGACTCCTCACATGGCGCTGTCACTCTTGATAGCAGCATCTGAGGATTAAATTGCTGAGATCTGAGCTATGCCCACTTTCGCCAAATGCAACAGGAGTGTGGACAGCTGCCTCCTGCTCCGGCGGCATGGGCATAACGTCTGTGCCCATGCTTTCCATCAGATATAAGTGTGTATGATGATTGCGGGAGATGACCTGCAATCTGGAATGGTTACATCTATTTGTGTGGAGTTTAATAAAAATTGTGATATGAAAAAATGTAAAAAAAAAAAAAAACACATTTATTGCACAAACCTATTTCAACAATAGGTCAGTTTCTGGTGACACGTTCCCCTTAAGTTTGTGGTAAAGAATTTGCAACGCTTTATGTGTAGTAAATGGATTTATTATTATCTGTAAGAGGGTTGTAAATTCTGGACAAGGATTGGTGTAAAGTTACTGTCACACTTAGCGATGCACCAGCAATCCCGACAATGATATGGATCGCTGGTGCATCGCTAAGTGGTCGCTAGTGAGCTGCCACACAGGCAGATCTCACCAGCGACATAGCAGGGGTCGGGGGTCGCTACTTACCTGTCAGATGAGGCGATCCTGACATCCTCCCGCCCGCGTCCACGCGTCGCTCGTCGGCGCCACAGGAAGCCCAGCAGGAAGCGCCCGACGAGAAACGGCCCAGGCCGTTCTCGCGCGATCCGCGATAACCAGCGGGGGAGCCGGTCGGAGGTAAGTATCAGACATAGCGATATCGCTAGCAATATCACTGCGACGTCACAAAACCAGTGACGTTACAGCGATATTGATAGCGATATCACTTAGTGTGATAGGGCCTTAAGTGGGGCGATTAGAAATTACAATCTAGTTTCTCTTCAGCTTTTCTAAATCAAAATCTACATAGAAATGGTAGAAAAATGGTAGCTCTAGTTTTTTCTAAACTTTGCATAATGTTTGGTTGTGTATCCTCAACATTATAGCATGAGGTCAGGAGAAGTCAGGAGTAACAACATATTAGAGGAAAGTTGTCAGAACTCATTTACACTGGGACTGGCCGACAATTTAATAGGGACCTCCTGACTCAAACCAGGGGACAGAATAAAGTAGTCAATGTACAAGGAGAAGATAGTTCGACACATGGCGCCACCTCATCGGTACCCACTATGTGTATTTATACTATGAGGTGGAGATGAAGAAATAGCAATTTCTGGGAAACCAAGATTTTTTTTTGAGCTACTTGGGACTAATCAACCTAGTGTCACCTCCAGATAGACCT
This sequence comes from Dendrobates tinctorius, assembly GCF_039654945.1. NCBI lineage: Eukaryota > Metazoa > Chordata > Amphibia > Anura > Dendrobatidae > Dendrobates > Dendrobates tinctorius. Next base: position 3,119,978 of record NW_027361726.1, on the reverse strand, counting down.
GCCGCAGCCTGCAGAAGGCATCCAGACACATATGGCTGTGCGCATACATGGTGATGGTATGCTGCAATGACATCACCAGTTTCGCTAAGTGTACATATACTATGAGGTGAAGATGTAGATATAGCAATTTCTGGGAAACCAAGAATTTTTGAGCAACTGGGCACTATTCAACCTACAGTGTCACCTCCAGGTAGACCTGCCCCAGCCTGCAGAAGGCGGCCAGGCACATATGGCTGTACACATACATGGTGATGGTATGCTGCAGTGACATCACGGAATTATGGCTGAGTCACAGTCGAGGAGGCATATTCTCCAAAAAGGCTTTGTTGTTGAACCAATAATTGAGCGGCTTTAGCCTTGTAATTACTGACAAGAGCAGGAAAAAAATGAGAGACTAATGACTGGAATCCATGTACATGACCAGAGACTTGTGAGACCTCTATGTCTTTATTTGTAGCGCTAGCCCCAGAGGCAAGGCGTAAAAAGATGTTACAGACATTGTCCAGATCAATATTTATGGGCTGGAAGCAAGAATTCAGCCAATTAAGGAGATCCCGTGGGTTGGTTGGAGGCTCCTGGTGCAAAATGTGACCTTTGTAGCAACATGTTGATTACAGACAACGGGACTGAGGGGGTTAAACAGCCAAGGTAAATTACACACAGTTAGTTGTAAGGCCGGAGGGGACATGCTCTGTAAGTACAATGCTATACCTACTGTGTGCCATTCTGGTGCTCCACAGAACAGCTGATACTTATATATAAACCTTTCAGGCCTTTCCTCAGTAGGTTTTTTATAAAGAAAAAAAACATCCTACTACAGCCTACCTAAACCTGCTCAAGTCCATGCTAAAGAGGCTGAGTGGGAAAAAAATACAGCAAAAAGTTGGTTAAAACTAATTGGAATATTTTAGGAAACTACCAAGTAAGAGTATTCAGCAGATGCTGTTATTCCAATACATACACAGCATTAAACTCAGATTACCAGGAATGCTTCTGAGTCCTGACCCAAAGAACGAGTTGTGGTTTGTGATTCTGGCACAATGTACAAGCAATTCTTCATTGACCTTTCACTCCCCCAAAACAGTCTGGTGTTTGGAACCATCAATGGTCCTTAAAAATTGGAATCTTACTGCTGCTATTGTGTATAGGAAGACTGCTGTAAGGTGGAAAGTAGATGGCAGAGCAAACATGATTAAAAGATTATTATCATCTATGACAAAGTCACTGGCAAAGTGCTGGAAGGGAGATGTGTTTCATTGAGGCTATTAGCTTCAGTGATGTGAAACCCACAAGTTTTGCTGCAGCACACTAAGTGTTGAGAGGAGTTAAAGCAGCCATTTTAAAGGGCTGGGTTTATGTCAACAACCAGGTGGCAGGTTATCCACTCCAGGGTGTGGTCCGGGGTTTAAATAGTCAGCCTTCTGAGGCACTTGGTGTTCAGTGTGTCTGGAGAGGCTAACTCCAGAGAGATGTTTGTGATTGTGCTAACCTGAGCCATGTGTTTTGCTAACCCTGACCAGTTGGATCCCGGCAACAACAAGGACTGCGCTTTTTATTATGTTTGTGTTTTTCCTAGGCCAGAAAGGTTGTGTTTGTTTTTGCCCACTTTGCACTGGTTTATGCAGTATCCTTAATAAACCAGTGAGAGGTTTAAAGAGACAGCACTCCTGAGTCTTTCTCCATATGAAGCTGAGTGAGCCGATCTACCACACATCTTAGGATATGCTGTCACTCTGATCGGAGGAACTCTAACCTCCAATGATCTTAAGAATAAAGGAGCTGCAGTGTTGATTTAGTGCTGCCTCCCATTCACTGCGACACACCCGCCACCCCATTTACTTTCAAGGAAGCCCATTGCTAAATCAGCACTGTTGTCCCTTAATCTCCGGATCACTGGGAGACACGGAGATCAGAGCAAAGTGATAGAATAAAGTGAAAGAATATCCAAGCAGCAAACCATCACTTTCTATGATACAGTACTCCATAATACATAAGAGATCTCACTGAGTATACAAGTGCATTAAGAACAATGAACTACAGGTTAATTGTTATGCATCTTAAAATGGGGTTCTTCGATTTTGGAAAACTCAAATCCTCCGGGTATAGTTTATATAAAAAAAACAAAATTTTTTTTTCACTCACCCTCCCCAGGTCTACTGCTGAGTCTCCCCTGTTGCTTCTGGTATCGGTTATTGTCTGTAGCGCTGTTGTTATGTCTACAGAGCTGCACCTAATAACTGAGCTCCGCAGCTCTGACTAAAGACTTGGTACTAGGCGTTCAATGCTACTGAACTCATTGATTGTCTGCTCCGCTATCGATGTGATGTCAACACTGCAGACAACAAATACGGGGAGCAGTGACGGAGACTTACACTGGAACCAGGGAGGGTGAGCAAAGAACTGAATGACGTTGATCAATCATTGAGACAAAGTAGCATTGAATAACTGAGCATGCACCTACAATACTGTATCAGTGCTGAAGATTACCTCCTGCTCTTCTATCTAGACTTTCATATGGTATCGCTAACTAATCCTCAGCAGAGGAAAAGATTCTCCTAGTGTACAATTAAAAATAAAAATTCTGCAATCTCCCACCTGTCTCTTGGCTCATTTGATGTCCATGATCCAAAATCTCCATCTCCAGCGAAGCTTATGTACTTTCAAAAATGTCACTCAGTCTCCATCCCAGAGGGGCATACAAGCGGCAAATCCAAACTTGTCAGCAATTCCTCTGTTAAAATAAAATTATCTCTGTGTCATCGCTGTGTACAATGTTTTACAATGCATGAATCCAAAAGCAAACACAGAAACTAATTATGATCCTATGGGGGATGATAACAAGAGCTAACATTTAACCTATTCATACAACACACAAATGCTTGGGGCTTTATTGCCTTTGCCTACGTTTCCTCTGTACAGTTAAGTGGTAAAAGGTTTTTGGATTACAGGAAATTCTTATTTGCCTCGGCAGATATACCGCACAGAAGACATTTCTTTTAGTGTCCTCACTATTTTTGTGTAATGAAAAGCAATACCACAAACAAAAATATACTCCGGAAAAGCGGCACCGCAGCTGTACATAAAGCCCAGGAATCCGGGCTGACTCCGACACGACACTCCTGACTCTTAACTAAAAACAGATTTTAAGCATGAATAGTCCCAAACTAATTGAAATCTTAGGAAAACTACACACCTGTGTTTGCACATCCTTCCTCTGTGCGCCTTTTCTTATGGCCAAGTGTATTTGCTAGTTTCTATCAAAAGATATTTGTCTTGTTCTTATTAAAGTGCACCTGCTCACCAGAACGCAGCTTTTATACATTCACTAAAACCCTACAGGCAAAGGCATAGACATCCTGGGGCCCATAGCTGAAGTCCTAATTGTCCCCACTGTACCTCCAATAAATAAAGAAATATTCTGCAGAATAGGCAGGGTCCCAGGACATAAGTGTAGTCACAGAAGGGCGTATCTCACAACTTTTAAAGACATGGAGAGGGACATGTACTGCACCACATACGAAGTAATTTTGCCCCTATTGAAGTTTCTTAGTGACAGCCCCCACAGTCACTTAACACAGTATGACAGCCCCCACAGTTCTACAACACAGTATGATGGCCACGACAGTCTCACAACACAGCATGATGGCCCCAAAGTCCTACAACATAGTATGACAGTCCCCTCAGTCCCACCACACAGTATGATGGCCCACAGTCCTACAACATAGTATGACAACCCCCACAGTCCCACAACACAGTATGACGGCCCCCACAGTCCAATAACATAGTATAACAACCCCCACAGTCTCACAACATAGTATGACAACCCCCACAGTCTCACAGCACAGTAGGGCAGCCCCCACAGGCTCTCAGCACAGTATGACGGTCCCCACAGTCCCACAACACAGTGTGATTGTCCCACGGTCCCACAACATAGTATAACGGTCCCCACAGTCCCACAACACAGTATAATAGCCTTCACAGTCCCAAAACACAGTATGATGGTCCCCACAGTCGCAAAACACAGTACGATGGTCCCCACAGTCCCACAACAAAATATGTAGGCCCCCACAGTCCCCCACATTTTGTTCTGGATAAAAAACAGGCAATTTGTTTATAGGCTTGTATGAACTTAGCTGTAGGCCAAATTCAGACATCCTTATATCCCGGCCTGAGTATGGACCATGATGTGCTGACTGACCACAGGTCTCCTGAGCCAAACTCAATAGTCCCATGAGCATATATGAAGCTGTTGACTTTAAGTGAGGACACCGAGGCCCATCCATGCATTGCGGTCCACAGTCAGATTGTGATGTATGAATGTCTGAATTTGGCCTAAAGCTGAATAAATGGCTACAATTAAACCTAATGTATGGCCTTTTCTACTGAGTTCACACACAGTGGAAATACTGCGGCTATAAACCGCAGTGCCCCTGTGCTCCGGCTTTTGTACTGTTTCCATGCACAATCGCTTAATCTCACAGAGAAAACAGCTGTTTCACTTGCAAAATGGCATAGCCGATCATAATGGCCCTTTGGCTTTGTAGGTGAAACAGCTGTTCACCTGCAAAATTAAAAGAATGTTCATAGAAACAGTGGAAAGACCTCAGTGGCATAACTACTGCATGTGAATTCAGCCTTAAAGTGCCAGTGATGGGGATGCAGGTATCACTGGGTCTGTGGGAAACTCACGGGTGAGTTATATGAATGGGAGGAGACTCAACAAGCAGTACAGTATGACTGATAGAGGACACATTGTATCATTTTTATGAAGTCGTGCTATGAACATAAATAAGATGTCATCATTTATAAATCCATGCGAGTGGAGAATGTCACAGATTTTTAAGTGCAGATTACAATAATAAATGCATATGCATTTTAATATGTTTTTAATGTGTTTCCACAACAGAAACTCACTAAACCCACATTAAATCCTCACGTGTTTAGTAATAAAGTTTTATTAAAGCCAAGTAACAGGAAGTATGCAAAACAAACTAGTTTTATTTAAAATCTACCACAACAAAAAGAGACAAAAAGAGATGAAAAAAGCATGTAGAAAAATGCACTCAAAACGCAATGAGAAAAACACAACTAAACTAATTTAGGTAACTGGAGAAGAAATGCTATAGACAATCTGCAACATCAAAAATGCACCAAATACTCATTATGAGAACTTAGCCTTACAAATTGCTTCAGCACAAGATCTAAAAACAGATATGGACACACTGACCACGGAAAACCGGGTGTCGGACATCTGACAGCAAGACTGTGTCACCGATTTTGTGAAGCAACAGCGATCTCGCTACATGTGACACATAGCGGTGACCGGCCCCCCGCTGTATATCGCTGATCGTGCTCGAATGTCCTGGGACATTTTTTAATCATCGGCGTTCCGCTGGCCAGCATGCATCGTTGTGTTGGACGCCGACGAGTGACCTCGTTGGCGATGCAGAACTCAGGACGCAGGCTGGAATCGTTCAGAATAGCTGATGTGTGACAACGCACCAGCGATCCTTACCAGGTCGTATTGTTGTCAGGATCGCTGGTGCGTCGTTGAAGAGATCTGCCTGTTTGGCAGCTCACTAGCGACCATGTAGCGACGCACCAGCAATCCCTACCAGGTCGTATCGTTGTCGGGATTGCTAGTGCGTCACTATCTGAAACGGGACCCTTCGACCATGTTCACACGCTCAGTATTTGGTCAGTATTTTCCATCAGTATTTGTAGCCCAAACCAGGAGAGGAGCAATCAGAGGGAAAGTATAATAGAAACAGATCACCACTTCTGTATTATCATCCTCCTAGTTTTGGCTACAAAAACTGATGTAAAATACTGACCAAATGCTGAACGTGTGAACATGGCCTTAAGCATTTTTAAAAACCTAAATTAATAATCTAATAAAATTTATTTCAACCAAGATATTCAATTTAATTACATTTTAACTATAAGTACATCTGAATGCATATGCACGGCTTCATTTTATTTTGTACCAGCTGAAGAGCCCGGCGTTGCCCGGGCATGGTAACTAACTGTGGTTAGTTATAATAAATTATAATGATTATCCTCCATCCCATAGTCCAGTGACCATATACCCATGACACATCCTCCATCCCATAGTCCCGTGCCCATATATCCATCACACATACCCTTCATTCCATAGTCCCGTGCCCATATACCCATCACACATATCCTCCATCCCATAGTCCCTTGCCCATATACCCATCACACATATCCTCTGTCCCATAGTCCCGTGCCCATATACCCATCACACATATCCTCCATCCCATAGTCCCTTGCCCATATACGCATCACACATATCCTACATCCCATAGTCCCATGCCCATATACCCATCATACATATCCTCCACCCCATAGTCCAGTGCCCATATACCCATCATACATATCCTCCATCCCATAGTCCCGTGCCCATATACCCATCACACATATCCTCCATCCTAAAGTCCTGTGCCCATATACCCATCACACATATCCTCTGTCCCATAGTCCCGTGCCCATATACCCATCACACATATCCTCCATCCATAGAATCATAGAATCATAGAATCGTAGAGTTGGAAGGGACCTCCTGGGCCATCTGGTCCAACCCCCTGCTCAAAGCAGGATTCGCTAAATCATCCCAGTCAGATGTCTGTCCAGCCTCTGTTTGAAGACTTCCATTGAAGAGAACTCACCACTTCTCGTGGCAGCCTGTTCCACTCATTGATCACTCTAACTGTCAAAAAGTTTTTTCTAATATCTAATCTGTGTCTCTTCCCATTCAGTTTCATCCCATTGCTTCTAGTCTTTCCTTGTGCAAATGAGAATAAAGTTGATCCTTCTACAATGTGACAGCCCTTTAGATATTTGTAAACAGCTATAAAGTCTCCTCTCAGTCTTCTCTTTTGCAAACTAAACATTCCCAAATCCTGCAACCTTTCCTCATAAGACAGGGTTTGCAGACCGGTCACCATTCTGGTCGCTCTTTTCTGAACTTGCTCCAGTTTGTTGATGTCTTTTTTAAAATGTGGTGCCCAAAACTGGACACAATATTCCAGATGAGGTCTGACCAAAGAGGAGTAGAGGGAAATAATGACTTCACGTGATCTAGACTGTATGCTTCTGTTAATACATCCTAGAATTGCATTTGCCTTTTTTGCTGCTGCATCACACTGTTGACTCATATTCAGTCTGTGATCTATTAGTATACCCAAGTCTTTTTCACATGTGCTGTCACTTAGCCCTATTCCTCCCATTCTATATATGCTTTTTTCATTTTTATTGCCCAGATGTAGTACTTTGCATTTCTCCCTGTTAAAAACCATTCTGTTAGTTGCTGCCCACTTCTCCAGTTTATTTAAATCTTTTTGAATCCTCTCTCTCTCTTCTCTAGTATTAGCTATCCCTCCTAGCTTTGTGTCATCAGCAAATTTAATCAGTTTACCCTCAATTCCTTCATCTAAATCGTTGATAAAGATGTTGAACAATACAGGGCCCAGGACAGAGCCCTGTGGTACCCCACTTGAGACATTCTTCCAACTGGATGTGCAGCCATTTACGACCACTCTTTGGGTCCGATCACTAAGCCAGTTATGAATCCACCTAACAGTTGCCTTGTCCATTCCATACTTAGTCATTTTTTCAATAAGGATTGTATGAGAGACTTTGTCAAATGCTTTGCTGAAGTCAAGATATACTATATCTACAGCATTTCCTTGATCCACCCAATCAGTGATACCGTCATAGAAGGAAATTAAGTCCCGTGCCCATATACCCATCATACATATCCTCCATCCCATAGTCCAGTGCCCATATACCCATCACACATATCCTCCATCCTAAAGTCCTGTGCCCATATACCCATCACACATCCTCCATCCCATAGTCCCGTGCCCATATACCCATCACACATATCCTCCATCCTATAGTCCAGTGCCCATATACCAATCACACATATCATCCATCCCATAGTCCCGGCCCATATACCCATCATACACATCCTCCATCCCATAGTCCGGTGCCCATATACCCATCATACAAATCCTACATCCCATAGTTCCATGCCCATATACCCATCATACACATCCTCCATCCCATAGTCCAGTGCCCATATACCCATCATACATATCCTCCATCCCATAGTTCCATGCCCATATACCCATCATAGATATCCTCCATCCCATAGTCTCATGTCCATATACCCATCATACACATCCTCCATCCTATAATCCCGTGCCCATATACTCATCATACATATTCTCCATCCCATAGTCCCGTGCCCATATACCCATTATACATATCCTCCAACCTATAGTCCTGTGCCCAGATACCCATCATACATATCCTACATCTCATAGTCCTGTGCCCATATACCCATCATGGTTATCCTCCATCCCATAGTCCAGTGCCCATACACCCATCACACATCCTCCATCCCATAGTCTAGTGCCTATATATATGTATGATAGGTATATGGGCATGGGACTATGCGGTGGAGGATATCTATGATGGGTATATGGGCACAGGACTATGGGATTTACCTCAGTGTTTTAGTATTTTACCTCAGTATTTGATCAGTATTTTACGTCAGTATTTGGTCAGCATTTTACCTCAGTATTTGGTCAGTGGTTTACCTCAGTGTTTGGTCTGTATTTTACCTCAGTAATTGGTCAGTATTTTACCTCAGTGTTTTAGTATTTTATCTCAGTGTTTGATCAGTATTTTACTTCAGTATTTAGTCAGCATTTTACCTCATATTTAATCAGTATCTTACCTCCGTGTTTGGTCTGTATTTTACCTCAGTGTTTTAGTATTTTACCTCAGCATTTGGTCAGTATTTTATCTCAGTGTTTGATCAATATTTTACCTCAGTATTTGGTCAGTAGTATACCTCAGTATTTGGTCAGTAGTTTACCTCAGTGTTTGGTCAGCATTTTACCTCAGTATTTGCTCAATGGTTTACCTCAGTGTTTGGTCAGTATTTTACCTCAATGTTTTAGTATTTTACATCAGTGTTTGATCATTATGTTACTTCAGAATTTGGTCAGTGGTATACCTCTATATTTAATCAGTATTTTACCTCAGTGTTTGATCAGTATTTTACTTCCGGATTTGGTCAGTATTTTACCTCAGTATTTAATCAATATTTTTTTCTACGGTGGTTACAATAGAGCATGGCAGTAATGGAGGAAGGGGTGATTCATTTCTGTCATGTGCTTTCTGCTCCTTTCTGGGGGGCAAACAATGGCTGGGAGCTTATGTTCCAGGGGATGCTAGATTTCACCCACCTGGTCAGTGTCTGCTGAGGTTTGTGGAGCAGGAAAACTGTTGCTCATAGCAACCAATCACAGCTCGGTTTCTTTTAGACAGCTCTGGTGAAATGAAAGATGCTTAGTGATTGGGTGGGGCTATGTGGAGTGGGCGTGGCTGATACACACACATGTGTGTGATACACATGCACATGGTGTGTGATACAGGGTCTCATGTTAGGCTGTCCACTACCCAGGTAACCCCTTTTGAATCCCTATATTACTCCCCAATAAAATAATAACGCTTAGACCACGTTCAAACATTCAGTATTTTGTCAGTATTTTACCTTAGTATGTGTAAGCCCAAACCAGAAATGGGTGGAAAATGTACAACAAATGAACATGGCCTTATATTCACCTCAAACAGGTGCCATTACTACAGGTAATGAGTGGAGGACAGAGGAGCCTCTTAAAGAAGTTATAGGTCTGTGAGAGCCAGAAATCTTGCATATTTTTAGGTGACCAAATACTTATTCTCACCATAATTTGAAAAATAAATCTTGCCAAATCAGACAAGGTAATTTTCTGAATTTGTTTCCTCATTTTGACTCTCATAGTTGTGGTCTACCTATGATGTCAATTACAGGCTGCTCTCATCTTTTTAAGTGGGAGAACAGTTAATGTGCAGTGAAAGGGGAGGATTTTTGTTGTGTGCAGCAGCGCTGGTGGTGATTAAGCTGCCTTTTAAGGCTACCTGCTAGCTGCATTGCTGTGTGCACACTGCTGTTCAAACTGCTTTTTTCAAAGCACTCCAACTTTTAGTATTTTGTCCTGGTGAGTTACTGAGCGTTCATTTTTTCACAGACCATATAGCGGTGTACGCTCCTCACACACTACCGTGTACTGGCTGGTATCACGGACAAATAAAAGCTATCTGGGTGTGACTCTGGAAGAACAAGCCAAGGAGTTTTTCCATTTTTCCAGACCTACACCTTATAGAGCTGTCCGCTTTTCAAACAGTTTCATATATCTGTTGTTTGATACGGTCAAAACTAGACAGAGACAGCGTGTGTCAGTCCCTATACAAATAGACGGAGATTGACAATTTTCCATACAGACACCGTATAGCGGTGTATGCTCCTCACACACTACCATGTACTGCCTTGTATCACTGAAAAATTGAAGCTATCTGTGTGTGACTCTGGAAAAAAAAGCAGAGGAGTTTTTCCATTTTTTCAGACCTACACCTTAGAGTGCTGTCCGCTTTTCAAACAGTTTCGTATATCTGATGTTTGATGACGGTCAAAAGTAGACAGAGACGGCATGTGTCAGTCCCTATACAAATAGACGGAAATTGACAATTTTCCATACAGACACCGTATAGCGGTGTACGCTCCTCACACACTACCGTATACCGCCTTGTATCACGGAAAAATAGAAGCTATCTGTGTGTGACTCTAGAAAAAAAAGCCGGAGTTTTTCCATTTTTCCAGACCTACACCTTAGAGTGCTGTCCGCTTTTCAAACAGTTTCGTATATCTGCTGTTTGATCACGGTCAAAACTAGACAGAGAAAGTGTGTGTCAGTCGGTACACAAATAGACGGAGATTGACAATTTTCCATACAGACACCATATAGCGGTGTACGCTCCTCACGCACTACCGTGTACCGCCTTGGAAAAAATCCACCAGTAGTGGTGAACATTCAGGGAAATGATATTGAGATAGTCGACACCTATAAGTACCTTGGTGTGATCCTCAATAATAAGCTTGACTGGGCCCATCACTTGGATGCAGTGTACAGGAAGGGCCACAGTAGGCTTTATCTGCTCAGAAGGCTGAGAGCCTTCGGAGTTAGGGGGGCACTCCTTGCATCCTTCTTCAACTCTGTTGTGGCATCAGTCATCTTCTTTGGTGTGGCGTGCTGGGGTAGTGGCATATCAACCAGGGACAGGAATAGGCTGGACAAACTGATTAGAAGGGCCAGCTCTGTCCTGGAATGCCCCCTTGATCCAGTTCAGGAAGTATGCAACAGGAGGATACTGGCCAAGGTGAGCTACATGGTGCAGAATGATTCCCATCCCATGCATGAGACCGTGACAAAGATGTGCAGTATTGTCAGTGACCGGCTACTTCATCCTAAATGTGAGAGGGAGCGCTATCGAAAGTCCTTCCTTCCTGCTGCAGTTAGGCTGTATAACCAGCACTGTCCAAAACGGAGAACGACCCAAACAGTGAACTGATAGATCCAAAGTTGTGATAGTCCGGTTATATCTTTTTTTTTTTTCGTATATGTACCTACCTACTGTCAATGTAATGCCTTTATGCATCTGTATCTGTACTTGTTCCAGCCTTGCTGCTGTAATGCTCTGAATTTCCCCATGGTGGGAAGATTAAAGGATTATCTTATCTTATCGTATCATGGACAAATAGAAGCTATCTGTGTGTGACTCTGGAAAAAAAGCCGAAGAGTTTTTCCATTTTTCCAGACCTACACCTTAGAGTGCTGTCTGCTTTTCAAACAGTTTCGTATATCTGCTGTTTGATGATGGTCAAAACTAAACAGAGACAGCATGTGTCAGTCCCTATACAAATAGACAGAGATTGACAATTTTCCATACACACACCGTATAGAGCTGTCCGATTCCAAACAGTATTGTATATCTGCCGTTCGCATTACAGTCACATCTACGCCGAGTCAGCGTGTGTGTGACACTCCATAAATACATATACGGAGATTGTTAGTTACACAAAAACTTATACAGCTGTACACTTCTGATACAGTTCCGTATATCTGCTCCAATACATACTGTGGTAGCGTCTGTGACTAACAAAATATATACGTAGATTAAATTTTTTTAATACACCTTACACAGCTGGACGCTCCTCATACAGTACCATCTCTCTGCTGGTATTTTTGGTACATTTTCCCAAACATGAGGAAGTATGGCGGAAGAGGTCGCGGACGTGGGCAGGGGAGGCGCAGTTGGTACTGATGGTGGTGGTGCATCGACTGGTTCTGACAAAAGCACAATAGCAGCTAAGGCAAGAGGTGTTGAGCCTGCGTCATCGTCTGGCCCAAGAAGGCCTGTAAGGTTGCCTTTTCTTGGAGTAGGAAAACCGCTTTTAAAGCCAGAGCATCAGGAACAGGTTTTGGCGTACATTGCCGAAAAAGCCACCAGCTCTATTGTCTCCTCTTCTGAACGTTCGAAACCTGCAAGCACGGAGTCGTCAGTGCAGGGTTCTGGTCAGGAAAAACACCTCTCCTTGTGTCCGTCACCCCCACCAAAAGTTAAGGATGCAGCAGCCCACACTTCAGATTACTCTATGGAGCTCTTTTCACATACCATGTCTGGGTTATCCAGTCAAATCCTGAATTCCCCAGTCCAATCTGACATGGAGTGCACTGATGCAGGGCCACTGCTACATGATTCTGCTGGTACATCGACCCAGAGCACTACATTGCCTTCACAGTCTATTGAGCCAGAATCTGACCCTGATGAAACTCAGGTGCCCCTTCCCGTATACTATACCACCTTACGCGGTGACACAGAGGAAGGTAAAGAGGAAGGTGCAGATGACTTTGAAGAGGAGCTGATGGATGACCCAGTTCTTGACCCGGATTGGCATCCATTGGGGGTGGAGGGTGGCGCTGGCAATAGTTCAGATAAGGAGAAGGATCCGCAGCAGGCATTGACATTGCAGCAGCGGTTATCTGGCAGGCCCGTAGCTGTCCAAAAACGTGGAACAAAAACTAAAAGAGTTGCAGGACAGCTTGGCCAGACGGTCAACTTAGCACACCGTGCAAGGTCAGAAAATGTATACCAAAGTAGGAAGAGTGCAGTATGGCACTTCTTTGTCCAAAATCCTACTGATGAGGCAAAGGTTACCTGTAAGAAGTGCGGAAGGACCTTTAGCCGAGGTAAACAACTCAGAAATTTGAATACCAGTTGCATGCTTAGACATTTAATCAACATGCAATTGCAAGCGTGGACGGACTACAAAACCTCAGGAGCACATGTGCACCTGCTCAGACTGATGGTAGCCAGCAACACTCCATCGCTTCCCCCACTGTAAGACCACCGCCACCGTTAAGCACACCACCAGCACTAAATACTAAATGTGGAGGTGTCGTTGCGAGGCCAAAGCACTCAGGGAATCACAATGGTTTTGCAACACAATACTGAATCTAGGCCATCACCTCCAATACCATCTGCCTAGCCCACGGTATAGGAAACAGTTGGCTGTAGGCTTTCGATCCTCCTCCTCATCTATCAGCGAAAGCTCGTCCACAGAGCGCAGTCGCACGAGCACTCCATCCGCAGCTGGCAGTGTTGCACACGAGGTGTCCCACTATCGAACAGCTAGTGGTAAGCGTCAGTAGACAGGCTGTGTTAAAGATGATGTCTTTGGGTGACAACAGACACACCGCGGAGGTACTGGCCGACTACTTGCAGCGACAAACTGAGTTATGGCTGGGCAGTCTACATCTTGAGGCAGGCAAGGTAGTCAGTGATAACGGCCGTAATTTTGTGGCAGCCATAGCCCGTGCAAAACTCACACACATACCTTGCCTGGCTCACACTTTGAACCTGGTGGTGCAGTGCTTCCTTAATAATTATCCAGAGTTAACATCCCTGCTCCATAAGGTGCAAAGACTGTGCTCGCACATCCGTCGCTCAAACGTCCACTCCACTCATATGCAGAAGCTGCAGCGATTGCTCCACCTCCCCAAGCACCGCCTAATCATAGACGTTGCAACAAGGTGGAACTCCACCCTGCACATGGTTGAGAGGCAGTGCGAACAGAGGCAGGATGTAATGCATTTGTGGGAGGATACACGGGCAGGCAGTTTGAGGGAAGACATGGAATTGTCGGGTGTGCACTGGTCAAAGCTGAAAGACCTCCATAAAGTCCTTCAGTGTTTTGAGGAATGCACACGGCTGGTTAGCGCAGACGACGCCATCATAAGCATGAGCATCCCACTTATGCGTCTGCTCATGCAAAGTTTGACGCACATTAAGGATCAGGCGTCTGCAACGGAGGAGGAAGGAAGCCTTGATGACAGACAGCCATTGTCTAGTCAGGGAACTGTCCTGGACGAGGTGGAGGAAGAAGAGGAAGAGGAGGAGGATGATGGGGATGATTATTTTGGGCAGGAGGATGCTTCTCAGGGGGCAAGAGAAAATGTTGGCGTTCCAAGGTCAGGTACAGTGTTTGTGCGTGAATGTAGGGATGTGAATTTGCCAGAAAGTGCTCCTCCACCCACCACTGGCAGTGCATCAATGACACCTGGAACATTGGCCCACATGTGCGATTATGCCTTGCGGATCCTAAAAAGGGACCCCTGCATTGCCAAAATGATGAGGGATGACTACTACTGGCTGGCCAACATCCTCGATCCACGCTATAAATGAAAATTCCACAACATCATGCCACAGGAGAACCTAGAGATAATATTGGCTAACAAACAAGCAACTCTGGTATACCGTTTGTTTGAGGCTTTCCCAGCACACAGCACCGGTGCTGGTTCTCCCACGAGTAGTGTTGAGCATTCCGATACTGCAAATATCGGGTATCGGCCGATATTCGCTGTATCGGAATTCTGATACCGAGTATCGATATTTTTTCAATATCAGAATCGGAAGTCCCCATAATGCAATGAGCCACTGTTGTGGCTGTGATTGGCTGCTGAAATGATGTCATCATGATGCGCGGTCTGTGCGCATCATGATGCGCGGTCTGTGCCGACTGCGGGGTTTCTGTACGGGCCTCGGGGGTCTGTACAGGCCTGTCGGGGGCCTGTGCCGGCTGCCGGTGGTCTGTACGGGCCTCTCAGGGGACTGTGCCGGCTGCCGGTGGTCTGTACGGGCCTCTCGGGGGCCTGTGCTGGCTGCCGGTGGTCTGTACAGGCCTCTCGGGGGTCTGTACAGGCCTGTCGGGGGCCTGTGCCAGCTGCCGGTGGTCTGTACGGGCCTCTCGGGGGCCTTTGCCGGCTGCCGGTGGTCTGTACGGGCCTCTCGGGGGTCTGTGCCGGCTGTCGGTGGTCTGTGCCGGCTGCCGGGGGCCTGTGCCGGCTGCCGGTGGTCTGTACGGACCTCTCGGGGGCCTGTGCCAGCTGTCGGTGGTCTGTGCTGGCTGCCGGTGGTCTGTGCGGGCCTGCCGGGGGTCTTGTGTGTGTGCAGGCATCGTCCAATGGGACTACAAGTCCCATCGGGCGATGCCTGCTACAATGACAGTGATTGACACATTAGCCAATGATGGGACAGTATTAGTCCCATCATCCGGCTAATGTGTTGAATGTTAAAAAAAAAAAAATAAAAAAACATACTACATACATACTACATATATACTACATTCATACAGCATACATACATACTACATACATACTTCATATATACTGCATTCATACAACATACATACATACTACATACATACGTCATATATACTACATTCATACAACATACATATATACTACATACATGCTACTTATATACTACATTCATACAACATACATACTACATACATGCTTCATATATACTACATTCATACAACATATATACATACTACATACTGCATACATACTACATACATACTGCATACAATACATTCATACAATACATACATAGACATACAGTACATATATCATAGAGAACATACTCACCATCACTTGTCTCTTTGATCCCCGAAGCCAGTGTCATCTATGAAAAAATATGAAAATAACAAACAAGCCATATGCTCCCTGATCCGCAGAAATCCACGAGGGTCCCACGCCGATCTCCCGTGGAGAACAGCAGCATCAGCTGACGCGACCGCTCTCTAGGGGCTTCAATAAGCCAATGACGGGAGGTAGGTATCCTTCCGCACTGTATTACTCCGCCACTGTAAAAAAATAGTCCCTAGTCTCACTTTTGGCATTGCTGTGTGAGAAAGTTCCCACACAGTTTTTGCCATAAAGTGAGACCAGGGACTATTTTTTTACAGTGGCGGAGGAATACAGTGCGGAAGGATACCTACCTCCCGTCACTGGATTCCTGGAGCCCCGTAGAGCGCGGTCGCATCAGCTGATGCTGCTGTTCTCCACGGGTATATATGTAGCATGTATGTAGTATGTATGTATGTATGTATGCTGTATGAATGTAGTATATATGTAGCATGTATGTAGTATGTATGTATGTTGTATGAATATAGTATATATGTAGCATGTATGTAGTATGTATGTATGTTGTATGAATGTAGTATATATGTAGCATGTATGTAGTATGTATGTATGTTGTGTGAATGTAGTATATATGTAGCATGTATGTAGTATGTAGTATGTATGTATGTTGTATGAATGTTGTATATTTGTAGCATGTATGTAGTATGTAGTATGTACAGTATATTGTATGAATGTAGCATATATGTAGTATGTATGTAGTATGTATGTATTGTGAGAATCATGTGGGAATAGTGGATGAGGGCAGGTATATCTCGCCCAGATTCCTTTCCTATGTGGCCTAGTCTGGTCAGTATCGCACCTGCTTGCTAATGAATAATGGGAGGTGGATATAAAAGGATGCCAGGTGGTTGTGTGAGGGTCTCAGCCTGGGAACACAAAGAGCCTGTCTGTGTGAGAGACACACGTGAGTGGAAGCAGTGCCCACGGCAACTGTGGTTTGGCTGGACGGGAGAAGCCCGCCAGTTGGTAGTTAGGTTGTACTTTGTTTAGTTAGTGCCGGACAGGCCAGGATTTGTTTTATGTTTTATTTCTTTATGCATTGCTTTCACCATTAATAAACCTGACCCAGAGTCAGTTATACCCGAATCCCAGCTCTGCGCCTGAGTTTTATGCTGAACGCACGTGACCTTTGACCCCAGCAAAGGCGATCCCGGAGTGTTTTATCACATTGTGGTGGAGAACACGGGCAACACATTGCAAGCATGAGCATGGAGAACGTGGTGAAAGCGCTGGTACAGTCCACCGCCGTCCAGCAAGAAGCTAATCGGGTGATGATGGCCCAGCTGAAGGAGTTGGTGGACATGACAGTTACCGATCGTTCGCTTCTCCAGCAGGTGGCGCAGCGCTTGGCAAGCTTACCTGAGCTTAACCTGGAAGCCGAGTCGAGAGTGATTCACGTGAGTCGGTACTGGCAGAAGATGACGACCGAAGATGACGTCGAGGCATACCTGACCACGTTTGAACGGACGGCGGTGCGAGAAAAATGGCCGAAGGCACGATGGGCCAGCCTGATTGCCCCGTTTCTTTCCGGTGAGGCCCAAAAGGCTTATTATGACTTAGAGCCTGAAGCCGCGCAGGACTTTGACAAATTGAAAGCCGAGATCTTGGCCCGGCTGGGAGTGACGACCACTGTCCGTGCACAGAGAGTGCATCAATGGACTTATCAGCCGGATAAACCACCGCGGTCACAGATGTTCGACCTGATCCACGTGACGAAGAAGTGGCTACAACCCGAGGTGTTGACAGCGCCAGAGATAATCCAGAGAGTCGTCATGGACAAGTACCTGAGAGCTCTACCGCTAGCCCTGAGGAAGTGGGTAAGCCATGGAAATCCTACGACGGCAGATCAACTGGTGGATCTGGTTGAACGTTACTCCGTGGCGGAAGGACTCCGAGACGACGCTACCCCACCTCGTTCTTCATCATCTCCACGTGGAACCGGTAAGACTGTTCCAGGGAGTAGGGGAGATGGAAAAATCCCTAAGACAGTGGGGGAGGAAAACGGGACTGCCCGCACTGCGAGGCCGAGAGTAACGAACTATGGTCTAAGCAAGGGGCCCGTTAGGTGTTTCCGCTGCCAAGAGATGGGACATATTGCTGTGAACTGTCCGGTCACTACTGAACCCATGCAGTGCGACGTCACAGACTCTAAAAGCCGCATGTCTATGGTTGCACGGGTAGTGAGTGTGAATGCCGGTCAAAAGGATGTGGAAAAACACTTGTGTGATTTAACTGTTGATGGCAAAAATGTGGTGGCATTGTTAGACTCGGGAAGTGTGGTGACTCTGGTGAAGGCCAGTCTGGTGTCAGCCCCGACTGGACCATCAGACAAATTTTCTGTAACGTGTGTGCATGGAGACACCTGTTCGTACCTCACCACGGTCATATGCATTACAACTTCCTATGGGTCTGTGCAACATAAAGTGGGACTCGTCCCGGCGTTATTGCATGATGTTATCCTGGGCCGGGATTTTCCCCACTTCTGGCAATTGTGGGAGAATCAGTTGATACCCTACCCTCGCCTACTGTATTATCACCCATCCCTTGAAGATTGTGAGCCCTCGCGGGCAGGGTCCTCTCTCCTCCTGTACCAGTTATGACTTGTATTGTTTAAGATTATTGTACTTGTTTTTATGTATACCCCTCCTCACATGTAAAGCGCCATGGAATAAATGGCGCTATAACAATAAATAATAATAATAATAATAATAATAATAATAATAATAATAATACCCCAGGGTAATAGTGTACATGATTCTTCTCCCAGGGCACGTGTGGGTCCCGAACCCCTGGAAGAGGTCTCCCCGGAAGACTCTGGGGAAGAGTCTGCGGGAAATGACCTGCCGTTCCCGTTTTCAGTCATGGCGGGTGATACGGAGGAGACCGGGGAAGAGGAGGAGGCCGACAGCCGTCCACCTCCCCGTTTGCCGGATTTAGAAGTTCAGAAAGATGACTTCCAAAGTGAGCAAATAAAGGATCCTACCCTTTCTCAGGCTAGGACAAATGTAAAAGTGATAAATGGGGTACCCGTAGAACCTGGCTCTAGGCTGGCATATCCTTACATGGTTCTGGAGAATGATTTACTCTATCAGATAGAGAAAAAGGGGGAAGATACGGTGCAACTATTAGTCGTGCCAAAACCCTACCGGCGGCAGGTGCTGGACCTGGCCCACGGACATGTGATGGGAGGTCACCTGGGAGTCCAGAAAACCACCGAAAGGATATTACACTGTTTTGTTTGGCCAGGCATGCATCACGATATTCGTGTATATTGTGAGTCTTGTCCTGACTGTCAAGCCTCTGCACCTAAGCCCCGGTTCTGTAGCCCTTTGGTACCCCTACCTATTATTGAAGTCCCGTTTGAGAGGATTGGGATGGATTTAGTTGGGCCCCTTCCACGGTCTGCACGTGGACACCAACATATCCTGGTCATCTTGGATTATGCCACTCGTTACCCGGAGGCCATCCCTTTGCGTAACACGGCCACCAAGACGATTGCCAAGGAACTGGTGCATGTGTTTAGTCGGGTCGGTATACCAAAACAGATACTCACCGACCAGGGGACCCCCTTTATGTCCAGGGTAATGAAGGAGCTCTGCCGATTGTTACAAATCGAACCGTTACGCACATCCGTGTATCACCCTCAAACAGACGGGTTGGTCGAACGGTTCAATAAAACTCTGAAGCAGATGCTGAGAAAGGTGATAGACAAGGATGGGAAGAACTGGGACTATTTACTTCCGTATTTGCTTTTTGCCATCAGGGAAGTACCCCAGTCTTCCACGGGATTCTCGCCTTTCGAGTTATTGTACGCCCGACGTCCTCGCGGACTGTTAGACGTTGCAAAAGAAACCTGGGAGGGTCAGGTCACACCATTTAAAACAGTGATAGATCACGTCACACAAATGCAGGACCGTATTGCGGCTGTTATGCCTATCGTCAAAGAACACATGATACAGGCTCAAGGAGCCCAAAAAAGAATCTATGATAGGGGCGCCAAGATCCGTACGTTTGCACCCGGAGATAGGGTGTTGATCCTGGTCCCCACGGTGGACAGTAAGTTCCTGGCAAAGTGGCAGGGCCCCTTTGAGATTAAGGAAAGCGTTGGTGAAGTAAACTACAAAGTATACCTGGCAGGTAAACGAAAACCTGAACAGATTTATCATGTAAATCTGATAAAACCCTGGAAAGATCGGTCTGCCTTGTCAGTGGAGCTGGCCCGTCCCGTCTGCTAGCATACCGTACCGGAGGTATGGGTTCCAGAGACTCTCTCGGAGCGGCAAAAGACTGAGGTCAGGCAGTTTCTACTTCACAACCAAAAGTTTTTCTCAGAAAAACCCGGGCAGACTACGCTAATGAAACATGACATTGTAACGGAACCTGGTGTCACAGTTCACGTAAAGCCCTACCGAATCCCGGAAGCGCGCCGTGAAGCCGTTTCCCGAGAAGTGAAGGCAATGTTAGAGTTAGGTGTCATTGAGGAATCGCACAGTGCTTGGTCCAGCCCGATTGTGCTAATTCCTAAACCGGACGGCACCATCCGGTTCTGCAATGACTTCAGGAAACTGAATGCGGTCTCAAAATTTGATGCCTACCCTATGCCCCGGGTCGACGAGTTAATAGATCGGTTAGGAAAAGCCCGGTATATTACGACCCTAGATCTAACAAAGGGGTATTGGCAGATCCCTCTGGCGGAGGCTGCCAGAGAAAAGACGGCATTTGCTACCCCAGAGGGTCTATTTCAGTATGTGTATATGCCGTTTGGACTGCACGGATCACCGGCGACCTTCCAGAGACTGATGGATCGAGTCCTGAGGCCACATAGGCAGTAAGCTTCGGCCTATTTGGACGACATTGTCATTTACAGCTTGGACTGGGAGACTCATCTCCAGAAAGTATAAGCTGTGATTGACGACCTGTGGGAGGCAGGTCTAACCGCGAACCCCAAGAAATGTCACATCGGGCTAGAAGAAGCCCGGTATTTGGGGTATGTAATTGGGAGGGGTGTTGTTAAACCCCAGGTTGATAAGATTCAGGCGGTTCAGGACTGGCCACAACCTGTCAACAAGAAGCAGGTGCAAGCCTTCCTGGGGATCGCCGGCTATTATCGCCGGTTCATACCCAATTTTGCAGCCATCGCTACCCCCCTGACGGATCTTACAAAAGGGAAAGACTCCGTCATGATTAAATGGAGTTTAGCGGCTGAAGAAGCCTTCCATAGCCTAAAACGGGCACTTTGCTCTCAGCCCGTACTGGTGACTCCGGACTTCCACAGCGAGTTTGTGGTACAAACAGATGCCTCTGATACCGGTATCGGGGCCGTACTGTCACAAGTGAGGGACGGAGTGGAACACCCAGTCCTCTATCTCAGCAGGAAGCTGAATAAACACGAGCAAAGGTATGCAGTCGTAGAAAAAGAGTGCCTCGCCATTAAGTGGGCTCTCGAGGCCCTCAAATATTACCTGGTGGGTCGAAAGTTCAGGCTGATCACTGACCATGCCCCTCTCAAGTGGATGCACTTGAACAAGGAACGGAATAGCCGGGTGACCCGGTGGTTCCTTGCACTGCAGGCCTACACTTTTACGGTGGAGCACCGCCCAGGGGTACAGATGGGGAATGCAGATGCCCTGTCCTGAGTGCACTGTTTGGCGGGTGTCATTGCTCGACCGGAGTGGTCTGAGCAGAGGGGGGGATATGTGAGAATCATGTGGGAATAGTGGAAGAGGCAGGTATATCTTGCCCAGATTCCTTTCCTATGTGGCCTAGTCTGGTCAGTATCGCACCTGCTTGCTAATGAATAATGGGAGGTGGATATAAAAGGATGCCAGGTGGTTGTGTGAGGGTCTCAGCCTGGGAACACAGAGAGCCTGTCTGTGTGAGAGACACACGTGAGTGGAAGCAGTGCCCACGGCAACTGTGGTTTGGCTGGACGGGAGAAGCCCGCCAGTTGGTAGTTAGGTTGTACTTTGTTTAGTTAGTGCCAGATAGGCCAGGATTTGTTTTATGTTTTATTTCTTTATGCATTGCTTTCACCATTAATAAACCTGACCCAGAGTCAGTTATACCCGAATCCCAGCTCTGCGCCTGAGTTTTATGCTGAACGCACGTGACCTTTGACCCCAGCAAAGGCGATCCCGGAGTGTTTTATCACAGTATGTTGTATGAATGTAGTATATATGTAGTATGTATGTAGTATGTTTGTTTTTTTTTACATTCAACACATTAGCCGGATGATGGGACTACTACTGTCCCATCATTGGCTAATGTGTCAATCACTGTCACTGTAGCAGGCATCGCCCGATGGGACTTGTAGTCCCATCGGCCGATGCCTGCACACACACAAGACCCCCAGCAGGCCCGCACAGACCACCGGCAGCCGGCACAGACCCCCGAGAGGCCCGTACAGACCACCGGCAGCTGGCACAGGCCCCCGACAGTCGGCACAGACCCCCGAGAGGCCCGTACAGACCACCGGCAGCCAGCACAAGCCCCCGACAGTCGGCACAAGCCCCCGACAGTCGGCACAGGAGGCCCGTACAGACCACCGGCAGCCGGCACAGGCCCCCGACAGTCGGCACAGACCCCCGAGAGGCCCGCACAGACCCCGCCCGCACACACAGACATGCACAGTGTCCGCCCACGCACCACCCACACTCTTCCCCCCTCCCGAACAGGATGTACAAGGCAAGAAAGGGGTTTTTTAATTCCGATATTTCAGCCCCATTGACTTGAATGGGACTTCCGGTATCGGAATCGGCGATACCCGATACTTTTTGTGTATCGGGCCGATCCAATCCGATCCGATATTCCTGAATATCGGATGGTATCGCTCAACACTGCCCACGAGTCATAGTGGGCACAATGGAAGAGGTGTTCGTGGTGCACACAGCCGAAGTGGCGTTGGAGACAGGGGTTTAATATTATGGAATGATTTCTCAAGTACCGCTCACAGGACTGCTAATACTGCATCGATTAAAAGTGACAGGAGACAGCAGTTGTTAACTTTGGTTACAAGCTACTTCTCCTCCCATATCGATGTTCTCCCTCACAGGTCATTCCCCTTTGACTATTGGGCCTCTAAACTGGACGCCTGGCCTGAATTGGCACAATATGCCTTACAGGAGCTCGCTTGCCCTGCTGCTAGTGTGTTATCTGAAAGAGTCTTCAGTGCTGCTGGATCAATCCTGACAGAAAAAGGACCCGTCTGTCTACCCAAAATGTTGATGATCTAACCTTCATTAAAATGAACCATGCATGGGTTTGAAAGGATTTTGTCCCAACTTCCCCTGATGACACATAGATTGCCAGAAAAGTGCCTCGCTTTTGTCCTCCTCTTCCTCGGACTTGCCCAATTCCGCCCTTTGCAGCTGCTGAATGTCCAGCCAACACATCAACATATGCCATTTTTTAAACCTCCCTAAGTGGGCTGCCCCCCCCCAATGTCTGGGTTCAACAACTGGCGCACCCGGGCAAGTGCCGTTGCTCTGAACAGGTGGATGGGCCCACAGATGGCCGACGGCACAGACACAGGGCCCCTCATAGTACAATACAGTGTCTCTGACGGTGTGGGGGCCCACTCGCTGTCAGACACACCAGCGTACTATGAGGGGCCCTGTGCCAGTACCGTCGACCATGAGTGTGCCCCCCCTGCTTGGTCATGGCCACAGCACTTGCAAGTTGCAAAACTTACCTCTCCCTTCACCACCGCTGTGTAGTATGGTAAGTTAAATCCTTCACAGGGATGGCCACTAGAAATTTGGTGTATTGATCGATGATGGTTAAGATGTAATTATGCCCTGCCCTGCTGGCCTCTACCTTCAGATGATCAATTGCTACCATTTGTAAAGGACGTCAACTTACAAGCAGATGCAGTGGTGCTTTATGATCACCTTTCACAGTTGTGATAGTCACAGACGTGTGACATTCCTGCCACCATTTTTCAATATCTCCTCTCATGCCAATCCAATAGAATCGCCTACAGTCTGTGGCTTCTGTCTTTTGCACTCCAAAATGACCAGACACATCATGATAGGCAGTGAGGACCATGTCTACATCTCTCCCTGTGATCACAATTTGACGGAGACGAGTAACGGTGATGTGATCCACGCTACTACGATAAAGCAATCCTTTCTTCACAAAGAACCATTTTCAATGTCTCCACAGACACAGTAATTGAGGGTCTGCATCGCCTCTGCAACATCTACTGGGAGGTTTTCCCGCGATGAGTAATTCCCAAATTTCTGCTAACACTCGACTTTCCGTCAGTACTTGTATGCATGTAGTTTCCAGTAGCGGAGAGTCTGGACTTGCTTACTGAGATTGAAATATATACGAAGATTTAAAAGTACCACAACACTGTATACAGTTGTACGCTTCGACTACCTTTCCCTTTTTCTACTTGTTAAATTCTGGTGTAATACATTCTGAGCCTGTGAGTGTCTGTGTCTGACTCCGGAAGTATAGACAGAAATTTACAATTACCCCTAGACTGGATACACCTGGTATGTGCTGATACAGTACCTTTGTTAAAAATTTTGTATTACAGTACCATCCATAGTGAGTGAGCGTGTGTGATTTACGCCTTCTATATATATATACGGTGAATCAGAGATACCAATTTTTACCCTATACTTGATACAGCTTGTATCTTGTTATACAGTACCTTTGTTTGACATTTAGTATCACGGTCAAATCCATACTGAGTAAGCGTCTGAGAGTGACTACGGGACTATGTATACGGAGATTTCAATTGTACCCTA
The DNA here is from genome assembly GCF_039654945.1 of Dendrobates tinctorius. Taxonomy (NCBI): domain Eukaryota; kingdom Metazoa; phylum Chordata; class Amphibia; order Anura; family Dendrobatidae; genus Dendrobates; species Dendrobates tinctorius. The sequence goes on along the minus strand of NW_027361726.1, from coordinate 3,095,257 downwards.
TAGTATATATACTTGCTATCTTGTTATCCAGTACCTTTTTTACAACATTTTTTATTATGGTCAAACCCAGAGCGTCTGAGGGTGACTCCGGAAATATATACCGAGATTTCAAATTTGGCCAACACTGTATATAGCTGTATGCTTGTGTTACATTACCCATTTACAGCTTTTCATATTCTTATGTAATCCATACTGGGCCTGAGAGCGTTTGTGTCTGCCTCCTGAAATGTATACGGAGATTCAGAATGTTTACACTATACTATATATACCTTGTATCTGGTGATACTGTACCCTTTTTCACCTTTTTATTTTATTGGGTAATCCATACTGAGCCTGTGAGTGTCTGTGTATGACTCATGAAATATATACGGAGATTTACTGTTATCCCTAGACTGTATAGAGCTGTACGCTTCTGATACAGTACCATATATCTGCTGGTATTTTGGGTCAATTTTCTAAAACATGAGGAAGTATGGTGGGAGAGGATGCGGACGTGGGCATGGGGGGCCACCTGTTAGTGATGATGGTGGTGGTGCATCTGCTGGTAGTGCCAAAAACATAATAGCAGCTAAGGCAGGAGGTGTTGAGCCTGCGTCATGGTGTAGCTCTGGAAGGCCTGTAAGGCTCCGTTTTCTGGGAGTAGGTAGACTGCTTTTAAAGCCGGAGCATCAGGAACTGTTTTTGCCTTACATTGCTGAAACAGCCTCCAGCTCTATCGCCTCCTCTTCTGAAGTTTAAAAAAATGCAAGCACTGAGTCGTAAGTGCAGGCTTCTGGTCAGGAGCAACCACTTTCCTTGTGTCCTTCACCCACACCAAAAGTGAAAGATGCAGCAGCACACACTTCAGATTACTGCATGGAGCTCTTTTCACATACCATGCCAGGGTTAATTAAAATGGTTCCCATCATATACTGGAGCAATCAAAATGGGGGACATCTGACACTGGAGCATCAATCATGAGGCCCATCATATACTGGAGCATTCCAAATGGGGCAGATCAGACACTGGAGCAGCATCTATGGGGCACATGATACACTGGAACATTAGAAATGGGGCCCATTATATATGGAGCATTATTAGGGCCCATAAGACACTGGAGCATCATCCATGAGCCCCATCATATAATGGAGCATTCCAAATGGGGGACATTAGACACTGGAGCAGCATTTACGGGGCCCTGTATACACTGGAGCATTACAAATGGAGCCCATTATATATTGAGCATTTTTAGGGCCCATCATACACTGGAGCATTATCCATGAGGCCCATCATATACTGTATTATTATGTGGAGCTCATTATATACTGTATGGAACTTTATATGTGGCCAATTATTCTGTATGGAGAAATACATGGGGCTCATTATTCTGTGTGACGCACAATGTGGTGGCCATAATACTGTATGGAGTATTATACTGTCCGTTTTTTGAGCTATTTTACAATTTAAAATAGATCAGTCTTGTCATGTAAACAGTGAAGCATTTGTCATTGTACTATACCTATATTTCTGTGCTGTATCGGAGCATCATGAGTTGTGGTATGTGTTAAAGGGGCGCACTGACACTCTTTGGCCCAGGGCACACGAAAACCTGGAGCCAGCCCTATCCCCCCACAACTTTAGCCAAATAACCTAGTTTTCAATGCGTAACTATTATTAACTAAATTAAGGTTGACAAGCTTCAGTAATAAGAATTGATGTTTTTGGCATTGAAATGGGCACTGTAGGTGTGTTTACTGTCCTCCACTCCCTGCTGACTTTGCTTCCCCATTGACTTGCATTGGGTTTCGTGTTTCAGTCTGCATTCGACTTTTCCCTATAGTTGGCCGATTTCGTTCGACCCGACTTTTGAGAAAGTCGTGTTTCATGAAACCCGACTCGACCCTAAAAAAGGCAAAGTCGCTCATCTCTAGTCATAAATAAGACTCACAGCCTCAAATAACTCCTTGACCCTATGAAGTGACTGGAAATCAGACGGGAGAGAAAATTCCCAGGTTTGAGGGTCATGCTGGAGAAGAGAGATTACGATACCCATCCTTTTCTCCTCGGTACCCAAGGAGTGAGGACGTATCTTAAATAAAGTTTGCAGGCCTTCCTGAAAACCATGAACTTATCGCGACCCCAGAAAATCTATCTGGCAAAGCAATCTTGTGCTCCAGCAGAGGTTGCTTGGGAGCCATGAGCCCAGAGTCAATGAGTGCTGCAAAGCAACTGAGCGCAAGTCTGCCACTGCCAGGCTAAGTTGTTATAGCTGCCCTGCCAGAGCAGCCACAGTAACCATAATGGATCCAAAATGGTATCTCCTGTGATAATCTTATGTAGTGATAAGGGATTGTGGGCACCTACCTGATCTCTCAAACTAGAGCACTAGGCTATCCCTGTCCCCCCGAATTACCTCGGATGGTGGAGATGCCAGGGTCTCGTACCTTGCTATGCTCCTATCTTACCCTTATCCTTAACTATCACTGGCAAGGTCAGAAGCAAGGAGGAGGGTTCTTATACCTTCTAGGAGTAAAGGTACTGTCACACTTAGCGATGCACCAGCGATCCCGACCAGCGATATGACGCGGTCAGGATCATTGGTGCATCACTAAGTGGTCGCTAGTGAGCTGCCACACAGGCAGATCTCACCAGCGACATTGCAGGGGTCGGGGGTCACTACTTACCTGTCAGAAGAGGCGATCCTGACGTCCTCCCGCCCGCGTCCACGCGTCGCTCGTCTCCACAGCAGGAAGCCCAGCAGGAAGCTGACGACGAGAAACGGTCCAGCGGGGGAGCGGTCGGAGGTAAGTATCAGACATAGCGATATCGCTAGCAATATTGCTATAACGTCACAAAAACCAGTGCCGTTATAGCGATATTGCTAGCGATATCGCTTAGTGTGACAGGCCCTTAAGAACTCAGAACAGCTGATATAACCCAAGACAGAGAACTCCAGGAATCCAACTAAGCAGTTTAACATTTGCAGCACCAGATCAAAGAAAGCCAGAAATGCTAATAGGGCGGTAAAGCCATTCTAACTATTGCAATCGTCTGACTCCAGTCTGTTGCGGTATCCGAGTATCTTGCGCATGTTCGGGCAATATATTCGAGTCCCTGCGGCTGCACATTTTGGGGCGGTAGACAGCCGCAATACATGCACAGATTGCCTGTTTGTTTGACAATCCTTGCATGTGTTGCGGATGTCTACCGCCACAAACATGCAGCCAGAGGGACTCAAATACATTATCCGAGCATGTCCAAGATACTCAGTTAACATCCAAGCATGCTGCAATAACACTTTATCCGAGCACGTTCGCTCATCACTAGTAGGAATCCTAAACTTTTTGTTTAGGATTTTTTTTAATCTTGCTGGCTTGAATTAATCATGTTTTATGCTCTATTTAGAGTTGGCTAAAGACAGATTTGATAGGATATCATGTCTGATTAACTAAGTCCATAAACAATACTAATTAGTATATTTAGTATAAGGTCAACGACACTATGGGTAGATACCCTGCTTCCAAAACCGGAGGCTGTGCCTGAAGTCATGGACTCTAAACACAAGAGATGTACAGGCAAACCTTGAGACAAACACCAGTCCTGCATGGTTGGGACACGGTGACTGCTTTTTACCCATGCTTAGCAAGTTTTACAAAAGTATAAAATGTGATTATTTTTCATGCTATTCAATGCACCCACTAAATGGACTTTTAAAGAGTCAAGCAGAAGATTTTTATGTTTCTGCCCTACAGTTGGCTAAACAATTTAGCCAAGGTGGAGCACTTGACAAACTACCTTGCAGTCGTAATGGCCAACATACATCTTATAGACCCACGACTACTCAAGACGTTGGTTAAAGTGAATTTGTCATCAGAAAATTTCCTATTGATTAAATCAGGTTTTTATGTTAAATGTATTATTTTTATTTTTCCTACCACTATCTGTGTTAACCCCTTAGTGACAGAGCCAATTTGCAGCTTAATGACCATGCCAATTTTTACAATTCTGACCACTGTCAATTGATGAGGTTATAACTCTGGAACGCTTTAACGGATCCCGCTGATTCTGAGATTGTTTCTTCGTGACATATTGTGCTTCATGTAGATGGTAAAATTTCTTTGATATGACTTGCGTTTATTCATGAAAAAAAACCTGAAATATGGCGAAAATCTTTAAAATGTCACACTTTTCAAACTTTTAATTTTTATGCCCTTAAATCGGAAAGATATGTCACACAAAATAGTTAATATTGTCACATGTCTACTTTATATCATCACAATTTTGGAAACAAAATTTTTTTTTGGTTAGAAAGTTATAAGGGTTAAAATGCTTCACAGGAACAGAAGCAATGTGGAAGGAAAAAATGAACATTTAACTTTTTTTCGCAAACATTTTACTTCAGAGCCAGTTTTTTTTATTTTCACAAATGTAAAAAGAGAAAATGATCCACAAAATTTGTTGTGCATATGTGGGGGTAAACCACTTTTTTGACGCACAGCAGAGCTCGGTAGGGAAGGAGCATGGTTTGACTTTTTCAATGCAGAATTGGCTGGAATTGATATCGGATGCCATGTCGCATTTGGAGAGCCCCTGATGTGCCTAAACAGTGGAAACTCCCCACAAGTGACACCATTTTGGAAACCAGACCCCCCACAGAACATATCTAGTTGTATGGTGAGCACTTTGAACCCCCAAGTGCTTCACAGAAGTTTATAACGTAGAGCTGTGATAATAAAAAATCATATTTTTTCCACAAAAATGATTTTTTTGACCCCAAATTTTTATTTTCCCAAGGGTAACAGGAGAAAATAGACCCCCAAAGTTGTTGTACAATTTGTCTTGAATACGCCGAAACCCCATATGTTGGGGTAAACCACTGTTTGGGCGCACGGCAGAGCTCGGAAGGGAAGTAGCATCGTTTTACTTTTTCAATGCAGAATTGGCTGGAAATGAGATCGAATGCCATGTCGCATTTGGAGAGCCCCTGATGTGCTTAAACACTGGAAACTCCCAACAAGTGACACCATTTTGGAAACTAGACCCCCTAAGAAACTTATCTAGATGTGTGGTGAACACTTTGAACCCCCAAGTGCTTCACAGAAGTTTATAAAGTAGAGCTGTGAAAATAAAAAATCATATTTTTTCCACAAAAATGATCTTTTTGCCCCCAAATTTTTATTTTCCCAAAGATAACAGGATAAATTAGACCCCAAAAAGTGTTGTTGTGCAATTTGTGTTGAATACGCCGATACCCCATATGTGAGGGTAAACCATTGTTTGGGCGCACGGCAGAGCTCGGAAGGGAAGGAGCGCCGTTTGAATTTTTCAATGTAGAATTGGCTGGAATTGAGATTGGACACCATGTCATGTTTGGACAACCCCTGATGTGCCTAAACAGTGGAAACCCCAATAAGTGACCCCATTTTGGAAACTAGACCACCCAAGGAACTTATCTAGATGTGTGGTGAGCACTTTGAACCCCCTAATTGTTTTACTAAAGTTTATAATATAGAGGCATGAAAATAAAAAAATCATGTTTTTTCCACAAAAAAATTATCTTTTAGCCCGCATTTTTTTATTTTCCCAAGGGTATCCGGAGAAATTGGACCCCAAAAGTTGTTGTGCAGTTTGTCCTGAGTACGCTGATACCCCATATGTGGGGGGAACCACTGTTTGGGTGCATGGCAGAACTCGGAAGGGAAGGAGCACCGTTTTGGAATGCAGATGAAATGGTCTGCGGGCGTCATGTTGTGTTTGCAGAGCCCCTGATGTGCCTAAACAGTAGAAACCCCCCACAAGTGACCCCATTTTGGAAAATAGTCCCCCCAAGGAACTTATCTAGATGTGTTGTGAGAACTTTGAATACCCATGTGTTTCATTAAAGTGTATAACACAGAGCCGTGAAAATAAAAAATAATTTTTTTTTCCATAAAAATGATTTTTTTAGCCCCCATTTTTTATTTTCACAAGGGTAACAGGAGAAATTGGACCCCAAAAGTTGTTGTGCAATTTGTCCTGAGTACACTGATTCCCCATATGAGGGAGAAAACTACAGTTTGGGCACACGTCGGGGCTCTGAAGTAGTGCGTTTTGGAATGTAGACTTTGATGGAATGGTCTGCAGACATCATGTTGCAATTGCAGAGCCCCTGATGTGCCTAAACAGTAGAAACCCCCCACAAGTGACCCCGATTTGGAAACTAGACCCCCCAAGGAACTTATCTAGATGTGCTGTGAGAACTTTGAACCCTCAAGTGTTTCACTAAAGTTTATAATGCAGAGCAGTGAAAATAGAAAATCATTTTTTTTCCACAAAAATGAGTTTTTAGCCCCCAATTTTTTATTGTGATTTTTTGTGTTGTGAGAACTTTGAATACCCATGTGTTTCATTAAAGTGTATAACACAGTCATGAAAATAAAAAATGTTTTTTTTTCCATATTTTAGCCCTCATTTTTTTTTTACACAAAGGTAACAGGAGAAATTGGACCACAAAACTTGTTGTCCAGTTTGTCCAGAGTATGTGATACCCCATATGGGGGTAAAACACTGTTTGGGCACACGGCAGAGCTCAGAAGGCAAGGAGCACTGTTTGACACAGAATTGGCTGGAACTGAGATCGGATGCCATGTCACATTTGGAGAGCCCCTGAAGTGCCTAAACAGTCGAAACCCCCCAATTCTAACTCCATCCCGAACCATAACACACCCCAAACTCTAATCCCAACCCTAACCATAGCCCTAACCCCAACACACCCCTAATCCTAATCCTAACCCTAACCACAACCCTAACCCCAACACACGCCTATCCCCAACACACCCCTAACTATAACCCTAACCACAAACCTAACCCTAACACACCCCTAACCCTAATCCCAACTGTAACCATAATCCATACCCTAATCATAACTTTAGCCCCAACCCTAACCCTAACCCTAATTTTAGCCTCAACCCTAACCCTAACTTTAGCCCTAACACTAACCCTACTTTTAGCCCCAACCCTAACCCTAACTTTAGCCCCAACCATAACCCTAACTTTAGTGCAACTCACTTTAGCCCAACTCTAATCCTAATGAGAAAATGGAAATAAATACATTTTTTTTATTTTATTATTTTTCCCTAACTAAGGGGGTGATAAAGGGGGATTGATTTACTATTTTTTTTTATTTTGATCACTGTGATCGGGTTTATCACAGTGATTAAAATGAACCAATAGGAAAAATCTCCTATTGTTGCCGGGTGCTGGCCGGCAGATCTCGGCAGGCGCTCTACGCATGGGCCTCCATTTTCTTACCGGATGAAGATGCTGGCGGCCATTGGGGGAAGAAAGAGGACCCAGGGTCACTGGGAGGTACCAGGGGGATCGGGGACCCTATTTCTCTGATCGCACATCAGAGGAGAGAGAATTTAAATGGCAAATCAGACTATTTTTTTGTGGTCGCTGTTATACTGTTAATAACGGTGATCGCCACCCCAAGGTTGGTAACAACCAACCTGAATCATGTTCTCTGGGGTCTCAGCTACCCCCGGCAGCCAAGACCCTGGAGAAATTCCGACTCTGGGGGACGCCATACAGTTTTCCTCAGTGCCGTTGATTACCGGCGCTGTGGTTTAAGTACCCTCAACTGCCACTGTCAAAAGGCATATCGGCAGTCGTTAAGGGGTTAAAGAAAAAATCTTTCCCCCTGGTCGCAAAAGTTAATATTACACTTTTACAGTTGTGGCCAAAAGTATTGACACCCTTGCAATTTTGTCAGATAATACTCAGTTTCTTCCTGAAAATTATTGCAAACACAAATTCTTTGGTATTATTATCTTCATTTAATTTGTCTTAAATGAAAAAACACAAAAAGAATTGTCCTAAAGCCAAATTGGATATAATTCCACACCAAACATAAAAAAGGGTGGACAAAAGTATTGGCACTATTCGAAAAATCATGTGATGCTTCTCTAATTTGTGTAATTAACAGCACCTGTAACTTACCTGTGGCACCTAACAGGTGTTGGCAATACCTAAATCACACTTGCAGCCAGTTGACATGGATTAAAGTTGACTCAACCTCTGTCCTGTGTCCTTGTGTGTACCACATTGAGCATGGAGAAAAGAAAGAAGACCAAAGAACTGTCTGAGGACTTGAGAAACCAAATTGTGAGGAAGCATGAGCAATCTCAAGGCTACAAGTCCATCTCCAAAGACCTGAATGTTCCTGTGTCTACCGTGCCCAGTGTCATCAAGAAGTTTAAAGCCAATGGCACTGTGGCTAACCTCCCTAGATGTGGACGGAAAAGAAAAATTGACAAGAGATTTCAACGCAAGATTGTGCGGATGTTGAATAAAGAACCTCGACTAACATCCAAACAAGTTCAAGCTGCCCTGCAGTCCGAGGGTACAACAGTGTCAACCCGTACTATCCGTCGGTGTCTGAATGAAAAGGGACTGTATGGTAGGAGACCCAGGAAGACCCCACTTCTTACCCTGAGACATAAAAAAGCCAGGCTGGAGTTTGCCAAAACTTACCAGAAAAAGCCTAAAATGTTTTGGAAGAATGTTCTCTGGTCAGATGAGACAAAAGTAGAGCTTTTTGGGAAAAGGCATCCACATAGAGTTTACAGGAGAAAAAAAGAGGCATTCAAAGAAAAAAACACGGTCCCTACAGTCAAACATGGCGGAGGTTCCCTGATGTTTTGAGGTTGCTTTGCTGCCTCTGGCACTGGACTGCTTGACCGTGTGCATGGCATTATGAAGTCTGAAGACTACCAACAAATTTTGCAGCATAATGTATGGCCAGTGTGAGAAAGCTGGGTCTTCCAGCAGGACAATGACCCAAAACACACTTCAAAAAGCACTAGAAAATAGTTTAAGGGAACGCACTGGAGACTTCTAAGGTGGCCAGCAATGAGTCCAGACCTGAATCCCATAGAACACCTGCGGAGAGATCTAAAAATGGCTGTTTGGAGAAGGTACCCTTCTAATATCAGGGACCTGGAGCAGTTTGCCAAAGAAGAATGGTCTAGAATTCCAGCAGAGCATTGTAAGAAACTCATTGATGGTTACCGGAAGCGGTTGGTCGCAGTTATTTTGGCTAAAGGTTGTGCAACCAAGTATTAGGCTGAGGGTGCCAATACTTTTGTCTGGCCCATTTTTGGAGTTTTGTGTGAAATGATCAATGTTTTGCTTTTTGCTTCATTCTCTTTTGTGTTTTTTCATTTAAGACAAATTAAATGAAGACAATAATACTAAAGAATTTGTGATTGTAATCATTTTCAGGAAAAAAACTGAGTATTATCTGACAGAATTGCAGGGGTGTCAATACTTTTGGCCACAACTGTACTTCCTATTATTCACATGAACACTAGAATAATTAATAAATTATTTTTATAGGTGCCTTTTCTTCTGAGCATGCTCTAATCTGGGCAGAGATCCTTATGAAATGAGGAGGATGTGAGCTATGACATCACCTACAGTCCTGTTCATCGTCATTGGCACCTATGAAGTGTAAGTCCATAATGTAATATATCTCCAGAAAAAAATGAATCAAGTAAAACAGTTTTTTGTATCGAGCACTCATGTTACATATGAAATAGCAAACGATAAACAATAATTTAAAGCTAAAAACAATAGGAGGGAAAAATAGAAAAACCTAAATCTTCTGTGACACTGGTATTGGCCCCTTTACATTAGTATGGAAACACATTGTGACTCATCTGTGGTAAATCACAAATGAGAATCACCTGTCATTAATGTGACATGAATTAGTGACATGAATTAGCCAATGAACTTCAGTGTTTTAAAAAGCCACATGGTAGGCCATGTTCCTTTGTCAGAATGCTGAAGACAGAGAAGCTGTCTGAGGACATCAGAACTGATATTATTAGCAAAAACAACACTTCCAAAGGGTATAAGGACATCTCCAAAGACCATGGTATCCCAGTTCAACAGTGCGCAATGTTATATTTATAAAAATACATTTATAAAATGTTATATTTATTATAAAATTAGATATTTTTGAAGATTGGTGCGAATGGTAGAAAAAACACCATGTCAAACATCCAAAAACCTGAAGGCCAACCTGGAACAGTCTAAGGTCATGGTTTCAACAAGTACCATATAAACCAAGCAGAGCTGTGTGGGCAAATACCAAGGAAGAAACCATTGCTGAAGAAAATATATAAAAAGAAATGACTGATCTTTGCCAAACAGTACCTTGACATACCATAATCCTTCTGGGAAAATGTTCTGTGGACAGATGAAACAATAATAGAGCTTTTTGGCAATGCAAAGCAACAGTTTGCTTACAGACGATGCAATGAAGCATAAAAGGAAAAGAACACCCTACCAACAGTTTAGCATGTTGAGGGATCCATAATGATGTAGGGGTGCTTTGCTGTGTTTGGAACTAGAGGCCTTGACCGTATCAGAGAAATCATGAAATCGGAGCATTATCACGAGATTTTAGAGCAAAATGTCCTACCCAGTGTTAGAAAACTTGGTTGAATCGAAGATTATGGGTCCTCCAGCAATACAATCCAAAAGTACACAGGAATTTTTGAAAAAAGAAAAAATGGATTGTTTTAAAATGGCCAGCAATGAATTCTGACTTTAATCCCATTGAAAATCTATGGGGTGAGCTGAAACCTGCCACTGGGAAAAAGAACCCTGCAAACATTCAAGAGCTTGAACAAACTGAAAAGGAAGAGTGGGAGAAAATACCAACTGAGAAGTGCAAGAAGCTTATAGATGGCTACAAGAAATGTTTGGTGTCTCTCATCAATGCCAAAGGATGGGCAACCAAATATTAATTAGAGGTGCCTTTATTACTGCACATGCTGTTTATTCTGTTTCTTCTTTGATATTGCAACATGTAAGTTGAAAACAATGTTTTATTGTTGTATTACTTTGGAACACTAATTAAAAAATCCTGAGGATAAAACTTTGGTACATTTCCATTTATTTCTGAAGATATTGTACAGTCTATGAAAAAAAATGAAGGGGAGACAATAGTGGTGAGCAGCAATGTATTGTGAATGGTGGATCCTGTGCTATCTACTGTATATAAAGGCGTAATCAGTCATTGTACAGGAGGAGGAGGTGAGCTGTGATATCCCCTATTGTGAATGATGGATCCTATGTTATCTCCTGCACATAGAAGTGTGATCAGTCACTGTACAGGAGGAGGAGGAAGTAAGATGTGACATAACCTCTTGTGAAAGGTGGATCCTTCCTGTGTTATCTACTGTACATAGAGGTGTTATCAATCATTGTACAGGAGGAGGTGAGCTGTGACATCACCTATTATGAATAGTAGATGCTTTAGTATCAACTGTAGATAGTTATTATCAGTCATTGTAGAGGAGGTGAGCTGGGACACCTATTAAGAATGATGGATCACGTGTCATCTGTTGTATATAGGGGTGCTATCAGTCATTGTACAGGAGGGGGATGAGGTAAGCTGTGACTTCACCTATTATGAATGGTGGATTCTGTATTATCTACTTTATACAGAGGTGTTATCAGTCACTGAACTGGAGGGGGAGGAGGTGATCTGTGATATCACCTATTATGAATGGTGGATCCTATTATATCTGCCGTATATAGAGGTGCTATTAGTCATTGAACAGGAGGGGGAGGAGGTGAGTTGTGACATAATCTATTGCGAATGGTGGATCCTGTATTATCTTCTGTATATAGGGGTGTTATCAGTCATTGTACATAAGGAGGAGGTGAGCTGTGACATCACCTATTGTGAATGATGGATCCTGTGTTATCTACTGTATGTACAGGCATTATCAGTCATTGTACTGGAGGAGGTGAGCTGTGACATCACCTATTATGAATGGTAGATCCTGTGTTATCTACTGTATTTGAGGCGTTATTAGACATTGTACAGGAGGAGGAGGTGAGCTGTGACACAACCTATTATGAATGGTGGATCCTGTGTTACCTACTGTATATAGGGGTGTTATGAGTCATTGTACAGGAGGAGGAGGTGAGCTGTGACATCACCTATTATGAATGGTGGATCCTGTGTTATCTACTGTATATAGAGGTGTTATCAATCATTGTACAGGAGGTGATCTGTGACATCACCTATTATGGGTGATGGATCCTGTGTTATGTGCTGTATACTGTACATCAGCAACAGGAACGGGTCCTGGGGGAAAGTTCTCTAAACACAACTGAGTTTTAGGATAAATGTTTGCTGCTTCTGGCACTTGCCCTTGTGGCCACTGGGATCTCAGACAATTGACGTAGGCTAGATAAATTGTATGGTATTCTCATATGCAGACAGTATGGTAAATATTCATACCTGGGTTGGTTTCCATAGGTCATGAAAGTTTTTATGGGTGTTACATGAAAGTGACAATTCTGCTTGTTTGGCAATAAGAAAGTGTTGACATATCTGCAAATAAAAGTGACACAACATATCAGCAAAAAATACACATTTTGATTTGTCAAAAATCTATCAGAGCTAAACAATGAACATTGAGACCTATGCAGATCGAGGAACAAATAATGAAGCTCATTGATCTTCTGCAATTTTTGATTCTCCTGGGCCAATGAAAAATATACTGTGGCTACCCCGGGTTCAATAATTTAGTTTGTCAGGTGTGCGGCAATGTATCATTAATAAGATGTTTTTCCACTGTGGTCAGTGAGAATGACATGACTTGTAAAGTGCTTTACAAATATTACTGCTATTTTCCTTGTACGACACCACAGAGGCCTAGGAAGTTGTGGTCAGTAGTGGATTCTCCAACCCTCCACCACCTGTCCAGCATCCAAAACAAGCGGAAAAGTGTCAATAGCAAACTAAGCCGAGTCTGGTGAGCTGTCCCAGGTTTCCAAGCTGTGGACGACTACAGAGAACAATAACGGATCGCTCTATACATGGGTGCGGGGAAAAGCGGATCCCAGCAACCACACATACCCAAAACTAATATTGGGTTCTGATTACAAGGCGTGTTCCAGCAAAACCAATACAGTACACATGGATCTTCCAGTGGATTTCTAATGCTCCCCTCCTCAGTCCTTGCACTGATCCACTATCTATTTTGCCTGTATTTTTCCGTTAGGAAGGAATCACACGTGCGAGGAATACGGCAGAGTCTGGCATGTTAATACCCGGCACTGCCGCCGGCACTCGGATCGGAGCGTGCGGTTGCTTGTATTGCTATGCGACAGGGAGTCTGGCAGCATAAAATTACCTTTCAAACCAAGAACAGGAGCTTAGTGTACCCTTGGTATGGCCAAGCAATTCAGTGCACCTACCACCACCTTCTTTTGTCTAACCTTTTCTACCTTGATTTACAGTAGAGGAAGGCTGAGAGTTGAGAAGGTGTACTGAAATGTTTGCCAATTGACAAGGGTGCACCCAGCACCAGTGCTTGGTTTGAACAGTCATTTTGTGTTAACTGATTCCCTTTAAGGTCGATGAAAGCCATCACTTCTGTAATTTTGAGTACAATTTAATCATGGTCACATTTCTAATCCCATCCATCCAACACTTCTGCCCAAGTGGATAAAACGTACTTTATTTCAGTGATAATGAAGATGCTGCCATAGAGGGACATTCATTTACTATAGGATTTGTATTGCTAATGTAGTGTTGCACTCGGCAGTTTGAAGTGGCCGTAGTAATATTACATATAATGGTTATTGGTTAATCATCCTGACTACAGGAAAGGGTCCATGTTCTCTAAAGGACTGAACATTTTGGAGAATTCCCTTTTTTTACTTGTTCTCCCTTTATATGTTACTTGCATCACTGTTGGAATCCCAAAAGATCAGCTATAATCTAAGGAAAAATTGGGAGCAGATTTAATCACTTTGCTTTTCGTTTCCAGTGTTCGTTGTGCTATTTTCTCAGAGGAACTTACTTTGCATCTTCAGTTACTCTATGTCTGCAGAATGGTGATTGCGCAAACTGGTAGAAACAAAACTTGTCGTGTTTGGAGGAGACAGAATACTGAGTTGCATCCAAAGAACACCATACCTTCTGTGAAGCATAGGGGTGGCAACATCATGCTTTGGGGCTGAATAGCAGTCACATGGTCGCTTGTGTGCTATTTGCATGATTTCGGTCATGTACCAACTATTTTTTCCAGCTTCTCTCTCTTCTATTGAGTCGAGACGTGACTGTAAGTATGCAAATCGAACACATGCAGTCATATATGAACATTTGTCCCAAACCTGGCCATTCCTTTAACCAAAGTTTAACTTTTATGACACACTTACTAAAGTTTCATGTTCGTCTTTGTTAGTATGAAGGACGCCCGTTATTTAGGACACATTAAATTAAAACCAACTTGTTATAGACAAGTACAAATTAACGGAGGAATAGTAACTCTGCCCCTAAGCATTGACAACCTGAAGGAGAAATGAGGCATTACATTGTTTCTGCTCCGGATTCCTATGTAAAGTAAGAATGTATGGGGTCCTCCAACGTTGGAAGATGTTCTGTTCAATTCCAGCCTTCAGACTAGAAGCCACAAAAATTGCATAACCTCCAAATAAAGGCCATTTATAAATAAAAGTAGTAGAAGCTGGACACCATATTTGTTAGCATCCTACTTCCTCCATTGGAGAAAATGAAGACGATTGGTGGATATTAAGTTAACAGACAATTATCCCAGAAGCCAGGGTTATCGGACTTGTGCAGATCAGTTGAGATGTACGTAATTGCTCTGTCAAACAGCTGAAAAGCACTCGGCTTTTAGCTTATTGCCACTTTAAAATGAAATTCTTTCTGTAGAATGCGTTATGCCTGATATTCAAGGCATCAAAGACGAGGCAGCAGGTCACCAGTGCCTGGGGCAAGACAGCTAACCTTTAAAGTAAAGAATGAGCCGGGATAGGAGGGTGAGGGGCGGCCTGATAAACAGGAGAAAAATCGTTTTTTAATAACTTGTGTGAAACTATTGCAGGCAGCTCAGTTCTGATAACAAGTAATGGTTTATACAGAACTATCTTATCAATGGCTTCTCAGCATGGTCATCAGACCCAGAGTCTTCTGCAAGATCATTCTGAAATGATGGTGACAAAATATGTGTATACAACAAACAAAAATCAAATCCAGAATTTAACGAATTGTTGCTAAAATTTTCAGCTGCAAATTCATTTAGAGCCTTACCTGATCTGATGTTATCTAGCAATATTGTAAAAATATGAACGGGATACTGGTCAATAATTTAATATGATTTAATTAGCTTTGACTTGTGAAAGAATACTCCACGTACTCATGATTGTAGCCCTCCGTAAAGGTTTTGCTCTTTGTGTCAGGGATCAAAAGCAATTAGTAAGTAGTGACCAAAAACATTCACTTTCTAAGACAGTAATCAGTGACTGATTACAATTAACGCTGGTAAGTGGGTCAGAGGAATGTCTATAAAGAGACCTAGTGATCTCTCGGCTTTATCAACATTTGGGGTCAGAAGTTTCATGTCGCTATTTCCCTCTTCCTGCCTCATTGGCTGAGGCTCGACATTCTCCGAGTGTCACTTATAAGACCCACACATTTTACTTTACATCTAAAGGTCCATTCTGGTCCATAATGATTGGGCGTCACCTATACAGAACATAGACATTTTATAAAATGGACTCCTTCATTATAAGTATAGACACATACCTATGATCAAAGAGAAGTCTAATGTATGCGGCGATCCTTGTAAGATGGATCTAGAGAAGATGCATGGAGACGGATTCCTCTAACTGGACATTTAGACTATGGTTGCGTCAAGCGATAGACCAGGTTTATACCCTTCATTCTCTACCAACTTGATCAAAACCTGCATGCCAGAGTCTTAACACAGTGTATCATCTTCTAACATTACAGCCCTCATACACATTAGAACCCGCCAATTATCTATTATGTATTTGGAGACCTCGGCATATGTCTGGGAACATAAGGATTGTAAGGGTTGAATTTATTCACCTGTTTTGTTTCAGAATACAGCTAAGCCGCTGCCAAGTGAGTCTGGTGGTGGCTCAAGACCCCCATACACACTAATGTCGGCTGAACCTGCCCATATCAACGGGTTTGGACAACAGCATGATATATATTGGGGCACGAGACGTCGATTGAACATCGATTTTGTTCTCTCTGAGATAACTCGCCAGCCATCTCATAAAGAACACAGGGGCACTTACCGGAACAAGCACTCCTGTATACTTGAGTGTCAGATGAGAAAGCCACCGGCCGAACGATCGGTAGAAGCATCGTTCAACCAACAGTTATCTGATGTATATGGCCAGCTTTACTCTGCACTCCCCAAAGAGAGCACATGGGCACTCACTGGAGCAAGCACTCCTATGTACCTGAATATCAGAAGAGACAGCCGCCGGCCAAACGATCGGCAGAAGCATTGCTCAACCAACAGTCATCTAATGTATATGGCCGGCTTTACTCTGCACTCCCCATAGAGAACACTTCAATGTGCATGGGGCAGTTAGTAGAGATAGACATTTGAGTAACTTTCTGGGTGTAAATCTTGGTAAGTTGTGCTAAATGGTTAAAATCTTAAAAATATAAAACATGAAATTAAACAAAATCGTTATGAAACTTCTGCAAGGAAAGAAAGACGGCAGCAAATTTTAGAAACAAAAAAAAAAAAAAATTGGCAAACCTCATAAAACCAGCGCTGCTGCAACAGCAATCCTCTTGCCAGCAAGGGACCACTGTAGACATTTTAGTGTGCCCTCACCACTGCCATGATGGCTTGTAGCCATCTCGTGCTGGCAACTTGATAAGAAAGTCTGTGAGGACTGACTGACCGCCAGTGCTGGATTGCCACGGGAAACAATTAGAATTTTTTTTTTTTTGGGGGGGGGGGTGTTTCCAACATTTGACGAGGTTTCTATTATTCTCAGTATAAAAAAAAAATAAATAAATATAAAACATTTTATCGTCTCTTTTTACCAAAAGTACCACCTAAATCAGGTTAATAGAATTTCTTAACTCACAGGTAACCAGTGATGAGAGAGTATGCTCATTACTCGAGTTTCCCGAGCATGCTCAGGTGTTCTCTTGAGTATCTTGGGAGTGCTCGTAGGTTATGTTTGTGTCTCCACAGCTGCATGATTTGCGGCTGCTGGACAGCCTGGATACATGTGGGGTTTGCCTGTTTGCTAGAGAATCCACACATGTATTCAGGCTGTCAAGTAGCCGCAAAATCATGCAGCTGTGGAGACACAAACATAATCTACGAGCACGCCCAAGTTACTAGGAGAACACCCGAGCATGCTCGGGAAACTCATAACAAGCACCCTCGCTTATCACTAGTAACTACTAAAATCAGGATAGAGGTTTCTTTTTACTACATTAGACCATGAACACATACCAGGATGGGAAAGGGGGATGTGAAAAGTAGAACATGAGCGATTCTGATTTCTGGGGTGTAGATTCCTTATAAAAAGTGAATGGGAAGTCCGAACACATTTACATACACACATTGGGATCATTAGAGAGACAATGTTAAAAAGGTCGAAACAAAACCCTGCAAAAATCAGGCAGAATTCTTAAAGCAAACATTGCCATGACAAGCAAATGCTACCTGTCCACCTGTGGATGTGGACTAATAAAAGACAGGAGCCTTAGCGCCTCTTCTTGCATTCACTTTAATAAAGAATTAGCTAACAGGAAGGGTTTAGTTTAGGAGCTGTCAAGACAGTGATCCGTCACATGCATTTTGTCTACTTTGGTGCATTTGTAGCAACTGATGGAACACAATGGGCAGATAGGGACGATGTCCTCTGGGCTGTCAGGGTCATCAAGCACCGACGTTTGCACTTGCAATTTTGTCACTTCCTATTGAAAATATTTGCGTCAGCTTGGGTGAAGCACAAAGGATTCACCTGTAAAAAAAAAAAAAATTCTTGCTATAATCTAAATGGAGTGGACACCCATGGGTTTGTGACAAATCCCCGTCAGACTGGATATGAACCACACATTTGACAGTACTGAGGAAGAACAATAATATAATTGGGAATGCTAAATACTATAATGTCATGGCGCAACAAAGACGGCTTTAGTGGGTGCAAAACATATGTTCATTTCTGAACCCGATTTACATTACAGTTCATGTTAGATTTTTTTTTTCTTTTTTTTTGCAAATCAAACATCACAAAACAAATTAGTCCTCGGGGAAAACGAAGTTCAATCTCTTTTAAACAATTTATTTAAGCTCTGTACAATTAAAAAGGCCCTTTCTGAAGGGAGCTACAAAAGCAGCATGAAGTCTTGTTGCCTTAGCCCGAGGCTCTGATCTGGTCCCTCCACCTGCACTCTCCGGGAAGTTGTGGCTTGGCAAACTTTCCACTTTTCAGTTTTTACTAGCTTTAGCTAAGCTCCCTCCATACTATCCCCTTCACTATTTCCCCCCCTTTTCTAAGCACTGCAGAGCTTACAATAATTAAAAGACAAAACCTTAATATGGTTTACCAGGGATATTTGTATCCACTGACGAACAACCCTAAAATGACTGATTATTTCCATATAAAAAGGAGCAAAATAAATAAATTTATTTCAAAATTATATATATTTATAAAAAAAATTATTTCCGTTTCATTTGCTGGTGATGACGGAAACACAAGACGAAAACATCTATTGATGGTAAATACAGTACTTGTATAATGTCTTTTCTTTTTTGTGTGCTTTTAACCTTCAAAAGATTTTGGGAAGCTTTGATGTTTTTAAAAATTATTTTGCACAATATTCTCGGTACAGCCAGGGTGTAGACTCCACAATACTAAAAAAAAAAAAAAAAAAGTCACATGAGTAGCTTTGAACCTGCAGTATAAAGCAGGAGGGAGGGGGATGAGCTATACTGGGCATTAGCATGACAACCCAGGTGCTTCCAATAGTCTTTTCGGATGAATTAATGTGGGGAAAAAAGCCATTTAACACAGGTTAGCAAGTGAAGCAGCTCAGCTCCCCGGTGGCTGATAATCCATGAGACCACCTCCCCCGTGACTTCCGGGCCGCTCCACACTTACAACTAATGTACATTCATTTAGGTGATGGATTTCAACCACACTGCCAATAAATAGTAACACTATAAAAAGATTTTATAGAAAAAAAAATACTCTATTCCCATATAAATTCATCCTAATGTACACGTATAAACAACTGTACAAAAAAGTAGCTTATGCGGTTATTTTTTTTTTTTTTTTTAAATATTGACTTATTTTATTTTTTTCTTTTAATATGTTGTTATAAATATATTTTGTCAAAATATATGATCATATGGTCAAAACAATTTTGCACGTAAAAGTCATAAATAAGGTCAAGGTGAAAGTCCAGGGTTTTTTTTTCGGTTTTTTTTTTTTTATTTTAAAAGAAGTCCATCTGATAACAAGAAGTCTGTTTTTTTTTTTTTTGGGGGGGGCGGGGTGTTCAACGGCACCCGCACCCTTCTACAACCATCTCCTGATAGTTTTTAAGTACAACTTTGTCGTACTCATCCAAATAGAGCATTGAAATGGCGCTCAGTTCTGTGGGAACGCAGCATGCTTTGGGAATGCTTGAGTTTACGGAGTTAACCAAAGTCTGTACAATGGCATGGTTGGTTGAGTTCAGGTGGTCAGCCAGGGGAAACGGGCAATCGCCATGGCAGTAAAAAGCCTGATATCCAGGTGGTGCCACAATCCAATCATTCCAGCCAACGTCGCTGAAATCCACATACAGAGAATGCCTCCGGCAATTTTTGTTTTTTTTCCGGGCTCTCTGCGGTTTTGGACTTCTTTTAGACCTCCTGGTCAGTGCATGTCCCCTGCCATCGTGGCTAAATGTGATTAGAAGCGGCCTCATCTGTGACCAGTCTGCATTCTCTTGAGGTAATAACGATCGGCTAATCCTGACGTGCTTCCCCTGATAACTTTTAGTACGGTTGAGATGAAGGACCTCAACAGCAAGCCCATGGTTAATTCCCTTGTCTTGGGTCCACCTCATAATTGCCGGACTTACATCAAAACTTTCCCATTGAGTCACATTGTGATGGATTAGTCTGGTGTCCAGCAGCCTAGTAATCATCTGTCCACTTGCCACCAGGGGCTTTATAACTTCATATATGTTGATTCTGTGAAAGCCTTCTTCCCATGCTGGGCCATTTTCAATTTGTTCTCTATAAAGTCTCAGCTCCGCTGAAGAAATCACCTCGTTCTCAGGAACGCTGCTGAGATTGAAGTAGAAGAGGATGCCCGAGTTTTCAGCTGCGGCTGGTACGTTCTCCAAATGTTCTAGCAAAATAAAAAAAAAAGAGGAAAAAGGAGAGTGAATATTAATGTGATACACGTTAAGACAACAGACCTACATCTAGAATTGCCGCGAGCATGTAATCGGGACACATTACTTCTCCGTAAGCGCAGGAGAAGAACACAATGGGGGTTTTGATGGATGTTTAGCCCCTTGTGATGCTCACACCACAAGATCTTCTAGTTCCATGTTCAAAATCACTTGGCAGCGGAGATCACATACAAGGTCTCTCTCTTTTTTATTTTTTTTTTTTACCTGAAGTGTATTGCTTGGGATATCCAGCGATTCTGAAAACATAGAGCGTGCCTTGTTGATCATATTACAGAAAAGGGGGAAAAGCAAATTCCAGCACAGTAATGATGCTGTGGATTAATAACTCAGATTTACTTTGGGAGAGAAACATCCGCTAGGAAACATTTGGGTCAGATTACAAGGCTTCATTGAACAAACCTTACAAACACACGGCTGTAGCGTTAAATACACAAAAGTGTATTTTAAGTATTAAAACTACTGGAAAAAACAGGGAGTTACGCCCTTGCCTTTGATGCTTGGGGGGATACATAAAGCGGCTTATAAAATGCTCAAATGGACCCGTGTAATCCATTTAACAGAAATATGCTTTTATTTTCTCTCTTGATCTTGTGGGGGCCACTTAATTTGCTATTTGGAGAACATACAACCTACTCGTTTGTCGCAAATTCCAATTTTCAGACCGGCTCGTGAACATATAACTTTCTATATATTCTGGGACTGATTACGTGGAGACATATTATTTAATTTTTTATCATCATAGAAAATGCTCCTGCCCAGTGATTGTAGGACTATAAATCCCAGAAGAAAGAATGTGACTTATAGTTTCTCAAGAGCTCAATGGCAGCTTACTACTTCCAGAAATACTACCCAAAGTGCTTTTTTTTTTTATAAATGTATAATTACGGTAAATCTACATATGACCTTTCTACTTTACAAGGGTGTTAATATAATAGCACTGAATGAATACTCAGCATTTCGCTTGCACTCAACATATAATAAGCTTAACTGGCTTAGAAAACATTAAATGTCTATACTTGAGATTTTTGAGAACATTTTATTCTTCTCCCCCACAGATGCAGTTTTTTAGGCTTTTACGTCCAGCCACCATACTTTACAGACATGTAGAAGGACCTTTTTGCAGGTGTCTGGAATGCAATGCGATTTTTTTTTTTTTTTGGGGGGGGGGGGTTGCTGCATTATATATCATGGGGTTATGGTAGACTTCTGCATTGTAACTGCCTGACCATTTACTGTATGTGACCATGGGAGCACAATAGCACATCATACAGTTTCTACAAATAAGAGGTTGAACTTTGGCCTTTTCACAGCCTTCAGGTTTTTTTTTCCCCCCAGTAACTATGTAAAAGTTAAGCTTGGAATAAAAGATTAAAGTGAAGTAAACATATGGAAATGGGTGGATGGTCAAAGGCTGATTTACAAAGTTAAATTAACACTACTGTGCAAATGTGTAATGGAAATTAAGGGGGATGGTCACAGGTCCCATACAAACAGAAGACAATGGAAGGTGTTGCCAAGATGTTACAATAGAACAGGTAACACCACCACATTATTGCAAGAGATAAAAATGATATTCACTAAGTCAATCCAGCAGTTTGAGTTAATGGGTGCTGCTACTTTCTGCCATGCTACTGGGTAGCTAAAGGTCAGACTGGGGTAACGAAGGAAGGATCATAGGAGTGAGCGAAGTCGGAATAGATCAGACAGCATAATCTTTAGGATGCTTAGAGAATCCTATCAGAAAACAAGAGGATGTATAATCAGCTGAGGACCAGTCAAATAATCTATGGGATAAATATTTGGAGGCTTGTAGGTTAACACTCACCTTCATGGTGGAAACTTCTCACGGTATTGGCACGGCTGGTGGGTCTCTCTGGGTATTCCAGGTTGATCTCCTGAAGCTCGTCCTCTTCCTCTGCAGATTGTAGTCGGTATAAATCCCGCATATAGGCAGGCACCACCACTTCCTTGCTGGGTTGTGGCCGCTTGCGGAGGCCAAACATCTGTAGCAGCGTTGCCTCAAAGTCCCGCAAGAGCTCATGGCTCTGAGTGGACCTCCTTCCGCCCGCCTGGCCCTGAATCTCGGCCACTTTCTTCTTTCCGGTCTCAGGAATCAGACTAGCATGGCTAGTGCCTCCTAGCAGGACTTGGCATAATAAAATGACCATCAGCATTCGGTTACCAGGAATCATGGTGTCTCTGGGGTGCACAACACAATACATACAAAATAAATAGGAGACTTGGAATGGAAACTTCTAAATTGAGTGGTATAGAAAAAAAAAAAGCAGAAGAAGAGCAACCCCATAGTACACCGCGTCCCGGGGCAGGAGGAGGGCTTCCTATCATGTCATGGTCTAACTTGTTTACTGGCAAATAGCTCATTATCAGATATCCACCATCCTGCTAATCTGTGCGTCTCTGGGACTATCAGCACAATTATCTGAAACCTGGCTTCTGGCAGAACAAACAGCTAGTCCAGGCAGTGCAATACAATCTGACTGTCTCTGCAGATACCTGCAATCAACCAGTCATTAAATACAAGTCTAGAAGAAAGATTCAGTTACCAATCAAACAGCCCAGCTAGGGCATCCACAGATACCTGCCTGATCAACAAGCATTGCACTTTCCAGCAACATAAGGACTTGTCCCCTGTAGAATACTGTACAGTCCTGGGATTCCACTAAACTACAGAGCCTGAATGCTTTCCATCACTGCAGCCCCTCTTATCTGAGCACTGCCCAGCTTATCCCCTGCTGCAGCACAACAGCTGATGGGGGGCATCATCTTTTCACATACAACTGATGGGGGGGCGATCACCTTCTCACATACAGCTGATGGGGGGCATCACCTTCTCCTAGCTGATGGGGGGGGCGATCACCTTCGCACATACAGCTGATGGGGGGGGCAATCACCTTCGCACATACAGCTGATGGGGGGGGCAATCACCTTCGCACATACAGCTGATGGGGGGGGCAATCACCTTCGCACATACAGCTGATGGGGGGGCAATCACCTTCGCACATACAGCTGATGGGGGGGGCAATCACCTTCGCACATACAGCTGATGGGGGGGGCAATCACCTTCGCACATACAGCTGATGGGGGGGCAATCACCTTCGCACATACAGCTGATGGGGGGGCAATCACCTTCGCACATACAGCTGATGGGGGGCATCACCTTCTCACATACAGCTGATGGGGGGCATCACCTTCTCACATACAGCTGATGGGGGGCATCACCTTCTCACATACAGCTGATGGGGGGCATCACCTCACATACAGCTGATGGAGGACATCACCTTCTCACATGCATCTGATGGGGGACATCACCTTCTCACATGCATCTGATGGGGGACATCACCTTCTCACATGCATCTGATGGGGGACATCACCTTCTCACATGCATCTGATGGGGGACATCACCTTCTCACATGCATCTGATGGGGGACATCACCTTCTCACATGCATCTGATGGGGGACATCACCTTCTCACATGCATCTGATGGGGGACATCACCTTCTCACATGCATCTGATGGGGGGCATCACCTTCTCACATGCATCTGATGGGGGGCATCACCTTCTCACATGCATCTGACGGAGGGCATCACCTTCTCACATGCATCTGACGGAGGGCATCACCTTCTCACATGCATTCATAGACTGTAAGCTTGCGAGCAGGGCCCTCACTCCTCTTGGTATTTGTTATAATCTACTGTATGTGATTATTGTTATGCTGTAATGTCTATTGTCTGTACAAATCCCCTCTGAAATGTAAAGTGCTGCGGAATATGTCGGCGCTATAAAAATAAAATTTATTATTATTATTATCTGATGGGGGGCATCACCTTCTCACATACAGCTGATGGGGGGAGATCACCTTCTCACATACAGCTGATGGGGGAGATCACCTTCTCACATGCAGCTGATGGGGGGCATCACCTTCTCACATGCAGCTGATGGGGGAGATCACCTTCTCACATACATCTGATGGGGGAGATCACCTTCTCACATACATCTGATGGGGGGCATCACCTTCTCACATGCATCTGATGGGGGAGATCACCTTCTCACATACAGCTGATGGGGGGCATCACCTTCTCACATACAGCTGATGGGGGGCATCACCTTCTCACATACAGCTGATGGGGGGCATCACCTTCTCACATACAGCTGATGGGGGGCATCACATTCTCACATACAGCTGATGGGGGGCATCACATTCTCACATACAGCTGATGGGGGGCATCACATTCTCATATACAGCTGGGGTCCAGAGATGATCATCCCCTGCCATAATACTATTGTAACACATTCCACTACAACTGCACAAGGATCGTAGACACAGAACCTTCCAAAAATCAAAATATTAAAGTCTACTCACTGACAGAAAACAAGGCATAGAAAAACAGTCCATGATTCTTGACAGCCAGTCTGGGACGGAGGTGTTGAGGAAGCTCCGGGCGCAGCGCTCAGATGGCGATGATACTCTGAGAATGGAGCTGGCAGCGACAATGAGTGTAATGCGCTCCGGCCAGACAGCCGCTTTTCTTCCAGCCCCCTCC
Organism: Dendrobates tinctorius; assembly: GCF_039654945.1. Taxonomy (NCBI): domain Eukaryota; kingdom Metazoa; phylum Chordata; class Amphibia; order Anura; family Dendrobatidae; genus Dendrobates; species Dendrobates tinctorius. Next base: position 3,070,419 of record NW_027361726.1, on the reverse strand, counting down.
AGTCACGTGGTGCACAATACTCCGGGGACCTGTCAATCACAGCTCCTGCTCCAGCCCACCGGGCGTCCTAAATATGGAGGCTCAGCCCTCTGCTCCCGTGACCTTACGGGGAAGGAGTCAGCGGCGGAATAAGCGGCTCCTGGGCTTCCCAGTGAACCACGGTTTACAGTCAACAGTCGTAAAGCGACACTGCACTTAGGATGAGGATGGGGCGCGGGCGGGGGTCTTCACTGGTTACTAATAGACCCCGGACCTGACACATTCAGGAAACACTCGGGACCAGCTACCTGCAGCCAATATGTAGGGAGCATGTAATGTGAGCAGAGGGAAGCAGGGTGTGGAGGGTTAACACACCCACTCGGGACAGGAAGGGACACGGAACCCCTCACTCACCTTGGCCATTAGCATTTATACCAGAATTACACAGCCCACCCTGATGTCAGGACCCCCAGTCACTGCAGCACAATAACCCTATAGCTGGGGTCCCTGCTGGAAAAGGCACAAACCACATTTCTACCATTGCAACATCAATCTGCAGGTGACCAAATCCAGAGAAACTGCCCAAATGGGGGCAAAACTCCCCCAGGACCTTGGCCCTAATTACAGATCACATAAGGAACCTAAAATGTTTATTATTACCTATGCACCAATAGATGTGACACGGAAGAGACCCCTGTGCGAGAGCAAGGTGTGACCTCCGCGGGCCCACAGCCCATCATAATGCGCAATGTCACCTGGACGTGGCCCCGCACCTATTGGGCCCTTGTTCCGCCTCGCAGGCTGCACCACTGCTGCAATCGCAAGGATTTACAATTAGGAGCCTCGTGCTCCCTCTTATTCCTTACAGATAATAAGCTTCTATGGCTACAAGGCTTTCTGACTCACAATGGATTTCCATGTCTCCTAAACGACATTTTCCAAGGCTTACATACTTCAACACAAGCATAGTAGATGATTTAGCATAAATAATATACATATACACAGCCTTTTATACACTCACACACATATTAGTGTATATATACACAACTAAGGACAAGAAAAGAATCAGACATGAATTATCATGTAGCTGAGTATTATCCTTATGGAGGGTCTGTAAATGACAATTTACTAATTTTCTTCCACATACATTAGCAATCATTCTTGTGCATTATTTTAAATAGACAACCTACCATAGGCTAAACCGAAGAAATGAGCTGGAATGTGGTGTAGCATAAGTGCCAATGTGTTGGAGCAAGTTCACACTGTGGCCATTTATCAGGCAAAATCTAAGATACTATGGGTACTTAGTTCACTATTTTCAGCAAAAAAGCATAAAAGGCATCCCACATCTACAAGATGTACCCACTCAGAACAGTCCTACCTTCTAGTATTAAAACCTCACCTTGTGTTAGTCTACTGCAATATATGTGAGGGCAGAACAGGACAGGGGCCGACTGTACAGGCATCTGCTCAATGGCAAGCTATTTAGATGAAGTGCCTAACTGAAAATGGGGTCTACGCCCATTTGTATAAAGTACAAGAAACTAAGTAAAAAAGAAAGAAATGAGCCAAAACTTATGTTGGTATAAGTGTATGTTGGAGGATAAAATCTTCAGCACAATACCGAATGAATGTGGATATCGACGCGTTTCTGGAGACTAAGCTAGTCTCCAGAAACGCATCGATAACCACATTCATTGGGTATTGTGCTGAAGATTTTATCCTCCATGTAACAAGTTTTGTGAATAAAGAATTTTATCTTCACGGAATCAGTTGAGCTGGACACTTCTTCTTTGTTGGATTATCTACATTTGGACACAGCGGGTCCGTGCTCCTGAAGCTAATGAAATGCATTGACGGGTGAGCTGGAAAAAATTTTCTCTTCTAAGAATTGTAAGCCACCATGGGAAATGGCAGCAGAGAAGACAGTGTCAAAATCCTGAATCCAGGTTTCAGTGAGGGCCAACAGATTAAGAGAGTTGGTCATAAAGTAGTTGTGCAGGAAAGGAAGTTTGTTACATACAGACTGTGGATTCCAGAGGGCACAATTAAAAGAAGGAGATGAAGGAGTGCAACAAATGTTAATATATATATATATATATACACACACTGCTCAAAAAAATAAAGGGAACACTTAAACAACAGAATATAACTCCAAATAAATCAAACTTCTGTGAAATCAAACTGTCCACTTAGGAAGCAACACTGATTGACAATCAATTTCACATGCTGTTGTGCAAGTGGAATAGACAACAGATGGAATTTATTGGCAATTATCGAGACACCCTCAATAAATGAGTGATTCTGCAGGTGGGGACCACAGACCACATCTCAGTACCAATGCTTTCTGGCTGAGGTTTTAGTCACTTTTGAATGTGTGTTGTACTTTCACACTCGTGGTAGCATGAGACGGACTCTACAACCCACACAAGTGGCTCAGGTAGTGCAGGTCATCCAGGATGGCACATAAATGCGAGCTGTGGCAAGAAGGTCTGCTGTGTCTGTCAGCGTAGTGTCCAGAGGCTGGAGGCGCTACCAGGAGATAGGCCAGTACACCAGGAGACATGGAGAGGGCCGTAGGGGGGCAACAACCCAGCAGCAGGACTGCTACCTCGGCATTTGTGCAAGGAGGAACAGGATGAGCACTTCCAGAACCCTGCAAAATGACCACCAGCAGGCCACAAATGTGCATGTGTCTGCACAAACGGTTAGAAACCGACTCCATGAGAATGGTCTGAGTGCCCGACGTCCACAGATGGGGGTTGTGCTCACAGCCCAACACTGTGCGGCCCTCCAAAGAAATGCCACCCCACACCATTACTGACCCACTGCCAAACCGGTCATGCTTAAGGATGTTGCAGGCAGCAGATTGCTTTCCACGGCGTCTCCAGACTTTGTCACGTCTGTCACATGTGCTCAGTGTGAACCTGCTTTCATTTGTGAAGAGCACAGGGCGCCAGTGGCGATTTTGACAATTCTGGTGTTCTGTGGCAAATGCCAAGTGTCCTGCACAGTGTTGGGCTGTGAGCACAATCCCCATCTGTGGATGTCAGGCGCTCAGACCATTCTCATGGAGTCAGTTTCTAACCGTTTGTGCAGACACATGCACATTTGTGGCCTGCTGGAGGTCATTTTGCAGGGCTCTGGCAGTGCTCCTCCTGTTCAAAGGCAGAGGCAGCTATCCTGCTGCTGGGTTGTTGCCCTCCTATGGCCCTCTCCATGTCTCCTGGTGTACTGGTCTGTTTCCTGGTAGCACCTCCAGCCTCTGGACACTACACTGACAGACATAGCAAACCTTCTTGCCACAGCTTGCATTGATGAGCCATCCTGGATGAGCTGCACTACCTGAGCCACTTGTGTGGGTTGTAGAATCCGTCTCATGCTACCACGAGTGTGAAAGCACAACCAACATTCAAAAGTGACCAAAACCTCAGCCAGAAAGCATTGGTACTGAGATGTGGTCTGTGGTCCCCACCTGCAGAACCACTCCTTTATTGAGGGTGTCTTGATAATTGCCAATAATTTCCATCTATTGTCTATTCAATTTGCACAACAGCATGTGAAACTGATTGTCAATCAGTGTGGCTTCCTAAGTGGACAGTTTGATTTCACAGAAGTTTGATTTACTTGGAGTTATATTCTGTTGTTTAAGTGTTCCCCTTATTTTTTTGAGCAATCTAATATCTAAAGCTCAAGTGTGTGTATGTATGTGTGTATGTCCGGGATTGGCATCCTCACCGTTGCAGCTACAGCCACAAAATTCAGCACAGTCACACATCTGGACCCCGAGAGTGTCCTAGGCTATGTTGTGAGGCGAAATTTTAACCCCGCGCGTTCCAATTCACCAAACAATTTTGCCCCTATCTACATAATGGGGAAAAAGTGTATGTGTATCAAGCCCCGCCCCTCATTATGATGTCATAATGGTTGCCATGGCAATGCTGATGTCATCATAGGTTGCAAGCGACGCCGCTCATTATGATGTCATAATGGTTGACTATGGGATGGAGGATGTGTGATGGGTATATGGGCACTGGACTATGGGATAGAGGATGTGTGATGGGTATATGGGCACTGAACTATGGGATGGAGGATATGTATAACGGGTATATGGGCACGGGACTATGGGATGGCGGATATATATGATGGGTATATGGGCACGGGACTATGGAATGGAGGATGTGTGATGGGTATATGGGCACTGGACTATGGGATGGAAGATATGTAGGACGGGTATATGGGCATGGGACTATGGGATGTAGGATATGAATGGTGAGTATATGGGCATGGGACTATGAGATGAAGGATGTGTGATGGGTATATGGGCACTGGACTATGAGATGGCAAATATGTATTATGGGTATATGGGCATGGGACTATGGGATGGAGGATGTGTGATGGGTATATGGGCATGGGACTATGGGATGGAGGATGTGTGATGGGTATATGGGCACTCGACTATGGGATGGAGGATATGTATGATGGGTATATGGGCACGGGCCTGTGGGATCGTGGATATGTATGATGGGTATATGGGCACGGGACTATGGGATGGAGAATAATTATAATTTGCTATAACTAACCACAGTTAGTTACTATGCCCAGGCAGCGCCGGGCTCTTCAGCTAGTGTATATATATATATATATACTAGATGGTGGCCCGATTCTTTCGCATCGGGTATTCTAGAGTCTCTGTTAAAATAAAAAATAGTGATATACTCACCTTCCGATGGCCCCCGGACTCTTTCTCTCCTCTCCACGCTCCCGTCATCTTCCGGTTCCAGTAATGCTTTGTGTGAAACACCGCTGATGACGTTGCGCTCTCGCAAGAGTGACGTCATCTTCAGCCCTTCTCGCTAAGCATTACTGGAACCGGAAGATGCCGGGCGCGTAGTGAGCGGAGGGAAAGAGTCCAGGGGCCATCGGAAGGTGAGTATATAACTATTTTTTATTTTAACAGAGACTCTAAAATACTCGATGCGATAGAATCGGGCCACCATCTAGTGTATTATACTCCTGTTACACCCGGAGCTGCTGTCACTGTTCTGCTGTTACCTAATGTATTGTACTCCAGTTACAGCCAGAGCTGCAGTCACTGTTCTGCTGTTACCTAATGTATTGTACTCTAGTTACACCCAGATCTGCAGTCACTGTTCTGCTGTTACCTAATGTATTGTACTCCAGTTACAACCAGATCTGCAGTCACTGTTCTGCTGTTACCTAATGTATTGTAGTCCAGTTACACCAAGAGCTGCAGTCACTGTTCAGATCTTACCTAATGTATTGTACGCAAGTTACACCCAGAGCTGCAGTCAATGTTCTACTGTTACCTAATGTATTGTACTCTAGTTACACCCAGATCTGCAGTCACTGTTCTGCTGTTACCTAATGTACTTCTGTTACACCCAGAGCTGCAGTCACTGTTCTGCTCTTACCTAATGTATTGTATATGTACAGGACTGTGCCCGTGTAATGAGTGACGCAGCAGTGATGCCTTTAACAGCTGTAATGTGCCTTTATAATAAGCGATGCGGCCATGTTGCCGCGACGACTAAGCGACTGTCGCTGATTGGTCACGGCCTATCTGCCGCGACCAATCAGCGACGCAGGATTTCGGTTAGAGACAGACATGATAAGACAATTATATATATACTAGATTATGGCCCGATGCTATCGCATCGGGAGGATGCGATAGCATCACACCTCTTGCCATGTTAACCCTAAACACACACACTCCTCTCACCTTTCACCATCTCCACTCACTCTTTCACTCCACATAGGACCCCTTCTCTCACTCCGTCTCTCATACTCACGCCGTCATCGCCGCTGCTCCACGATCCCCGACATCTTCCGCCGGCGCCATCCTGGATCCAGACGTTGTCCACGCCGGCGACATGTTCTAGCGGCGACGCCATCTTGAGTATCGTGAAATTCCGCGATAGTCAAGATGGCGTCGCCGGAAGAACATGTCGCCGGCGTGGACGACGTCGGGATCCAAAATGGCGTCGGCGAAATCTCGCGAGTTTTCACCGACGCCATTTTGGATCTCGACGTCGTCCTCGCCGGCGACATGTTCTTGCGACGCCATCTTGAGTATCGCGGGATTTCGCCAATCCAAAATAGCGTCGCCGCAGGAACATGTTGCCGGCGTGGATGCCGCCGGGATCCAAATTGGCGTCGGCGAAATCTCGCGAGATTTCGCCGACGCCATTTTGGATCCCGACGTCCTCCACACCGGCGACATGTTCTTGCGGCGACGCCATCTTGACTATCGCGGGATTTCGCCGATCCAGTATGGCGTCGCCGCAAGAACATGTCGCCAGCGTGGAGGACATCTGGATCCAGGATGGCGCCGGCGGAAGAAGATGTGGATCGTGGATCAGCGGCGATGACGGCGTGAGTATGAGAGACGGAGTGAGAGAAAGGGTCGTATGTGGAGTGAAAGAGTGAGTGGAGATGGTGAAAGGTGAGAGGAGTGTGTGTGTTGAGGGTTAACATGGAAAGAGGTGTGCGGTGACGTCACCGGTTACAACTGGACGGAAGTTGTTACAACCGGAAGTTGCTTAGGGCATTTATTATTTTATATATATATATATATATATATACATACATGCATATATATTTGTAATTCAACTAAGGTCAGGAAGAAAATCAGAAATGAGTTAAAATGTAACACAGTGTTATCCATACTTATGGAGGGTCTACAGGTGGCAATTTACAAATTCCCTAGCACATACATTAGTGATCTCTGTTGTGCGTTATGTTAAGTGGACAACCTGCCATATGCTGAACAGTTGGTACTGAATCCAAAGGCAAGCATAGGGGCTCCTCTGCAGAAAGAGTGTGCGGCTCCCTAGCTATTTAACAGTTAATTTATCAAGAGTGATGGGCTCATTACAGGGCTCCTTGTGATTAGACCAAGGCTACAAAGTGACTTTGGTCATGTGGCAACACAACAAATCTCAGACAAGTTGTGAGATGAAAAGCGTTTGTGCAAAATGTCTGCCTTTCTCTGCTATATTGGATCTGTAATTTAGCATCCAAATTTCATCTCTAATATAAAACAAAAAAAAATTGCCAAATTGCAGACTGGTCACAACCAAGTTACAGTCACATGGGGTATTGAAGCCTATGGAGGCGAAGTTGTGTAGTTCGTCATAAGTAATAACACAACCCCAAAGTAGACATTTAGTAGGTCACAATGTTACAGGATTGCCATTACCCCAGCCATACTCTACCATACAACTTGTCACTTTGTATCCTGCTGAGCCAAAATTGCATTTTATCAACAGCTGATGATATCAACTGAAACATAAAAAGGGCTACCCATAACATTTCTTATCTATTTAGTGTATGGCCCTTTGATGTGGGAGGTAGTGAGGTAGTACAGCAAAAAGGTTACTAGCATCTAGGTCTAGAGAAATTAGCCATTTGTTACATCAGAAGGCCACCCTGCGGCTTGTCCTTTACAAGAACCTTTCACATTAGAATTCTCACCTTACCCTGCTTTCTTATTTTCTTTCACCTCTACTCTAAAGAGTCATTGACTCTCAACTTTGAGTATTTCCATATCCGCCTTCTCTACATGACAATTTTCAAATTCCAAGCGTGAGCTGTTACATTCACCTAATCCTGATGTGCATAGCAGGCACAAGGCTGATTATTATGTGGGTGGATTCCTCTGTTGGATGCAGGTTCGCCCACTAGTTCCTGGGCCTTTGAGGTCCGTACCTGAAGACTTAAGATAGGGAGCAGAAAATCACGAATTTCATCTCCTTGGCAGCAGCACTCATGATTTTTTGCTCCCTATCTCAAGGGTCCAGGGCAGACATTTTGAGTTTTTGCTGTTCTGATTCTTGCACTGATCAGATATGTGGGTATAGCTAACCTAGAGGGTCAAGGCTACACTATGCCAAGGATGTTTCCTGTGACAAAACTGTCATTGTAAAGTTAAAAAAAATTGCAACTTTTTACCCTTTTGAATCGACCCTTGTATTTTCCAATACCAGATTTATTATAATGTATGTAAAAAAAAAACATTGCAGCTGAAATCTATGCCAGCTCATTAATCACAGGTGAATAGGCAGCCCAAAGATGCACAAGTGTATTAAGAGGTGTGCACTAGAGCCAGCAGGACAAAGCTCCAAAACTGGCAAACAAAAGGCCAGTTGTGATAAATTCCTTACAGGGTGCTTTAAGTTCCTATGCATAGGCTGATTGATTGAAAGTTGGGAACAACAGTACGGTTGCGCTGTGGCCCACACTGGGACCAGGTGCACTGAAGCTGGTAGGATCCAGCAAGCTTCAGAGCAGTGTTTACAAGCTCCATAGAAAAGAGCTTGTAATTGATGTAGTCCATACTTAGGCTACTTTCACACATCAGGTTTTCGGCGTCAGGCGCGATCCGGCGTCGTGCCGGAATGCTGGATCCGGCAAATGTTTTGTAAAACCTGATGTCCCGGATCCGGTTTTCTGCCGGATCCGTCTTGTTCTTGACAGACAAAACCGGATCCGTCTCATCCGGTTCATCCGTTTTTCTATCCGTTTTTCGACGGATTACGCCGGATCTGGTTTTTAAAATTGACCCTTGTGGCCTTCCGAACGGGATTGGCTACTGGAAAACTATATATAGCATGTTCCTACAGCCCTTCTTTGACAGGTTGTAGAGGAGAAAGTGCAGGTTGGAGAGAAGAGCAAGTTACTGGCGAAGATGGATGTTGTCATTGGAAATATTACCACTAGAAGTTCTGTGACGGTTTCAGTAATGAGGGACAATTTTGCACTATACTTTATGTCACCTCAAGGCAGAGTACACTGGCAGGGTGACAGAGTGTGAAAGATTTGTGCCCTAACCAAACTTGTGTACCTTCTGGACCAACAGTATATACCTTTGCCAACCAAAGTTGGCTATCTTGTCATGGTCTTACTATTTTTAGCTTTAGGCCACAGGTGTGTACCTGGTTGTGTTTTATGCAAAGTATTTCACCTTTTAACAAAAGTTGTGTACATTGTTAGGAAATCACCAACAATAAACACAACTTTTTAGGTGAAATACTTTGCTTCAAACACAACCAGGAACACAACTGTGGCAAAAAGGTAAAATTTACCCACAGTTATATACCTGGTTTTGAATACCTTTTTACCTTTTAAATACCCTGTATTTAACCTTTTTTTTAAACATATTTCGCCGCAGAAAGAAATGACAGACAACCAGTGTAAACAATAATTTAACTTTTATTTAAAATATTTTTTTTTGTGTAAACTGTTTTTAAAGTTAAAAAAACTTTTTTAATAAAGGTTTGAAACCAACCAAATGGGCATTTTTATTACAAAAAAAACATTATAACTCGGTGTAGTGTGGGGTGGAAATACTGCTTGAGGGGCTGCGGGACACTTCGACAATGGGAGTGTGGAGAGAGGACTGGGATCGTGGTGGGGAAGGAACAGTTAGAGGTGATGGTGTGGAAAAAGCTACAGAATGGGTGGACATGTGGGAGGCAGAAGAGGTGGTGGGCGGTGGAGTGGAGGGTTGGGCAGGTACTGTAGGAGCAGATGATGTTGATGGAAAGTTGTATGGGGAAGGAGTTTGGTACGGGGAAGGAGTTTGGTGCGGGGCAGGTTGCTGGAAGTGGGGAGATGTCTGGTACTGGGGAGGTTGCTGGTACTGGGAAGGTTGCTGGTACTGGTGAGGTTGCTGGTATGTAATAGGAGGGGGAGGATGGAAAGTGGCTGGAGGGGGTGCAGATGTAATAGGAGGGGGAGGATGGAAAGTGGCTGGAGGGGGTGCAGATGTAATAGGAGGGGGAGGATGGAAAGTGGCTGGAGGGGGTGCAGGTGGAGGAACTACAGTGGTGGGAGGTGGAGGTTGGGAGGTAACCTGCTGTAGAGCACCGTGGCACGAATGCATTACATGCATCTGCTGGGTAGGAGATAGTGTTGCCATGCGCTCCACAACAGACCTGAAAAAGGTGTGGTTTGGCGAAGATCTTGCTTCTGAATGCATGGTTTGCAGAAGTGTCTTCACCTCCAGAATGCTGGAGTTGATCTGCTGAAAGCCTGCGGAGATTTGCTCTGACAAGACTTTTAGACAGTTCTGGAAAGATGCATTCAGATGCAAGAACTCTAGCGCATAAGTCTTTTCCTGACCCCTCTGCCGCTGCCGCCCAGTACCCGCAGGTGTACTAGAGGTGGCAGGGGCAGAAGGGTGGGGTAAAGGGAAAGCGATCTCCTCACCAGCAGCTTCATGTAATGTAGGCGGCCACGATGCTCCTGTGCTGGTGGATGGGACAGATGGGTCGAATGTGTGGGAAGGCTGGGAAGGTGCAGATGTACCGGGGTGGTCGAAGTGTCCCTCGGTGCCGGTCTCCTCAGGGATCGCCTCAGAAGGGTCCAATCGTGCAGGCTCCCGAGTGCTGCTCACCGTGCTGTGGAATAAAGAGA